>NW_028261382.1:66644171-67244171 GCF_051295495.1 Thamnophis sirtalis
GTTGTGGCTGCCTGGTCGGCTGCCTGGAACACACACACACACAGGGATGGAGAAACATCGTACCAGAAACATCTTTCCGACCTAACGGTCAGGACTCACTATGCAAGCTCATGTAACACGAACTATGTGAACAATAGCCAATTCCCAACCTCCGGTCCTTCCAACACGCCCTAAATAGTTGGCTTTTCCAGCAAGCTGGCCTAGCCTGAATAAATCTAAAATCTAAATCTAATTCTAAATCTCATTGTAAATGTCTATTGGGTTTTTTGGATATTCTATTTAATCTTTCTTTTAACTTTTGTAATACATGTTTTTATGTTGTACCCTAACCCTAACCCTAACCCTAACCCTGAGTCCTTTGGGAAAAGGGCGGCATGTAAGTCCAATAAACCTAAACCTAAACCTAAACCTGGCATGTGCAGCATCGCCTCTTCCTCTTCCAGGGTTTCTGGCATGCATGCACACACAACGATCACCTGGTGTGCATTCGGCAGTGCTAGAAACTGGAAGAGCTGGTCTTCCATTTTCCGGCATGAGCATTCGCTCTGGCCAGCTGATCAGCAGGTGCACATGGGTGGCAGTAACTGGAAGTTTTGCTGGCTGGTGCGGATGCGCATACCGGAAACCAAAAGTTCACTTTCTGGCGTGTGCATGCCTCCTCGGCAGTTCCTCTTCCTGGTTGCAGCCCAGATTAGCGTGAAGCATGTGCGCTTGTGAGAAGTGTTCCCTTTTCAGCACTTGGTGTCGCCTGCCTGCCTGCGTCAGTGGTGGGTTCCTACCGGTTTGAACCGGTTCTGCTGAACCGGTAGTGGTTTGGCAGCTTGGATCGCTGGAACCGGCAGCAACCCAGGCTTGCCACACCCCCAAACCGGTTCCCCAGTCAGTGGCGGCACCATTTTGTTTTTCAGTGGATGCACAGAACAATTTTAATTGCACTGCATATGTGCGCGCAGGAACCGGCAGTAATGCCTGCTGAAACCCACTACTGGCATGTGTTCACCATCACTGGTATAGGGTCTCCTGTTTGAGCAGGGAGCTGGACTAGAGGACCTCCAAAGTCCCTTCCAACTCTGTTCTCTTGTTCCTGTTAGTGTTTCATGTGGAAAGCTCATGTCAACTATACTGGGTTATTTCAAGCTTAATTTAATAAGCTCCAGACATTTCCTGGTAGCTACACGCACACACATCCCCAAAAAAGGGGTCCACTCTTGTGCAGACTTGAAAAAAGTCAGATATTTTGCAGGATTGTTGCCACGGTGGTGCCACACAAACAGAGTCTCCCCGGATTCCCTCCTGAGCTGTTCTCCTCCTTTTTGTTTACAACCATTACTTCTCTTCAACACCCAAGGTTTTCTTTTTTAAAAAAGGCATTTTTACTGCCAAATTTGTACAGGGAGCCCGGGAGATTCGGTATACTGATTTGTTGTGCTGCCTCATTTTTATTTGTGCGCTTGAATTTTTTTTCTTCTTCCTACCGGTGCTTCATCTTTTAGAAATTGATTATCTTGTCTGGCTGGTTACCACTGAGAAACTGGGGGCTGCCTCTCTCTTCTGTCCGCACGTTTCTTCTCACCATGCGTCCCAGCACAGAGCCATGATTTATACAAGGAGTGAAATGCAGGCTTTTTGCTGCAGTAAACGTGCCCACTCCTTGAATGTCGAGCCAGGACACAATCTGGGGCCTCGTTCCCCACAGCTCAGCCCTCCCAAACACTAGCTGGCATCCACACGGCCAGACGCAGCAGGAGATGCCGCAAAGGGAGATACCACTTTATAATGCCTTGGTAAGGCCACACTTGGAATATTGCATCCAGTTTTGGTTGCCTCGATGTAAAAAAGATGTTAGCATAGTCTTTACTGTCATTGTACAAAAAACAAAATTGTTGAGGCTCTATGTTGAGACTCTAAAAAGAGTGCAGAGAAGAGCAACGAAGATGATTAGGGAACTAGAGGCTAAAACATATGAAGAACAGTTGCAGGAACTGGGTATGTCTAATTTCATGAAAAGAAGGACTAGGGAAGACATGCTAGCAGTCTTCCAATATCTCAGGGGTTACCACAAAGAAGAGGGAGTGAAGCTATTCTTCAAAACACCTGAGGGCAGGACAAGAAGCAATGGGTGGAAACTAATCAAGTAGAAAAGCAACCTGGAACGAAGGAGGAATTTCCTGACAGAACAATTAATCAGTGGAATAGTTTGCCTCCAGAATAGCAATATAGCAATAGCAGTAGACTTATATACCGCTTCATAGGCCTTTCAGGCCTCTCTAAGCGGTTTACAGAGAGTCAGCATATTGCCCCCAACAATCTGGGTCCTCATTTTACCCACCTCGGAAGGATGGAAGGCTGAGTCAACCCTGAGCCGGTGAGATTTGAACCGCTGACCTGCTGATCTAGCAGTAGCCTGCAGTGCTGCATTTAACCACTGCGCCACCTTGGCTCTTGTGAATGCTCCAACACTGGAGGTTTTTAAGAAGATATTGGACAACCATTTGTCTGAACTGGTGTAGGGTTTCCTGCCTGAACAGGGGTTGGACTAGAAGACCTCCAAGGTCCCTTCCAACTCTATTTTATTCTAAGATGCGCTAGGCAAGAGTGGCATGAATGAAAGCACTACGGGAAGTGATCCTCCCTCAGGCCGATCTCCCTGCCCTCCTTGATCAGTAGCAGCAATTACAGCAATTACAGAAGCCAAGGCTTCCTTCTGGTTCTCCCCCATACACACCCATGCACACACCCACACAGAATATAGAGCCTGGAATTAGACTTGGAAAGTTTCCAAAAACTGGGAGCTTTTTAGTTTCTCCCGTCACCGATTGCTTTGCCCAACAGTCTGGAAATTAATACTGCAGTGATGTTAAACCTGAAGGAGCCTTTGCAAAAAAAAAAAAAAGTGGTCCAGGGTCATCTGGAGATCAAGGAGGAGCCAATTGCTCATATCTCTGGCATGCTTGACACTGCTGGCTTTAATCTGAGCTGAAAAATAGAGTGAGAAAATTATACAAGAGTGTGTGTGTGTGTGTGTGTGTGTGTGTGTGTGTGTGTGTGTGTGTGTGTGTTGTACAGGTAGTCCTCAACTTACAATAGTTCATTTAGTGAACAGCATTGAAAAAAGTGACTTCTGATCATGGTTCATGCTTATGACCATTGCATATGGTCACATACACAAATGTTATTGGAGATAGAATTAGTAGGATTCCCAGAGAAAAATTTGCAGGCTACAGGAACCATTTGCACTACTCAGGTGACCCTGAGGACACAGACAAGCCTCTAAGTGGCCTCAACAACCCTCTAAAAGAATGCAAATGACCAGCTGACTGCAAGGAGTATAAATCCTTCCATTCCCCACCATCCAGTCAGAGCTGAAGAAGTTTCTTGGATGAGAAGCGAAACGTCTTCAAAGAAAAACCTGAAAGTCCAGTTGCCTCTTGAAAAAAGCACCTTTGGGACAACCGTGACCTGGAGGGCTGAGAATCTCTACAGACAGGGCCACATGATTTGCATTCAGATGCTTGGTAACTGGCTGATAATTATGATGGTTGCTGGGTATTAAGGTCACGTGACCATCTTTTGTGACCTTCGGACAAACAAAGTCAATGCAGAAGTCAGATTTGCTTAACAACCGTGTTACTGCAGTGATTCTCTTAAGAACTGTGGCAAAAAAAGTCGAAAAATGAGGCAAAACTCACGTAACAAATGTCTCAGCAACATAAATTCTAGGCTCAATTGTACGTCGAGGACTACCTGTATTCATTTCTTAGGATTGCAATATTTCAAATGACACACGATGACTAGTATTGTTATTTAGGCTAATGTTACATTTTGGCACCAATACATGAAAGCCACCAGTTGAAATTTTCTGCCCTACAAATTTGCAGTGCGATTAGCCAGTCAGGAAAGCGTTTGCCAGAATTTGCCTGTTTTTCTAAACCTGACATGCAAATTGCTTGGTAAGGGGAAATGGTTTGCAAAAATAGCCCCTATATTAAGTACCACAAGCACTGTGTTTCCCATAAATATTATTGAAATACTGACATATTTGAGAAATTATGATTATCTGAAACTGGTTAGTGTCTCTCTCTCCCCCCCTCTCTCTCTCTCCCCCTCCATTCTCTCTCTCCCCCCTCCCTTCCTCTTTTCCTCTCTTCCCTCCCTCCCTTCCCTCTTTCCCCCCCCTCTCTCTCACACACACACATACAAAGAAGAAAGTGAGTGAGAGGGGGCAATGAGTTCTCTCTCTACCTCTCCTTCTCTCCCTCTCCCCCTTTCTCCCCCTTTCTCTATCTCTCTCCCCCCTTTATTTCTTTCTTTATCTTTCTCACTCAAACTCTCCCCCTTCCTCTCCCTCTTTCTCTCTCCTTCTTTCCCTCTCTCTTTCTCTGTCTCTCTTTCACACATACACAAAGAGTAAGGTGACCAGACGTCCCGCTTTTGGCGGGACACCCCCGCTTTTTGATGCATTTTCCCGCGTCCCGCCCGCTTTTTTAAAAGGCACGCTTTTTTTGGCGCTCGCAGCTCCCGCCCATCAGCTGCTGGGCTGGCTCATCGTTCGGTTCTATGCTACCTACAAATTTAAGCCAGCCCAGCCTGCCGCTCACTGATTTGATTGGCTGGACTCCAGCCAATCAGTGAGCTGGCCAACCAGCTCACTGATTGGCTGGACTCCTTAGCTGAGGACGCATGCGCGAGTCTCCATTTTATTTTGTCTTTCTTGTTGGGGTTGCAGCTGCGCTTACTGATGGTGAGTAAAATAAATCATGTTTTGTAAATAATGTACTTATTTTATTCTTATTGTCTTATTTGGTACCGTGGGAATTGGGAGGCGCTGGGCTGGGGGGAGGAGACAGCCCCCTTCTCCCCCTTTGGCTTTGTGGAGTTCACAGCCAGCCCCTGTGCTGAGCTGGCACGGGCGGCAAGTCTGGATGGAACCACGTGGAAGTTCTCTGCGCGACCGGCAGCCGCTTTTTACTCCCGAGTAAAAATTTTACTCGGGAGTAAAAAGCGGCTGCCGGTCGTGCAGAGAACTTCCACGTGGTTCCATCCAGACTTGCCGCCCGTGCCAGCTCAGCACAGGGGCTGGCTGTGAACTCCGCAAAGCCAAAGGGGGAGAAGGCAGGGGGCTGTCTCCTCCCCCCAGCCCAGCAAACAGAGTCCGTTTTTCAGCCGTGCAGACAACTTCCACGTGGCTTCCGCGGCTCTCGCAGCCCGGCAGAAGCATTTTTTCGGGGAGGGCTCTGCCTTAAGCAAGAATTGCATTAAAGACCAGAGCAACAGGTATTTCCTTATTTGCCTGGAGATAGATAATTCCTAGGGATACTTGCCATGTTCTTTCATCTGTGTGTGTGTGAGAGAGAGAGAGAGAGAGTGTGTGTGTGTGTGAGAGAGAGAGAGAGAGGTAATTCATAAAATCACTTCCCCCTCCAGCCATTCTTCCCTGGCTTTCCTACAACTGACATTTCTGCCACTGCATGGTTTTTTTTAAAAAAAAATTGTGGCGGAGGCTGTTTGCTTCAAGGTGGCTTGCCTCGTCGTTTGGGGGGGGGCTCTGCCTTAAGCAAGAATTGAATTAAAGACCAGAGCAACAGGTATTTCCTTATTTGCCTGGAGATAGATAATTCCTAGGGCTACTTGCCATGTTCTTTCATCACCATGACGATCTTATTTTTTTGAGCTAAATGTATTTTTCCAGTTTGAATTGGGCATAATCTTTTTTTATTGATCCACTGTCAGGAAGAGGGATTATAATTTAAAACAGATGATTTCAGTGGCATCTTTTTTATTAATTTAAATTTCTTTCCGTTCTCCATACCCATCTTCTTGTATCAAATAATAGCTGTGGATTCATTGGTATTAAGTGTATATGTTTGAAGCAGTGCAGGAAATCTTGAAAACTTATGAATTTCTCTCCCCTCTGTGGCATTAGGCCTTAGTATCTGATTTGCTATATAACTTAGCAGTTGTTATTAGCACTCTTGGTGAATGATTCCCTTTTCTCAAATTATCTTGAACAATAGTTTGCAGTGTTTTCATATCTTGCATCCAGCTTTTTAAATTTATTATTAAATAATTTGTATTCTATCAGGGGCTTTCAGCAGTTTACAGCAACAAAAATGCCAAATAAAATTATATTATTATAAAATCATTGTAACAATTCCACAAAAACAATAAAAAGAAAATCCAGTGATAAAACCATATTAAATCCCAATGGCTCTAGAAGACAGAATAATTTGTACAGCCTTCCTGAATGGACAGCAGGTTAGGGCTCCCTGCTCTGGAGGAGGTTTCCAAAGGATGGGCACCAGCTGAGACCTTCCTCCTGAGAAAGCCCTACCTTTGTCATGAATGGGATTACAGGGCCTCCCCAGAAGATATTTAAAGCTCTGGTAAGATAGCTTTGAGGGGGGTGGTCTTTAAATATTTGGACTTTAAGCTGATTTTGGAACATCTGTAAATTTGAAAGCACAAAAAATGCTATTGGCTTGTTTCCAGATGAGTCATTTACTGTAGTAAGGAGTATAGGCTCAATGTATTTTAAAATAATATTTTATTTATTGTGCATATGATTTTTTAAAATAGTAGTATTCTGTGTTGATTCTTTTTTTAAATTGTCTTAGACTATTTAAAAAAAGATTCTATCCAAAATAAATTGAAACAAGCCATTTTTAAAATTTCTATGCACAATACTTTGAAATGGACTCAGGAGTCATGATTGACACTGAGTGAATTTGCACTTTTAATAATCAGGAAGATACAATGGCATTGAAAAAAGTGACTGATGACCATTTTTCACACTTAGCGACCATTTTCACACTTAGCGACCGTTGTGGCATCCTCATGGTTACGCGATCAAAATGTTGATGTTTGGCAACAGATTCGTATTTCTGATGGTCGCTAAGTGAGGAGTCTCGAGGAGGGGGAAAACATTTAGTGACCAAAGTTACAATGGCATTGAAAAAAGTGACTGATGACCATTTTTCACACTTAGCGACCGTTGCGACCATTTTTCACACTTAGCGACCGTTGCAGCATCCTCATGGTCACGTGATCAAAATTTTGTTTGGCAACAGATTCGTATTTATGCTGGTTTCAGTGTCCTGGGGTGACCTTTTGACAAAAAAAATTTTTTTAATCAAGCTCCCCCCCCCCCCCCCCCCGGTCAAGGGCATCCCTCTTTTCCAATCTGAAAATCTGGTCACCTTAACAAAGAGGGAGAGAGGAAAAAGAGAGAGGGAGAGGGAAAGAGGGAGAAAGAGAGAGAGAGAAAGGGGAAGAGAGTGAGAAAGGGGAAGAGAGAGAGAAAAGGGGAGAGGGGGGAAAGAAGAAAGAAAGAAAGAAAGAAAGAAAGAAAGAAAGAAAGAAAGAAAGAAAGAAAGAAAGAAAGAAAGAAAGAAAGAAAGAAAGAAAGAAAGAAAGAGGGAAGGCGGGAGGGAGGGAAACTCATCACCCTCAGGGACTCTCAGCCCTAATCAGACTTCAAAGTCACCTGTTTACTGCAGTTTATGGCTCAGATTGAAATCAGACCCTGCCTCCCCCTTTATGGAGAATATTCTATTTGCTCTCTAAAGCCATTGTTGCATGTTATGACTTAATTACTGCTTTCTTTAAGCTTTCCCTGGAATAGTTAATGTGACCTGCTTGCCTGCTTGGTGTTACCTTGAAAGGAGACTAACAAATGTATCAGCATGTTCCACTTAATCAGACACAAAACACCATCATTTTTGAAGCAAACGACCCGGTCTATGAATATTCATACTCTGCAGCTGGTAGACACACATACACAGCCTTCACTTTTCCTCTAGACTAGCCGGATTAAATTTCTTCAAAATAGGATTAACCCACTAAGACACAGAGCTCACTACATTGCATCACCCTCCAAGCTTCAACCAAACTTAGCTCATACAACCTACAGAGCCAGCTATGACCCCTACAACAGCCAATAGAATACATGTTCTTGCACAGAAACAGAAAGTCCAAGTTTAAAGCCCAAGAGAAAGGTATAAAACCTCCTCACTCTCCACTCCATGTGATCAGCTGCCCAGAATCACACATGACTGGTGCTTGGTGGTTCTGTTTCAACAATAAACCATCTTTCCAATCAGCCTCCATGTTTCCAGTGCCAGCTTGGAACTTAACCAGATGGATATTTCATCCACCAATGTGATTCTCTCTCCCCCCCTCTCACTCTCTCTCTCTCTCTCTCTCTCTCTCTCTCACACACACACACACACACACACACACACACACGCTCCCACCCTCCCGCCTTCTCCCGCCCTTCCTCTCTCCCCCCCCCTCTCTCACACACACATCCTTATTTCCTAACAAGCACATTCAAGTCCAGAATAAAACAAGTCACCATGACCAATTCGCCATAGCCAACTTGCTACAGGGCAATGTGCTGTGGGACAATTCAACAATTCAATATTTTAATTTTTGTCATTTACATTTTCTTTTCTCCTTCCTTTTGCATTCTTAAATGATTCTATTCCACCATTTCTTTGATATTAGTGTAACTCTTGTCCCCCAGCAAGTTGGCCATGGCAAGATGTCCTGCAGTGATATGGCTGCGATGAGTTGGCCAGCAACAAATTGTCCTAGACCCATGCACCTCATTATGGTAAGCAGACAAGTTCCAAGGCACAAGGTATGTGAAGAATTCTAGATCTAAAGAAATCCAAGCGTAATGTGGTAATATTTGTGGATGCAGCCCAGAGGTGGTATTCAGCAGGTTCTTACCAATTCTGAAGAACCAGTAGAGGAAATTTTGAGTAGTTCAGAGAACCGGTAAATACCACCTCAATTCTCTGCCTCCCAAGTTCCAGCTGATCAGAAGGAAATGGAGATTTTACAGTATCCTTCCTCTGCCATGCCCGCCAAGCCATGCCCACCAAGCCACACCACTCCCACCAAGCCATGTCCACAGAGCCAGTAGTAAAAAAAATTGACTCCTACCACTGATGAAGCCCATTCTCCTTACAGATTGACAGAGTTGGAAGGGACCTTGTAAGTCATCTAGTCCAACCCACCCACCCAAGTAGGAGACCCTACACCCTTTCTGACAAACGGCAGTCCAGTCTCTTCTTGAAAGCCTCCAGTGGTTGAATGGAAAATAATTTTTCATAAAATTGCATTAACAAAACCAAAAAAAAACCCCTAATTTTTTAAAAGAAAGTAAAATAGACAAAGAGAAGAAAAATTCCCTAAGAATTAACATACTAAATTGATACAAATCATTTAAACATCTCACATGTATTCATTTAATTGTTTAACAATGAATCAAATTATGCATAAAATGTTCTATTCTTGCAAAACATTGTGAAATCTGTGACAAAGGAAATGTATCATTTTTAATTAGTAGCAAAAAATGTCTTTTCAAAAAGGGATACATTACACATTTCCCAAATCCACTTTGATATCTAGGGCAATAATAAATAGTAAACAATATTCCTCAAAAATTATCAAATTTTAGAATATAGTGCTATAATATAAATCAAAGTTAACATTGATATTTTAAAATTGAAAATGTTTATCCATGTATTTAGTTATACACTGTAGATTACAATATCCTTCCAAAAACATATCAAAAGCAGACGTAACCAGATCATATGATTTAATTAGATTTTTTAAAATCACCAATAGAGAAAATCTGCATCCTTTCTAATATATTGTTTGAGGATACATTAACTTCAAGTCCCCCAAAGAAACAAACCTAACATTTTTAGAGCTTAGATCCATGAAGTTCCATTATCAGGAATTATTCCATAAATCATAAAACATCTGAAAAGTACTGATGTGTAAAAATGAAAGATATTTTCCAAGTGTTTTCATTTCAAAAATAGAATCCACTAAAAATGATAGTATCTCAGGCTTCTTTGAGGCAGCTGGTTGGATCTGAGGAATCAAAACATGCTTAAATTGATTTTATTGCTCCGATATGTATTAGTCAAAGAGGAATCCACCTGCAGGGGTTGAAAAGTCCTTAAAATAATCATTACAAAGTAATTGATTTAAAGTAACCATTCTGGACTCTGCCCATCCTTTGCAGTAGAATGTCCTATCTTCTGTTTTTAAAGCAGTTTTCTACAATGTTAACATTCATGAGATAGCCTCAAACTCAATTTGTGCCCCACCAAGATCCAAAATAGGTCTTGTTACACATAAATCAGGAAATGAAAGGTCTTTTTCTGCTATCTATTGACCTGAGGCATTGCCAAGGTCTTCCCAAGAAGCAACTCCTTCAGTAAGAGTATTTCTTAAGGCTACAGATCCAAGGCAAACACTTGCTAAATATGAGGGGCTGCCACAGGGAGGAGGGCGGGCAAGCTATTTTCCAAAGCACCCAAAGGCCAGACAAGGAACAATGGATGGAAACTGAACAAGGAGAGATTCAACCTGGAAATAAGGAGGAATTTCCTGACAGTGAGAGCAAACAACCCATGGAACAGAAGTTGCCTTCAGAAGTTGTGGGAGCTTCATCATTGGAGGCTTTCAAGAAGAGACTGGACAGCCATCTGTCAGAAACGGTGTAGGGTCTCCTGCTTGGGTGGGGGTTGGACTAGGTGACCTATAAGGTCCCTTCCAACTCAATTAATCTGAATCTATCTAAGATGATCAAAGGCCTGGAGGCTAAAACATGCAATAAAGGGTGGCAGGAACTGGGCATGGATAGTCTAGTGAAGAGAAGGACCAGGGGAGACATGAGAGCAGTCTTCCAATATTTGAGGGGCTGCCACAGAGAGGAGTGGGTCAAGCTATTTTCCAAAGCACCCAAAGGCCGGACAAGGAATAATGGATGGAAACTGAACAAGGAGAGATTCAACCTGGAAATAAGGAGAAATTTCCTGACAGTGAGAACAATCAACTGATGAAACAAAAGTTGCCTTCAGAAGTTGTGGGAGCTTCATCACTGGAAGCTGTCAAGAAGAGACTGGACTGCCATCTGTCAAAAATGGTGTAGGTTCTCCTGCTTGAGCAGGGCGCTGGACTAGAAGACTTCCAAGGTTCTATTCTATTCTATTCCATTCCATTCTCTAGTCTAGTCTAGCCTAGTCTATTCATATTTTTCTGAAAGTCAGACAAGGAATAATAGATGGAAACTGATCAAGGAGAGATTCAAGCTGGATATAAGGAGAAATTTCCTGACAGTGAGAACAATCAACTGATTGTTATCTTCAGAAGTTGTGGGAGCTTCATCACTGGAAGCTTCAAGAAGAGACTGGACTGCCATCTGTCAGAAATGATGTAGGATCTTCTGCTTGGGCAGAGGGGTTGGACTAGATGACCTATAAGGTCCTTTCCAACTCAATTAATCTGTACCTATCTCTACCTTGTAGGTCTTGTCGTCCAACCCTCTGCCCAAGGTAGGGTCAACCACCATCATCTGGAGCGGACCTGGCTGGAGAAGCTTCCTGAGGCTAGGGACCAATTACTCTGCCCTCATGTTCTCCAGGAGCTCCGTTCTGGCCCTTGAACTTGTTTGCCAATGAGAAGAAGAAATATTTATTGACACTCCTTGCAATCTCCCTCCAGAAACACGAGGTGAATATCGACAGCACATCCCTCCCCCTGACTGGAGCTTCAACTGAAACTGAAACAAGCAGTTTCTTCCTCGTTTGTTTTTGCTCAAGATCTGTGGAAATGGACTTGGCTGCAGGCTTTTACACAGGTGGCTGTCCTCCCCTTCACCTGCTCACCATTTGGGGGGGGGCAGGGGGAGCCAGTTTGAGATAAACATAGATTTAGGAGTGCCAAAAACATTCAGCGATTTATTCAGAGATATTTGCCAGGCACAGCAGGGCCTTTCTTATTAGCCTCATTATTCTGCTAATCTGCCCCATGGAGCAATGAAATGTTTTATTATGGTTATCACTGTGGCTCTCTGTGGGGGTTCAGTCCTACTCAGGGGCAACAGAAATCAGACTATGGAACAGCCTCCCTCTCCCCGTATTCTCTTTCCCTATGAATGGAAATGGTTTTTATTCCTTTCTGGCTATATTTAAGGTTATTATTCTCATGGTGAGGGCCTCTAAAGTGTGGGAATTAGACAAGTGGCTGCACCTGGAGCAACAGTTTTGGGGATGAAGCTAAGGCGGGGCAGGTCTGGTGAAAACCTGGATGGGAAGCTGCCAAGGAATTTGAGAGCTAAAGACAACATTGGGAAAGCTTTCTGAAAGAAGGAATACAGAATAATACAGGGGATCTTGGATGTCTTCTACTCCAACCCCCTGTTTGAGCAAGAGATCCTGTATTTATAACTAGCTGGATACCCATACTTTGCTAGAATTCTATCAGGCTTGATAAATTGACACTTAAAGCAGGGGAAGGCTCAAGGGGAGGGAGCTGGACTGTAAGGAACTTTAGTACTGTAAGGAACCCCAAACTGCTTCTGAGTGAAGGAGTGGAACGTCTGCCAGTTTGCATTGAGGTAACGGAATGTGAGGCAACTGGCAGTTGGAACAGAGTTCTTTTCTGGTAGGGAGTGGGAGTAGAATGTACAACTCCTTAGCATTAGTGTGTGTTAATACAAAGCAACTGGTAGTTGGAACAGAGTTCTTTTCAGGGGGAGTAGAATGTCCACAAGCAGGATGAGTCACTCACTGGCATGGCCACACCCAGTTTAGCAAAGGGGTAGCATCAGAGTGTGTTACTATAAGTCAACTGGCAGTTATAAAAATACTGATGATGTGATGGTCATTTTGAAAAATCCTTTCTTAGTGGGCATCAAGCCAAGCCAAGAGGAGCATACGTGCTGAATTTCAAGTTTGTAGGCTTTGTAGTTCTGGAGATTTTGTGATGAATTAGTGGTATTTAGTTTATCGAATTGAGGCTGGACTTCTGGGAGCCATTTCCCTTTTACCTTGAATATAAGCAATAACTTTGTTTTTTTTCTAAAACCACATTTCTAAAAATAAAAGAGACGAATTCTGCTTTGTGGTTTCTCAAATATAATATAGTCGGCTATATATACAGATGCATCCCATAGCATTCAGCAGCTTTCTAGAAGTGTGTAACTTGGCACAATCTGTCTGCTTGTGCTGGGACTGGCGGTGATGCCCAATCAGCCATTCAGCTCACTTGGATTCAGATCTGGGTCTGAAGGCCAAAAGCTCTTCTGAGCTCAAGGGGTGCACTTGAAACACACACTGTAGCTCCACTGATTGTATGCTCGCACTCTGCAACTGGAGGTGCAATGGCTCAGTGGTTAAAGATGCTGAGCTTGTCTGATAGCCTGGGTTCGAGACCTGAGCCCTGCACAACAGGGTGAGCTCCTGTTCTTGCCCCGGCTTCTTGCCTACTGTTCTGACCCCCCTTCTCCGTCCAGGAACAAAAGCCAAAAGCCACGTAACTAAAAAGGTTTCTTTTAATCAGTCCAAGCTCTTGTTGGCTGCAAGCCCAAATAAACAAAGATAATAGCTCCGGCAGAAAGTCCTAATAGCTCTGGCAGAAAGTCACACCAAAATGCAAACCCGGCTTCTCTTATCCCAAGCCACTTATCCAAGTTGGCTTCTCTAGGTTTGTGAACACGAACAAGAACAATCACTAGAACAGGAACGTTGACTTCTGCAACCAGGGCGTGGCACCAGCAGTCTCTTTATACTCAGGAGAGGATCCCAATGAGCAACAGCTGCTCGCAATCATCACCTGTAAGTACTCAGTTATTCCTTCCGGCGAGTAACCCTTCAACAGGGTGCATCCTGCAACAACTCCCAAGAGTTTCCCTGAACACTCCCTCTGATCCAATGCTCTGCCACCACCTGGTGGCCAATAGCTCCTGCCGGGCCACAATACCTACCTAGTAATTTGAAAGCATGCAAATGCAAATAGATGAAGAGGTACCACTTTGGTGTGAAAATAACAGCATTCCATCTTAGCCACATGACCACACTGGCTCCCTTGGGTAAGAAACAGAGAGCCACACCGTCTCTTAGAGTTCAACACATTTGGAGAGGAGAAAATTTTTTCTTTACTCTGCAACTGCAGTCAATTCAAAACACGATATTTTGGGATGGCCTCTCAGCCAGTTTGGTAGTCCAAGTGATGTCCTGGCTCAACCCCAGAAGTGGGATTCAGCCAGTTCGCACCGGTTGTTAAATTACACCACCATCATCATCCCCACCCCTCACTATCAAAGTGGATACTGGTCACTGCACTGCAATGGAGAAACGGGAAATGGAGCAGACGGCACAAGGGAAAACAAAGGCCGTTTTCCCCCTTTCTTCTCCCTGCTCCTCCTCTTTCCCTCATGCTGGCCGTTCCATTTCCCATTTCTCCATTGCAGCGCAGCACCCAGGATCCACTTTCTAACAGATTAACAGAGTTGGAAGGGACCTTGTAGGTCATCTAGTCCAACTCCCACCCAAGCTGCAACGTGCTCTACATGGGGCAGCCCTTGAAGAGCATTCGGCGACTTCAGCTTGTCCAGAATGCAGCCGCGCGAGCGATCGTGGGTGCGCCTCGGTTCACCCACGTAACACCTATCCTCCGTGAGCTGCACTGGCTGCCTATTGGTCTCCGGATACGCTTCAAGGCACTAGTCGTCACTTATAAAGCCCTTCATGGTATTGGACCTGGGTACTTGAGAGACCGCCTGCTGCCAATTACCTCCACTAGACCGATTAGATCCCACAGATTAGGCCTCCTCCGAATTCCATCCGCCGGCCAGTGTCGACTGGCGACTACTCGGAGGAGAGCCTTCTCTGTGGCTGCTCCGACCCTCTGGAACGAACTCCCCGTGGAGATTCGAACCCTCACCACCCTCCAGGCCTTCCGCAAAGCCCTTAAAACCTGGCTGTTCTGACAGGCCTGGGGCTAAAGAACTGTTGCCCCCGTCTCGAATTGGTATGACTGTTGTGTTTTAATCATGCATTGTTTTTTATGTCGTTTTAAATTCTTGTTTGTATCCCCCTTCCCTGGTTGAGTTGTGGCTGGCTCTTCGGTTTTGAAATGGAAATGAGCACTGTCCCCTAGAGTCAAGAATGACTAGCACATATGTGCGAGGGAACCTTTACCTTTACCTAATTGTGGTCAGGAAGTGAGGAGTACCTGCATGGATTGTGTCTGGTAGGAATGCCACCCAGTGGGGTGTAGAAAGTGAGTCATGGCACCCACCCTTTGGAACATTGTGCCCCAACCCTTTCATAAGGCATTAAAAGGTGGCTTCTCTTCCCAGGTCTGGGGAGCAGGAGGTGGGGCTCAGCCCAGGCTTTGATTAATGTTATTGGGGGAGGTCTTTTTTACTCCAGCTGCTGTTTTCATGTCTGCTGTTTTGTTTTGTGATTGGGATTTTCATTTTTTTAACATTGGTAGTTGCTCAGAGTCATAAATTTGAGATGAGTAGTCATATAAATTAAAATGATTAATAAATAAACATTTTAATGCTCGGTCCCAACGATAAAGCAACCGTCCCATCCATCAAGACAATGAAAAAACTTCTCAAATAGGCTGAAAGTAAGTTTGAAAACCAAAACCAGTTTCTGCTGAATTTCAGCAAAGCCCTAGCCAGACCTTTGCGTGTAGGTAGCACACACAGGTAGCCAAGTGTGTGTATTACCTGCGCCAGAAAAGCATGGACACTAACCTCACAATCGAAATAAAAACTAAGAACCATGGAAAGAGACACGTTCGGCATCACAAGACAAGATAGAAAGACCCACACGTGGATTAGGGAACTAACAAAAGTATACAATGCCATCAAGAGAGTAAAAGAATGGAATATCAGGGTTCCAGGTAATAGATTCATTGTAAGCAGATACTCCGAGGCAGGTAGATTCCTCAAAGAAAGCTTCCATGGATACCTCCATGGATAATAAGCCCAATCGGGCTTTTGAGCCCATGCACTAAAATAAACTCTTCCCTGAAACTAAGCCCTCCCCAAAAATATTGCAACACACCAGCATCCTCGCTGCCTCCTGCACCTCAAAAATAATAAGACCTCCCCGAAAATCAGGCCAAGCACTTATTTCGGGGGTTAAAATAAGACTCTGTCTTATTTTCAGGGAAACACGGTATCATATTGGCACGTATCTGGTGAACACCGACTCTGAAGGATCCCTCAGTTTTCACCTAATTAAAAGTTTTTCCCTGAACCCTGAACAATCAGTCACTTGACCCAATCAAGGCAGTGTCTGCTGGTCTGACGACATTACTCATACTTCCTCCAGCCAGGTGTGAGAAGGTGTCCTTGGTTTCCAAACGAAAGTATTTTATTTTGACTACCACAACCCCAGCTACCTCAAATCCCCCTCCTTATCCTTCAGCTCTAGTGTTGCAGAACTGAAACTCCAAGATGGCTTTGGCCATCCCAGGCTTGACAGGGAAATAGAAATGGGCTGGTCACATAGCAAGAAGAGCTGAGGGCAGGTGGACCAAGGCAGTCATAGAATAGATCCCACTCAGGGATGAGATTCAACCAGTTTGTACTGGTTCGGGCAAACTGGTAGCTCCGACGATCAGCTGAAAGTGAACTAGGCACGCTACAGTCCTTACCCTGGGCCTGTGGGCTCACCGGAGTTGACATCCGCTACTGGTTCGGTTGAACCGGCCCAAAATGGCTGAATACCACCTCTGCCTGTAACATATCTTGTGCTTGAGGAGGACTTTACTACTGCACTACCCATCTGGACAGGCTTAGATTTACAACCATAATGTCAGGCCTGCAGTCATATTCCTTTTAGGATCTTTAGCCTGCCACACTCTCTGTTATTTTACTATGCTGTGGGGTAATTGGGAGGGAGAATAGTAAGGAATAGAATTTGTTGTCAAAATAAAACATTTCTTTCTAGAAGCCCAAGGTCATTCTTTGCCTCCGCACCTCTGCACCTGACTGGAAGTGGATGGATGGAGATGCCAGCATGGCAATAGAAGATTGGACCATGTGATGGACTTGGGGGGGGGGGGGCAAAATCATGAACTTTCAACTGGATGGAAACCCCATGAAGTTTTCAGATTTGGGTTTCCACAGATGTGCCAACACGTCTTTCTTAATAAATTGGAACTTAGAGCAATGCTTTGCCTTGGACTCTGGTTTAATGTTGGATGATATTTGGAATGCTGACACATAAAGAACACATCTTAAAGTGGGTCACCACATAAATGGACCTGTTTTTACAACCTTGTTTTTGACAGCCATTAAGCAATTGATGTGGTCATACGGGGTAAGAAGTCCCTTTAATGACTGACATTACTGCTAAAGATATCTCTCTCTCTCTCTCTCTCTCTCTCTCTCTCTCTCTCTCTCTCTCTCTCTCTCTCTCCCTCCCTCCCTCCCTCCCTCCCTCTCCCTCTCCCTCTCCCTCTCCCTCTCCCTCTCCCTCTCCCTCTCCCTCTCCCTCTCTCTCTCTCTCTCTCTCTCAGAAAATGGTCACATTCACAACAGTGCAAATCTCCCTTATTCAGACTAAACCACTTGGTTCTGTGGGCCAGCTGGCACAGCTGAGGATCTGCCTCCGTGTTTTCTCCCAGGACCTGGCTCGGCCTCTCCACTAATGCAAGGTGAGGCCAATGTAGAAAGTCCAAAAAATGAAAGCATTATTACAAATCAGCCCACTAATACCGACATCTGACATAGTTAGCAGTTAGAGCTGGCAACGTTCTTAAAATAGTTAGCAGCCTAAAGGCTAACACAAGGATGTTAATTTAATTAGCATAGTTAATGACAGCACAGCAAGTAATGCAAGAAGCCCAGAGAAAGAGGGCCGCACGGTGGGAAATGAAGACCTCAGAAGGAAGCCAAGCGGGGATGAAGCCTGCAGTGGGTTTTGGCAAAGAGCAGAAAGGCAAAGACAGAAAAGCCAGTTCGTTAGAGTGTCTTGTTACTGCCAAGCAAGGGACGGATTTAAAAGATCTAACATCATAATGTTAGATCATAATAGGGGACATGGTGACTCAGTGATTAAGACGCTGAGCTTGTCGATCAGAAAGGTCAGCAGTTCGGTGGTTCGAATCCCTAGCACGCATAACGGAGTGAGCTCCCGTTACTTGTCCCAGCTTCTGCTAACCTAGCAGTTTGAAAGCACGTAAAAGTGCAAGTAGAAAAATAGGAACCACCTTTAGTTCCGTGCTCCTTCAGCATTTAGTCATGCTGGACACTTCACCACAGAGACGTCTCTGGACAATGCTGGCTCTTCGGCTTTGAAACTGAGATGAGCACCGCCCCCTAGAGTTGGGAACGACTAGCACATATGTGAAAGGGGAACCTTTAACTTTACCTTTAACATCATAATCACAAACACACAGAAGCAGGCATGAGGCATCTCCGGGGCACCTAGAAGAGAGAGAGAAAGAGAGACGTTGTTTTCTTGATAAAAGTGTTTTGATATGAGAAGACAGAGAAATAAAGTAAGTTTGGATACAGCTTTGGTCATGGATGTTTCACTAGTTATGGGAACATGGCTGGAAGGGAAAGCCAAGAAAAAGAGACCGTGGGAATAGGAGCCAGCTCACTGCAGTCAACTCACCCCAGGAACACTAATATTGAAGAAATGATGGGAATACGGTATAATCATTAAAAAAAGAATGCCAAAGGAGGGACAAAATGAAATGTGAATCACAAAAATTAAAATATGTTTGAACTATTTTAAATAATTAAATTGAATTGTTGAATTGTCCCGCATTGAGTTGGTCATGACAAATTGGCAGTGACTAGTTGGCTGCACCAAGTTGTCCCATTCCACCAGGGAAGGGCCAGAGAGAAGCAAAGGGGACCAGATGGCCTCTGTCCAGAAGAGAACAAGGGAAGGAAAAGGAGGGAAAGAGGAGATGAGGAAGAAGAAGGAGAGGGGGAAGAGAGAAAGGAAAGGGAAAAGAAGGAAAGGAATTAAAGGTTAGGTAGGGAACCAGAGAGCAGCAGCAGCTATGCTGCAGGTGTGATTCTAGGCCAGTGACCCAACATGCAAACCGGAAGTTCGGGAACGGACTTCAGGGTTGCCTGTAGGGCCATTTTTCACTCTCTGGAGGCTTCAGTAGGCTTCCCTGAGCCTCCAGAGGGCGAAAAACAGCCCAATATGCAAACCAGAATCTGTTCCCGAACTTCCAGTTTGCACGTTGGGTTGTTTTTTGTCCTCTGAAACTTCCAGAGGGCAAAAAACGGGTGAAAATAAAGGACAAAGTCAGCTGGCCAGCGCACGCATGCATGCTGGGGCTGATAGGGCAATGCCTCATGTGCCCTAACAAATGGTTCAGCATGCCACCTGTGGCACACAAGCCATAGGTTCACCATCATGGCTCTAGGCACTGGGCAAGACAGGTGAGGCGAGATAAGGAGTGACTGGCAGGGGTGGGATGGTGTCAGCCAGTGGTGGGATCAGCCGGTTCTCTGAACTGCATAAAAAGTTAACAACTGGTGCACCTGAACCCGTGCGAACTGACTAAATCCCACCTCTGGTTGGGTAGTGCCCCCAAAGATATCAGATGAGGATTCCTGGCCCTTTTCTGCACCTATGAATCCGGGACACCCTGGTCCACTTTCTGAAGGGGGCTCAGCTCCTAGTGCAGAGATACTGGTCCAGTCACTGCTTCAGCCTTCCGGCCAATGAGGTCTTAAAAAGAAGAACCGTGGAATCATTAAGAGTCCAGGGCAGAGGTGGGTTGCTCCTGGTTCGGCCCGGATCAGGCGAACCAGTAGTGGCAGTAGCGGGAGGCTCCGCCCACCCACCCAGATGCTTCTGAGCATGCGCGAGAGAACCAGTAGTGCCAGGATTTGCAACCCACCTCAGCTACAGGGAGATCCAGAGAGAAGGGATTAAACAAGACTACAACAATGCAATAAAACATCATTTTAAACAATGTGTTGTGGCACACAAGGGGTTCTGATTGCATGATTGTGGCTGCCATCTTGAGTTCTTTGAGCCACACGGAGACCCCCTGATTTGCTTTCCTGCTTCAATGCTTTTCCTAACCCCCATCCCACACCAAATGCTTATTTTGCTATCTTAAATTCCTTCTGCTATGTCTCCTTGCACCTTCCCTCTTGGCTTCTCCTCTCAGACAGCATTCCACCTTATCATCTTGCAACTCCTGATCACACAATGAATCCCTGGGGTCCCCTGAAACACACAAAAGTGTTCCTAATGCACAATATTTGCTTCTTTAACTCCCTGCTGGGTGCCCATACATTCCTTTCTACCAGCTTGTCTGGGCTTTGAAATGCACAGCCAAATTCCTCTAAATTGCAAAGCCCACAGATTCATCTTTAAACTTTCCCCTTGCAATAAAGGGAGTTACATCAATGAGCTTCTCTTGCAGCCAATTGCTAAAAACAAACACAAGGAAAGATGCAGAACATCTGCATTATTTATACCAATTGATGATGTACCATCAAGTCAATGTCAACTTTTAGCTACTACACAGAAGATGGGAACATTTACAGATTAACAGAGTTGGAAGGGACCTTGGAGGTCATCTAGTCCCACCCCTTGCTCCAGCAGGAGAACTTGTACCATTTCAGACAAATCTCTTTAGTTCTAGATTTCTCCTTAGTTCTGAGATGGTTGCCTCCTGGGTTAGTTGCTCCTATCCATTGCTCCTTGTCTTACCTTCTGGTGTTTTAACAGATTAACAGAGTTGGAAAGGACCTTGTAGGTCATCTAGTCCAACCCCCTGCCCAAGCAGAAGCCCCTGCACCATTTCTGACAGGTGACAGTCTAGTCTCCTCTTGAAAGCCTCCAGTGATGAAGCTCCCACAACTTCTGAGGGCAACTTCTATTCCATGGGTTGATTGCTCTCACTGCCAGAAAAGTTTTCCTTATTTCCAGGTTGAATCTCTCCTTGGTTAGTTTCCATCCAGTATTCCTTGTTTGACCTTCAGGTGCTTTGGAAAATAGATTGACTCCCTCCTCTCTGGGGCAGCCCCTCAAATATTGGAAGTCTACTATCATGTCACCCCTAATCCTTCTCTTCACTAGACTAGGCATGCCCAGTTCCTGCAACTGTTCTTCATGTTTTCGTCTCCAGGCCTTTGATCATCTTACATAGATTCAGATTAACACAGTTGGAAGGGACCTTGTAGGTCATCTAGTCCAACTCCCACATCCAAGCAGAAGACCCTACACCATTTCTGACCGATAGCAGTCCAGTCTCTTTTTGAAAGCTCCAGTGATGAAGCTCCCACAATTTCTGAAAGCAACTTCTGTTCCATGGGTTGATTGTTCTCATGGTCAAAAAATTCCTCCTTATTTCCAGGTTGAATCTCTCCATTTATTGTTCCTTGTCTAGCCTTCAGGTGCCTTGGGAAATAGATTGAGCCTCTCCTCTCTGTGGCAGCCCCTCAAATATTGGAAGACTGCTATCCTGTCTCCCCTGGTCCTTCTCTTCACTAGAATAGCCATGCCCAGTTCCTGCAACCGTTCATCATATGCTTTAGCCTCCAGTACCCTGACCAAGGGGATGCTACAATGGTCAAGTGCGAAAAACAGTCCTAAGTCACTTTTTTCAGTACTGTGTAACTTGGAACAGTCACTAAATGAACTGTTGTAAATCGAGAACTACCTGTACAGTCTCGTCATTCTCTTTTGCCAACTGGAACCAGTCTATTCTGCCACATTTCGTCTCTTCAGTGGTTTCCTGCTCTATTCTCAGATCTAAACCAGACCAAGGAACCTTTGCCACAGAGTCCAAAACTAGTTTTAATCATCATCATCACCTTTATTGTCATTGTACATCATGTATACAACAAAATTGGTTTAGCCTCTATTGGTGCAATCCATAACAGGAAATCAAGACAATACAATTCCCAATTTATACAAGTAAATTGGGGAAAGAAAGAAAAAAATAGCCATACATTTCTATATCTCCATGGAGTGATTGTGATTGTGTTTAGGAATCTGGCAGCCCATGGTAGAAGTTGTTTTTAAACTTCTTTGTCCAGCTAGCTATATTTGGATGTCTTCTGCCCGATGGTAAAAGTGAGCAGAGACACTGGTTTTATTAGAACAGCTACAACAACTACCGAGTCTGAACGTGCTTTCCTGTTCCTTCACTTTATCTTTGTGTGAATAAGGGAAGGGCACACTGACTCAAGTGGGCTTTTAGAATTAAGCCTCGCTTGTGTCATCATTGCCTTGGTAACGTATCTTCCCGCTGTCCCCCAAGGCCATTCCCTACTCCCTCTACACCAGATGTAGATTTATCATGAGGACAATTCTGGGATTCCCCATTTTTCTAAGCACATTTCATAGCTTGACGTGATCGGCACAATAACCACTTCATTGGTTTCATTCATGGCGCAGTGCTTAGAATGCAATATTGTAGGCTACTTCTGCTGACAGCTGGCTGCAGTTCAGCAGTTCAATTCTCACCAGCTCAAGGTTGACTCAGCCTTACATCATTCCAAGGTGGGTAAAATGAGGGGCCAGATTGTTGGGGGCAAGAGGCTGACTCTGTAAAATGCTTAGAGGGGGCTTTAAAAGCTCTATGAAGTGGTATATGTCTAAGTGCTGTTTCTACTGCCCTTCCTTCCTTCCTTCCTTCCTTCCATCCATCCATCCATCCATCCATCCATCCATCATGGTGCAGAGGTTAGAATGCAGTATTGCAGGCTAATTCATCCAACTGGAAGGAGTTCAATTCTCACTTGCTCAGGGTTGACTCAACCTTCCATCCTTCCGAGGTCAGTAAAATGAGGAGCCAGATTGCTGGGGGCAAGAGGCTGACTCTGTAAATGGCTTAGAGAGGGGTTGTTAAGCACTGTGAAGCAGTATATAAGAATGCTATTCCTAATGCCCGCCCTTCCTTCCTTCCTTCCTTCCTTCCTTCCTTCCTTCCTTCCTTCCTTCCATCCATCCATCCATCCATCCATCCATCCATCCATCCATCCATGGTGGCACAGGGGTTAGAATGCAGCATTACAGGCTGATTCTGCCTACACCCAGGAGTTCGATTCTCATTCACTCAAGATTGACTCAACCTTCCATCCTTCTGAGTTGGGTAAAATGAGGGCCCAGATTGTTGGGGGCGCTGACTCTGTAAACGGCTTAGAGAGGGGCTGTAAAGCACTGTGAAGTGGCTTATAAATTAAGGTGACCAGACGTCCCGCTTCCGGCGGGACAGTCATGATTTTTAATAATTCATCCCGCGTCCCGGGGCATTTTCAAAAAGTCCCGATTTTTGTAGAAAGGGTGCCCCACCCCTTTTTTGGCTCCACCACGTGGCTTCCTCTTGCAAACATTTTCACTCATTTTTCCAGGTCTATCTTGTCTATAGACTAGTAGCTGTGTGCTGGGAGGGCAGCCTGCAGGGCTGGAGGCTGCACGGTGGCTGTGCGCTGCCGAGCACTAGCAGGAGTCGCAGGGCAGGCTGACCGAGCAGCCTTGCACGCAGCTCGCCTCGCCGCCCGATGGAGGCTGCCCGGCTGCTTTCCCTCCACCCTCCCCTTTTTCCTCCCCTTCCTCCTTCTCCTCCTCCTCGCTGAGATCTGGATGCCTAACATGCTTTCCTTTCCTCCGCGTTCAGCCCTTTCGCGCAGAGCCACAAGATTATGAGCAATGCGGGGTTGCTACGCTAAGGGCACCCGGTCCCAACTGGGAACTGCTGCTGCCACAGGGACCCAGTGGCACCCGATCCCTGCAGCAGTGGCTGGCTCTGCTCCCGGCCACGGGCCCCTGCCGCGTCCAGCACGTCTTCAACAGCAAGCGGGTTGCCTGCCCGGCTCGCTGCCGCTGCCCCTCCATAACCGGGTCATCCCAAGTGGAGCTCCCCCGGCCTAGCTGCATTGCGCACACGTGCGGGCATTCAAGGAATCCGGAGTTTTTTTTTAAAAAAAAATCCCGATCAACCCGATCACTCAGTTTTTTTAAAGGTTTCAGATCCACTGCAAACGCCTGCATCCCAATGCAAGGGCAGTGAAGGGCAGCCTTTCCGGGCAGGAAGAGCCAGCAAGGGGGTGGCGGTGGCATTTTCAGCAGCGGAGCACAGTCACAGCAGCGCCAGCAGCCGGGCAGCCTCCATCGGGCAGATGGAGATTAGAAGCGGGGCGGCTTTGGCTGCTCCTAGCTCCCGCGCCACTTGTTGGCTGCCCTTCGCATTCAAGGAATCCGGCGTTTGTTTTTTGTTTTTTTTTAAATCCCGATCAACCCGATCGCTCAGCTCTTCCCGCCCGGACGCCCAACGCCCAGGAGTCGCCCGAAGCTTTCCAAGAGGGGGGGGGGGGAGAAAGAGGCCGTGGAAGAAGCGGCAGCTCCTTGAAATGGAAAAAGGCCTGCTTTCCCCCTCCCCCCCCTTCAATGGTGTCCCGCTTTACCAATTTTAAAATCTGGTCACTTTATTATAAATCTAAGTACTATTGCTATAACCAATGTATACTGACTTTTTTTTCTTGATTATCTAGCACATATCAGAATAATATTTCATGTTTCTCCATCTTTTCTAAATCAAATCTGACCTCTTCTTCCTGGTAAAGTTTTAATCTGCACAGGGCGAACCTAAAAAATATTTTTCTGACATGTGAAATTAAAGATATTGTACAATAGTTTTTTTCCAATCTGGTGCCAATTTAAGCCCATAAAGCTCTCTTTTTTTCTTTCTTAGAGTATAATCTAAATTTATAAGGCTTATTTTCCAAGTGGCACAAAGTGACTCCTCCATTGTGAAATTGGTATGAAGTCACTTGTATTTTTTTTCTCAACTCCCTTGGTCCTGGCTGATAACTTTTAATCAATGTGGAGAAGATTAATTAATTGGAAATCGCAGGATTACAGCTTTTTGCAGGACATGTCACTAATGATGGCTTAATAAAGCTGGCAGTGTCAGCCCTTAATGCATTGTGGGTATAGGAAGAAAACTTGTTTTGTGTTTGTGTGTGTGTGTGTTGCATTTGTGCTGATAAATAAATAAAGGTTTATTTATTGTACTGATTTATTTATCAGCACAAATACAACACAAATGTAACAAAGGCAACATAAAAAAATGGCTTTCTGCCTGGATGGCTCCTAGAATGAGCTGAATGACAGAAAGGGGAAGCAGTATGCTCCCTCCCATATTTGGGCATACCAGGGATTGTGACACAATACATATATATTCATAGTTTCTTTTAAATACATAATGTTGTACATCATAGTTATAGGCATTGTTTTCAATGTTATTGTTTCACCATAACATTCTATATATTAATCTCTCTATTTTCCCCTCTCTACTTCCTTCTCCTCCCTTTTCCTCTTCTCTCCCCTCTTCTCTCTCCTCTTCTCCACTTCCCTCTCCTTCCCTCTCTCCTCCTCTTCCCCTCATGTCCATTTCCTTCTCTAGGAAGACAATTTGATTTGACAGCCCTCCCTTGTTATTGTGGTTTATCTTTATTGTCATTTATTTTGTAAGTCTTAATTTCTACTTTCCTTCAGTGGAGTTCTGGGCACTGACCATAATATTCATCAAATAAAAGATTTCAGGGAGGATCCTGTTGCACATAGATCAATGTTAAATGGTGAACACTGAACAATGAACTTCCTCTCTTGTGACCAATTGGTTAGTTGTTAAACACAGAAGTAAGAATGATGCAGCCAACATTCTGCGTCTTCTGTCAGAATCTTCTCCTGGGGCAATGAAACCAACCAAAGGCATTTTTTTTTCCATTAAAGTGCAGCTTAACATAAATCTTACACGCAAATCAAAAAACCCAAACCAAAGTTGAGAACACAAGACCCTCTTCTAATATTCTCCAGGTAATTCCAATGTTTCTCAGATAATGCCTATGGAGTGTTCTGACCCAGGCTTCCCGAGAGCCTGAAGCAAACTCCCGGTCCCAACAAAAACCCCTTTTATTAATGTACTGTGAATTCTGCTCATTCATATCCAGCAAAGACTTTCCATTGAGGATTTACAGTCACAGACCTTATCTGGCTTGGAGAGCTGCCAGGCCAATATGTGCAAAACTTGGCAAGGAGTCTCAGAGAGCCACTAGCCCATTAAGCAAACGAATGGCCTGCTGCAAACTCCACTCCCCTTTCGCTCCTCTTTTATTTCCTCTGGGAGGGGGCATTCATTGTTCACCTGTGGCCTTATTCACAAGTCAACCACTGTTCTTTAGCTGTTCCTTTCGTCTGGCAACTTTGCGCATGCGCACACTGGGAACAGGCTCCCACTATTTGTCTGCCTCACTGATGTCTGACTCTGAAGGCAGCTGATAACTGTCAGATGGCTCTGGCCCCTTTCTGCCTCCAACACAGAGTCCTCATCAGAGCCTTCCCCAGCCTCCAGGACTGGCCCATGTTCCTCCTCAACCTCCTCACTGTCCGAATCTGTTGCCAGTTCCGCTGGCCACAACATGGAGATCTTCAGTCATCCAAGGTCATGGTTGTCCCAAAGCTACTTTTCTAAGAGGCATAACTGGACTTCCTGGTTTTTCTTTGAAGACATTTTGCCTCTCATCCAAGTAGCTTTTTCAGCTCTGAGTTACCAGTTGGGTTTCCCAGTTGGTGTATGCCATCAGTTTAGTTCTTACAGTTTCTCTCTTTACCCAGCACACAGTGCCTTGTGCATGATTTACAACATCTCCAAGGTGGCATTGGTGATGTCACAGTGAGAGGCTAGGCTTAGTTCAACTTCAAGAGGCTACCAAAGACTGTGGTGGATAAACCAACTTTGATGCCTGACCATTGTTTTCCAGAGCTCTCCCAGGACCAAAGAGCCATCTCTCTCTCTTTCTCTCTTCACTTATCTTGCCACAGCCACCTGTAAAGGTATGTGGGTTGAGCTTGAGAGATAGGGGAAAGAAATGTTTCTTAGGGAATCAATCAATCTATCAATCGGAACAAAACAGATCTGGAAAGGACCTTGGAGATCTTTTAGACCCCCTGCTCAAGCAGGAGACCCTATACCACAGGGAAATGGCTGTTCAGTCTCTTTTTAAAAACCTCCAGTGTTGGATAGGGTGACCAGACGTCCCACATCTGGCAGGACAGGCACGCCTTTTCATAATTTTTCCTGCATCCCGGGCCGTTCTCAAAAAACCCGCTTTATTTTGGCACTCACTGGCTCCCACGCCCATCAGCTGCCGCTAGCTCACTCGTTCCGTTCCCCCATTTATTCTATTCTACACTAAAAATCTAAGCCAGTCCAGCCTGCCCCTCACTGATTGGCCTGGACTCCAGCCAGTGAGCTGGCTGGGATGGAAAACTTTAAGCACGCTGATTGGCTGGAGTCCGATTAAGCACGCCGCGCGAGTCTCCATTTCATTTCGCCTTCGCCGTTTGGTTTTGCTGCTTCACTGGTGAGTAACCGGTGGGAATCCGGAGGCTTCGCTGCTTCGGGTGGGCGGCGGTGTCCTTTAGCAAGGGAAGGCCTTCCCTAGGGAGGCCGCGGCTGGCAGTAGCCGCCGCGGTTTGGCTTCCCCCCCCTGCCCCGCCTCCTCCACTAGCCTTTGTCCCTCCACAGTAGGGCGGCTGGGGGGAGGAGACAGCCCTTCTCTCCTTCTCCCCCTTTGCGGAGTTGGGTGGGCAGGCCATCTCCTCCCCCCAGCCACCCTACTGTGGAGGGACAAAGGATAGTGGAGGAGGTGGGGCAGGGGGGGTGGAAGCCAGACCCTGGCGGCTACTGCCAGCCCGCAGCCTCCCTACCCTGAGAGAGAAACCCGGGAGAAGATGCGGGGAGGGCACATGGGGTGGGCTGCACGAGGGAGGGAGGGAGTCTGGATTGCTGCAAAGCTAGTCTTGGGAAGTCTTTTGCGCTGGCTAGAAAAGGTCTTCACTCATCCGTGCCCGCCGACAACTCCTGCGTGCGAGAAACGAGCCGGGCTCCCCCAGGAGACACCCACCCCCAGGCTGGGGGGGTGCAGGTGGGGGAAGGGCGGAGGTGGAGGAGCCGCTGCAAGGGCACCGCATTTACCCCTGCACCAAGGCTGGAAATGGCAAAGGCGGCTAGGAAGGTCCGATCGGCCGAGACCATCACTCCGCGCTTCCTTCCCTAAAAATTTACATTTCTGTCAGAGGAAAGGTCACAGTGTTGTGTGGTAGGCGGAGCTCAGAGCACAATGGAGAGGAAGGAAAGCAGGCAGGCAGTACTGGCTCCCACGAAGTGGAGCCTTTAGGGATTTAGGGAAGGGAGCCAGCCATGGAAGGGAAGGGAGTATGCGGGGCTGTGTATGTGTGCCGGGAAGTTGCGTCTGCCTTTGCAGAGGGAATATGTTGCTGCTGCGGTGGTTGCTGGCCTCCCGTTGCCAAACGGCGCCTGGAAGCCACGAGCGGTGGACGCAGCCCTTGGCGGCTTCTAGCAGGGGACCGTAGCGAGCATCTCTCCCTTTGGCTGCAGCTTCCTTTCCTCTCTCTGCCTGCAGATGCTGTGGCTGCTTTTCGCTTCTCTGCCTCTTCCTGGGGATCGTGGAGGAATCTTGGTCTGGCATCATTGAGGAGAACCTGCCAAGCAGCGGCGGTGGCAGCAGTGGCAAAGGCGGCCAGGAAGGTCCGATCCTGGCCCAAGAAGACCCAGGCTACCCTCCCCATCTTCTAGCGGTGGGTATTTGCTAGTGATGAGCCTCAAAACAGGCGCGCGGCGGGTTCTCCTCAATGATGCCAGACCAAGATTCCTCCACGATCCCCAGGAAGAGGTCCATGCCGACGCTTCCCAGGTCACGCCCGTCCCCTCTCAAAAGGATTCCGCTCGGCCACCGCTTCCTCCTCTCCAAGGCCCTCAGCAGCAGCAGCAGACGACGATGACGACGACCTCACGCGGCGGTCCTTGGGAGCGCTGCAGAAGCCCTGCCAAAGCACCCCTTTCCTCGCTTCTTCTTCTTCTCCGCCCTTCCCAGTTAGCTTGCTTGAAGCTCTGAGGAGGCGGGAGGAGGGTCACGGGAGTGGAAGTGGGGGGAGGTCTCCCTGACCGGGAAGGGCTGAGAGGCTGCCGGTTAACTTTTCTTGGCGAAATCCTGCCTGTCCACCAGCAAAAGCAACCATAAAAACCACCCTGGTGGCTTGAGCGGGCCACATTCAGCCCTGCCCCAGCGTTTCCTGCTGCCCGAGGAGGGTGGATTCCCTGCATCTGTATTGAGGTTGGCGTGTTTCTGGTGACGCTCTGGGAGGAGGGGAAATGATGGAGGGGAGGACGGCGGCACGGCGGCCGGTGCCTAGAGCGGAGCCAAAAGAGGTCTGTGACGGTGGCTTGGAGCCAAATGGGAAGAAAAGGCACTGCAGGCCTGGGGAGTGGGGGAGCGGGAGGAGCGCTGGTGGTTTGTTGTTGGGGTGGGGGGCACGACGGGGAAGGTGGTGACTGCGCGGAGAGGCTCGGAGGATACGCCTGGCAGTCAGTGGGGACAGTGCCGCTGGGAAAGGGCGGCATGCAGCGGACCATGCAAGCTCTCTCCCTCCGTTTTGGTGGAAGGACAGCGTTTTGTTCTGAGAACGGATTGCTCGGCAAGAGGAAAGGGGGCTCCCTGGGAAGCGAGAGCAGCGAAGAGGTGGTGCAGTCGCAGAATTCCCCAACACTCGCTTTTTTTTAACCCACCCTACCTCGTAGGGTTGTTGTTACGGGGCTAGACTAGGAAAGGCAGCCTCTCTCCCATTTTCAAGAAAAAGTAAGGATGTCCATCTGGTAGAACAACCACCTGTACAATTTGGTGGTGATCCGTGAATGTTCAAGCCATGTAATGTGTGGGAAGGCTTTTGGGAAGCCAAAAAAATGTGCCCTTCTTCTCAACCCCCAGCACAGGCTGAATCGAAACCTTGGCAAGAAGCTCTATTTTGCTGTAGAAAAGAGAAGGCACATTTAAAATTTTTAAAAAAGTAAATAAAACCAAACATTCCAGAACTTATAACTCCAGCTCCGTTTTTTGTCCCCCCCCCCGACTGTATTACTTTTTTTTAATGATACGTAGTTATCTTTTTAACTATAACCATTTATCTTGGATAAATATTGCCCAGCCTCCTGTTACAGTCAAACTGGTCATTTTTTAAAAAATTATTGACTTTATATGCCAACTCACTGGTAAATCAACTCTGGGCAACTTAACAAACAATAGCAAGATAAATATAGAAACAATTTCAAAACATCTATATAAGAAACTAGATCCAATGAGACAGACAGGGATGAGATCTTCTAACCCCATCCTCCAGCAGGGAGCCAGAAGGGTGGGAGTAGTTGCACCTCTGGATCACAGTGGAAAAGGCTCTTCTTGATCCCACCCATCAGAATTCCTTAGCAGATGGCATCTGCCAATGGCCCCTTCCACTGGAGCTAGTGGGGCAAGCTAGGTCCATTAGGATGAGATAATTCCACAGACACCTTGGATGTATGCCATTATAGAGTCTTAAATGTAATACCTTGAATTGGACCCAAAGCAAACTGGCACACATGCACCTAATGTAACAGCAATCTTAAATGTGCCACCCTAGGGCGCTCCCAGAACTCTCTGCACCGCTGCATTCTGCACTGGCTGTAGCTTCTGAATAATCTTCAAGCATAGCCTCATGCAGAGCACATTGCAGCAATCTAACTGAGAGGCTATCAAGGCAGGAGGGTCTCACAGTTCCAATACAGGCGCAACTGGTGTAAACATGAAGCAGTGCAAAAGCCCACCCAGCCACAACTACTGCCTGCATTTGAGCCTTAATAAATTAAACCATTTTGTTCTTCATCTTAATGGTATAATTGAATGAGATTTGGGAGTAGGTTATTTCCAAGATGTGTGGTTGGGCTGGTGAAGAAAGTGTGAGGCTCAAGAGCTAACATAAAAAAAAAGGACCATATTTTCCTGGCAAGATTCTTGCAAAATTTATTTGCAAAATTTTAGAAATCTTCCTTATGTGAAGATTTTAAAAAGGTGAACTGGACCTCTATTAGGGAGGGGAGTAGAAGATCAGAGGTAATCATTTGGATCCCCTTTCAAAAGGGAATAAATATTATCAGCAGTTTGGTTAGTAAATTGTAGTTAACAGCATGTTGGCTTGAAAAGTGGTCTTTAGATTAGAGATTGCAGCTTGCATAGAATAAAGTTAGCATACTTGAAGTGAAATAGGCTTTGGTTATGTTTAGGTTGCATTAGCTAAAATGTGCCAATACCATCCTTGTTGGTAAGAATTGTTGTCATGTTAGAAGAATGACTAAGGCTGACAGCCTAATCTACTCTATGTTAAATAAATAAAATGGATGGATGGAATTGAAAGAATACAGAAAAGGTTGGTGAGGCATTTAGTGGCCTATGGATGAGAATGGTGGCTGTTTAATAAGAAAATCTGTTTGAAATGTGCATATATATTCATATATGGCCATAGCAAAATAATAAATAGAAATAAAAAAGCATGATTGATTTTTACTGTTTTTGATGAAAGTTTCGGAAAGAGGAGGTGTGGGGCAGATCGTGGGATCGCTGGTTTCTGAGTGCAGCAAGGATCCCACTATCTTACTATTTTATTTTTCTTTATGTACACTGAGAGCATATTCACCAAAGACAAATTCCTTGTGTGTCCAATCACACTTGGCTAATAAACTATTCTATTCTATTTTACTCTACTCTATTCATTTCTATTTCAATTCTAACAAGGAGTTTAGCTTCTCTCGCTTGAAAATGTAAGCTAGCATAAGGCATTATAATGCAAGCTAGCCTTAACTTTCAAACAGTTCATTTAGTGATCAAAGTTACAATGGCATTGAAAAAAGTGTCTGATGACCATTTTCATACTTACGACCATTTTCACACTTAGCGACCGTTGCAGCATCCTCATGGTCACGTGATCAAAATTTTGATGTTTGGCAATAGATTCGTATTTATGATGGTTTCAGCGTCCTGGGGTCATGTTTGACAAAATATAAAAATTTTAATCAAGCCCCCCCCCCCCCCCCCAGTCAAAGGTGTCCCTCTTTACCAATCTGAAAATCTGGTCACCTTAGTGTTGGAGCACCCACAGCATCTAAAGGGAACTTCTGTTCCACTGGTTAATTGTCCTCACTGTTAGGAAGTTTCTCCTTAATTCCAGTTGCTTCTCTCCTTGTTTAGTTTCCATCCATTGTCTCGTGTTCTGCCCTCTGATGCTTTGGAGAATAATTTGACCCCCTCTTCTTTGCGGCAGCCCCTCAAATACTGGAGGACTGCTATCATGTCCCCCCTGGTCCGTCTTTTCTCTAGACTGACCACACACAAATCCTGCAACTGTTCTTCATATGTTTTAGTCTCCAGGCCTTTGATCATCTTAGTTGCTCTTCTCTGCATTTTTTCCAAAGTATCAACATCTTTTTTGTAATGTGGAGACCAAAACTGGCAGCAGTATTCTAGATATGGTCTTACTAAGTATTTCACATACTCCATGTGATTTTGATTCTATCCCTCTATTAATGCAGCCTAAGATTGCATTGGCTTTTTTGGCAGCTGCCGCACACTGCTAGTTCATGTTTAAGTCCACTAGGACTCCAAGATCCCTCTCACAATTACACTTTTTGAGCCAGTCTCACCTAATCCATACTTCTCCTTTTGGTTTTTCATGCCTAGGTGTAAAATCTTGCTTGGTTTTAGACCTAGGCAGAATTATTAGATAAGTGTATGGAATTGGACTAGATGACCTTCAAGGTCCCGTTATGTTCTACCTCTCATAATCCAAAGCAAAGGTTATGGTAATGTTATTAAGAGTTACAATACAGCTATAAAAAAATAATGCAAACTTATCCTTTCCTTTTACTTCTAACACTCTTGAACTTTAGTTCCTTCAAATAATGTCCTAGAATCCGGCTTCTTTTCATTTTTGTTTTTTTGTTTGTTTGTTTATCCTTTCTCACAAAATTCTTCAAAGCTTTATGAAGCCTTTTTTGTAAGTCTGATATAGGAATATTTTCCAGTTCTCCCTTGGTTTGTTATTTGCACATTCCTTTTAATTACGAAGACATCAGCTAGTTTCTTTTGTATGTCCAGAGTAATATCTTTTCCCATGTCATTCAGGTAACCTCTCGTTTTTAAATCCACTTTCAAATCAGCCTCAATCTTGTCAGGTAAAATTTGCTTCTCCCTCATAATATATTTAAATATAGACTATAGGGGGCAGACACTCTTAAAATCATCTTCTGAGTCCCATGTTCCAATATATCTTTCCGTATGTCCAATGTTAAAACATTTTGCTTTGTTCTGCATTTCTAAGTTGAATTTGTAATCCTTAGCATTCCCCAGTTCCCTCTAAGGCCCAATTTTTAATTGTTATGTTTTTCTTTAAAGAATTAAAGACAAAAGCATCTTCCCACAGGAAAGAATTCTGTATAGTTAATTTCAAAATCTTATTTTAATTTAGCTGGATCCATTTAAGTCCTTAAATTTGTATTTAGAACTTATTTCACTACACTTAGCCAGTGCTGCCAATTCAAGGAGTCCTCATAGCTGAAAAGCAGTTAACAAGCAATTTAAAAAAGTAATTTAAAAAGCAGTACAAGTAGTTCTTGAACTACAACCACAACTAAGCCCAACATTTTTGTTAAGTGAATTTTGCCTCATTTTATGACCTCTTGCGCCACAGTTGTTAAGCAAAACTGCAGTTTTTAAGTCAGTAACATGGTTGTTAAGTGAATGTGGCTTCCTTTTTGACTTTCAGAAGGTTGCAAAAGGGGATCACTGCAACCTCAATAGCACTTAGACTTATATACTGCTTCACATTGCTTTATAGCCCTCTTTAAGTGGTTTCAAGAATCAGCCTCGTGCCCCCAACTATCTGGGTCCTCATTTTACTGGAATCGAAAGGACGGAAGGCTGAGTTCAACCTTGAGGTAGTGAGGATCGAACTGATGGTAGTCAGCAGAATTAGCTTGCAATACTGCATTCTAACCAGTGCGCACCATGGAAGGGTGGGAGGGAGGGAGGGAGGGAGCGGAAAACGAAAGAACAATAGCAATAGCACCTAGACTTATATACCACTCCCCAGTGCTTTACAGCTCCCTCTAAGCGGTTTACAGATCAGCCTCTTGCCACCAACAATCTGGGTCCTCAATTCACCCACCTTGGAAAGACGGAAGGCTGAGTCAACCTTGAGCCTGGTGAGATTCGAACTGCCAAATTGCAGTCAGCTGGCAGTCAGCAGAAGTAGCCTGCAGTAATATACTCTAACCACAGCTCCTAAATATGAGTTTGTTAACAAGCATCTGAATTTTGATCACATGACTGTGGGGATGCTGCCACAGTCATAATTATGGGAAACGGTCATGTCACTTTTTTCAGCGCCGTTGTAATTCCGAGCAGTCACTAAATGAACTGTTGTAAGTCAAGGACTACCTGTATGCAAATGTAGTGTCCTTTCCCTGGCACCAGTTGTAATTTGAGCCGCATGGCTATTCCCTATTTGGCTCTCAGAACTCTAAATCCAGCAGACCACTATTTTGCAGTATCTTTGTAAGGAGCAGCAATCTGGAATACTTGTGGCCGATCCGCAGTCTTCTCCTTGCCTGGAGAGGAATTATCGGCGAGCCAATCTACTAATTGCCTCTTCATTCTGCCAGAGTCATCAGCTCCACTTTCCACGGAGCTGTCTTAAGCCCACCGTTTCTTCCCAGGAAGTCCCAAAACGGAGCTTATCTGCTGAGTTTCAAAATAGCTGTCAGGGTTCCAAATAGCATCCAAAAGTAAATCAGAATCCAAGGCAAAGGATTCCTCAAAGTTCCAATTTATTAAGAGAGCCATGTTGGCACATCTGGGAAAACCTGAATCTGAAAGCTTTCCGGTTTCCCCCACCCAGTTGAAAGTTCAGGATCTTGCCCCCACACCCCCACATCCATCACATGGTCCAATCTCCCACTGCCATGTTGACAGTTCCACCCATCCAGATCCAGTCAGGTGCAGAGGTGCAGAGACAAAGGATGATCTTGGCTTTCTAGAAAGAATTTTGTTATGGCTACATATCACCCAACTCCATATACTCCCCCCACCCATTTTCCCACAATAGAAAATGCATGATAGAATAATAGAAAGTGTGGCAGGCCAAAGTTCCAAAAGAAAAGATGGCTGCAGGCCTGACAATAGCTTTCTCACTGTCTGCATCCTTCATGCCCAGTTGCTGTTCTAGAATGCCATGAACTGCAAGCAGTCTGCCTTTTATTGCTGAAGTCTTACTTAAAACTTCTTCTGGGCCAATGAATTTCCTCAGGCTGCTTTCTTTCTGGATCTTTCTACCCTTGCCAAGTAGCTCAACTTCCTGGTCCACATCCCCTCATCCTCTGCCTGGTCCCCTCCCCACCAAGAATCGGTTGCAGGTAACTCTCCCTCTGGCACATAGCCACAAAGTAGGTCCTGGGTTTTTTATCTTGATCTTCCCACAGGGAAATTAGTGAATGGTCAAAAGAGTCACCATGGTAGCTATGCATGAGGGAGATGGTGGTTAAGAAGTTTGATAGATAGATGATAGATAGATAGATAGATAGATAGATAGATAGATAGATAGATGGATGGATGGATGGATGGATGGATGGATGGATGGATGGATGGATGGATGGATGGATGGATGACAGACAGATAGACAGACAGACAGACAGACAGGAGGCTTTCAAGAAAAGACTGAACTGCCATCTGTTAGAAATTGTGTAAGTTCTTCTGCTTAGGCGAGAGAGTTGGACTAGATGACCTACAAGGTCCCTTTCAACTCTGTTACAAGAGTGATAGATAGATAGATGATAGATAGATAGATAGATAGATAGATAGATAGATAGATAGATAGATAGATAGATAGATAGAGGGATGATAGATGGGTGGATGGATGAATAGATGGATGGATGACAGACAGACAGATAGACAGACAGACAGGAGGCTTTCAAGAAAAGACTGAACTGCCATCTGTTAGAAATGATGTACGTTCTTCTGCTTAGGCGAGAGAGTTGGATTAGATGACCTACAAGGTCCCTTCCAACTCTGTTGCAAGAGTGAGTGAGTGAGAAAGAGAGAGAAAGAGAGAGAGACATGATAGACAGACAGACAAACAGACAACAAACCTTCAATCACATGATTATGACTGCCATCTTGTATTGAAAACTGTTTTATTTCATTTTCATTTTCATTTTATACAATCACTTATATACTGTGCAATTAAGAAAGCAATAAACACCACTCATCTTCTATTCCACCATGGAAAACCAACATAACACTTCAATCCTCCATACACCCTTTCTTCTTCCCCTCCAACTTTCATTTCTCCCCTCCAGCATTCCCCTCTTCTACTTCCCCTCCCCCTCAGACATTCCTTTCTCCCCTTCCCTCCATCTCACCCTCCTTACATTCCCCTCTCACTCCCTCTTTACTCCTCCCTCTTCTTTCCCTTTACTCCTCACTTCGGTGTATTTCTACTATTCATTCATCTATTCGATTTGTATTTTACACTAAAATTGAAAGAAAAGAAAAAAAAGGAAAATAAAAGGAAAAGAGAAAAAAAGAAAAAAGAGCAGCAGTATACAAGTGCATTCTTATTGTTTTGGAAATTGAAACTATATTTCCACCCTCCCCCCTCCCCCCCATAAACCCCCCTCCCTAACCCCCTTCCGACTTCCCAGATCCCATTCCCGGCATAGCTCTTTATCAAGCACAGTCTGGAGTATATTAAAACCAAATAGATTAGAAATTAAAAGATAAAAAATAAAGGAAAAAAGAAAGGAATAAAAAAAACAAAAAAAGAAAAAAAGGGAAAAATCAGTAAACTCTCTACCTTAAGCTCAGCTTCCCATCATTATTAAAACTTAAGCAATGTACACCATTCCTAATCTCAGTTAATTTATTACTTGCAGGATTTCAAACTATGTTGAAACCAAGTAAGTTAATCAAATAAAATTCTACTCTAGCTAGGGGCCTTATCTCTTTATCTAAATATCTGTCCATTTCCGAACCTTTAATTTGTCCCTTTTACCTCCTTCTCTATAAAGCAATTTAAACACATCTCAAATATTTCTCTCGGTTTCCATTCCAACTCCTCTCATCCTGCCTCTACCCGTGTCCATATATACATATTATTTTCATCCGTACTCCTCTCATATTTGCTCCGCCTTCCTTCGAACTCCCTGGGTATATCCTTCCAAACATTATATTCAAATAACAGATTCTATAAAAATCAACTTACTTTCTGGCTCAAAATAAGCTCTAATTGAACCTTCACTACCCTCCTGTCTACACCACACTTCCCAACTCCATTCAACCTAAACCACAATCCAGGAACATCACGATCTCCGCCCTCCTCACCCTAGAGAATAAATCATAAACAATTTATATAAAAGTTCAAAGTTATCCATCGTCTTTTTTAAGTCCCATACAATATATTTTCCGAGGAAATCAGCATCATTTCTTTCAGCCTTAATGTCTCTTCATCGGTAGACAGAAATCACAAAATATTATTCAAGTTAAAAATTAAGCAAGTGTTTTGGAAGCATAACTGAATCCTTGTTCTCTGTTCTTCTGCCCTTCCGGAGGGGGAAAGCGATACCTCCCACCTTGTAATTGCGTGTTTTGTTGTTTCTCTTCTACTTCTCCTTGTCTTTCTCCAAGTCCGGGTAATTCAGGAAGTCCCGCCTTCAGGATCTTATAATAAAAGTCTCGGGCTTCCCAAACAGAGTTGAGGCGATGTTTTTGGTCATCGAATGTAACTGTAATACCAAATGGCACTTCCCATCTATACTGTATCTGAGAATTTCTGAGTTCTTTGGTTAGAAAAGCATAGTCTCTCCTGGCTCTTAACATTTGGGGTGGTATTTCTTTGAAAACGATCAAGTCCTGTCCATCAATTCGCAGCCTGTTATTATAAAACTCTTGTAATATCGCATTTCTGGATTCTCTTGTAGCAAAATATATAATTATATCTCTCGGAAGCTGTCTCTGTTTTGCTGCCCACGAATTATGGCGTTAAATTTTTTGGATCTGCCAATCAAAGTTAAGTCCCGGACTTCCCACCGAATGACTGAAAGCCTCAAAAAAGGTCTGTTTCAAATTCTCCTGTTCGTTTTCACGCAATCCCCTAACTCTTATTGCAAACGCAGTCTTCTTATAATTTGTCATAACAAGTTATTTTTCTGCGTTTTCAACTTCCTGTTGTAACATTTCAATTTTAGATGTCAGGTTAGAGTTAGCTTCCTCCAAGAGCTCCAGTTTATCCTCCATTCCAGCAATATAATCTGTCATTACAGTTATGACCCCGATCATATCCTCCTTTGTTTGAGCAATCTTGGCATCAAGCTTGTCACATAAGTCCGAAATAGGTTGCTTCATTTCCTCTCTAAATTCTTTAAGAGTTTCAAAAAGAAATTATTTCGTTAACAAATCTCCAGTAGAGGGTGTAGAAGGCAAGAGCTGTGGCTTTATCGCAATTGCTTGGGATGTATTGTTAAAAAAAACGTTTAGATTGCTTTGACTTCGGAGCCATTATAAATTTGAGGAAACAAACAAAGTCTCTGCTCACCTTGATTTAGGATAAAATACTTTCAATAAACTTTTGGCAATTAGTAAAAAGAGGTCTTCAAGAAAACAGGGCTGGTTAAATATGTCATGTATCAAATACAGAAGCTATAAAATCGCCATTTTGAAAAGCAGTTAAACAAAGGAGTTTTTTATAAAATTGAAGCTGGTATTTTGAATAATAATAAAAAAAAGAGTTCTCAGGAGTGGTCGCTGCTCAGATTGGTTTTAAATAACTTAGTTTCAAGAATTTGTCCTGAGGGGGGGGGGTAACCTGCCTTGAGCTAAAAAAACAGCTGAGAAGATCTGGCTGGAGTAAAAAAAAAACTCAGCTTTTGTTGAACCCTCTTCTCCGTTCACAGCAAAAAAAAAAAAGCTGTGAACTACAAAGAGGATTCTAACGACTGAGTTCCTCCCTGCTTCTTTCTTGCCTGAAAGAAGAGATATCTATAGATCTTGTAGATATACGAACCAGAACTCTGAGGGCAGCTCCGTTGAGCCACCGGCGACGGCAGGCCCCTCCCCCGGAAGCCGTGACTGCCATCTTGACTTTTATGACACCACCATCCATTGATATTTCTGCACTCTTGGGGAAGATGCTTCTATTTGATTGATTTCCTTGGCCTTTTCTGCTGCCTGACAGGCCAACATGGACCAGGCGGCGTTTTGAGTGGGTCAGTACAGCCATAGTTTGTGTACACAGAGAACTGACCGTTTGTGCTGTTTTCCCCTCAGAGAGAGAGAAACCACCCATAACTCAGCCTCCCAGGCCCTGCAGCACCATGCCCACCTTGTCATATTGCAGCCAGCATTCTGCTTTATGGCAGAAATGTCCTTGAGGCCGAGCGGAGTCGGTGGTAGCCTCATCCCTCCCCTTCATCCGGCTGCTCAGCCATCTGGAGAGAAAAGGGAGGCTTGGCAGAGGGGAGGAAGGCAGAGCGGGAGAGCAAGAAAGCGCCCTTCATAGCTGTACCCATTCGCTTTTCCCCTCACTCTCTGGCCGGCTCTCCTCAAAACACCAAAGGGACACAAATGTGAGGAGTGGTACTGAAATCTGGTTGAAATAAAATGAAATACTGTAAAATAAAATAAAATAAACAATAAAATAAAATAAATGATATTAAATTAAATTACATTAAAATACATAATGATAAAATAAGTAATAGAAAATAAACTAAAATAAATAATAAAATTAATTAAGTAATAAAATAAAATAAATAATGAAACACTAAAATAAAATAAACAATAAAGTAAAATTAACAATAAAGTAAAATAAACAATAAAATAAAATAAGCAATAAAATAAATAGTAAAATAAATGAAATAAAATAAATAATAAAATAAAAAACAATAAAGTAAACAATAAAATAATAAACAATAAAATAAATAATAAAATAAAATAAAATAAAATAAAATAAATCATAAAATAAAATAAATCATAAAATAAAATAAATCATAAAATAAAATAAATCATAAAATAAAATAAATCATAAAATAAAATAAATCATAAAATAAAATAAATCATAAAATAAAATAAATCATAAAATAAAACAAAATACTGGGGCTCCCTGGAAGTCCTGAGTTACAGCCATCTCTTTCCTTCTAGCCTCATGGGTGGAGAGAGACTTAAAAACCTTTCAGAGAGCTCCAGGTTGAAGGAGACTTGATGAATTCATGGGTGGAGGGTTTTTTTCATAATTTAGGATGAACCATGATTAGAATCTTTCCAAATCAATGTCTGAAAATCTCCCCAAAGCAGATTCCATGGAGAAACATCTTCCTTCCTTCCTCCAATATTATTTTCATCCTTAGGACCAAAGGTGGTATTCAGCAGGTACTGACCAAAATTGCAAGCATACCGAAGCAGCAGTAATGCTGGCAGAAACCCACCCCTGCAAGATGGAAAGTAATCTAGGAGAGAAGCAATCTGGAATTAAGGAAAAACTTCCTAACAGTGAGGACAATTAACCAGTGGAACAGCTTGCCACCATCAATGGAGGTTTTTAAGAAGAAACTGGATAGTCACTGCGCCCTCCCTTTAAATCATCTTCTTCTTTTAACGATCCCATAATCCCTTGTGGGATGGAGTCTGGGCAACTGATTAAAGCTAGCAGGGTGTATAATGGCCGGATGCTCTTCCTTTTGCCAATGCGGAGTTTTGTTCGGCAGATATTTTCCTCATTGTCAGAGAAAGATAAATACCTGCCTCTACCTTGGATTGAACTCACAGCCTCCTGATTGTGAGGCGAGAGTTCCACCTCTAGGCCACCGCACCACTCCCTGTGCCCTCCTTTAAACACAATACTCAGCATGGAGTATCTTTTTTTTTTTGCATTAAAATGTTTTTATTTTTTCCATTTTCCATTTTCATTTTCATACAGTCACATATATACTGTGCATAAACGGGGCCATACAACATTAAACAATAATCACAGCAGTTCCTCTTGTCAGCAATACCCCCAGAAATATAAATAAAATAAAACTCAAACTCAAATAGAAACCCAATATACCTCTTCCGCTCTCCATACACCTCTTTCTTCCGCCCCCCCCTCCAACTTACTATCTTCCCTCCATCATTCCCCTCTACCCTACTTCCCCTCCCCCTCTACCACTCCTCTCTCCCAGTCCACTCCCTCCCTTCCTTCTCACCCTCCCATCCTCTCTCCCGCCCTCTCTACCCCTCTTCCTTCTATCCCACTCCTCCTCCCCTTGGTGTATTTCTACTATATGTCAATGTATTCAGCTTGTCCTATTTTACGGAGAAATTAAAGAGAAACAGTATACATGTAAAATCACATTACGTTGAAATCTAACTCATAGTATATGCCCCCGCCTCCCCTACCCTCCCCCCCTAACACCCCACCTCCTTCCCCCCCCCCCCGACTTCCCAGAGCCCGTACACGGTATAGATTTTTAACAAACACAGTCTAAAATATATTGAGACAAAAGAAATAAAAAAAGAGGTTAATAACATCTCTACATTGATCTTAGCTTCTTCCTGTTACACTAACTTTGAACAGTTTAACTCATTCCTGATCCTAAGCGTAGACTATCTGGAATTTCTTAGTCCCGTATTTGTTTTGTATATAGTCAATCCATTTTTTCCAGTCTCGTTTATATCTCTCATTAAGATATGCCGATATTTTAGCCATCTCGGCTAAGTTTGTAACTTTCAATGTCCATTCTTGAGTTGTAGGCAAGTCTTCCTTCTTCCAGTATTGCACCACCAACGGTCTTGCCGCCATTATTAGGTGCAGAACCGAGTTAGTCTCTACCACTGTAAAGTCAGTACATATACCTAGTAAAAATAACTGAGGAGTAAACTTTATCCTTCTTTTAAAGATATTTTGCATAATCCACCATATTTTTATCCAAAATGCCTTAACCTTTTGACAGGTCCACCATATATGAAAATATGTAGCATCGAGAGAACCACACCTCCAACATTTAGGCTGTACATTCGGATGCATAGAAGCCAGCTTTTTAGGATCTAAATGCCATCTATGGAACATAAAAATTTTCTCTCAGGTTTTGAGCTTGTGTAAATTTCACATTTCTTACCCATATTCTTTCCCATGTATCCAACATTATTGGTTCTTCAATATTTTGAGCCCACTTTATCATACAATCATTGACTAATTCTGTTTCTGAATCCATCTGTATTAGTACATTATATATCCTCTTTATATGCATTAAGCTTTGATCTCTTATTTGTTTAAACATATTATCCTCAACTTGGATAAAACCAATTTTTTGATCTATTTTCCACCTGGCCTGTAATTGCCCATACTGAAACCATGTTTGAACTACCTTCTCCTCTTTTAATACCTCTAAAGATTTTAGTTGTAGAACCCCCCTTTCCAAAATGAGAAGCTGTCTGTAGGTAGTTCTATCCTGTTTTTGTGCTATATTCATATTTTCAATCACATGTCTAGGAATTCCCCACATGGGTATCTTGTCATTTAATTTATATTGGTATTTTTTCCAGACCCGAAGTAAAGCATTTCTTAAAATATGACTTTTAAAATTCTTATCCAATTTTTTGTTGAATAACAGATAAGCATGCCAACGATATACCAGATTGTGTCCCTCGATATTCAGTATTCTATCATTAGTTAAATGAGTCCAATCACTAATTACAGATAGCGCCACTGCATCATAATATAGTTTTAGATTAGGATATTTCAAGCCTCCTCTCTGACGTACATCTTGCATTATTTTCATCTTTACCCTCGGCTTCTTTCCTGCCCATACAAATTTGTTGATACCCTTCTGCCATTCTAAAAGATTCGCATCTTTTTTAAGTATAGGTAACATTTGGAAGAGAAATAAAAATTTTGGTAGGATGTTCATTTTCACTACCGCTATTCTACCCAACAAAGATAAGTCCAATTTCTCCCATTTTTTCATCTCTATCTGTATACTATGCCAAAGTGGTTCATAATTATCCTTGTATAATTTCCCGTTTGAGGTTAAAATATTAACCCCAAGATATTTGACTTTTTTGACTACCTCACATCCTAGCATCCCTCCTAGTTCTTCCTTTTGTTTAGTATTCATATTTATAGCTAATATTTTGGTTTTTCCTAAATTTATTTTAAAACCAGACACTTGACCATATTGATTAATCGTATTCCTTAAAACCATACTGGATTCCTGCGGTTGTTCCAATATTATGACCAAATCATCCGCAAAAGCGCGGACTCTGTATTCTTGCTGCCTAATCTTGATCCCTTTTAGACCATCCAAGCCCCGTATTTTATTCAACAATACTTCCAAAATTATAATAAACAATAGTGGGGACAAAGGACAGCCCTGTCTTGTACCTTTTCCAATTTGAAAAGCATCTGTTAAACTTCCATTGACTATGATTTGTGCTGTTTGCTGTTGGTATATTGCTTTAATTGACTGTAAAAAGCTATCTCCTATCTGCATTTTTTGCAATATCTTCAACAGAAATTGCCAGTTAACTCGATCAAAGGCCTTCTCAGCATCCAAAAATACGAACGCAGCAGGAATTTGATTGTTCTTTCCCAAATATTCTAATGCATTAATAATTAATCTAACATTACTTTTCATCTGTCTCCCCTGTATAAAACCTGTTTGGTCAGTGTGTATCAATTGTTGAATAACCAGCATTAACCTATTTGCTAGTATTTTAGTAAAAATTTTATAATCTACATTAAGTAATGAGATAGGTCTATAATTTTTTGGTTGGGTAGTATCTTGATCTTCTTTGGGTATCAAAGATATAAACGCTGTCTTCCAAGATGGAGGCACCATACCTTCCATTTGAATCTTATTAAATAATTCTCTAAGAGGTTCTACCATTTCTAACTGTAAATTTTTATAGTAAACCGCTGTCAAACCATCTGTACCTGGTGTTTTCCCTAACTTTAGTTGCTTAATTACCTGCAAAATTTCCCCCGAGGTTATTGGTTGGTTCAATTTTTGCCTGTGCTCTTCTCTAACTGAGGGTATTTTCTCTTTATCTAAGTATTTGTCTATATCTACACCATTAATTTTATCCCCTTTATACAATTCTGTAAAAAATTCCCAAAATGCCTTTTGAATCTCCTCCTTTTGAAACACCTCCTTCCCTCTATAAATCAGTTTGGTTATATTTCAAGTTTTCCTTTTTTTCCTAATCTGATACGCTAACCATCTGCCAGGTTTGTTTGCGTTACAGAAAGTATTGTGTTTTGCATATAATAAACTAGTGGCTACCTGGTCAGAGATCAACATGTCAAATTGAGATTTTAATATGGCAATTGCTTCCTTAACCTTTGTATCGCCTGGCTTCATTGTTAACTCCAACTCTTTCCTCTTAATTTCCTCTTCCAATTCTGTTCGTTTTAGCCCCTCTCATATACGCTTTGCTTGCATCCCATACGAATTCCATAGGTGTACCCTTATTCATATTCAAAACAAAGTATTCAGATAACAATTTTTTACAATCATTAATGTACTTTTCATGTCTGAATAATTTTCATTCAATCTCCAAGACCTTCTTGCCTGCACTGCCCTTCCCAATTCCATCCAAACTGGGTTATGATCCGAAAGGACCCTAGCTGCAATCTTTGTCCTCTTCACCCTAGAAAGCAAATCATTAGTGATTAGTATAAAATCAATCCTTGAAAGGGATTGATGTCTATCAGAGAAGAAGGTGAAGTCATATCCCTCTGCGTTTCTTTCTCGCCAAATATCTCTCAATTCAAAGTTGTCCATCATGTCAAAAAAAGGTTTGGGTAGCTTAGCTCACATTTGGTGTTTGGGCGAGAGGTCTTCTTATCTCTTTTAGTATCTATCACACCGTTCCAATCACCCAGTAGTATACAAGACCTATAGTCCCACTGTACTAATTTAGCATGAAGATTTCTATAGAATCCGTCTTGCTGTTGATTAGGAGCATAAATTCCCAAAAGTAATGTCTTTTTCCCTTCTAAGATTAGATCTAGTGTGATATATCTTCCAAAGGGATCTGCTTCAATTAGCTCAGCTTTGATGTCTTTTCTTAAGTATACGACTATACCATTTTTCTTTTCCATAGCAGAGGCTGCAAAATGTTGACCAAGTTTTGAGTTAATCCAATATTTTTGATCAGTTGATTTGATATGAGTTTCTTGCAAACAAATTATATCATTCTTAAACTGTTTAAGATAGTGAAATATTTTCTTTCTCTTCTGTGGAGAATTCAGTCCATTGATGTTCCATGTTAAAATCTTAGTTGTCATCTTTGGTTACCTGAAGCTTTTTTAGAGCCTCCTGCATGGCCTGTTTAACCTTTGGCCTAGCTCCTCCCACGGCTTCTGAGCTTGTTGCTGTAACTCCTTGATCGATGGCCGGTGATTGTTGAGGTTGTTGCCTTTTAGCTTGTTTTTCCATTCGTCTGGTAATCATACGGCTGGGTCTTTGTTCCATAACACCTTGCCCTTCTGGGGAGGGGAGATGATCCATCTTCTCTGGTAGTTGTATGTTTTGCTGTCTGTCTTGTCCTTCTTGTGGTCTTTCTCCAGATCCAGAAGGGGCAGGGTGTCCTGCCTTCAAAATATTGTGATAAAAATCTCGGGCTTTCCATACGGAGTTGAGACGATATCTTTGCCTGTCAAATGTAAGTATAATACCAAATGGCGCATCCCATCTGTACTGTATCTGACGGTTTCTGAGTTCTTCCACTAAAAAAGCATAGTCCCTCCTGGCTCTTAGCATTTGAGGTGGTATTTCTTTCAAAACAGTCAAATCCTGGCCCCCAATTTGGAGCCTAGTGTTATAAGACTCTTGTAGTATCATGTTTCTGAGCTCTCTTGTAGTGAAATATATAACTATATCTCGGGGGAGTTGCTTCTGTTTTGCCACCCAAGAATTAGCGCGATAAATTTTATCGATCTGCCAGTCAAAGTTAGACCCGGTCTTCCCGCCAGCAATTCAACTGGCTCGTCGCCATTTTAGATGCCTCTTTAAATAGATAAAATAACGGAAGAGGATCTTGTAGCAAAGAAGCTAGATTTAAATAAACAATTAATGCTCTCACATACAAATTCTGCTCGTTTTGAAATCAAATTCAATCTTTGAACTGAGTGGGAGGGAAGCTTACTTGGGGCTGCAAGGCAGCCGGAGAATTCCAGCGCGGAGCAGTTCTGCCTTCAGCTGCCCCCCCTTCTCTTCACAGACACAGAAGCTGCAAAGATCAGAAAGGCATTTGCTTGACAAAACCTCTCTCCTTTCCCTTCTTTTCCTGAAGAGGAAGGTGTCTGTCAGATGTCTGATAGATGATCATCTTAATAGATAATGCCACTGGTAATACGGGAGCAGCTGTGTTTAGCTGCTACCATCAGTAAGTCCCGCCCAGGAAGTCCAAGTCCTCAGCATGGAGTATCTTAATGAATACGATTAACCAATATGGTCAAGTGTCTGGCTTTAAAATAAATCTAGGGAAAACAAAAATACTAGCTATAAATATGAATACTAAACAAAAGGAAGAACTAGGAGGAATGATAGGATGTGAAACAGTTAAGAAGGTCAAATACTTGGGAGTTAATATTTCAACCTCAAATGGGAAATTATATAAGTATAATTATGAACCACTTTGGCATAGTATACAGACAGAGGTGAAAAAATGGGAAAAGTTGCAGTTATCTTTGTTGGGAAAAATAGCAGCAGTGAAAATGAATATCTTACCTAAATTTTTATTTCTTTTCCAAATGCTACCTATACTTTAAAAAGATGCGAACCTGCTAGAATGGCAGAAGGGTTTTAATAAATTTGTATGGGCAGGAAAGAAGCCAAGAGTAAAGCTAAAAATAATGCAAGATGTGCGTGAGAGGGGAGGTTTGAAATTACCCAACCTAAAATTATATTATGATGCAGTAGTATTATCTGTAATTAGTGATTGGATTGACGTATCTAATGATAGGATACTTAATATCGAGGGACATGATTTGGTACATGGCTGGCATGCTTACCTGTTATACAACAAAAAAGTGGACAAAAATTTTAAAAGTTATATTTTAAGGAATGCTTTACTGTGGGTTTGGAAAAAATATCAATACAAATTAAATGACAATGTGGGCAATTCCTAGACACGCAATAGAAAATATGAACATAGCACAAAAACAGGATATAATTATTTACAGACAGCTTCTTACCCTAGAAAGGGGTGTATTACAACAAAAATCCTTAGATGTATTAAAAGAGGAAAAGGTAATTCAAACCTGGTTCCAGTATGGACAGCTACAGGCCAGGTAGAAAACAGATCAAAAAATTGGTTTCATGCAAGTCGAGGATAATTTATTTAAACAAATAAGAGATCAAAGTTTAATGCATATAAAGAGGATATACAATGTATTAGTACAGATGGATTCCGAAACAGAACTAGTTAAAGATTGTATGATAAAGTGGGCTCAAAATATTGAAGAACCAATAATGTTGGATACATGGGAAAGAATTTGAGTAAGAAATGTAAAATTTACACAAGCCCAAAACCTGAGAGAAAGTTTTTACAAGATATTCTATAGATGGCATTTAGATCCTAAAAAGTTGGCTTCTATGTATCCGAAATTACAACCCAAATGTTGGAGATGTGTTCTCTCGATGCTACATATTTCCACATATGGTGGACTTGCCAAAAGTTTAAGGCATTTTGGATAAAAAATATGGTGGATTATGCAAAATGTTCTTTAAAAAAGGATAAAGTTTACTCCTCAGTTATTTTTGTTAGGTAATAGCAATAGCAGTAGACTTATATACCGCTTCATAGGCCTTTCAGGCCTCTCTAAGCGGTTTACAGAGAGTCAGCATATTGCCCCCAACAATCTGGGTCCTCATTTTACCCACCTCGGAAGGATGGAAGGCTGAGTCAACCCTGAGCTGGTGAGATTTGAACCGCTGACCTGCTGATCTAGCAGTAGCCTGCAGTGCTGCATTTAACCACTGCGCCACCTTGGTATAATTACTGATTGTATAGTGGTAGAGATTAACTTGATTTTGCACTTAATAACGGCAGTAAGGCTGTTGGTGGCGCAATACTGGAAGAAGGAAGACTTGCCTACAATTCAAGAATGGACATTGAAAGTCACAAATTTAGCCGAGATGGCTAAAATATTTGCATATCTTAAGGACCATTCAAATGAGAGATATAAACAAGACTGGAAAAAATGGATTGATTATATATAAAATAAATACGGGACTAAGAAATTCCAGATAGCTTATGCTTAAGATCAGGAATGATTTAAATTGTTTAAAGTTAGTTTAGCAAGGAGGAGCTAAGTTCAATGTAAAGATGTTATTAATTTCTTATTCTTTTTCCCCCAATATATTTTAGAATCTGTTTGTTAAAAATCTACACCGTGTACGGGTTCTGGGAAGTCGGGGGGGGGGGGTAGGGTGGGGGGGTTGGGGGGGAGGGTGGGTGGGAGGGATATATCAGGTTTGATGAAACGTGTTAGATTTTAATGTAATTTGATCCCATATGTATACTGTTTTTTTTCTTTCTTTTCTTCTTATATTTTCATTACTATTATTACTATTTTTTCTTTAAAACTAGGTTATGTTAAGCATATTGACATGTAGCGGAAATACACCAAGGAGAGGAGGAGTGGGAAATAGAAGGGAGAAGAAAGATGGGAAGAGGAGGATAGGAGAGAGGGTAAGGGGGGAAGATGAGAAGGATAAGGAGGAGTGGGCACTTCCTCCTTGGCTGGGGATGCGGGTCTTGCAGCTCTCTGCAACTGTGCAATTTGATCCGACATGACAGCCATCTGCTGTGCGAGCTGCATCTGGGCATCATGCAATTGCTCCATATTTAATGAAATGGAGGTTTATCTGGCTGGAGTCAATCTGTTCTGATCCCCCCTTGACAGCTCGTTAACAAACGCAGACAAACAAGGCTTAAGAGGACTTTTTATCAGTTTTTCAGTTCAAACTGGCTTCGAGCCCAGAAAATAACATAAAAAACTCTGATAAGAATTCCAAAAAATACGCTTACAAGCAAGATGGACTTCTTCCGAAGTCTTCACGGAACAGTTTTACATGAAAACATCAAAGCATTTCTCCAAATGTAACAGGCATAATCACGAGTAATAAGCCAGCAATGCTGTACCAGACACGGAACACACGAAGGAACGAAGGAACATATGTTGCCTCCAGCAACTGGGGCGTGGCAGCATCTGTCCTTTTATCTCCAAACTTGCTTCTAACCACTCCCAACTGCCTAATGGATCTTGATCCTTTAAAAAGCTCTCAGCAGAACTGCTGAATCACCACACTGAATTTTGTATCCTGAAAAATCTCTCAGCATAACTGCTGAGTCACAACAGTATACATGTGAGTGTGTGTTGTGAAAATGAAAATGGAAATAAAATATTCATTAAGAATACTCAGCATGGAGAAGGGATGTCTTATAAAGTCAACCTATTGAATACTCTATTCAAATAAGAATCTTTTGTTACCCTTTTTTCTGTCTGGCAGCCTGACCCCCAAATTGGTCTGCAGCTCCTGAGTGTCCTGAGGGTCTCAGGGTGTCCTGAGTCGGGAAAACTAAAAAACCACTCCATTTGGTGAGCTGAGATTTCCCTGAGGACGTACACCAAAGTGTATCTCAGAATTGGCAGAATAACTAAATTCAACTAGAAAACGTTATTTTTGACCCAGAGATCAGACTCAAACAACAGACACATATTAGTGGTGTGCTGAGTCGGGAAAACTAAAAAACCACTCCATTCGGTGATCAGAGCTTTCCCTGAGGAGTTAGACCAAAGCGTATCTCAGAATTGGCGAAAGAACTCAATTCAACCAGAAAGTGTTACTTTTGAACCAAAGCTCAGATTAGAAGAACAAACACCTATTAGGGGTGTCCTGAGTCAAGAAAGCTAAAAAACTACTCCATTTGGTGATCTGAGGTTTCCCTGAGGAGTTATACCAGTGTATCTCAGAATTGGCAGAATAACTCAATTCAACTAGTAACCTAGTAACTAGGTTACTTTTGACCCAGAGATCAGATTCGAACAACAGACACATATTAGTGGTGTCCTGAGTCGGGAAAACTAATAAAACCACTACGTTCGGTGATCAGAGCCTTTCCCTGAGGAGTTAGACCAAAGAGTATCTCAGAATTGGCAGAATTAGTCAATGTCAGCACTTGTTCATTGGATAATCAGGAAAGAAAACCACAAGACTCCATTGATAGAAATCAAGTGTACTTTTACTAATTATAAATGAACAGAAGCGAAGCAAAGCGAAATCTGATTATTTAGGCGTGAAAGCGAATAATATATTGTATAATTCATTCCCCTCCCCTTGGCATCCCAATTACAGTCCAATCATAATTCTCCCAAGTATCAGGTGTGAGATAACTTCGAAAGGCATCATCAGGATGGAATGCCGGTGCCGTTGGCCTTGGCGGGAACCTTCCTCCGCATGCGCAGTAAGGTGGACAGTTCAAACTCCAGAATCTTCCTCCAGCACAACAGTTATTCCCCTCCCAAATACCATGCCCCCCTCCCCTTTTCAATGGCAGCCGAAGCAGCAGCAAAGCAGAGGCTAACATCCGGCCCTCCTCCGGAAAAAGGTGGTCAGATCTGGAAAAACGACAAAGCACAAACAAAGAGACGAACAACAAGAAACGAAAAGCGAAAAACAGGGGGGGGGGGGAGAGAGAAAAAGTCAGGATACATGGAACAACTAAGTCTTGTCAGGATAAGTAGAATAGAATTGGCGGAGCAGCTCAGGGGCCCGGACATGTGATTTGTCCACCCACTCGGCATGAGACGGGGGAAAATGCTTCCAAGCCACCAGGTACTGAACACTATTCCGCCGTCTGCGAGAGTCCAAAATTTCCCGAATCTCAAAATTCTGTTCACCATCAATCAACAGGGGGGCAGGTGGCGGATCCACCGGCGGACATAAAGATGAAAAGCGTAGAGGTTTAATGAGATTAACGTGGAAAACAGGATACACGTGGTGAGGTGCTTAGGCAACTGCAAGCGAACTGAAACAGGATTGATGACTTTGACGATAGGAAACGGGCCAACATGCTTAGGCCCTAACTTCTTGGATTTCTGCGTAGTTTGAAGGAACTTCGTGGACAGATAAACTTGATCACCCACTTTGTAATCAGAAGGCCGAGCACGTTTCTTATCTGCCTTCTTATGCGATGCGCAGCATCTAAAGTCCGAAGTGCTAAAGGCCAAACATGCTGAAGACAATCACTCCACTCAGAGATTGATGAAACTCGCGGCTGCTCCCGAGGAACTTCGGGAATAGGAACAAAATCCTGTCCAGACACCACCCGGAAAGGGGTGAAGCCAGTCCTGCTATGCACAGAATTATTATAAGCCACCTCCGCATGCGGTAACAAGTCCACCCAATCATCTTGTTGGTAGTTGATGAAACAATGTAAATTGCAATGTAAATATTGCTCTAGAACAGAATTAGTCCTCTCACAAGCCCCATTAGTCTGAGGGTGGTGGGTGGAGCTTAAGCCCTGGGCGGAGCCAATCCGTTTAAGAAACTCCCTCCAGAACACTGAGGTGAATTGTACGCCCCTATCTGAAATGATGCGATCAGGAATCCCATGTAAACGGTAAACGTGAGAAATGAACATTTTTGCGAGGGCTTTAGCAGAAGGAATCTTGGGGCAAGGTATAAAATGAACTTGCTTGGAGAACAAGTCAGTAACCACCCAGATAACAGTGTGCCCCTGGCTCTCAGGAAGGTCGACAATGAAGTCCATAGAGATCTCCTTCCACGGGGTGACAGGGCGAGCTACAGTCTGGAGTAAACCCTGTGGTTTTCCAGGAGGGTGTTTAGCGGCAGCACAAACGGGACAACTGGCGACATAAAGCTCAATGTCCTTTTTCAAAGAAGGCCACCAAAACTGCCGTTTCACGAGATGCAGCGTCTTCACGAACCCAAAATGCCCTGCCATCCTGGAATCATGAGCCCGTTGGAGAACCACCAGACGAAGAGAGGCAGGGATGTAAAGTTTTGCCCCAATCCATGGCAAGTCATCTCTCATGGTGCATTCACCTTCATGCTGCTGGAACTAATCATCATGAGTAAGGGCGTTCTTGAGATTGGAAAGAAAATCCTGAGACACGTAAACCTTAGAATGTGCCTGTTGTCTAGTAACCACAGGAGCCGCGAGGCTTGACGTGGGAACAACCAGCTGGACCACGCTGAGCTTAGAGCAGTTGTACTGAGGGAGCCTGGACAAAGCATCAGCCATGAAGTTCTTCCCCCCCAGGATGTACTTCAGTGTGAAATTAAAACGATTAAAATGCTGAGCCCAGCACATCTGCTTTGGGGAAAGTCTCCTGGGAGTTCTTAAAGCTTCCAAATTTTTATGGTCAGTCCACACCTCAAACGGGTGCTTAGCACCCTCTAGGAAATGGTGCCATGTGGCTAAAGCCCAACGAACAGCAAATGCCTCCTTCTCCCAGATTGCCCACCGTCTTTCTGTGTCAGTGAGTTTGAGAGAGGTGTATGCACAAGGTTGTAATTTACCTTGATCATTTGTCTGAAGCAATACTGCCCCCACCACCACGGTGCTGGCATCAGCTTGAACTATAAATGGTTTGTCCATGTCCGGGTGCTTCAGAACCGGTCCCTCAGCAAAAAGGCATTTTAACTTCTCAAAAGCAGCTTGACACTCCATGGTCCAATCCAGTGGCTTGCTAGGCCTGGGTTTTGGGCCATCTTTGGACTTCAACAAGTTAGTGATGGGAAGAGCTATCTTAGCAAAAGAAGGGATGAATTGGCGATAGAAATTGGCAAAACCTAAAAATTTCTGCAACTGCCTGCGTGTACGAGGCACCTCCCACTCAGTGACCGCTTTGACTTTAGTGGGGTCCATCTCCACACCCACGTGGGATATACGATAGCCAAGGTAGTCTACCTTTTCCTGATGAAATTCACATTTGGACAATTTGGCATACAGCTCCGCGGCTCAGAGCTTCTTCAGCACTGTACGAACTAACTTGACGTGTTCGTCACGTGTTTGCGTGTAAATAAGGATATCGTCCAAATATACGATAACGCCCTTGTAGAGGTGGTCATGCAAAACCTCATTAATTACTTTTGAACCAAAGCTCAGATTCGAACAACAAACACCTATTAGTTGTATTCTGAGTCGGGAAAGCTAAAAAATCACTTCATTCGGTGATCAGAGTATTCACTGAGGAGTTAGACCAAAGCGTATCTCAGAATTGGCGAAAGAACTCAATTCAACCAGAAAGTGTTACTTTTGAACCAAAGCTCAGATTCGAACAACAAACACCTACTAGGGGTGTCCTGAGTCGGGAAAGCTAAAAAACCACTCCGTTTGGTGATCAGAGCTTTCCCTGAGGAGTTAGACTAAAGCGTATCTCAGAATTGGTGAAAGAACTCAATTCAACCAGAATAACTCAATTCCACTAGAAAACATTAATTTTGACCCAAAGCTCAGATTTGAACAACAAATACATATTAGTGATATCCTGATTTGGGAAAGCTAAAAAAAAACACTCAATTCGGTGTTCAGAGCTTTCCCTGAGGAGTTAGACCAAAGCGTATCTCAGAATTGGTGAAGGAACTCAATTCAACCAGAAAGTGTTACTTTTGCACCAAAGCTCAGACTCACACAACAAACACCTATTAGGGGTGTCCTGAGTTGGGAAAGCTAAAAAACCACTCCATTTGGTGATTTGAGGTTTCCCTGAGGAGTTATACCAAAGTGTATCTCAGAATTGCCAGAATAACTCAATTCAACTAGAAAATGTTACTTTTGACCCAGAGCTCAGATTCGAACAACAAACACATATTAGTGGTATCCTGAGTCGGGAAAACTAAAAAACCACTCCATTTGGTGATCAGAGCTTTCCCTGAGGAGTTAGACCAAAGCGTATCTCAGAATTGGTGAAGGAACTCAATTCAACCAGAAAGTGTTACTTTTGAACCAAAGCTCAGATTCGAACAACAAACACCTATTAGGGGTATCCTGAGTTGGGAAAGCTAAAAAACCACTCCTTTTGGTGAGCTGAGGTTTCCCTGAGGACTTACACCAAAGTGTATCTCAGAATTGGCAGAATAACTCAATTCAACTAGAAAACGTTACTTTGACCCAGAACTCAAATTCGAACAACAAACACATATCAGTGATATCCTGAGTTGGGAAAGCTAAAAAACCACTCCATTCGGTGATCAGAGCTTTCCCTGAGGAGTTAGACCAAAGCGTATCTCAGAATTGGCGAAAGAATTCAACCAGAAAGTGTTACTTTTGCACCAAAGCTCAGACTCGGACAACAAACATCTGTTAGGGGTATCCTGAGTTGGGAAAGCTAAAAAACCACTCCATTTGGTGATTTGAGGTTTCCCTGAGGAGTTATACCAAAGTGTATCTCAGAATTGCCAGAATAACTCAATTCAACTAGAAAATGTTACTTTTGACCCAGAACTCAAATTCGAACAACAAACACATATCAGTGATATCCTGAGTTGGGAAAGCTAAAAAACCACTCCATTCGGTGATCAGAGCTTTCCCTGAGGAGTTAGACCAAAGCGTATCTCAGAATTGGCGAAAGAACTCAATTCAACCAGAAAGTGTTACTTTTGAACCAAAGCTCAGATTCGAACAACAAACACCTATTAGGTTTAGGTTTCGTTTTATTTATATGCCTCCCTATTCCCAGCGGGACTCCCGGCGGCTCACAAACCCAAGGGGGGAAGGGAAACACAAAAACTATAAATACAAGCATTTAAAAATAACCAACAGACACACAAATCGAGAGGGGAAGGGGACTCATCAACCCCAGGCCTGCCGACACAGCCAGGTTTTAGCGGCTTTTCGGAAGGCCTGGAGAGAGGTGAGGGTCCGAATCTCTGCGGGGAGTTCGTTCCAAAGGGTCGGAGCTGCCACAGGGAAGACCCTCCCCCGGGTAGTAGCCAGATGGCATTGGCTGGTAGATGGAACCCGGAGGGTTATAAATTTCAATTTGCTTCGCTTCTCAGTCAAAGGGTCATCAAAGCGTCGTCGGAAAGCCTCCATAAATCGATTGAAATCCCCCAGGAGGGGGGAGGCAGACATATGTAAAGCCGTGGACCAGGTAGCTGCTTCGCCGTCTAAGGATAGGAGAACCATTCTCACCCTCATGCCATCTGTCTCAAAATCACAGCCATAAATCTCCATGTAATTAAAAACCTGCATAATAAAAGAGGCCAGGCTGGCAGAATCTCCATTGTATCGCACAGGCAGGGGAGGGATTTTGGCCATCCTGTGCCTTCGGGGAGGTGGGGCCCCCGGTCCAGCAAAACCTCTAGCCGCCGGGGGTGAAGCAGGTCGAGGGGGGGGGTGAAGCCGCGCGTGGGTACTGTCGCTCCCAGCCCCTCCAGTCTTTCTCATCTTCCCCACTTCTTTCCCCAAAATACCTTTGTCCCCAGTAATCAGGTAATTCACTCCTCTGGGGTTTTCTCACGGCTCCCGTCTCCAGCGTTCGTTGTCGGGGTTGCCTTTGGGTGACCCCTGCATTCCAGCTTGCCTCTTCCTCTCTTTGTCCTACCGAAGTGGACCATCGTGGGGGGGGTGGATCAGGCTGGCTGGATATTTGTAGTTGAAACAAATCTTCATGAAGTGAGAGGTCGGGAGGTCCGGGCTTGTGAAGCGAAAGTTCAGGAGGGCTGGCCCCGCTGGTATCCACATCACAAGTGGCCCCCTCTTCTTCCCTGACCGGTGAAGACATTCCTCCCTTCACGGTAGACGTAGGTCTCCTGGAAAGGGTTTTAAAGAGACTTCGCTTCTTGTCAGCATCCCTCCATTATATAATTAGGAAAGAAAGACCAAGAGATTCCATGTGTTGGAAATCAAAAGTACTTTTACTAATTACAAATGGTTAGCGAGCAGTTGCGAAGCGAAGTCTGTTTAATTAGGCGCGAAAGCAATTGATATATAGAATAGTCGATTCCCCACCCCTTGGGATCATAGCCTCAGGCCAATCATAAGTCCTTCAAGTGTCAGGTGTGAGATAACTTCAAAAGACATCACGAAGATGGAATGTCGAGGCCGTTGGTCCAGGCGGGAAGCACTCACGCATGCGTAATCCAACCATCTGGTAAATACTAGAACGTTCCTCCAGCACATCGAATAACCCCTCCCAAATACCAACCATCCCTCCCCGTTTCATGACAGCTGAAGCAACAGCAAGGCAGAAGCTGACACCAACACTGTGTGTTCTAATGGTTCTTTGGGAGGTAATTGGCAGCAGGCGGTCTCTCAAGTACCGAGGTCCAATACCATGAGGGGCTTTATAAGTGACGACTAGCACCTTGAAGCTTATCCGGAGACCAATCGGTAACCAGTGCAGCTCGCGGAGGATAGGTGTAACGTGGGTGTACCGAGGTGCACCCACAATCACTCGTGTGGCTGCATTCTGGAAGAGCTGAAGGCTCCGAATGCTCTTCAAGGGCTGCCCCATGTAGAGCGCATTGCAGTAGTCCAGTCTTGAGGTCACGAGGGCATGAGTGACTGTTGCGAGTGCCTCCCGGTTCAGGTAGGGACGCAATTGGTGCATCAGGCGAACCTGGGCAAATGCCCCCCTGGTCACAGCCGACAAATGATGTTCTAAGGTCAGCTGTGGGTCCAGGAGGACTCCCAAATTGCGAACCCTGTCTGAGGGGTGTAGAATTTCACCCCCCCAGCCTGAGTGATGGAATGCTAACCAAATTTTTGGGAAGGGAAACACAACAGCCACTCGGTCTTGTCTGGACTGAGCACAAGCTTGTTAACCCCCATCCAGACCCTGACAGCCTCCAGGCACTGGGACATCACATCAACCGCTTCACTGAATTGGCACAGGGTGGACAGATACACCTGGGTATTGTCCGCGTATTGATGGTATTTTATCCCATGCCATCGAATGATCTCACCCAGCGGCTTCATGTAGATGTTAAACAGGAGGGGGGGATAGGACCGAACCCTGTGGGACCCCATATTTCAGGGGCCTTGGGGTTGACCTCTGCCCCCCAACCAACACCGACTCCGACCTGTCCGAGATGTAGGAGGAGAACCACCGAAAGACGGTGCCTCCCACCCCCACCTCTCGTAACCGTCGCAGAAGGATACCATGATCGATGGTATCGAATGCCGCTGAGAGGTCAAGAAGCACTAGGATGGAGGGGTGACCTCCATCCTTGGCTCTCCAGAGATCATCGGTCAGTGCGACCAAAGCACTTTCCATGCTGTAGCCAGGCCTGAATCCGGACTGAAAGGAATCCAGATAATCGGCTTCATCCAAGGACCGTCGGAGCTGAGAGGCTACCACTTTCTCAACAACCTTCCCAATAAAGGGGAGGTTGGAGACTGGATGGTAGTTATTCAAAATGGCTGGATCCAGTGATGGCTTCTTCAGGAGGGGTCTCATCACCGTTGTCTTCAATGCCAGTGGAAAGAAGCCCTCCCAAAGAGAGGCATTCACCATCACCTGGATCCAGCTCCGTGTCACCTCCTTGCTGTTCGCGACCAGCCAGGAGGGGCACGGGTCCAGTACACATGTGGCGGCACTCACTGCTCCCATGGCCTTGTCCACTTCATCAGGAGCAACAAGTTGAAAGTCAGTCCAGAGATGTCGTTCAAGACCTTCCCCCGGTACCCCGGCTGGCTCTGCGCAATTGGAGTCCAGGTCCATCCGAAGCCGAGCAACTTTGTCTGTGAGGAACTGGACATATTCCTCTGCTCTACCTTGTAGGGGGTTATCCGCAACCCTCCCTTTAGGAGGGAGTGGGTCACCCTAAACAAGGCGGCAGGGCGTGACTCAGCAGACACTATCAGAGCAGCAATATAGGTGTTCTTGGCTGTCTGTATTGCCGAGAGGTATGCTCCGATGCAAGCTTTTAATAGTGCTCGGTCTGACTCGGATTTACTGGACCTCCAGCGGCACTCTAGGCGTCTCTTTTGGCGCTTCATCTCCCGGAGGTCCTCAGTAAACCAAGGGACCCTCCTGGATCCACTGCCACGGATCGGCCGTAAAGGCGCAATCCGGTGGAGAGCCTCAGACGCTGCTGAGTTCCAGGTAGAAACTAAGGTCTCCACTGGACTGCAGGTGAGAGTATCAGGCATAACACCAAGCGCCGTCTGGAAACCCTGAGGATCCATAAGATGCCTGGGGTGGAACCACCTAATCGGTGGATTGGTCTCCGAAAGTCGAGCCTCAGTAGGAAGTGGTCCGACCATGACAGACTCCCGGCCCACCATACATACAATCAGTCAATCCCCACAGTACAAGTTAAAAACAAGGAAAACAACAATATTATAATAAAAAGTGGGAACATTCAGTCAACCACAGTCATACCACACACTCTCCATACAATTAAAAATTGTAAAAAATTACAAATGTATAAAAAATTATAAATGCGCAATATAGCCGATTGTATAGTCCGAAAAGGCCACAAAGGGAGTAATGTCCAAACCTCCCACACGAGTGTCCGAGATCCAAGGAGTAGTAGCAGAGACATATAATAATAAACCAGCGATGGTCCAGAGAGAAAGCCAGGAAAAGTCTGAGAGGCAAGTAGGCCACAGGCGGTAAGTAGCGAAAGTTGTAGGGCAAGCCACAGGTGACAGCAGGCCAGCAACACCCCTCCCCTTGGGGACAAAGAACACCCGGGAGCCAGGGAAACCCCATGATAAAAGGGGGGAAGGCCCCACTCCCAGCTGTACCGTGACACTCCCAGTGGAGGCAGCCCGTCAGTAGGCCATCAGGCTAGCAACCCCACCCCCACCCTCACCCTAACCCTAACCTTAATCCTAACCTTAAATTAAATTAACCCCAACCTATAGTTCTAAACTAACCCTACCCTGTCCCTAGCCTGACCCTGCAGCAGCACAAACAGCAGATGGAGGCATCAGACAACCTGGGGGGGGGGGGAATCGGGTCCCCCCAAAACAGTCTCCGATAGCCACCTCCATGGCAGCCAAGACGGTCTCAGCCAGCTCTTCCAGGCTCCAGCAGGCCCCCTCAGCCCCAGTGGTTGGGAAGTATCTGCCTGCCTCTCACCACGGGCGGCACAGCAAAGTTCATGAGATGGTTCAGTTCGCCCAGCTACTTGAGTAATGACACCAACAAAGCTCCACAGCATTCCGTGCTCTCTCTCTGGGTATTCTCAGCATTTACTCCATTTTCAATATTGTCAGCGTTCTCAGCGTTCCCCGCGGTCTTAGCAGAGACAGAGAGGAAAAAAGAGAATGTCGGCCAGGGGGCAGCCAAGGCCGTCCCTAGCTCTTCCCGCAGGCGCAGCAATTCAGCGTTCAGCGTAACAATATGGGGTGGCAATTCAGTCAGTTAGATGGTTTAATAATGGTTTAATAGTCCTTCAAACGGAGGTAGCCGCAACCATAATGGCCCAGGGCAGTTGTAACCCTCCGTTACACAGTCGCAGTGCAATCCCAGCACTCTTCCAGCCTCTCCAGTCCCTTCAGTCCCCCCCAAGCACTCTCTACACTAGTGCATAATGGTGGTTTACCCAAAACTCCGCCAGCGCTGTCCCCAGCTTAATGCATGCTGGGGGCTGCCGTCCGTAGAGGGGGGGGCCGTCTGAGAGGCTGTCTGCGACGCTGAAGCCGCCCGTAACCACCAGGTATGCCGCTGCCCATCCCAAGCCTCGAGGGCAGCGTTTCTCCTAAACCGTCGTCCGCATGGAGGGGGGGCGTCGTCTGCGAAGCCGAAAACGCCGAGGACGCCGCAGCTGTCAGGATCGCTGAGGCCCATCGCAAAGCCGGTAGGGCGATGCCTCAAGCGAACGCCACTTCTCCTGGCTAGTCAGAGGGTCTCCTCCAAATCCCCCGCCGAAGAGAAGTCTTGCGTTCGGTGGGAGGCTCAATTTTGGCTGATTTCGGCTTGCTCCCCAGCAGAGCGAAAATCCCGAGCAGCCCAAGAACTCATTGTCTCCTGGTGTCTGGCTGAAAGTACCCCAGTTGGCTTTCATAGCTAAGGCAGGACTAGAACTCGTTAAAGGTGTCCTGAGTCGGGAAAGCTAAAAAACCACTCCATTTGGTGATCTGAGGTTTCACTGAGGAGTTAGACCAAAGAGTATCTCAGAATTGGTGAAAGAACTCAATTCAACCAGAAAGTGTTACTTTTGAACCAAAGCTCAGATTCGAACAACAAACACCTATTAGGGGTTTCCTGGGTCGGGAAAGCTAAGAAACTACTCCATTTGGTGATCTGAGGTTTCCCTGAGGAGTTACACCAAAGAGTATCTCAGAATTGGCAGAATAAGACAATTCCACTGGAAAACGTTACTTTTGACCCAGAGATCAGATTCAAACAACAAACACATATCAGTGGTGTCCTGAGTCACGAAAGCTAAAAAACCACTCCATTCGGTGATTAGACCAAAGCGTCTCTCAGAATTGGCGAAAGAACTTAATTCAACCAGAAAGTGTTACTTTTGCACCAAAGCTCAGATTCGAACAACAAACACCTATTAGGGGTTTCCTGAGTCGGGAAAGTTAAGAAACTACTTCATTTGGTGATCTGAGGTTTCCCTGAGGAGTTACACCAAAGTGTATCTCAGAATTGGCAGAATAACTCAATTCACATAGAGAACGTTACTTTTATTAATAAAATATTTTATTCAATTTTTCAATTTTCACATTCCATTTGCAATCATTTATACACAGGGTATTTACTATAAGAAAAGAAGAAAAAAAAAGAAAAAAGGAATAAAACGAACAAATAAAAAGGAAACACAACTCATCATTCACAACCCCAGCTAACCCTTGCATCCTCCATACACCCCATCTACCCCCTCCAACTTTCCTTTCTCCCTCTAACACTCCGCTCCTACTTCCCTTTCCCCTCAAACCTTCCTTCTCCCCTTACTCCCCAGACACCCTCCTTACATACTCCTTACATTCCCCTTACTCCTTCCTTACTCCTCCCTCTTCCTTCCCTCTACCTCCCTCCTTGGTGTATGCCTTTATTCGAGTGTTGTTTGATCTAATAAAAGTAAAATGAACCAAGGAAAAAATAATAATAATAATAATAATAATTAAAAAAAAAGAACCACCGTATATAAATACATTCTTGTTTTTATTAAGACTATGTTAACACCCCCCCACCCCACCCCCCACAATCCCCATCCCTAATCCTCCCGGCTTCCCAGGGCCCACACCTGGCACTACCTTCTATCTAAAATATCTTGTATACATATGGATTAAAAAATAAAAGTAATATATCAAAAGAAAAAGAAAAGCAGAGAAAGAAAAAAAAGGAAAAAAAGAAAAGAGAAAAGAGAAAAAAGAAAAAAAGAAACCACTCTTTGTGTTGATCTCAGCCCCCCATCTTTATCTATGCTTAAATAGTATAAATCATTCTATCTATATTTTATTCTCGTCTCTTACTTCTTTGCTATTTACCCCGATCTTCTGTAGACTCTCCCGTTCCCTTCCTAAACCTCATGATCCCTTCCAATAAGATTTAAGCAGCATGGTTCATGCCATATATTCAAATATAACTTTACAGACAAGTAATCAAACTTTCCCTTCTAGTAAAATTTAAACAACGTAAATGATCTTTCTTTACCCCTTTTTCAAACAGTAATTCAAAATAATCTAACCAGATTTCCCCTTCTTAGTAAAGTTAAGCAGCGTAGATCAGATATTACTTTACACAGGAATCAATTTCTATCTTAAGATAATTCCAACCGACTTCCCCTTCTAATAGGATTTAAATAACTTAGTTCATTCCACATGCATTTTACCCTCATCCCCCACTTGTCTGATATTTACCACTATCAAATTTATACTAACATTTGTTTAAAATATAACTCAGAGCGATTTGTAGCATGAATCATTCCACATATTCCAGTAATACTTTCAGCAAGAGTCAGTTAACCTTCTATTTTAAGGTAGTCCCTTCTAACAAAGTTTAAACAACATAAATCATTCCGCATTCTTTTTACAGTTATCTTAAGATAATCCCAAGCGGCTTCCTGTTCTAATAAGCTTTAAACAACGTAAATTTTGCCCTCTTCCCTTGCTTCCTGGGGGCGTGGCCTGTTGCCGAGGAGGGCTCCACCGAGCTCCTCAGAGATCTGGTCTGTATATCTAAATAAGATCATAGATAGCACCCCTTTTTGGCTAAGAAAGGGGCAGGGAGGATAGCTCCGTAGACTAGGGTCTATTCGTAAGCCACAGCCTTTTTCTTTTTTTGGCTGTGGAAGAGATTAGATCCAGCCGAAGCGGAGCTTTTATCTCCGGCCAGTTCTTCTCAGCTGCCTTTTTTTTTTGGGCAGCCCCAGACAGGCTAGCCCCCCCCAGGACAAAACAAAGTTTTTTCAAGCTAGATTTGATACGGGAGGGTACCACCCCTGTGAGATTTATGCTTTTATTACTATCTTAAATACCAGCACCATTCGTCTTAAAGACTTCTTTGTTTAAATAGACTTCAAAATGGCGATTTCTCTCCGTGGATGATTACTGGATGTACTTAGCCGGGTTTATCTTCCTGCAGACCGCTCCTTAACAAAATAAACTTTTTTTTTCTTTGGAAATAGAGGGGAGCGAAGCGCTGCTTACTTGTTTATTTATTATGGCACCCAGATCAAAGAAGCGTCTTGCTACAAATGTGTCTAAAGAATTTAAAGAATCTTTTTTGGAAACACAGCCTTTGTCTCCTACGCCCTCTACTGGAGAAGTTTTAACACAGGAATATCTCTTTAAAATATTTAATGCATTTAAGCAAGAAATTGAGGAATTTGTATTGCAACTTTATGATGACCTAAAATCTAAAGTTAATCAAATGAAGGTGAATACGTTTGCAGCCGTGTCTGCCCTGTCAGATTACTCTGCTGAAATAGAGAACAAATTGGAAAGTCTGGAGAAGGCTAATTTTAATTTGACTACCAATATTCAAATTTTACAAGAAAAAATTAGAAATAACGAAGAACAGCTTATGATGCTAAATTTTGATAGGAAGGCATTTTCAATAAGAGTCAGAGAATTCCGTGAAAAGGAGCAAGAGAATTTGAAACAGACCTTTGCTGAAGCCTTCAGCCATGCGCTGGGAAGCCCGGGACTTAACTTTGATTGGCAGATTCGGAAAATCTATCGCCAGAACTCATTGATAGCGGAACAGCGACAGCTCCCGAGGGACATAATTATACATTTCTCTACAAAAGAATCTAGAAACGCGATTGTGCAAAAGTTTCATAATAACAGTCTCCGAGTTGATGACCAGGACGTGATTGTCTTCAAAGATATACCTTTCCAGATGTTGAGAGAAAGAAGGGACTACACTTTTTTAACCAAAGAGCTTAGGAGTCAACAGATTCGATACAGATGGGAGGCCCCTGCCGGCATCACGGTTACATTTGAGAATCAAAGATTTCGTATTAACTCTGTTTCGGAGGCTCAAGATTTCTATTGTAGGATTCTGAAGGCGGGACCTCCTGACGCGCCTGGAAGAGAGGAGAGACAAGCGGAAGGAGAAAGCAAATGGCTGGCCATGCGGCTGCAAGATGGAGGGGGCAGCCCCTCCTCCCTCGGAGAAGCAGAAGAACGCAGATCGAGAATTTAGATACTTCAAAAGACTTCCTAAAGTTGAGGACTGAATGGGGGTTTGAGACCTCTCTCCGGTAGAAAAAGTGGACTAATTTTTATCAGAAGGGAAAGCTGGGTGAAACTACTTTGAGCTAGATTCTAAAGTAACGTTAGCATAAATTTGATAGTGGTTAAAAGAATGCGGAATGATTTATGTTGTTTAAACTTTGTTAGATGGGACTATTTTAAAACAGAAGGTTAACTGACTCTTGCTGAAAGTATTATTTGAATATGATCCATGCTATTTAACTTTTATTTGAAGGGAAAGTTGGTTGTAATAGTTCTGAGTTACTTTTTAAATAAACGCTAGTATAAATTTGATAGTGGTAAATATTAGACAAGCAAGAGATGAGGGTAAAATGCATGTGGAATGAACTACGTTATTTGTGGTAAATATGAGAACGTTACTTTTGACCCAGAGATCAGTTTCGAACAACAGACACATATTATAGCAGTTATGGCAATAGCAGTTAGACATATACCGCTTCATAGGGCTTTCAGCCCTCTCTAAGCGGTTTACAGAGTCAGCATATATTGCCCCAACAGTATGGGTCCTCATTTCACCCACCTCGGAAGGACTCAACCTTGAGCCAGTGAGATTTGAACCGCTGAACTGCAGATAACAGTCAGCTGAAGTGGCCTGCAGTACTGCGCCCTAACCACCGCGCCACCTCAGCTCATATTAGTGGTGTCCTGAGTCGGGAAAGCTAAAAAACCACTCTTGGTGATTTGAGGTTTCCCTGAGGAGTTATACCAAAGTGTATCTCAGAATTGCCAGAATAACTCAATTCAACTAGAAAACGTTACTTTTGACCCAGAGATCAGATTCGAACAAGAGACACATATTAGTGGTGTCCTGATTTGGGAAAGCTAAAAAACCACTCCATTTGGTGATTAGACCAAAGCATCTCTCAGAATTGGCGAAAGAACTCAATTCAACCAGAAAGTGTTACTTTTGAACCAAAGCTCAGATTTGAACAACAAACACCTATTAGGGGTTTCCTGAGTCAGGAAAGTTAAGAAACTACTCCATTTGGTGATGTGAGGTTTCCCTGAGGAGTTACACCAAAGTGTATCTCAGAATTGGCAGAATAACTCAATTCAACCAGAAAGTGTTACTTTTGAACCAAAGCTCAGATTCGAAGAACAAACACCTATTAAAGGAGTCCTGAGTTGGGAGAGCTAAAAAAGAACTCCATATGGTGATTAGACCAAAGTGTATCACAGAACTTGCGAAAAAACTCAATTCTACCAGAAAGTGTTACATTTGAACCAAAGCTCAGATTCGAACAACACCTCTTTGGGGTGTCCTGATTCGGGAAAGCTAAAAAACTACTCCTTTTGGTGAGCTGAGGTTTCCCAGAGGACTTACACCAAAGTGTATCTCAGAATTGTCAGAATAACTCAATTCACCTAGAGAACGTTAGTTTTGGACCAAAGATCAGATTCGAACAACAAACACCCAGTTGGGTGTCCTGAGTCTGGAAAGCTAATATTAGGGGTGTCCTGAGTGGGGAAAGCTAAGAAACTACTCCATTTGGTGATCTGAGGTTTCCCTGAGGAGTTACACCAAAGAGTATCTCAGAATTGGCAGAATAAGACAATTCCACTGGAAAACGTTACTTTTGACCCAGAGATCAGATTCAAACAACAAACACATATCAGTGGTGTCCTGAGTCACGAAAGCTAAAAAACCACTCCATTCGGTGATTAGACCAAAGCGTCTCTCAGAATTGGCGAAAGAACTTAATTCAACCAGAAAGTGTTACTTTTGAACCAAAGCTCAGATTCGAACAACAAACACCTATTAGGGGTTTCCTGAGTCGGGAAAGTTAAGAAACTACTTCATTTGGTGATCTGAGGTTTCCCTGAGGAGTTACACCAAAGTGTATCTCAGAATTGGCAGAATAACTCAATTCACATAGAGAACGTTACTTTTGACCCAGAGATCAGTTTCGAACAACAGACACATATTAGTGGTGTCCTAGGTTGGGAAAGCTAACAACTCCATATGGTGATTAGACCAAAGCGTATCTCAGAATGGGCGAAAGAACTCAATTCAGCCAGAACGTGTTACTTTTGAACCAAAGCTCAGATTCGAACAACAAACACCTATTAAAGGAGTCCTGAGTTGGGAGAGCTAAAAAAGAACTCCGTATGGTGATTAGACCAAAGCGTATCTCAGAATTGGCGAAAGAACTCAATTCAACCACAAAGTGTTACTTTTGAACCAAAGCTCAGATTCGAACAACAAACACCTATTAGGGGTTTCCTGAGTCGGGAAAGCTAAGAAACTACTCCATTTGGTGATCTGAGGTTTCCCTGAGGAGTTACACCAAAGCGTATCTCAGAATTGGCAGAATAAGTCAATTCCACTGGAAAACGTTACTTTGACAAGAGATCAGATTCAAACAACAAACACATATCAGTGGTGTCCTGAGTCACGAAAGATAAAAAACAACTCCATTCGGTGATCAGAGCTTTCCCTGAGGAGTTACACCAAAGCGTATCTCAGAATTGGCAGAATAACTCAATTTAACTAGAAAACTTTTCTTTTGACCCAGAGCTCAGATTCGAACAAAAAAAACATATTAGTGGTACCTGGGTTGGGAAAACTAAAAAAACACTCCATTCGGTGATCAGAGCTTTTCCTGAGGAGTTAGACCAAAACTCAATTCAACCAGAGGCGTTATAGCAAAGTGTATCTCAGAATTGCTAGAATAACTCAATTCAACTATAAAATGTGACTTTTGACGCAGAGATCAGATTCCAACAACAGGCACATATTAGTCGTGTCCTGAGTCGGGAAAACTAAAAAAACACTCCGTTCGGTGATCTGAGGTTTCCCTGAGGAGTTACACCAAAGTGTATCTCAGAATTGGCAGAATAACTCAATTCACCTAGAGAACGTTACTTTTGAACAAAAGATCAAAATCGAAGAAGAAACACCTAGTTGGGGTGTCCTGAATCAGGAAAGCTAAAAAATCACTCCATTTGGGATCTGAGGTTTCCCTGAGGAGTTACACCAAGGTGTATCTCAGAATTGGCAGAATAACTCAATTCACCTAGAGAACGTTACTTTTGACCCAGAGATCAGTTTCGAACAACAGACACATATTAGTGGGGTCCTCGGTTGGGAAAGGTAAAAAGCCACTCCATTTGGTGATTAAACCAAAGCGTATCTCAGAATTGGTGAAAGAACTCAATTTAAAAACTCAAGCTAAAAAATCACTCCATTTGGGATCTGAGGTTTACCTGAGGAGTTACACCAAGGTGTATCTCAGAATTGGCAGAAAAACTCAATTTAACCAGAAAACGTTACTTTTGAACGAGAGCTCAGATTCGAACAACAGACACATATTAGTGGTGGCCTGTTGGAAAAACTAAAAAAACACTCCATTTGGTGATTAGACCAAAGGGTATCTCAGAATTGGTGAAAGAACTCAATTTAAAAACTCAAGCTAAAAAATCAATCAATTTGGGATCTGAGGTTTCCCTGAGGAGTTACACCATGGTGTATCTCAGAATTGGCAGAAAAACTCAATTTAAAAACTCAAGCTAAAAAAGTAGTGTCCTGAGTCAGGAATGCTAAAAAAAACCAACCCATTTTGTGATCTGATGTTTACCTGGGGAGTTAGACCCAAGTATATCTTAGAATTTGCAGAAAATCTCAATTGAACCAGAAGGTGTTAGTTTTGAACAAAAGCTCAGATTCGAAAAACAAACGTATATTAGTAGTGTCCTGAGTCAGGAATGCTAAAAAACCACTCCATTTTGTGATCTGATGTTTCCCTGGGGAGTTACACCCAAGTATATCTTAGAATTTTCAGAAAAACTCAATTCAACCAGAACGTGTTACTTTTGAACCAAAGCTCAGATTTGAAAAACAAACACATATTAGTAGTGTCCTTGAGTCGGGAATGCTAAAAAACCAACCCATTTTGTGAAATGATGTTTCCCTGGGGTGTTACACCCAAGTATATCTTAGAATTTGCAGAAAAACTCAATTGAACCAGAACGTGTAACTTTTGAACCAAAGCTCAGATTTGAAAAACAAACACACAGTAGTGTTTTTGAGTCGGGAATGCTAAAAAACCAACCCATTTTGTGATCTGATGTTTCCCTGGGGAGTTACACCAAAGTATAGAGGGTACACATTGAATACAGCAACACAACAGTATCAGCAAAGCAACAAGGGTTATAACGGTCTTGACAGTATTTCCCAACCAGCTAAAATTAGATAACCAAGAGGTCATCCAATCCCACCAGGAGTCCGAGGCCTTGTATGTTTGTCCAACTGCTTGAACGGTATCATGTAATTTGTCCACACTGGTTTCAATTTCTCCGGACTGGTTCAATAATGACAACAGGTAGCATTCAACCAAACACATAGTAGGGGGATCTGCGGCGAAAGACGGGGCAGCCGGTTGGGGGAGTGTAGGGTGGAGGGTGCTCTGCTCTGTTTTCCAGGTCAGAGACAGAGACAGCCTCAAGCTGTGGTTCCTGTTAGTTGGCCATGGTCAGGCTGCTTCTGTGTTTGTGTAGGTGGTTGTATAGGTGGTTTTGGCAAATATGGTCTTACGTGCCGTCCTGGAATCCAAAGAACTTTGTCTTTTAGTTGGATTGCAGCATAGCTCCTTCCCCAGGTAATCAGGTCAGCAGGTCCTCGCCACATCAGGTCGGGCAAGCAGCGATAGTAGACAGGTGGACGGGAGGTGTCTGCAGTAGGTGGAGCTGCAAAATGACGAGTCGCTGCCGAGGATGGTGGGCTGCCGATGTGTTGCACTGCTGGGAGGCAAGGTGGCGCAGTGGTTAAATGCAGCACTGCAGGCTACTGCTAGATCAGCAGGTCAGCGGTTCAAATCTCACCGGCTCAGGGTTGACTCAGCCTTCCATCCTTCCGAGGTGGGTAAAATGAGGACCCAGATTGTTGGGGGCAATATGCTGACTCTCTGTAAACCGCTTAGAGAGGCCTGAAAGGCCTATGAAGCGGTATATAAGTCTACTGCTATTGCTATTGCTATTCCCCTATTGCCAATATATCTGCCCAGGGCATGTTTTAATGTCTGGTTGGCACGCTCAGCCAACGGCTGACCCTGGCTGTTATAAGGAATGCCAAATTTATGCACAATGCCGCATTGGTTACAAAAGGCAGCAAAGGCTGCACCTGTGTAAGCGGGGCCATTGTCTGTTTTAATTCTTTTGGGCGTCCCAGCGATGCAAAGGTCCGAATACAATGATTAATAACATGTTTGGTGGCTTCACCCCTTTGGGGGGATGCCATAATATAGCCTGAATACGTATCAATGGAAACATGTAAATATTTCCAAGGGGCAAATGGAGGATATTGGGTAACATGCATTTCCCAAAGTTGGCAACACTCTGTCCCCCTGGGGTTTACCCCCATAGGGAGAGGGTTTGCCTGCTGGCTACAGGTGGGGCATTGTTGAATGATGATTGCTGATGCCTCCGCTGACGTAAGGCCAAATTGTTTTATGAGCGCTTTTTTATTCTGGTGAAAGTAAGAGTGGCTATCCCAAGGTGTGATAGCAGAACAAACATTGACATGGGGTGGGGGGGCTGATGCCGCAGCGTCAGCAACATCATTGCCCTCCTGGAGAGGCCCAGGGAAAGGCTGATGACTTCAGATATGGGAGACATGGAAAAAATAACAGCGAGAGGAGACAAGACCTTGTAAAGTGAGAAACAGAGACAAAAGTTGTGAATCAATAGAAGAAGAGAGATAAGACTCATACAAAGAGGTTATAATCTGAGTCACATAAAGACTATCAAGAATTAAGTTAAACGGTTGTTTGTCAAATAACTGAAAGGCCAAGATGGAAGTGGCCAATTCATCTCTTTGAGCAGATTTTTGTGGCTCTGTGAGCTGGGTGTGCCATGTACCATCCTCCTGCCAGGCACATGCTCCCCGATGTTTGCTCCCATCGGCAAAGACAATTATAGCATCTTTGATAGAAAAAAGCTGTTGAAGGAGGCTTCCATTGGAGCGGAAGGGCTTTTGTAATTAGGGCTGCAAAAAGGGCAGGTTTCTGAGAAATAGTGGATTTTGGGGTGTGAGACAAGTATCATGAGATCACATTCTTGGGGAATCAAATTTGGATTGGGGAGGCCGCACTGCAGCGCTCCCATGGGTTGGAGGATTTTATTAACAGCCCACAAATCATGCAAAAAACGCCATGTACCAGATTTCTTTTCTATAACAAACACAGGGGTGTTATAAAGGCTGTGGGATATCTCTTTCCTCTTCTTCTCTTCTCTCTCTGTCCCTCTCTTCACATTCTCTTTCCCTCTTTTCCATTCTTCTGTCACTTTCTCCTTCTCCCTTCTCTCTCCTCTTTGTCTCTTTCTGTCTCTTTCACTCTTTTTCTTTCTTCCTCTCTCCCACTCTTTCATCACTTTCTCTGTACTCTCTACTGCCCAACCTGTCCCCATAATTTACCTACTAAATAGGCGCAATTCCCTTACTGGATCCCTCGCTCACTCAAACACACACACACACAAACTTACACATGCACAAAACCATTTTTCTCCATTCCAATTCGGATCCTATAAATCAATTGCTCTGTGAAACATCTGTGAAAAGAATTCCAAGGGCTTCCCGGGGAGCCGTGGCCTGCAGAGGCCCTGTATCAAACCCATCCCCTCCCCTTAGCTGAGGGGCGGTAACATTGTTGGACAGACCCTTGGCAATTGCCTTGTTAATCTCTTTAAGGTATTCGGAGGCCCAAATGGCATACTGAGAGGGGGTAAAAAGCATGCCTGACAAAAGGGTTTGGAACAGTCCCTTGCAGTATGGGTATTGCACCCCATAGGTGGAAACTGCTTGCTTAAGATCCTTAACAACCCTATAGGGGATTGAGTTATGAGTGGGCACAACCCCCCAGCCGCGTTGGTTTGAAAAGAAACGGGGAAACAATCCTGTGCCAATTCCATGTCCCCTTGATTGAAAGCATCGCGCAGAGCATCTTGGAGAGCGCTACGCCACACTTGCGGGGTGGGGGAAGGGGCGGTAGGGAGAGGGGAAACCTTCTCTTCCGGAGGGGCCGGGGGAGGTGCAGGAGTTTCGGAGAGGGCCATCACCTGGCCAGCAGGAGGGGCGATCTCCTCGTAGCGCGGGGGAGATGTTGCCGAGGGCTTAAAAGCAGCCCCCTGCATATCTTCCTCATGAATTTGAAGGCATCTTACAAGAAGTCTCCAAGTAGTGAGAACTTCTGGCGGGGCTCGAGGTTCCTCATGGAAATAAATACCCAATTGGATCCATAAGGAGACTTTAAGAGAGCCCTTCTCAGGGTAAATGGGACAATTCTTAGATGTAAGCCAATAGAGAGAGGAAATGTTTTTTCGGGGGAAAGGGAAGCAAGCGAACTGCTGCTTGAGAGATTGCAATGGAGAATTTGGGGAGATCCCGAAGCTCCTGCAGGTGTGCAGTCTGAGCCTTCGAGAAGCCCGAGCCCATACTCACGATTTGGGAGGGTGCTCCGTTCGCTGACGGCCGGCCCTGGTTGCGAGACTTTGCCCAGTCGGGGGTGAATGAAAGGCTGGCGACACAGGAAATCACATCACGTCTATCACGTCGGGGTCACCAAATGTGAAGAAACCATCCTCTGCTACCAAATGTGATGTTCCCATGGGTCGTCCATGAGGCCAATGTTGAAAAAAGACAGGACACGAACACCTGCACAAGGAACTATATTACAACATATCAGTGACGTGCAGTGACGGTTACTGTTGGTGAGGCAAGACCGCAGCGGACATAAACGCGAGATGCCTGTCGGACACAGTGGCGGGGGTGTTGCTTCTCGCTGGCATCGCACTCCACCGCCTTGCGCCCCGCCTCCTCCGATGAACAATCCTGCTGCCCCGGCCTGCAGCCAGCAGAAAGGGCTCGACCCCTCGCCCAACCTGCTCCCTGGGTGTCCCGGCTCCATCTGAGATGCTTCTTGCCACCGTCACGCTCCACCGCCTTGCCCCCCCCGCCTCCTCCGACAAACAATCTTGATGCCCCGGCCTGCAGCCAGCCCAGCACTGAGCCTGGACTCACCGCTCTTCTCCTCCTCCTCCACCTCGTCCCCGCTCGGTGCTGGGCTGGCTGCAGGCCGGGGCATCAGGATTGTTTGTCGGAGGAGGTGGGGGGGGGGCAAGGCGGTGGAGCGCGACAGTGGCGAGAAGCATCTCAGATGGAGCCGGGAGACCCGGAAGGCAAGCCGGCACTTCGGCATGCCTTTAACTCACCGCTCTCCTCCGCCTCCTCCTCTCCGCTTGGTGCTGGGCTTTAAAGGGGTCTCCCCTCCCCAGCCAGCCAGCCCACCCAGCCAATTCCTCCCCCCACCACCACTGTGTCCAACAGGCCAGGTGTCTCGCGTTTATGGTGACATAAATTTGAGACGCCTGGCCTGTTGAAACACAGCGGCGAGAACGTCCCTGCCGCTTCCGTGTCCGCCGCCTCACCCCCCTGCCTCCTCCGACCCCACCGCTGTGAAGAAAGAAAAAAAAACACACACACAAACCTCACAATAAAAAATTAATTTTTTTATTAAATTACAAATTACAAATTAAATTACAATAAATTTAACCCCCCCTCCCTCCGTCTGATCCACCTTTTCCAGCTGTGGAAACTCTCTCAACCGCCCAACGTAAGCGTGCTCAACGTAAGCTCATAAGGCATGATTCGCTGCTCCCCGATCAGGAGGCGGGAGAATCAGTGCCTCTTTTGCATATGAAAGTGTTCACTTGTTAACTCCTCCTTAACTTTTAAAAGGCGAACAATTCCTTAGGCAAAAGAGGCCCCGAGTTCTCTGGCCTTCTCCCATAGTAAACACTGAGAGCAGACACCAAGCCACTGTGACTTTGAATCTGGTAGCAACTACCCTGGCTTTTATTATTTAAAAAAAGTTATTTAAAATTCTTCCTTTCCCTCAGGAGACTGGTGAGGCCCCGCCTCCCCTGCCTCTAGTGACTGCACGTCCCTGAAATATATATATATATATATATATATATATATATATATATATATATATATATATATATATATATATATATATATATATATATATATATATATATATATATATATATATATATATATATATATATATGTTATATTTGTGCTGATAAATAAATAAAGGGAGACTAGTATAGATCTATTTCAAGCTATTTATATATATATATATTAAAAACAACAAAACATCTCACAAATGCCCGTAAGTGAAGGACTTGTATTGGGGCTTTTCTTTTTTAAAAAAGTTTTTTATTTTATTTATACAATCATATCATCTTTGCAGCACATTTTACATCTTTTACATATCCATTGTGTTTCCTTTATCAATACATATAGATCTTATATAACTATGTCCATATCTATATACATATTTTACACATCTTATTTCATACATGCTATATACATTTGATCCTCTCATATTTCTTATTTCATCTACAATCTATCTTGTATTAGAATCCTATTGATCCTGTAGCTTTGTATTTGTTTTTTAGTTTCTTCTTCTTGTATTGGTTTTTTTCCTTATGTTCTCCCCCCCCCCCCCATTCAGTGCTGGGAGCTCACCCCCTCTTTCAGCCTAAAATACCACCGAGGACTATGGTGGAGAAAGGAAGGACTGCAACTGCCTTCAGATCTAAATGGATGCTTACTAAAGATGCTAAATGCAAAATTACCCCCTGCATGATGGGAAATTCTTGAAAGAAGGCCAATGTTAATGCGGCAACTCTCAAAGAAAAATATACAGCACTAAGGAAGAAAGCCAAGGCCCTTCCCCAGAGGAAGTCAACCTTTTCTTCTTTCTGCTTTGTGAAACCTGCTGGGAGGCTGCCTTCCCTCCTCTTCCTCTTTCCTCCTTCCCCTCCAGCCGAACCTGGTGAGCGATGGGGGGGAAATTTGGGAAGAGCGTGGGAGCATTTTCTAAATGTTCCTCTCCCAGGAGGGCCGCCATTTAGAACAGGCCCTGTAATGAAAGCAGAAGCCGGAGCAGGTGGGAACATGGCAAGCAGGGAAGGGAAAGGAAAGGTCAATCAACGTTCCCATCTGGAAATCGAGGGGCATAAAATATTTAAAACATGACTAATTATGTTCAGATTATGTAGATCATTAGACATGCTGAAAGAAAATGAAATTTGAAAATTCAAAAGGTGAACTTTGTAAGCTTGAATCTAGCACCAAATCCAGACCAGTTTTCTTCCTTAAACAAACTGCAGCAGGGGTGTCCGAACTTGGGAACTTTAAGACTTCTGGGAGTTGAAGTCCACAAGTCTTAAAGTTCCCAAGTTCGGACACCCCTGAACTACAAGCTTGACTTACAACAGTGACCATTCAGAATTACAATGGCACTGAAAACAGTGACATGACTATTTTTCACACTTATGACTGTTGCAGCATCCCCATGGTCACTTGATTTACATCTGGATGCTTAACAATTGACTCACATTTATGACGGTGGCAGTGTCCCAGGATCACGTGGTCCCCTTTTGCGACCTTCTGACAAGTTAAAGTGGCAAGCCAGATTCACTTAACAACCATGTTACTAATTTAACAACTCCAGTGATTCACTTAACATTTGTGGCAAAAGCCAAGACATAGAAATGGGCAAAATCGGGAAAAATGAGGAAAAAGTCAGTTGTAAATTAGAGAAAAATGAGGAAAAGTCAGTTGTGCCGGGCCTGACATATGGAGACGTTGTCCCCAAAATACCAGCTCATTATCCAAAATGATTGGGGGGGGGAATAATTTTCATCCAAGCAAACTATCACCACAATAGCCCACCTGTTAGAGGACTATTAATCAGCAGACAAAAACAATGGAAAAAAAGAACATGGCACCACAAATGATAAGACAAATTGAGGTCATTGTAGAGAATTTATGTAGCTTGGGACTCAAGGAAGGTGTCCCAGGTTGTTGACTTGCAGACATAGGTAACATGCTTAGTGAGTGTGAGGTTTGCCCCTGTTTATGTACAGTAGCTTATGAGGGTGTCACTTTCTCCTTGGTGCTTCCTTGGTTTCTGCTTGATTGTTTGTCTGATGTTAATCCCTGTTTATCTGAGTATAGGCTGCTGGAGTGGTCCGCTCTTTTTGTTTCCTTCTTAGCTTTTTATATGATCTCTTTTGAATGATGTATAAATGTGATTTAGCTGCTGGTTGAAATCAAGTCTCTCTTTGCCCGTCGTGCAAAAAAGGTGGCAGTAAGAGAAGCGCCTATTCATCGTCCCCAGCAAGATGGAAGCTTCCAGATTATTGCCATTTTTTGACAGAGCCATTTGCAATCTCACACCAGTTATCATCCGGTGATCTAGTGATCCACATCATGTTCCTCCTTCCTCCGCATTAAGTCTGAAATGCATGAATGATTTCTGGATCTAGGAGGGAAGACTCCATCACTCCCAAATTCCCTTAAAAGCTGCTTATTGAATACCTGCAGCTTCCAGAACCTGTTTTTTTCCTCGAGTATCTGCATGTCTGCCATCAGGTTCATACATTAATTTAACGCATATGCAGATCGGTAAAATAGACACTCACCGACATCTTTGGCTCCTTCCCCCACCCCCACCCCCACCCCATCCCAAACAGACTTCTCCTGTTTCATTGCAACCTTTTGGAGAATACTCAGAATAATTCTCCTTGATCATCATGCTTCCTAGGTTTTAAATCACTTCTATAACTGCCTTGTTAGACCCCTGAAACTTTGCATGAGAAATCTCTGTTGTAAATAATTGCATCTAGGTATGAATACTAAGCAGGTTGGCTTAGAGTTCACGGAGAAGAGGTAATGGGAAAGCTGTTTGTTACTCCTTGCTAAAGCATGAGGGGCTTCACAGATCAATTGGATGCCTCAAAGCCCTTTCAAGAGAGGAGGAGGAGAAGGGACGGACACACACACACACACAGACACACAGAGACACAAGGCCTGCATTTAAAGAAGAGCAGTCAAGGTTGGTGCCACTGCGGAAATGTGGTTTTGGGAATGCAGAATATGTTTCAGCACAAAGGCATTTTCAGGGGAGTGGGTCAAAAGGTGTTCAACCCCCTTTTCACATTTGTTGTGACTGTTTCTCTGAGCGCCATATGCAAATCCAGCTAAGAGTTACTTCTTTAATCAATTAATCATTGCTTGTTTAATTAAAGAATTAACCAGTGGAACAGCTTCCCTCCAAAAGTTGTGGGTGCTTCCAGTATCTGCATGTCTGCCATCAGGTTCATACATTAAACTGGAAGTTTTCAAGAAGAGACTGGACAGTCACTTATCTGAAATGGTCTAAGGTCTCCTGCTTGAGCAGGGGGTTGGACTGGAAGACCTCCAATACAACAGCAACAGAGTGGTCAAGGCCTGGAATGCCCTACCTGACTCTGTTGTTCAGGGGTGGGTTTCTCGCCCCGTTCCAACCGGTTCGGTTGGAACGAGGCCGGTGGCGTCCTCGTGCACGCGCGTGGCATGCGCATGCGTACTAGCGTCTGTGAGATGCTCCAGCTGCTCCTGGAGGATCGCGCAGGCGCTGTATGCGTCCTGCGCATGCGTGGAAGCACAGAATTCGGCAAAACCGGGTAAGGAGCGGGCGCGGGCGCACGCGGGCGCACGGGCGCGTGGGGGGGCCCTTCGCCGTTCTTCCCGGAAGTTACTTACTTCCGGGTTCGGCGACCAACCGGATCGCAGGGACCGCCGCAAACCGGTTGAAACCCACCCCTGCTGTTGTTACATCCCCCAAACCCCATAATTTTAACCTAAGACTGTCTACTGTCGACCTCACCCCATTCCTAAGAGGTCTGTAAGGGGCATGCATAAGCGCACCAGCATGCCTACCATCCCTGCCCTACTGTCTCCATTTATTCGTACCCATTTCCTGTATTCATATTTACGTTTATCCTTATACCTGCAGCCGAAGCAGCAGCAAAGCAGAGGCTGACATCCGGCCCTCCTCCGGAAAAAGGCGGTCAGGCCTGGAAAATGACAAAACACAAACAAACAGACGAACAACAAAAAACAGAAAAAGAAAAAAAGGGGGGGGAGAGAAAATCAGGAAAGAGAGTCAACTAGAGTTTGTAAGGATAAGCAGAATAGAACTGGCGGAGCAGTTGGGGAGCCCGGAGATGGGACTTGTCCATCCACTCGGCATGAGACGGAGGAAAATGCTTCCAAGCCACAAGGTACTGAAGTCGATTCCGCCTTCGTCGAGAGTCCAATATTTCCCGGACCTCAAAATACTGTTCACTATCAATCAATAGGGGGGCAGGTGGCGGATCCACCGGCGGACGTAAAGATGAAAAACGAACAGGTTTAATGAGATTAATGTGGAAAACAGGATAGACACGGTTGAGGTGCTTGGGTAGCTGTAAGCGAACCGAAACAGGATTGATGACCTTGATTATGGGAAACGGCCCTACATACTTAGGCCCCAACTTCTTTGATTTCTGCGTAGTTTGAAGGAACTTTGTGGATAGATAAACTTGGTCACCCACCTTGTACTGATAAGGTTGAGCACGTTTCTTATCAGCCTGCTTCTTATGCGCGCGATGCGCAACATCTAAAGTATGAAGTGCCAATGGCCAAATATGCCGCAACCGCTCACTCCACTTGGAGATGGATGAAACCATGTTCAAGAGGAACTTCGGGAATAGGAACAAAGTCCTGGCCAAATACAACTCAAAAAGGGGTGAATCCAGTGCTGCTATGTACAGAATTATTATAAGCCACTTCCGCGTGTGGCAACAAGTCCACCCAATCATCTTGCTGGTAATTAATGAAACAACGTAAATATTGTTCTAGAACAGAATTAGTCCTCTCGCAAGCCCCATTAGTCTGAGGGTGGTGGGCGGAGCTTAGACCCTGGGCGGAGCCAATGCGCTTAAGAAATTCTTTCCAGAAGACAGAAGTGAATTGTACACCTCTATCAGAAATGATGCGATCAGGCACACCATGCAAACGGTAAACGTGAGAAATGAAAAGTTTAGCAAGTGCCTTTGCAGAAGGAATCTTAGGGCAAGGTATAAAATGAACTTGCTTGGAAAATAAGTCAGTAACCACCCATATGACAGTGTGTCCCTGGCTCTCAGGAAGCTCGACAATGAAGTCCATAGAAATCTCCTTCCAGGGGGCGACAGGGCGAGCTACAGTCTGGAGTAAACCCTGCGGTTTCCCCGGCGGGCGTTTAGCGGCCGCACAAAACGGACAGCTGGCAACATAAAGTTCAATGTCCTTCTTCAAAGAGGGCCACCAAAACTGCTGTTTCACCAGATGCAGCGTCTTCACAAATCCAAAGTGCCCCGCTAACTTGGAATCATGAGCCCATTGGAGAACAACCAGACGAAGAGAGGCAGGGACGTAAAGTTTCGCTCCAATCAATGGCAAATCGTCTCTCATTGTGCATTCACCTTGATGCTGCTGGAACCAATCATCCTGGGGAAGGGCTTTTTTGAGATCGGACAGAAAATCTTGAGACATGTCCACCTTTGAGCGTGTCTGTTGCCTAGTAACAACAGGAGCAGCGAGGCTGGACGTGGGAACCACGGGCTGGATAACGCTGAGCTTAGAGCAGTTGTATTGAGGGAGTCTGGACAAAGCATCAGCCATAAAATTCTTCCTTCCTGGGATGTACTTAAGTGTGAAATTGAAACGATTGAAATGCTGAGCCCAGTGCATTTGCTTAGGGGAGAGGCTCCTGGGAGTCCTCAAAGCTTCCAAGTTCTTATGGTCAGTCCACACCTCAAACGGGTGCTTAGCGCCCTCCAGGAAGTGGCACCATGTGGCCAAAGCCCAACATACAGCAAATGCTTCCTTCTCCCAGATTGCCCAACGTCTTTCCGTGTCTGTGAGTTTACGGGAGGTGTATGCACACAGTTGTAAATTACCTTGGTCGTTAGTCTGAAGCAAGACGGCCCCTACCACCACGTCACTGGCATCAGCTTGAACGACAAAAGGCTTGCCTCCGGATGCTTCAGAACCGGCTCCTCGGCAAAAAGTCGTTTCAACTTCTCAAAAGCAGCGTGGCACTCCATGGTCCAATTCAATGGCTTGCTAGGCTTAGGTTTCGGCCCGCCTTTGGACTTCAACAAATTAGTGATGAGAAGTGCAATTTTGGCAAAAGAAGGGATGAACTGACGATAGAAATTGGCAAAACCCAAAAAATTTTGTAATTGCCTACGTGTACAGGGCGCCTCCCACTCAGTGACTGCCTTGACCTTAGCGGGGTCCATCTCAACACCAGCGGGGGAGATACGATACCCAAGGTAGTCTATCTTCTCCTAGTGAAATTCACATTTGGATAACTTGGCATAAAGTTCAGCAGCTCGGAGTTTCTTCAGGACAGTGCGGACCAACTTGACGTGTTTGTCATATGTTTGTGTGTAAATAAGGATATCATCTAAATATACGATAACACCCTTGTAAAGGTGGTCATGCAAAATTTCATTAATTAATTGCATGAAAACTGCAGGCGCCTCCTGCAGGCCAAAGGGCATTACCCGGAACTGGAAACAACCCAGGGGGCAGTTGAAAGCAGTCTTCCACTCATCCCCTTCCTTTATGCGGACCCTATAGTATGCCTCTCTGAGGTCCAATTTAGTGAAAATACGGCCCTTCCCCAGTTGGGCCAGCATGTCCTTCATCAGTGGTAATGGGTACAGGTCTGAGCTGAGATGCAGTTCAAGTTTTTGAAATTCACACATAATCTGAGGGAGCCATCTTTCTTTTCTCTGAACAACACTGGCGCTGCTACCTTGGGCCTCGCTGGCTCAATGAAACCCCCTTTCAAGTTTTTATCAATGAATTTTCTTATTTCCTCCATTTCTCTAGGGGACATTGAATATATTTGGGGCTTTGGAAGCTTTACTCCAGGTAAAATATCGATGGAGCAACCAGTAGGTCTGTGGGGTGGAAGTTTATCTGAAGATTTTTCACTAAAAAACCCCTTTAGGTCCCAATACTCTTTCGGAATCTTTTCTTCCCCCTCAATTTTCTCCTGGCCCCTGGCGGCCAATGCGGGACTGGAGCCAGCAGGCTCTGGGGCGTCGGCCTCCCCGTCTGGGGCTGTGCTGGTCCGAATATGCAGCCACCCCTCCCTCCAATTAATGCGAGGGTTCCATTTACGAAGCCAGGGGAGTCCCAAAATAAGGGGTCTGTCCATCCCAGGTGCCACAATAAAAGAGATCAATTCTATATGGGTGCCCATTTTCATCTCTAGAGGTTCAGTGTAGAAATGGGCTGGGCCACCCCCTGCAATGGATCCATCGATTTGACAAAAGACAATAGGGGTTTTCAAAGTCCTCAATTTCAAGCCCAGTTTCTTAACCATTGCAGGATTAATCATACATCTAGAACAGCCCGAATCGAGGAGGGCGGAAAGCTGTTCTGTCTCCCCATCAGGTGGCACCCTTAACTCAATTGGGATCAACATGGGGCCTTTATTCGAACTCACCCAACGAGGCGAGGCGTCGTCATTGGAGTCATCAGAGGAGCTGGTGGTCACGTCCGCTTCCTCCTCCGCCTCCTGCCGGAAACGCTGAGGGGTGTTTTCAGCAGCGAAGGCAGCCTCCTTCTTCCTCCCCAGGGCCTTGCTAGTTTTCCCTTCCCTCTTGGTAGGGGGTGGGGCGGTTGGAGGAAGTTTAACGTGGCAATCCATGGCTCGATGGCCTCCTTTCCCACAACGGAAGCACGTGAAAGGCTTGGCCTTGCCGGCGGAGCTTCCCTTCACCCCTGATGCAGAATGGGGTCCTTTGAGCTGGGGGGGGGTGATCTCTCTGCTTTCTCCTCTTTCACACGTTGAAGTCTAATCAAGTCTAGCTCAACGTCTGCTGCATTTTCATACCAAGCCGCAACTTGCTAGGGAAGGTTTCTGTTAACGCATTGTTGGTAAATGTCCTCATTTAATCCCAATGCAAACTGATCCAGGAGTGCCTCTTCAGACCAACCCCTCATATATGATGAAAGCTGTTGAAACTCCTGAATATATTCAGCCACTGGTCTATCCCCTGCTTGAGGGCCATAAATTTCACCTTCCCTCGTTTCTCAATCAGCGGATCATCAAATCTCCTCTTTAGTGCAGTCATAAAGACATCAAAATTCCTCAGGAGGGGGGAGTTACATTGGTGTAAGCTGACCATCCAATCGGCCGCTTTTCCTTCCAAAGAAAGTAAAACCATTCGCACCTTCATCTCATCTGTTTCTAAATCGGGCCCATAAATTTCCATATAATTCCAAATCTGTATAAAAAAGAGACCCAGGTCCCTGGGATTACCGTTATATTTTACTGGTAAGGGAGGGACTTTTGCCATTCTGCATCTTCTGGGGGGGGGCTACTCTGGCAGCAGCTCTGGCTGGGGGGGCTGTTTCTGGGTTTGTTTGCTCCCATCCCCCCTCGGCCTCTTCACCCTCTCTAAATTTATGCATGGAGTACCTTTGTTCAAATTCTTCCGTTTGCTCTTTTTCCATCTCTCTCTCTCGGGACCTCCGCTCGGTCATAGTTTCTTCCCAGTCTGCTGGTTTTTCCTTTTGTCTCCTTCTGGTAACTCCAGCATCCAAATTCTCAAAATCCTCCTTTTGCCCCACTCCCAAAGTCCATCGGGGCCGAACCGCAGGCTCTTCTACCCTTAGGCCAGCTAGCCTTTCAGGTAAAGATGGTTCTGCAGTTTCTCTTCCAGTCTCCTCATCATCGCTCGCTTGCAATGACATTTTCTCCATTCCTTCTTGTGAGTACACCCCCCATGGTAGGTTGAAAACTCCTGGTGGGGTGTGAGTGAGTCTTCGCTTAATGTCAGCACTCCTCCATTGAATAATTAGGAAAGAAAACCATGAGACTCCATTGATAGAAATCAAGTATACTTTTACTAATTATAAATGATCAGAAGCGTAGCAAAGCAAAGACTGATTATTTAGGCACAAAAGCGAATGATATATAGAATAACCCATTCCCCACCCCTTGGCATCCCAGTTACAGTCCAATCATAATTCTCCCAAGTGTCAGGTGTGAGATAACTTTGAAAGGCATCACCAAGATGGAATGTCGGTGCCGTTGGCCTTGGCGGGAAACCTCCTCCGCATGCGCAGTAAGACAGGCAGCATAACTCCAGAATCTTCCTCCAGCACAAGTAGTAAATCCCTCCCAAATACCATGCCCCCCTTCCCGTTTCAATGGCAGCCGAAGCAGCAGCAAAGCAGAGGCTGACACTATCTTTTACATAAAATAAAAAATGTTAAGGGGTTTAAAAAAAACATCCATTCCAGCTCTATTAGGATTGAATGGACTCTAAGGTCTCCTGCTTGAGCAGGGGGTTGGACTAGAAGACCTCCAAGGTTCCTTCCAGCTCTATTCTGAATTGAACTGAATTGATAGGTCATTCGACTATCCACCCATGTAGCACAACATACAACTTATGAGCCCAAGCTGTCAATGAAGATGCTCATAGGAGAAGACCTGGCTTGGCAAGGGGGAGGGGCTCTCCCTTATGGCTGCCCCCAGCCATCCTTTAGACACAATGTCCAGGTTCCCATAGGTAAGGAGACCAGACGTCCCGCATCTGGCGGGACAGGCACGCCTTCCCATAATTTTTCCGCATCCCGGGCCATTCTTAAAAAACCCCGCTTTATTTTGGCGCTCGCAGCTCGCTCGCTCCCCCGCCCATCAGCTGCTAGCTCTCTGGCTCGTTCCATTCTATCTACACTAAAAATCTAAGCCAGCCTGCCGCTCACTGATTGGCCTGGACTCCAGCCAATCAGTGAGCTGGCTGGGATGGAAAATTTTAAGCACACTGCATGCTTAAAATTTTCCATCCCAGCCAGCTCACTGATTGGCTGGAGTCCACTTAGCTTAGCATGCCGCGCGAGTCTCCATTTCATTTCGTCTTTTGCTTGCTGCTTAGCTTAACTGGTGAGTAACGGTACCAGTGGGAATCGGGAGGCGCTGGGGGGAGGAGACGGCCCTCCTCTCCTCCTTCTCCCCCTTTGTGGAGTTTCACCTCGCGCAGAGAACTTCCACTCAGTCCTGGAGCTTCTGCCACCAGTGGCGGACCCTGTGCTGCGGTGGGAAGCGACCATGCTGCGAGTCCGCGAGGCGCGGTCGCTTCCCACCGCAGCAGAGGCGCTGCCATGGGCGGCAGAAGCTCCGGGACCGAGTGGAAGTTCTCTGCGTGAGGTGAAACAGCCGCCGCCGCTGCACTCTCCTGCGGGAGGCTTCGGGTGGGTGGCACAGCCGCCGGTGCCAGCGGGGCGACGCGCGTGGTGGGAAGGCAGCCATCCAGCCTGCTCTTCCCGGCGGCGGCTGCTCCTGCTCCTCCCTCCCTTCATGCGGCCTCCTGCCTCTCTCCTGGCCAGAGCAGCGCCGTGCCCTGCCAAGAGCCACCGCCGGGCAGCTTCACCTGAGTGAGTAACTCCGGCGGTGGGAATCGGGAGGCTTCAGGTGGGCATCAGTGCTTCCCTTGCGAAGGCTGTCCAAGAAGCGCCGCCGGGAAGAGCAGGCTGGACGGCCGCCTTCCCACCACGTGCGTCACCCCGCTGGCACTGGCGGCTGCTCTGGCCCTTCTCTGGCCACGCGTCCAGTCCGGCCGCTAGGTGACCTCCCTGCAGCCTCCTCGCCCGGCAAGGAGGAAGGTTTGGGGCGAGGGGTCCTCCGCTTCCCCCGTCCCAGCAGTGGAGCGCGGGTGCCTGGTTGCAAATGCGTCTCCCTCGCCTGCACTTGAGACCTGCAGCCGAGGCAGCGCCGACGTCGGAGGAGGGAGGGAGCCAGCTGAGGAAAAAAGACCCCCACCCTCTTCCCCTTTGGGGGGTCTCCCCACTTACCATCGCAGCGGCGGGGTGGGGAGAGATCGGATCCAGCCCCCTCCCCTGCCTGGGCGGGTGGGAGGCATGGAGGAAGGCGAGCAAGAGGAGGCGCCCAGGTTGCTGCGCCCGTCGCCGCCCCGCGTCCGTCTCGGTGCCCGCCTGTCAAAGCGGTGATGCGGAGCAGCCAAGCGCTGATTGGGGGGGGACGCCGGGCAAGGGAAGGCGGGGGTGGAGGAGCCGTCTCTAGCTCCGCTGGTGCCAACCCAGCCCTCCCCACTTCAGAGAGAGAGAGGGACACCCACTGCCCAGTGCCCACCCCGGCCAAGAAGGCACGTGGGGCTTTGGGCTGGCGGGCACCATGCAACAAAACCTCCCCCTCCCCCGTCAGGTGGCAGGTAGGGGGGTGCGGGCACACCTATCTTGCCAGCCCTGGCATGGGCCAGCGGGGTTCTCTGTGTGTGCTATTGTGGGTCTAAGGTAGCAACCACACCAGCCTCCAACTTGCAGGCTTGCCAGTCCAAGCTGAGTCCCAGCCGTGTTGCTGATTGCGGGTCAGTTTTGCCAAGGTGGTTGTGAGAATGGCATTCATAGGGAAAGCTGGCTTCACCTGTTACAGCAGTGATGGGGAAATCTTTTGGGCTCAAACATTCAGAAAATGTTTAATTTCACACTCCTGGTGCGTCTATGTATGTGTGTGTGTGTGTTGCACACATACAGACATCCTTGACCAAAGAGAAACATTTCTTTTTCAAATTCATTCATTAAAAAAGAATACACTTCAATCATATGTGGTGTTAAGTGTTGCACAAAGAAACAACACAGGAAAGGAAAGAAGGGAGGGAGGGAGGAAAGGGGGAGACAGGGAAAGAGCAGAAAGACAGAGAAGGTGAAGGTAGATAGGCAGAAGGAAGGAAGAAGGAAGAAATAGGAAGGAGGGGTGAAAGGATGGAAGGAGGAAGGAACGGAAGCGAAGAGGAAGAGAGAAATGGAAAGAGCAGAAAGACAGAGAAGGCAGATAGGCAAAAGAAATGAAGCTGAAAGAATGGAAGGAGGAAGGAAGAGAAAAGGAGAAGGGAGTGAGTGAGGAAAGAAGAGAGGATGGAAGGAGAAAGGAAGGAAGAGAGGGAAAGAGCAGAAGACGGATAAGGTGAAGGTAGATAAGCAAGAGGAATGAAGGAAGAAGTGAGGTGTCTCGAGGAGGGGGAAAACATTTAGTGACCAAAGTTACAATGGCATTGAAAAAAGTGACTGATGACCATTTTTCACACTTAGCGACCGTTGCGACCATTTTTCACACTTAGTGACCATTGCAGCATCCTCATGGTTACGTGATCAAAATTTTGTTTGGCAACAGATTCGTATTTATGCTGGTTTCAGTGTCCTGGGGTGACCTTTTGACAAAATATAAAATTTTTAATCAAGCCCCCCCCCCCCCCGGTCAATGATGGCCCTCTTTACCAATCTGAAAATCTGGTCTCCTTACCCATAAGGCCACAGATCCGGGGGGGAATCCCAGGAGCTGCTGAGGATGTGGACTTTGCACATTTCAGATTCAGTGCTCAGGGTCCAGATAATGAAATCTGAGATGTGGTGGTGGCAGCACATATTTGGGTAGCTTGCAAGTCCCAGGGCTCTTACTCTCTTCCAGATTTTTGTCTATCTGGCCCAGTAAATTCCTTGGAATGAATAGGGCTGGTTATTGATGACTCTCCCTCATTTTTTACCCCAAAGGGATGGATCCCCAGATATTATCACAACAGGGGTGGGCTGCTACTGGCATTACTGCCAATTCCATGCACGTGTGCATTTACACCAAAAAGGTCTGCTCATGCACAGAACGTTGGAAAAAGGAAGGGGGGGATTACATTTCTTCAGTGAAGATTGTTCTGTGCATTCACAAAACTAAAAATCAAGATGTTCGGGTTGCGTGGGCGGCCAAGTTACTACCTATTCGACCCAACAGGTAGGACCCACCTCTGTATCACTTCCTGTAATTAGAGGTGATGTTGAGGGAACCTGGCCCCTCTTTTCCCCCATTATCATCTTTTAACAACCCCACAATCCCTTGAGGGATGGAGTCTGGGCAACTGAATGGAACTGAGTGTTTACTGGCTGGATGCCCTTCATGTCACCAATGCAGAGTTTTCTTCAGCAGAGATATTCTCAACGTGCCCAGAGAGAGAAATATCTGCCTCTACGTAGGATTGAACTCACAGCCTCCTGATTGTGAGGTGAGAGCTTCCACCTTTAGGCCACTGCACCACTCCCCTCTTTTCCCCCCATCTCTCCTGGCTTTTCAGGCTAAAGATTTCTTAACCAAGAAAGCAAAGTGTAGAATTGGAAGGGAGCGTATCAGAGGGACGGGCAATGAAGGAGGGAAGAAGGGGGCTGTGAGAATGTTTTCTCTTGGCCTGATTCACCTGAGGCATCTTTCAGAATTATCTCCAGCTTTGTTAATCTGGAAGCAATTTCACATCCCTCTGTCTACCATACTTTTCAATCTGCATGGAATTATCAGGCTGTACATAGGCATGGAGACTCCTTTGCAGAACAGCTGGTTTTAAAATATTGAAAATATGGAACCTCCATCATAATTAACCTGCACCATCCTTCCAGCAGCCCTGGAGAGGGTCCAGCACAGAGCCTGAATCGGTTATGGCAGGGGTCCCCCAACTCCAGAGGTGGGTTGCTAATCCTGTTCCAACTGGTTCGGTTGGAACGGGCCCGGCGGTGTCCTTGTGCACGGGCGCAGTTCACGCATGCGTCTTAGCGCCTGCGTGATGCTCCAGCTGCTCGTGGAGACTCGCGCAGGCGCTGTATGTGCCATCCAGCTGCTCGCGGAGAATCGCCCAGGCGCTGTATGTGCCATGTGCCTGCGTGGAAGCGCAGAAGCCTTCAAAGACTGGTAAGGAGCGCGGACGGGCGGGTGGGCCCTTCGCCATTCCCGGAAGTTACTTACTTCCGGGTTCGCCGACCAACCGGGTTGCGGGGACCGCCGCGAACTGGTTGAAACCCACCCCTGCCCAACTCCCAGGCCATGGTCCACCTGTTCTCTCCTTTCTCTAGAAAAGCACAAAAATCCCCAGGATTCTCTCACTTGCCTTCAACCCGAATGGAGCACCTCAGGAGCAGAAGCCGTAACAGCAGTAGTATTGAGACTTATATTCCGCTTCACAGTGCTTTACAGCCTGCTCTAAGCAGTTTACAGAGTCAGCCTCTTGCTCCAGACAATCTGGGTCCTCATTTTACTCACTTCAGAAGGAGGGAAAGCTGAGTCAACCTTGAACAGTCAGGACTGAACTTCTGGAAGTCAGTAGAATTAACCTGCATTACTGCATTCTAACCACTATGCGTGGAAGGGCCCACTATCATGGAAGGGAGGGAGGGGGGAGGGAGGGAGGAAGGAAGGAAGGAAGGAAGGAAGGAAGGAAGGAAGGAAGGAAGGAAAAAGAGAAGAGCAATACCACTTAGACTTGTATCGCTCTACAGTGCTTTACAGCCCTCTAAGCAGTTTACAGAGTCAGCCTCCTGCCCCCACAATCTGGGTCCTCATTTTACCCACCTAGGAAGGAAGGATGGCTGAGTCATCCTTGAGCCTGGTGAGATTCAAACTGCTGGCACTGGGTAGAGTTAGCCTGCAATGCTGCATTCTAACTATTGTGGGAAGAATCCACTGGGCAGCATTGCCTATTCAGCATTGCAGCTTGCAATTGTTAGCAAGAGAAGGAATGTTTTTTGGCATCCCTTTCCAAAGCCGCTTGTCTCTTCCTCTTTCCTGGACTGCAAATGAACTGAACTCAGAGGAAATGTTTAGTTCCTTGATTTATTGCTTCTCACCAAAGCAGCTAGAGCCCTTCTTCCAGGTTTTTCCAGTGGTTAAAAGCAGCACTGCAGGCTACTGCTAGATCAGCAGGTCAGCGGTTCAAATCTCACCGGCTCAGGGTTGACTCAGCCTTCCATCCTTCCGAGGTGGGTAAAATGAGGACCCAGATTGTTGGGGGCAATATGCTGACTCTCTGTAAACCGCTTAGAGAGGCCTGAAAGGCCTATGAAGCGGTATATAAGTCTACTGCTATTGCTATTGCTATTTGATGCATGCTGTTTTTTATTATATCTTATTTATTTGATTAAAAAACCTGCCAGGCAGGATATTTGTGGGAGGTAGCCATAACTATGCAACTGAATCCTTGCCCTGCTCAGAAATGAAATCCAAGAATAAGCCATGGTTTGTTATCAGAGGAAGGAACTCATGTTCTCTCATTTTTATGTCCTGAAAAACAAGCCTTGCCAGGAGTTGTCACAGTGTGTCAGACAACAACACAATCAGGTGTTTGACCCAGGTGATTGTTTCCATTTGGATATTAACTTTAAAGGTTTCATTTGCAATCAAGTAATGAAGGCTCATCTCAGAGAGTAGGAAGAGATGGAATGGGAGAGCAAGGGAGGTGTGGGGAAGGAAGGGGAGGGGGATGAGGGGAGAGGAGAGGAGAGGAGAGAAGAAGGGAAGGGCAGAGGAGAAGAAAGGAAGGAAAAGAAGGAAAGAGAAGGGAAGGAAAAGAAGAGAAGAGAAGAGAAGAGAAGAGAAGAGAAGAGAAGAGAAGAGAAGAGAAGAGAAGAGAAGAGAAGAGAAGAGAACAGAAGAGAATCCATTGTCCAAGGCAGGAGTCCTTATACCATCCTGGACAAATGGTTGTTTGGACTGAATCTCTGGTTAGTGCTTGGATGGGAAATAAAGAGGAAAGGCAAGAGCTGCAGGCCAGACCAGGAAGTGGGGAAAACATCCCAGAATAAGGCAAATGGCACCCAGAAAAAAAATCACCAAGACTTGAGCTTCACCCAAGAAAGTAGTGTGTGGTTCAACTGCGGCATTTCATTAAATCCTTTGATTCTCTGGTGACATGGAAGGAAAATCGGCTCCACTTGACTGAACTTTAAAACTATCATCCAGCTAGTCCTCAGTTTACAGACCAGTTATTTTATGAATGTTCAGTTACACCTTGGAACTGGCGTTTTATGGCCCGTAAAGCACTCTTGGCCATCGTAAAAGGCCCCTCAAAACACACACACACACACACACACACACACACACACACACACACAGAGTAATGTGACCGGATTTTAGCTGCTTGGCAACTCACCTTTCCAACCAGCTGTGACTGCAATCTCCAGTGTTTTCCCCAGTTTCTGGCCCAAAAAAAGCCTATTCAGAAGAATGGGTTCGTTTAATGACCTCACCATGTGCTTAATGACCATGGTGATGGCTGCCACAAAAATGTCAAAAACCCGGGTCCAGTCACATGGGGTTACAGATTAACAGAGTTGGAAGGGACCTTGTAGGTCATCTAGTCTAACCTCCCACTCAAACAGACCCTACCCCATTTCTGACAGAGGGCAGTCCATTCTTTTCTTGAAAGCCTCCAAGGATGAAGCTCCCACAACTTCTGAAGGCAACTTCTGTTTTATGGGTTGATTGTTCTCACTGTCAGGAAATTTATCCTTATTTCTAGATTGAATCTCTCCTTGATCAGTTTCCATCCATTATTCCTTGTCTGGCCTTCGGGTGCTTTGGAGAATAGCTTGACCCCTTCCTCTCTGTGGCAGCCCCTCAAATACTGGAAGACTGCTCTCCTGTCTCCCCTGGTCCTTCTCTTCACTAGACTAGCCATGCCCAGTTCCTGCAACCGTTCATCGTATGTTTTAGCCTCCAGTCCCCTCATCACCCTGTTTGCTCTTCTCTGCACTCTTTCTAGAGTGTCACTCAACATCTTTTTTATAGTGTGGGGACAAAAACTGGATGCAGTATTCTAACTTCATGACCAATCTATAACATCTCCTTAAAATGTTTCAAATGCTCAGAAAGATTCACAATCAATCACGGTTCGGCATCTGGCAGCTTGCGGTTTATTTAGACCTGCATATTTAGGGAATTGTTTTGTCAGGCTAAGTTGCACAATTCCAAAGATTCTTCAGACAAGATAATTAAAGAACCAAAAAAAGAAAAGACAAGAAACAGGTGTTGATAAAGGCTGAAGCCAAATGTTGAACTAATGGCTATACCAGCACATAGTTTCCTTAGCCAGCATGAAGTCCCCAAAGTGGAGAAACACTCCCTTAAATGTAGCTTAATACAAATAGTCCTTGACTTATGACCACAGTTGAGCCCAAAATTTCTGTTGTTAAATAAGAGATTTGTTAAGTGTGTTTCACTCCATTTTACGACCTTTCTTGCCATAGTTGTTAAGTGAATGACTTTGTCAACTCATAAAGCATTTGTATGTCTTTTATCAAGTTGCCATGGTGACGAAAAAGGGGGAGCGCATTCCACGCATAGCTTCGGCTAGAGTCGGATCTCAGATTACTACAGCAGGCTTGTTAGGTGCACACCTCGTTGGAGAATGTGATTTATGACACAGACTGAGGGGAGGGAAGAAACAGGGGCAAAGTTCGGCCATAATTTAAATGAGGTTAGATCTGACTGCAATGGGGTATTACCAAAATGGTGTTCCTAATAAATGACTGGATATCTTTTGAAAGGCTCATGAATTAATTAGGGCATCTTTTGCAAACCTGACAGATCTAACCTCATTTTTAGAGGTTGTTAAGTTAGTAACATGGTTGTTAAGTGAATCTGGCTTCCTCATTGACTTGGCTCATCAGAAAGTCGCAAAGGGGGCTCACACGAACCTGTAATTGTCATAAATATGAACCAGTTCTCAAGCATCTGAATCGAAATCATGTGACCATGGGGAGGCTGCAACGGTCATAAGAGTGAAAAGTGGTCGTAAGTCACTTTGTTCCATGCGATTGTAACTTCAAACGGTCACTAAACAAACTGTTATAAGTCGAGGACTACCTGTACATCCAAACGTTATGGCTGGACTCAATTCCCACTGGTCAGTGTTTTTCAAACTGAGGGCAACTTAAGTGGACTTGCTGACTGGGGAATTCTGGGAATTGAAGTCCAACACCTCAAAGTGCGCTAAAGTATAGTCAGGTAGTATAGCCACTACCTAAACTGAGCAGAATTGTTTTCCAAGCTCAATTCCCACAGAGCCTCTTTAGCAAGATTTATTGAGAAGAAAGTGATGCAGTTACCAGAATGCCAGCCACGGTTATTTTATTTTGCTGAGAGATGACCAAATGGCAGGTTGTTTTTGCTGGTAATGGGACTATTTCTCTGCTCTTACTGTATCTACAGAGAGTCTGCAATCTGTTTTCTGCCTCTTGTTCCTTGCTGGGGAGGAGGGACTGCAGTACACAGGATTTTTAATCGGCTGTTGTGAGGAGTATTTTGAATGTCTGGCAATTAGACTCACTTGGGCTCACTTGGAGCAGGACAGAGGCCGGGAGAGTCCTGTCAAGACGACAGAAGCTCAGTCTTGTTTGGCATCTTATTTTCCAAAGCATCAGAAAGCAAGATGAGAAACAAGGGATGGAAACTCATCAAGGAGAGAAGAAACCTGGAATTAAGGAGAAACTTCCTAACCATGCGGACAATTAATCAGTAGAACAGCTGGCCTCCATAAATTGTGGGTGTTCCATCACTGGAGGTTTTTAAGAGGAGTCTAGACAATCACTTATCTGAAATGGTAGAAGTTCACCGTTAAGAAAGGTCAAGAGTCACCAATGAAATATTTTCAGGTGACAAAGTTGCACAGCTGGAAGGCTCCATCACTGGAGGTTTTTAAGACGAGACTGGACAGTCACCTGTCTGAAATAGTATAGGTGTCAGGTGCTGCTTCATTTAATAATCAGGAAAGAAACCACTCAACTCCATTTGTTTGAAATTAAGTGTACTTTTACTAATTACAAATGAATAGTAGCAAAGCAAAGCTGAGTCTGGCTAAATAGGCGCGAAAGCAATGAATATCATGTATAGTTCAATCCCCTCCCCTTGGCACTCTACTCCATAGTCCAATAATAATTCACCCAACTGTCAGGTGGGAGATATCTTCAAAAAACATCATCAGGGTGGAATGCTGGACAGTTAACCTTGGCGGGAAACTCCCTTCTCCACATGCGCAATGAGATGGTCAGGACAGCTTCTAGAATATTCCTCCAGCACATAATGATTCCCCTCCCAAATACCATGCCCCCCTCCCCATTTCAATGGCAGCCGAAGCAGCAGCAAGGCAGAGGCTGACAATAGGGCTGTGATGGCAAACTTATGGCACCCATGCCATAGGTGGCATGCAGAGCCATTTCTGAGGGCACACAAGGTGTTGCCCTGTCAGCTCCAGTGCACACCAGCTGATTTTCGGCCTTGAGTTTCGGATGTTTTTTAGGCAGAAAATTGCCCAACACGCAAACCGGTAGTTCAGGAACACACTTCCGGTTTGCATTTGGGCTGTTTTTTGCCCTCCTGAAGTTTCCAGAGGGAGAAAATGGCCCAATGGGCAACCTGGAAGTCTGTTCCTGAACTTCTGGTTTGCGTGTTGGTCTGTTTTTCATCCTCCCCAGGCTTCAGGAGGCTTCCCTGAAGCCTGGGTAGGGCGGAAAACAGCCTAACAGGGCCCACTGGCAAAAAACAGCCCAACACACCTCCCAGAAGTCCGGAGGCTTCAGTGAGGCCTGTGAGCATGCATGGGGGGGGGCATTGCATTATGGGTGTGGGCACACCCACACGTGACCTTCCCATGCTCCCCCTGCTTTTGGCACACCTCGACAAAATGGTTAGCCATCACTGGTATAAGTTCTTCTGCTTGAGCAGGAAGCTTGACTAGAAGAACTCAAGGTCCAGCTCTATTCTGATTGATTGATTCATCCTATGATTCCTGAGGAAGTGAACAGGATCATCCCAGGCTAATGAGCCAAGCCCCACTAGATTACTTCACTAGATCCATGTCTTTCCTGGCTGATGAGGGCTACTAATACCACCTGTGACCTGCTCCTTTGAGAGGGGTTATAATGCCCCTTGCCTTGAAGGAGGAGATGGTAGATCACCACCTCAAGAAGCTTTCACTGGACTACTGCTTTGTACAATTTTCATCTAATCATCTTCTCTTGGTGGCTTTTGATATCATCAACCATGAGATCCTTTTGGACCATCTATAGAGATCATGAGTGGGTGGCAAAGGGTTCTTGAAGTTCTCCTCTCTGTATGGATGGGTCCAATCAGGGCTAATGAGGGATGATGGTAAGAGATCAAACCATCTTATGTAGGTGTCTATGGAGATTCTCAGGTCATGGTTGTCCCAAAGGTGCTTTTTCAAGAGGCAACTTGAACTCAAGAGAAAGTCTAGTTGCCTCTTGAAAAAAGCACTTTGGGGACATCTTATATAGGGGACCTCAGTCACCTGTACTCACCTGTTAACATCTACATGAGGCCACCAGCTTAGGTGTTCAAGCAGTTTGGGGTATGGTAGCTATAAAACTCAGGGACAGACTTGCAGATGATGTTGACAAGGCCTTGTCGAAAACAGCAGCACTCCCCTCCTCCTCTGCCAGAGTGGCTCAGGTCAGTTCCAAACTTTGACCCCCCAGATTGGGGCCCTTATCCATCTTTAGGAAGGAGATTTCTAGGCATACAGCCCGCTGACCTTCATTGGAAGGGTGAGACTGAACGGTTGCCGCCTATGAACATTAGACTTTTACATCTTATCCTGCCTGCATACGGCCGCCTTATATACCACGCACTTTTGATCTGGTGGCCAAGGACGTCTCCCCAGGACATAGGAAGGGAGAGGAGCGGAGTACCTCTCCCCCCCCCCCTTTTCATATGGTTACACATTACAACTGCACAATTTTTAACTGGTATGGTGAGTGTATGGGATTTGCTTGTGATTGAATGAATGGCCCACTTTTTATTATTCCATTATTGCTGTATTTTATGTGTTTTAACTATTACGTGGGGATTGTCTGAGTGAACAAATGAGTGTGTTTGATTCGGAGGGCCTGCCGGGGAACGCGGGAGCCATAGGGGTGGTTGAGGGAACCACGGACACGGGAGTGGGCCGGAGCATCACGGTCGTAACAGGGAGGGGCAGATATGGCGGGGACTTTAGGGCTGGCCATTACCGGGGAAGGAGGGCTCGCTACGTCACAGAGATCCCTCCTTCCGGCCCTATGAGTCCCACTCCAAGGCCAGATGGCGCGAGTAATCAGGACCCTGGTCTCAGGCTGTTGTCGCTAAATGCCAGGTCTGTAGTTCACAAGGCTCCCCTCGTCCGGGACTTAATTTTAGATGAGAGGGCAGACCTGGCATGTACTACTGAAACCTGGCTGGGCCCGGAGGGAGGAGTCCCCCTCGTAGAGATGTGCCCAGAAGATTTTCAGGTGCTCCATCAGCCGAGAGCCCAGGGAAGGGGTGGAGGTGTGGCTATTGTTATCCGAGAGTCTCTAGTACCTCGTAGGATCCCTGCTCCGGAGCTTGTCGGGTGTGAGTCCCTGCTGGTGAAGTTGGACCTCATGGGTCAAGTGGGTTTGCTGTTAACGTACCTGCCTCCCAACAGCGTTGCAGCAGCCCTCCCCTCGCTCCTCGAGTCGGTAGCCGAGCTGGCAATTGAGTTCCCCAGGCTTATGATTCTGGGGGATTTCAATTTGCCTTCGCTCGGTGAACACTCTGATGGAGCGCAGGAGTTCATGGCTTCCATGACAGCCATGGGCTTGACCCAGGTAATTCGGGGCCCAACCCATTCAGCGGGTCACACGCTCGACCTCGTATTTCTCTCGGAGCAGTGGACTTGTGATCTTGGTCTGAGGGGTAGTGGGATCATACCCCTGTCGTGGTCAGACCATTGCCTACTGAGGCTTGACTTTCGGAGGCCAAACCTCCACTGTAGGGAGGAGGAACCGACCAGGTGGTTCCGCCCCAGGCGACTTATGGACCCCTTGAGGTTCCAGACGGAGCTTGGGGTTATTCCTGATACTCTCGCCCACAGTCCGGTGGAGACCCTGGTTGCTGCCTGGAATTCGGCAGCGACGGAGTCTCTTGACCGGATTGCGCCACTACGGCCGCTCCAAGGCTGTGGATCCAGGAGGCCCCCTTGGTTCACCGAGGAACTCCGGGAGAGGAAGCGCCGGAAGAGACGCCTAGAGCACTTGTGGAGATCCAACAAATCCGAATCGAGCCGAGCGCTTTTAACATCGTGCATCAAGGATTACATCAGGGCAATTAGGACGGCAAAAAGATCTTATATTGCCACCTTGATTGCCTCCGCTGAGTCGCGCCCAGCCGCCCTGTTTAGGATAACCCGTTCCCTCCTATATAGGAGGGATACGGGGGACCCCCTGCAGGGTAGGGCTGAAGACTACGTCCAGTTCTTGGCGGACAAAGTTGCTCGCTTTCGGTCGGAGTTGGACTCCGATTCTGCAGATCCAGCCGAGGCACAAGGGGATAATCTGGTAGACCATCGCTGGGTTGAGTTTCAGGATGTTGCCCCTGGGGACATGGACAAGGCCATGAGAGCTGTGAGTGCCTCCACATGTGTACTGGACCCGTGCCCCTCCTGGCTGGTTGTCAACAGCAGGGAGATGACACGGGGCTGGATCCAGGCGGTTGTTACCGCCTCCCTTCGGGAGGGGGGTCTTTCCCCCCTCACTTAAAGCGGCGGTGGTGAGACCCCTCCTGAAGAAACCATCTTTGGATCCAGCCGTTCTTAACAATTACTGTCCAGTCTCCAACCTCCCCTTTGTGGGGAAGGTTGTTGAGAAGGTGGTGGCCTTTCAGCTCCAGCGGGCCTTGGAGGAAGCTAGCTATCTCGACCCATTCCAGTCCGGCTTCAGGCCTGGCTACAGCACAGAAACCGCTTTGGTCGCATTGACCGATGACCTCTGGAGAGCCAGGGATGGAGGCTATGCCTCCATCCTGGTTTTCCTTGACCTCTCAGCGGCTTTCGATACCATCGACCATGGTATCCTTCTGCGACGACTGCGAGAGGTGGGGGTGGGAGGCACTGTTTTGCAGTGGTTCTCCTCTTACCTCTCAGACAGGTCGCAGTCGGTGTTAGTTGGAGGGCAGAGATCTACCCCTAGGCCCCTAACATATGGGGTGCCGCAGGGTTCGGTCTTGTCTCCCCTACTTTTCAACATCTACATGAAACCGCTGGGCGAGATCATTCGGTGGCACGGGATAAAATACCACCAGTATGCGGATGATACCCAGCTGTATCTGTCCGCCCCGTGCCAACTCAATGAAGCGGTGGACATGATGAACCAGGGACTTGAAGCCGTTAGGGACTGGATGAGGGCTAACAAACTCGTGCTCAACCCGGATAAGACCGAGTGGCTGTTGTGTTTCCCTCCTGCCAATTTGGCAAGTATTCCATCACTCAGGCTGGGGGGTCAAACATTACACCCCTCAGACAGGGTCCGCAACTTGGGAGTCCTCCTGGACCCACAGCTGACTTTCGAACACCATTTGTCAGCTGTGACCAGGGGGGCATTTGCCCAGGTTCGCCTGGTGCACCAGTTGCGCCCCTACCTGAACCGGGAGGCTCTCACAACAGTCACTCGTGCCCTTGTGACCTCTAGGCTGGAGTACTGCAACGTGCTCTACATGGGGCTGCCCTTGAGGAGTATTCGGCGACTTCAGCTAGTCCAGAATGCAGCCGCGCGAGCGATTGCGGGTGCACCTCGCTTCACCCACGTAACACCTATCCTCCGCGAGCTGCACTGGCTACCTGTCGATCTCCGGATACGCTTCAAGGTGCTACTTGCCACCCATAAAGCCCTCCATGGTAGTGGATCTGGGTACTTGAGAGACCACCTACTGCCAATCACCTCCACATGACCTATTAGATCTCATCGATTAGGCCTCCTCCGAGTTCCATCTGCTGGTCAATGCCGACTGGCAACCACGCGGAGGAGAGCCTTCTCGGTGGTAGCTCCGACCCAATGGAACGATCTCCCCGTGGAGATTCGTACCCTCACCACCCTCCAGACCTTCCGCACAGCCCTCAGAATCTGGCTATCCCGTCAGGCCTGGGGCTAAAGATTGTAACCCGCCCGAATGGTATGAATGTTGTGTTTTAATCATGTATTGCAGTGGTCCCCAACCTTTTTATCGCCGCGGACCAGTCAGCCTTTGATAATTTTACCATGGCCCGCTGAGCGCGCGCAGGGGTGGGGGGGCGTTGTTCCCTCTCTTCCCTGGAGCCTTTGCGCACGGCCCAGGAGCTTTTGCGCACGGCCCAGGAGCCTTTGCGCTGCAGCGAACATCAGAAGCCCAAAGCAGCATATATAAGTCTAATAAATAAATATTGTGCCATTTTTTCCTGCAACAACAGTGAGATTGGTTCATCTGAGAGCAAATGACCAAAATTACCCAGTGGGCTTTTAGGTAAGGGACACCATTGACGGGGGGGGGGGGATGTTTGATTTAAAAAAATTGTTTCACTTAACAAATGTGGCAAGAAAAATTGTAAAATGGGGCAAAACTCAATCAATTTCTCACTTAACAACATACATTTTGGGCTCAATTGTGGTCGTGCATTGAGGACTACCTGCACTTACCTTCAGTGTTACTTCATTCTACTGTAGCATTAAATTTCATATAGAACAAGCTTGTTCTTTCAGAATTGTGGAATTGTTATATAACTGTCTACCTTTAGAAAAGTTTCTCTTGAGTTAAACTCAGCTCCTATAATTTTATTGATGTGTCGTAATTTTCTTAGCAGTAGTATGAAAATTGTCATTGTTGCTTTTGGACAATTTTTAATATTTTACTATTAAATATACAGTACTGAGATTCCCAGGTGGGTTCCCCTCCAATTATTAGCCAGGTTCAACCCTGCTCATCTTTTTGAGAGCAGGCAAAAACAGCCAGGTTACATCCCTACAAATTGAAAGCTCTCTCTCTCTATCTCTCTCCCCTCCCTTCCTCTCTCTCTGTCACTCTGTGTGTATGTGTGTGTGTGTGTCTATCTCTCACTCACTCACTTAATCACACACTCTGTGTGTGTCTGTCTCTCCCTCCCTCTCTATCACTCTATCCCTCTCCCCTCCCTTCCTCTCTCTGTCACTCTGTGTGTATATGTATGTGTGTGTGTGTCTATCTGTTTCTCACTCACTCACTCACTCACTCACTCTGTGTGTGCATCTCTCTCTGTGTCTCTGTCTGTCTGTTTTTCTGTCTGTCTCTCCCTCCTTCCCAACCTGCAGATGGGCTCCGGACCAGTGGAGCCTCTTCCTTCTTTTTAACCAGGTGATCTTTATTAAGGCATAAAAATGAACCTTAATTAGAGGCTCAACAAAAGAAGCTGGAAAGAGATAATGAGATAATGGAGCCAAGAAGCTGAAACCTGGAACTGGAGAAAAACCTTTTCTATCCCCTTACCAGCCCATTCGGGAAGACGATCCCTCCCCCCGTGGATGGGTTTTAGACCAGCGGAGCCTCCCTGGACATCACAGCAGCAGCAGCCCCAAGTGTGCCGATCTCGGCGTTTTTCACATCGGGGCGTGCTGCAAGAGGGAGTGAGTGAAGACCTTTTCTAGCCGGCGCAAAGGATTTCCCCCAACTTGCTTTGCTGAGCAGGGGATTCAGTAGAAAGGAAAGCAACTTCAGAGCTACGGCTGGCGTTGGGCCGGCAAAGGCTTCCCACTGACCTCCCCCCCACCTCCGAGTTCCTGACAGATCGAATTATTTCAGCAACAGCTTCCCCCACCATGGCGCCCAGCCTCCCCCTCGTACGTCACCTCCGCTCCGTTCTCCAGCAAGCCTCATGGGGTTTTTTGCCTTTAGGAATAAGAATGTTTAAAAGGCTTTTTTTTTTTTAATTTGAAAAAAAGATGATGCAGGTTCTGAAAGAGTGAATCTCCGTCGCACTGCTATGCTTTTTCTTCCTCCAAATAATGGTCACTGCTTATTGTAGCGAGTCAGCCTCCTAACTTCAGTCCAGGCTCTGCAACTACCTTCTCTCCCCACCCCCCCAAAACCCACAGAAACAGGAGGGAATCGGTCATTATCATTAGCACTCTCTCCCACGCCTGGCCTCCCCTTCGGAGGTAAGGGGCGGGGAAGAGCAGATCTCCCGGGGACACAAATATTCCCCAAGTGCCACCACCCGCTTCTCGTAGCTCCCCCCACAAAAAACAGGAGAGAAGTGAAATAATGCTACGCTTTGGAAACGCGGATCTCCAATGCCAGGGCCATGCCAGGAGCTTCGGGGGTTCCCTCCAGGCCACCTGCACAGCCAGCAGCCGCATCCACAGGCTCCGTGGAGAAAGGCAGGCCATGGGAAAGGGGAGCAAGTGCGCTCCCTGGCTCCCCGCTCCAATCTCGCCCGCCCAGTTCCCAGACCCTCTCTTTGGAAAGAGTTCTCCAGCAGCCTCTGGCGAGGTGTTTTCCCCGCCCCACTCGGGCGCAAAGCAAATAAAGCAAATAAAATATAAAATGCTGGTTTACCTTTCTCTGCTGCTTCTCTCCCTGGCTGGAGCCAAGAGGAGATCCCTGTCCTAGTCTTCCTGCTGCCCTCGTGGCATGGGCAAAACAGATGGTACTTTGTCCCTTCTGTCTCCCCGTTGCTCAGAAAAGCAACTCCGGGAAGGTCCTTTGGTGGCGGCCCCCGGCCGCTGCAGCGATCATGGCCCCCGGCTGCTGCGCGGCCCGGTGCCAGGTACTCCACGGCCCGGCACCGGTCCGCGGACCGGGGGTTGGGGACCACTGATGTATTGTCTTATATGTAAAAGTCTGTTTTCCCCCTTCCTTTGGATTGTGAGCCGCCCTGAGTCCCCCCAGGGAAAAGGGCGGCATATAAATAAACCTCTAATCTAATCTAATCTTGTCTCAAAACTACCTGAGCCTGGATCTGGAGGAACAGGCTTAGGATTAACATTGAAAGAGCTGAGTAGTGGTGGATGTTTGGACCTCCTGGGTCTGAAGAGGTTTCATCTTTGGTCCAGAATGGGATTACATCCCTCTCCCCTGTACTTGTGCATAGTGGGGGAGGTCATGGCTTCGGAGCTTCTACCTGAGTAGCAGATGGAAGTTGTGGGCAGGAATTCCTCTAGTGCACCATTTCTGCCTTTGGTATTCCTAGACCAGAAAGCCATTAAGATGGTCCTTCATGCTTTGATCACCTTGCAACTGAACTATTGCAAATACTCTACCTGGGACTTCTCTTGAAGGTCACTGAGAAGCTACAGATGGTCCAGAATGCTCTGTACTTGTTTCGATCTCCATGAGCTTTCTGGGTTCAGTCCATGGTCCTGGTTATCTGTATATTACTAAAAATCTGGTTCCTTGTAACAAGGCAAAACAGAATCACAGGACAAAATTTTTTGAACCAAAGTTCTTCAAGTGGGATAACTTGAATCAGAATACAGCTGGAAGGTATCTTGGAGGTCTTCCCGTTAAGCAGGAAACCCTATATCATACCAGGCAAGTGGCTATCCAGTCTTTTCTTAAAAACCTCCAGTGATAAAGCACAACCTCTGGTAGCAAGATGTTCCACTGGTTCATTATTCTCACTGTTAGGAAGTTCCTCCTTAATTCCAGGTTGTTTCTTTCCTTGTTCAGTTTCCATCCATTGTTCCTTGTCCTGCCCTCTGGTTCTTTGGAGAAGAGGTTGACCCCCTCTTCTTTGTGGCATTCACAAAGACCCTCAGACACATTCCGTAAGAAAGAGGAATGTGTGTGAGGGACCAGCTAATCCCACAGAATTGCCCATCCCACAGAATTGGACAGCATCCAAACAATCAGAGTCCTATTCATGAACCGATGTCATCTGGTGGGGTTCAGGAAATGGACTTTCTTTGTCATGGGACCATCTGGAAACTGTTCCCTCTGATCTTCATTAAGCTCTGTCTCCAGATGACAGAGCCCATCTTTTAAGAAAGGGTCAGTGTTTGGCTGGGCTTTCTCTTTCAATGAAACAATTCTGCTTCCTTTGCATCTTCCTTCTTCTGTTTTGTAAGCTGCCCAGAGTCGTAACAGATGGAGGCAATCTCACCAACAAATAAGTGAAGGGGCTTTCAGCTGGACGTCAACATCCTCGTCTCCTGAATCTTTATCAGTCTTGCAACCAATAGCCTCCTTGGTAAATAATGGAAAGTGAATATAAATTGGAAATTAGTGGCTTCTTTCGAGAGAGCTGGAAGTTACTCACTTCTGAGAAAGCCCTCTTGTGACCAGCATGCTGACCAAGCCATTCTGAAAATGTGGAAAGGTTGCTTGGCTTTCTTGAGCAGCTTCCTCTCCAAAACTTTTACTTACGAGTAGTCCTCAACATACGACCACAATTGAGCCTGGCAATTAAGGTTATAAATTGTGACAGTCATAAAGCAGGTCGCCACATGAGCGATCATGATCTCCAGTTCTCCCTTCCAGTTCTACTCCTATTCTGTTCTGTTCTGTTCTGTTCTGTTTTTCTGTTCTATTCCCTATCTCTATTCTGTTCTGTTCTACTGTTTTGTTCTGTTCTGTTCTATTGTGCTATTCTGTTCTATTCTTTATCCTGTTCTGTTCTCATTTCATTCCCTGTCCTGTTCTGTTCCGTTCTGTTCTGAAACAGTTCTCATTTCATTCCCTGTTCTGTTCTGTTTTTCTGTTCTATTCCCTATCTCTGTTCTGTTCGGATCTGTTCTGTTCTGTTCTACTCTGTTTTGTTCTGTTCATTCTCTATCCCTATTCTGTTCTGTTCTGTTCTGTTCTCATTTCATTCCCTATTCTATTCTATTCTATTCTATTCTATTCTATTCTATTCTATTCTATTCTATATTCTATTCTGTTCTGTTCCCTTCCATTCTGTTTTTCTGTTCTATTCCCTATCTCTGTTCTGTTCGGATCTGATCTGTTCTGTTCTACTCTGTTTTGTTCTGTTCTGTTGTGCTGTTCTGTTCTATTCTCTATCCCTATTCTGTTCTGTTCTATTCTATTCTATTCTCATTTCATTCTCTATTCCATTCTATCATGTTTTTAACAACTGTTTTAAATGGTTTTAAACGAGACATGATTATTGGGTGGCCCCACTGTTTACCACGAACCGGGTTTTTGCTGACATTGGAAGTAAAACCCTGGCAAAACCATAGTAACTCCCATTCACAAAACTGCAAGGGGCTGCAAATTGCACTGGCCCACACTGCAATGCAAGTGTGGGCCAGCGGTGCATGCCCAAACTGCAGTCATATGACCCTGGGAGGAAGGGGAAATGTCCAAACTTCAAAACTGGGTCATAAGTAGCAAGTGACTGGATTAACTGCAAAGTAACCCATCTGATATCATGGTACTTATTGCCAGAAAACCATCCATCCATTCCACCTCCTTCCTTCCTTCCTTCCTTCCTTCCTTCCTTCCTTCCTTTTTCTTTCTTTCTTTTTTCCTTCCTTCTTTCCTCCCACTCTTTTCTCCTTTCTCCCTTTCTTCTTTCCTCCCCTTCTCTTTCCTTCCTTCCTTCCTCTAATCTTCCTTCCTTCTCTCCCTCCCCTCTCTTCCTTCCATCCATCCATCCACAAGTCACTGACTCACTGGTTGCAGTTGCATGGTATTTGCATAGCACCAGAGGCTGCTGGGAGGTGTAGCTCACAGAAAGTTCAAAGACTTCCAGAAGTTGTGATTGCTCCAACACTGGGGGGTTTTCAGAAGAGGTTTCCTGTTTGAACTGGGGGGGGGGGGTTGATTTGCCCTGAAAACAGAAAATGCAGCTTAAGCAGAGCCATGAATCTCCTCCCTGCCTTTGCCTTAATTATCAACATCCCTCCTCTGTCCCAGCAGCCACAGCGGGTGAGGGTCTCCCTCCTCTGCAGCCTTGCTTGAAAACAGAAAGCGGAGGAAGGGCTAAGAAGGAAGGAAGGGCTAAGAAGGAAGGAAGAGCTAAGAAGGAAGGGGGAAGGAAGGGGGGAACAAGGAAGGGCTAAGAAGTAAGAAAGGAAGAGCTAAGAAGGAAGGAAAAAGGAAGGAAGGGCTAAGAAAGAAGGAGGGGCGGGAAGGAAGGGCTAAGAAGGAAGGAAGAGCTAAGAAGAAAGGAGAGAAGGAACGGCTAAGAAGGAAGGAAGGAAAGAAGGAAGGAAGGGCTAAGAAGGAAGGAAGAGCTAAGAAGAAAGGAAGGGCTAAGAAGGGAGGGAGGGAGGGAGGTAGAGAGGGCTAAGAAGGAAGGAAGAGCTAAGAAGAAAGGAGGGAAGGAAGGGCTAAGAAGGAAGAAGGAAAGAAGGAAGAGCTAAGAAGGAAGAAGGGAAGGAAGAGGAAAGAAGGAAGGACTAAGGAGGAAGGAAAAAGGAAGGAAGGGCTAAGAAAGAAGAAAGGAGGGAGGGAAGGAAGGGCTAAGAAGGAAGGAAGAACTAAGAAGAAAGGAAGGAAGGGCTAAGAAAGAAGGAAGGAAAGAAGGAAGAAAGGGCTAAGAAGGAAGGAAGGAAGGGCTAAGAAGGAAGAGGGAAGGAAGGAAGAAGGAAAGGGCTAAGAAGGAAGGAGGGAGGGAAAGAAGAGCTAAGAAGGAAGAAAGAGCTAAGAAGAAAGGAGGGAAGTAGGAAAGAAGAAAGGAAGACCCCAAATGGGGAGGTTGGTTAATCCTTAGGTTGAGAGAGAGCCTTCAAAAAGACTGCAACGGGCTTGAGAAGGGAGTCAAAGGAAGGAGGTGGACAGTTAACAGGAAGACACAAAATTGAGGGGAGGGGTTTGCTACACCCCCAAGGAGAGGCTCAACAAGGTTTTAAAACTCTTGGTAGACTTGAACCCTGGGCCCTCTGGAGCAAACGGGCCTCCGCTTCCATTGCTTCCCAGCTCTAACCACCTTGGCAGATAGAAAGGCAGGGTAAAAATAAATCAAAGCATTTGTGAATAAGGAGAGCTGAACTAAAAATAGGGGTAATATTCTTTCTAATAGAGTCTGCAAGCAATGAAGGGCACACAACCTACTTTTCCAAGAGAGATAACTGCTGCCAATAAATGGTTTTGCACAAACAGTAACAATGCAATAGACTATATTATAGAGGGACTAAATTTATTACTATTAAGGGAGGAGGCAAATCATTTTCTTCCCAAGACTTAATTAATTCTGCTCATTTCAGGCGAGGGAAGGGAAGGAGGAAAGGCAGAGATACATAAATATGCCACCCTGTTTTACTGATCAGCGCAGCTTGGGAGGTTTAATTGCCTTTTGAATGAATATAATAATTACTCCTCTTACAATGCCTTATACAAATGAGTGTTGTCGTTTCCTTAAACATACTGGCTGCATCTGCAAACTTTTTAGGCAAAATTAATTGCTGGGTAACGTTGACCTGCAGGAAAGGGCTTCACAAATTTTCAAGGTGTAGCTGGAACCCCTAAAGCTCATCTGTTGACAGACGCACGTAAAGGGAAAGAGGGGAGGGTCCCCGTTATGTGTTTTCAGGCACCCCCTGTAAGGGACCCCACCCCACATTGGCTGATTTCCTGGGGTGTTGTGAGAGATTCATAAACATTGCACTTCACCTTGACCTGTGGCAATAATGATCTGATTTGAATTAAACATTGCAATGAAAAATAGAATAGAATAGAATAGAATGAGCTGGAAGGGACTTTGGGGGTCTTTTGTCCAACCCCCTGCTCAAGCAAGAGAACCTATTCCATTTCAGATAAGTGGCTGTCTAGTCTTTTCTTTAAAACCTCCAAGGATGGAGCCCCTGCACTTTCTGAAGGCCAGCTGTTCCACTGGTTAATTGTCCTCACTGTTACAAAGTTTCTCCTTAATTCCAGGTTGCTTCTCTCCTTGATCAATTTCCATTCATTGTTTCTTGTCTTGCTTTCCAGTGCTTTGGAGAATAATTTGACCCCCTCTTCTGTGTGGCAGCCCCTCAAATACTGGGACACTGCTATCATGTCACCCCTAATTCTTCTTTTCTTTAGTCTAGCCAAACCCAAATCCTGCAGCTGTTCTTCATATATCTTAATCTCCAGGCCTTTGATTATCTTAGTTGCTCTTCTCTGAACTTTTTCCAAAGTCTCAGCATCTTTTTTGTAGTATGGTGACCAAAATTGTTTGCAGTATTCCAGGTGTCGCCTTACTAAGACTTTATAAAGTGGTACTAATAATTCACATGATCTTGATTCTATGCCTCTATTTATACAACCCAGGATGGTATTCGCTTGATATGGTTCTGTAGGAAGTTAAAACCCACCTCTGTCCTAGAAAAATGAAATATCCTGAGAAATATTGAAATAGCAGAATATTATATTTCCCTGGATAAAAAATGGAGAAACATGTTTTAGGTAGGAAACAGACTCACTCAATAGCCCCCGCTATTTTAATGGGCCACTAAAAAAAAGAATGAATCTGTCTATTCTACATAACAAAGATTCCCCTTCAGCTCCGGGGTGATGGGATTAAGGCATGATAGGAGTAGCCCTTTACCCATCTCACGACAGGGCACCTGGGAAGAAGCGATGCTCAACCAAACGTGGACTCAAAACAGCCTTGAGAGTTGCCCCTGCGTGGCCCCATGGGAGTCTGAAACCAATCAGAATACAAGATCAAGATCAAAGGCCAGAGAGGGCATAAATCCAGGGACTTTCAGCATCTCTGCTTCTCTTTCCTTCTTCACCCAACATCTGGAAACATGGAATCCCCCTTTTCTGTTCAGGAGTTCAAGCCATGTGATCCTGTCCACCATTAAACCATCTTTCCAAGCAGCCTCCATGTTTCCAGTGTCTTTTTCCCCACTTGGAGATGAACCCAGAAAGACATTTCTTCCAATAGTTCTGTATGCAGCACTCCAAATTGCAGGGATTCAGATGATGAGGCAAAGGATTACAGGTACTTTTATAGTTGCATTATCTACAGCACATTCTAGTGGCTTCTTGCAGCTCAAATCTAGAACTGGGCTGGCGAGAGAATCCCACGGCCAAAGACCTCAGACAGACAGCAGGGAGCACAAAGCCAAGCCAAGAGCAGAGCGGAGCAGAGGACGTATTGGCAGGAGAAGTGAAGCTCAAGAGGACCTTTGCTGATTCAATATAGTCCAGGACAAACAGAGAGCAAGTTCAAAGGAACAAGGGGAAAGCAATTGCCTTTAATGGAGCATGCACAGAATTCCTCCAGCGATGGAGAAAGCAGAGCTGTAAACACCCAGAGGGGAAATTATGGTGTTGGGCTTCTTGGCAAGCTGAGAGACAGAGAGATGCACAATAGAATGAACAGAGGAGAAGCTTCAAGAGGACTAGAAAAGAAATCGGAGATTTGTCCATGGAGATTCTCAGTCCTCCAGGTCCTCGTTGTCCCAAAGGTGCTTTTTTCAAGAGGCAATTGGACTTTCTGGTTTTTCTTTGAATATGTTCTCTCATCCAAGATGCACCTTCAGCTCTGACTGCAGGGCGGGGAATGGAAGGATTGATACCCCTTGCAGACAGCTAGTTATTTGCATCCTTTTAGAGAGTCATGGAGGCCACTTGGAGTTTTCCCAAGTGGTGAAAATGGGCATGGAGCCTTCTTGAAACAGCTGAAAGGATTGTGTTGTAGATATAGATGTCATATCCCTCCCCCTCTGTTGAGAGAGGGCTGTTCAGGTGACCCTGACTATACAGCTCAACCTCCAGGTGGCCTCAAGGACCCTCTAAAAGGATGCAAATGACCAGCTGTCTGCAAGGAGTATAAATCCTTCCATTTCCCACCATCCAGTCAGAGCTGAAGAAGCTTCTTGGGTGAGAAGCGAAACGTCTTCAAAGAAAAACCAGAAAGTCCAGTTGCCTCTTGGGAAAAAAAGCACCTTTGAGACAACTCAGAGATTTGCATGAAAGCAAAATTAAAAGAGAGTTTTTAAGGAATCCATGTGGTTTTTGAACTTACAAACCTGTCAAATCTGCTCAGAATCACCTCAATTGGGTAAACAACAAATTTGATGATGGTGGTGGTGGTGGTGGTGGTGGTGGTGGTGGTGGTGGTGGTGGTGATGATGATGATGATGATGATGATGATGATGATGATGATGATAGTCATAAAGTGGCTCACTGTCTGACTGGACCCATTTTTACTAGCATTTTGCAGTGCCAGTTAAGCAACTGTCATAGTTGTGAAATGACCACTGCAGTCATTAAGTGAATGCTGTGGTCCTAAAGCAAACACTGTGGTTCTTGTTCGCCATGGCTGGGTTTTTGGTTTTCTTTTTTTGCAGGAAATCTGAAATAAAAGCTGGTTCCAACAAAAAGCACTGTAAATCATAGTAACATGACCACAGGGTGCTGCAGAAAACAGTAAATGGAGGGTAACTGCCACTTGCCAAACACCCAAAACATGGTCACATGACGAGGGGGAGGGTGTCATCAAAACTTCTATAGCTTTGGGGTATGACATCATAACTTGGCTAAGTGGCTAAGCAATCAGTCATATGCTGAGGACTACCTATACCTCTTTCATGTCACAAGACTTACTGCCAGGCTACCACCCACCTTTCTTCCTTCCTTCCTTTTCTCTCTTTTTCCTTCCTTCCTTCCTTCCTTCCTTCCTCCATCCCTTCCTTCTCTTTCTCCCATTCTCTTTCCTTCCTTCCTTCCCTTTCACCCTTTCATCTTCCTTCTTTCCTTCCTTCCCTTTCTCCCTTTCATGTTCCTTCCTTCCCTTTCTCCCATTCTCCTTCCTTTCTTCCCTCCCTCCCTCCTTCCTTCTTTCCTTCATTCCTTCCTTTCCTCTCTGCATTCTTTTCAGAGTCTCAACATCTTTCTAGACTGTGGTGACCAAAACTAGATGCAATATTCTCAACTGCAGTGGAATTATGGGTATGTAATACAACTTCCTCCCTTCTTTCTCTTTCTCCCATTCTCCTTGCTTCCTTCCTTTCCTTCCTTCTTTCCTTCCTTTCCTCCCTTCTTTCCTTCCTCCCTTCTTTTGTCCTCCCTCCCTTCCTTCCTTCTTTCTCTTTCTCCCATTCTCCTTGCTTCCTTCCTTTCCTTCCTTCTTTCCTTCCTTTCCTCCCTTCTTTTTTTCCTTCCTTCTTTCCTTCCTCCCTCCCGTCCTTCCTTCTCTTTCTCCCATTCTCCTTCCTTCCTTTCCTTCCTTCTTTCCTTCCTTTCCTCCCTTCCTTCTTTCCTTCCTCCCTCCCTCCCTCCCTTCCTTCTTCCTTTCCTTCCTTCTCTTTCTTCCATTCTCCTTCCTTCCTTCCTTCCTTCCTTCCTTCCCTTTCTCCCTTTCATCTTCCTTCTTTCCTTCCCTCCCTTTCTCCCTTTCATCTTCCTTCCTTCCCTTTCTCCCATTCTCCTTCCTTTCTTCTCTCAACCCTTTTCAGAGTCTCAACATATTTTTACATTGCAGTGACCAAAACTGGATTCTCAATATTCTCAACTGCAGTGGAGTTTGGGGGGGGGGGGTGATACAACTCCCTCCCTTCTTAGGACCACAGGAAAGAGCCAAGGTGGCGCAGTGGTTAGGGTGCAGTACTGCAGGCCACTTCAGCAGACTGTTATCTGCAGTTCAGCGGTTCTAATCTCACCGGCTCAAGGTTGACTCAGCCTTCCATCCTTCCGAGGTGGGTGAAATGAGGACCCAGACTGTGGGGGCAATATGCTGACTAAACTGCTTAGAGAGGGCTGAAAGCCCTATGAAGCAGTATATAAATCTAACTGCTATTGCTATTGCTATCTGACTTCAAAGATCTGAATGGTGACTGGGTGGCAAGCAAGGAACTGCAAGGAACTCTTCATAGCATCCGCACAGACTTTTGCAGCCCAGATCACACAGAGGGGCAGCCACATCTCTTGGCTAGAAGGACTTGGCAAAAACTGCTGGGACATGGATGCCAAGTAGGATGAGCCCTGGTTAGTACACAGATCATGTACCACCAGGAGATCCTAGGCCGAGATGGAAAGTCAGGGGAAAAAACCAAGAAAGCATCAACACCTTAAAAAGTGCATGCATGTGTCCGTCCAGGCTGAAAGAGAAGCTTGCAAGGCTCCCTTCCTTCTTTCTGCTGTCCTACAGTGCCATCTTTGAAGCTGGCCAGGCAGCCACATTGCAGCTTCTCATTCTCAGGAAGCAAAGGGGCCGTGAGGATTTTGGGGAGGGGGCAGGGGAATTCCTCCTTCCTCCTTGAGCTAAGCTGGACTTTTAACAGAAGTGGAGCCCTCCAGACCAGGGTAGCAGCCTTGATGCCCGTGCTTGGTGGGTTTTCTTTCATGTTATGGTCAAAAAAGCTGGGGGCCAAATGATATGGACCCCATCGTGACTTTTCTCTGTCTCCTGGAAGACCGGGCGCATCTGCGGAAGGTTCGTGCGTGCAGCAAACCTGTCAGCCTCTGCTTTGCTGTTGCTTCGACTGCCATGAAACGGGAAGGGAGGGCATGGTATTTGGGAGGGGTTACTCATTGTGCTGGAGGAAGGTTCTGGAGTTCAGCTGCCTGTCTGACTACGCATGCGTAGGAGATTCCCGCCAGGACTAACGGCACCGACATTCCATCTTCATGATGCCTTTTGAAGTTATCTCACACCTGACACTTGGGAGAATTATGATTGGACTGGAGCCGTGATGCCAAGGGGTGGGGAATTGGAGGGAAGGATGGCTGCACATTCGCACGAGCACGCCTCCAGACGGGGAGGGCGTTTCCCCGGAGCCTGCTGGCTGCAGCCCCGCTTTGGCCGCCAGGGGTCAGGAAAGAATTGAGGGAGAGGAAAAGATTCCGAAAGTGTATTGGGACCTGAGAGGAGTTTTTAGTGAAAAATCTTCAGATAAACTTCCGCCCCACAGACCTACTGATTGCTCCATCGATATTTTGCCTGGTGTCAAGCTTCCAAAGCCCCAAATATATTCCATGTCCCCTAGAGAGATGGAGGAAATGAGAAAATTCATTGATCAGAACTTGGAAAGAGGTTTCATCGAGCCAGCACGACCCAAGGTAGCTGCACCCGTATTATTCAGAGAGAAGAAGGATGGCTCCCTGAGATTATGTGTTAATTTCAAAAACCTAAACGGTATCTCTGCCCAAAACCTCTACCTGTTGCCGCTGATGAAAGACATGTTAGCCCAATTGGGGAAGGGCCGCATTTTCACTAAACTGGACCTCAGAGAAGCGTACTATAGAGTCCGCATAAAGGAGGGGGATGAGTGGAAGACTGCTTTCAACTGCCCCCTCAGTTGCTTCCAGTTCCGAGTGATGCCCTTTGGCCTGCAGGGGGCGCCTGCAGTTTTCATGCAATTAATTAATGAGATTTTGCATGACCATCTTTACAAAGGCGTTATCGTATATTTGGACGATATCCTTATTTACACTCAGACTTATGACGAACACGTCACGTTGGTCCGCACTGTCTTGAAAAAGCTCCGCGCCGCTGAACTGTATGCCAAGTTGTCCAAGTGTGAGTTTCACCAGAGAAGATTGATTACCTGGGGTATCGTATCTCCCCCGCTGGTATTGAGATGGACCCTGGTAAGGTGAAGGCAGTCACTGAGTGGGAGGCGCCCTGTACACGCAGGCAATTGCAGAAATTTTTGGGTTTTGCCAATTTCTATCATCAGTTCATCCCTTCGTTTGCCAAAATTGCGCTTCCTACCACTAACTTGTTGAAGTCCAAAGGTGGGCCTAAACCTAAGCCTAGCAAGCCATTGGATTGGACCATGGAGTGTCAGGTGGCTTTCGAGAAGTTGAAACGCCTCTTTGCGGCGGAACCAGTTCTGAAGCATCCAGACATGGACAAGCCTTTCGTCGTCCAAGCTGATGCCAGCGACGTGGCTGTTGGGGCTGTCTTGCTTCAAGCCAACGACCAAGGTAATTTGCAACCTTGCGCTTACACCTCCCGCAAGCTCACGGACACTGAAAGACGTTGGGCAATCTGGGAGAAAGAGGCATTTGCAGTATGCTGGGCCTTGGCCACGTGGCGCCACTTTCTAGAAGGCGCTAAGCACCCCTTTGAGGTGTGGACTGACCATAAAAACTTAGAGGCTTTGAGGACTCCACACTGCCTCTCCCCTAAGCAGATGCGCTGGGCTCAGCATTTCAACCGCTTCAATTTCACACTCAAGTACATCCCAGGAGGGAAGAATTTCATGGCTGATGCTTTGTCCAGACTCCCTCAATACAACTGCTCTAAAATGAGTATTGTTCAGCCTGTCGTTCCCGCATCCAGCCTTGCCACTCCGGTGGTCACTCGACAGCAGGCGCGCTCGAAAGTGGAGGTGCCTCAAGATTTCCTTTCTGACCTCAAACGGGCCCTTCCCCAGGATGACTGGTTCCAGCAGCATCAGGGTGAGTGCACAATGAGGGACGATTTACCGTGGATCGGAGCTAAGCTTTACGTCCCCGCCTCTCTTCGTCTCGTCGTTCTCCAACGGGCTCACGATTCCAAGTTGGCGGGTCACTTTGGATTTGTAAAGACATTGCATTTGGTGAAGAGGCAGTTTTGGTGGCCCTTCTTGAAAAAGGACATTGAACTTTATGTTGCCAGTTATCCGGTCTGTGCAGCCGCTAAACGGCCGCCCGCCCTGTCGCCCCTTGGAAGGAAATTTCTATGGACTTCATTGTCAAACTTCCCGAGAGCCAGGGGCACACCGTCATTTGGGTGGTTACTGACTTATTTTCAAAACAAGTTCATTTTATTCCATGCCACAAGATTCCTTCTGCGAAGGCACTGGCTAAACTCTTCATTTCTCACATTTACCAGTTGCATGGGGTGCCTGATCGCATCATTTCTGATAGAGGTGTCCAGTTCACTTCTGTTTTCTGGAAGGAATTTCTTAAACGCATTGGCTCCGCCCAGGGACTAAGCTCCGCCCACCACCCTCAGACTAATGGGGCTTGCGAGAGGACTAATTCTGTTCTGGAACAATATTTACGTTGTTTCATCAATTATCAACAAGATGATTGGGTGGACTTGTTGCCGCACGCTGAAGTGGCCTATAATAATTCTGTCCATAGCAGCACTGGGTTCACTCCTTTTCGTGTCGTTTTTGGTCAGGATTTTGTTCCTATTCCTGAACTTCCCCTTGAGCAGCCACAAGTTTCTTCCGTCTCTGAATGGAGCGAACGTTTGAGCCATGTTTGGCCTTTAGCTCTTAGTACTTTGGATGCTGCGCATCGTGCTCATAAGAAACAGGCTGATAAGAAGCGTGCGCAACCTTACCAGTACAGAGAGGGTGACCTGGTTTATTTGTCCACGAAGTTCCTTCAAACTACACAAAAGTCTAAGAAATTGGGACCTAAGTACGTGGGCCCATTTCCCATCATCAAGATCATCAATCCTGTTTCAGTTCGTTTGCAGCTGCCCAAGCATCTCAACCGTGTTTATCCTGTGTTCCACGTTAACCTCATTAAGCCCGTTCATGTCTCCTCTTTACGTCCATCTGTGGACCCTCCGCCTGCCCCCCTGTTGATTGATGGTGAACAACATTTTGAAGTTCGTGAGATATTGGACTCTCGGCGGTGGCGGAATCGGATACAGTACCTAGTAGCTTAGAAGCATTTTCCTCCATCTCATACCGAGTGGGTGGACAAGTCCCATGTCTGTGCTCCCCGACTGCTTCGACAGTTTTATTCTGCTTATCCTGACAAGCCTTGATTCCCCCCCCCCTCTTTTTCTCTTCTGTTCTTTGTTGTTCATCTGTTTGTCTGTGTTTTGTCATTTTCCAGGCCTGAATGCCTTTTTCCGGAGGACGGCCGGATGTCAGCCTCTGCTTTGCTGTTGCTTCGACTGCCATGAAACGAGGAGGGAGGGCATGGTATTTGGGAGGGGTTACTCATTGTGCTGGAGGAAGGTTCTGGAGTTCAGCTGCCTGCCTGACTACGCATGCGTAGGAGATTCCCGCCAGGACTAACGGCACCGACATTCCATCTTCATGATGCCTTTTGAAGTTATCTCACACCTGACACTTGGGAGAATTATGATTGGACTGGAGCTGTGATGCCAAGGGGTGGGGAATGGGCTATTCTATATATCAATTGCTTTCGCGCCTAAATAATCAGACTTTGCTTCGCTATGCCTTTAATCATTTATAATTAGTAAAAGTACACTTGATTTCTACACATGGAGTCTCATGGTCTTCTTTCCTAATTATCTAATGGAGAGGTTCTGACAGAACTGGTGGTAAAAATGAGTGAGACCCACAACAACTGCGAGCTACACCTCCCAGGAATCTCTGGGGCTATGCAAATGCAATACAAATGCAAACAGGGACGTGAATAGAATAACAGAGTTGGAAGGGACCTTGGAGGTCTTCTAGTCCAACCCCCTGTCTAGGCAGAAAATCCTACACCACTTCAGACAAACCTCTTCTTAAAAACTTCCAGTGTTGGAGCATTCACAACTTCTGGAGATAAGCTGTTCCACTAATTAATTGTTCTAAACTGTCAGGAAATTTCTCCTCAGTTCTAAATTCCTTCTCTCCTTGATTAGTTTCCACCCATTGTTTCTTGTCCTGCCCTCAAGTGCTTTGGAGAATAGCTTGACTCCCTCTTCTTTGGGGCAGCCCCTGAGATATTACAACACTGCTATCTAGTTCTTTTCATTAAACTAGACATACCCAATTCCTGCAACCGTTCTTCATGTGTTTTAGCCTCCAGTCCCCTAATCCTCTTTGTTGCTCTTCTCTGCACTCTTTCTAGAGTCTCCACATCTTTTCTACATCATGGCAATCAAAACTGGATGCAGTATTCCAAGTGTGGCCTTACCAAGGCATTATAAGGTGGTATCAACACTTCACATGATCTTGATTCTCTCCCTCTGTTGATGCACCCTAGAACTGTGTTGGCTTTTTTGACAGCTGCTGCACAGGGCTGGCTCATATTTAAATGGTTGTCCACAAGGACTCCAAGATCCCTCTCACAGTTACTACTATTGAGCAAAGTATCACATATACTGTAACTGTGCATTTTGTTTTTTCTTGCCTAAATGTAGAACCTGACTTGCATTCTGAACCAGCTGAGGATTCCAAGTGTTTTCAGGAGTGGTCCCATGGACAGCACTTTGCACGTAGTCCATATGAGATAGCAATAGCAATAGCAATAGCAGTAGACTTATATACCGCTTCATAGGCCTTTCAGGCCTCTCTAAGCGGTTTACAGAGAGTCAGCATATTGCCCCCAACAATCTGGGTCCTCATTTTACCCACCTCGGAAGGATGGAAGGCTGAGTCAACCCTGAGCCGGTGAGATTTGAACCGCTGACCTGCTGATCTAGCAGTAGCCTGCAGTGCTGCTTTTAACCACTGCGCCACCTTGGCTCTTCAAGATGTGGTGGGGATGATGTGGTGGGGATGAGGGATGGTGAGCAGTTTCCCCATTCCCAAGATGAGGGAAGCGGGGGCACCAAGGGCCTCACCCAGAGCTGCCATCTCTTTTTCCAGCAACAATTTTCACTCCTGGAGAAGACTCAGATTATGAGACTTTCTGTCCAGAAAGCATAACACTTGTGTTTTCCTCCAGTGATCTTAACTCAGCTTAACATAAAGTGGGGTTCAATGGCAACAGGAGGACTGCTTCAAAAAAGAGGACCCAGGTTAGGCTCCTACTGAAAACATGGCTGCTCCGTGCTGCCCAAAACCCTCTCCTGCTGCGTGGCTCCCAGAGAGGGCTGGGAGAAATGTCCATCTGGGGTCAGTTCCAAGTGGGGAGAAAGACACTGGAAACAATGGTGGCTGTTTGGAAAGATGGTTTTAATGGTGAACAGGACCACGTGGTTTGAGGTTCTGAGCAAAAAAGGGAAGAGACACTGAGTGTACCTGGGTTTTATGCCCTCTCTGGGCTTTTGAATTTGAGTTTGTGTTCTGATTAGTTGGCAGACTCCCATGGGGCCATGCAGGGGCAACTCTGCAGGCTGTCTTGAGTCTTAGGCTTGGTTGACTCTTGCTGGGTGATGATGTAATGAAAGGGCTTTGGGATTCCTATTATGGCTCTGCCTGAAGGAGGTAGATCTTTGTTATGTAGAATAGACTGGTTCAGGCCTTAATGGCCTATTGACAAAGGTAGAGGGGGAAGGATGAGTTTCTGCCTCCCTTTTAGGGGAAATATTCTGCCTTTTTAATATTTCCTAAAATATCTCATTTTCCTAGGTGGGTGCTAACTTCCTACAAGGGTTTGGCTCCAATTCCCATTTCTCCGGCTTCTCTTGACCCAGGTTGGCTGCTGGTTATGAGCAGCCAGCTGGGAAATGCCCTGCAATGGTCCAGTTCACACATATTAAGAAAGGATTGATTTAAAAGGCAGGTTCTGATAAAATTTCAGCTTCCTGCAAAATGTTGGTGGCTGCACTTGCAAGACCGTGCTAAACCAGAGATGAGGTGAGATGAGATTCTCATTTATGGGATGTGTGAAGCACAGCATTTTAATGATAGGAATTGAACAGGGATGAGTTTTTGAAAAGGGGCTGAGGACCAGCAACCCTGCTATGCCAAGAGAGCAGGGGACCTTGCAGGAAAGGGCCTTGCCTTCAAGCAGGCATTAATAAAATATCTCAAAGTCTGATGTAATTTGCTTAACGGGGCAGAGATATCGTGTGTGTGTGTGTGTGTGTGTGTGTGTGTGTGTGTGTGTGTTTTTTCCAGTATAATCTGGAACACCTCAAGCAATTTCAACCAAACTTGATACACAGATGATGTACTCTCTGAAAAAAAAATATTGTGGGGGTAAGATACCCCTAACACCCTCATGGTATGTGTCCTGTTAAGATACAGTCTGATGTGCCTTGAGATGGCTTCGACTGTACAGCGCAGCAGAGTTGCTGTGGTAACAGCTTCACAGTACTCCACAAGGGGGCTCCCTCTGGTAAGGGAGAAAATCCAACATTAAAAATTACATCTGGTCTGGACATTTTCCCCCTATAAATAAATACCTGGGCAACACCAGGCTATCAGCTAGTTGGAAATAATAATAAAAAAAATAGGTAACCCTTGACTAACAATGGTAATTGGGACCAGACTTTGCTGAACAAGACAGTTGTTAAGTGAGTCAACGCTGATTTTATGAACATTTTGGCCAGAGTTATTAGGAGAGCCACTACACGTTGTTAAGGAAGGGTGCTCCATCACTGGAGATTTTTTAAGAAGAAGTTGGACAGCCTATCTGAGCAAGGAGTTGGACTAGAAGATCTCCCGGGTCCCTTCCAATTCTGTTGCTATTTAACAGATTAACAGAGTTGGAAGGGACCTTGTAGGACATCTAGTCTAAACCCCACCTACACAGGAATCCCCACGTCTTTGCCTTTTAAGCACAATTTTGCTTTCCAGCCTGGAATCTCCCGTGTTCCCCTTTTATGCCATTCTTCTTAGCTTCTGAGTCAAGGCCAGGTCAACTGCTTTTCCCACAAGCTGGAGCAGGGGAGGCATACGATCCACTCACCTGTTTAAAATATCACCTTTCCAATAAGGGTTTATTTACCAGAAACTCAAATCCCTTGGCTGCCACTTCCTCTCTTTTAAGAGACCCGATATTGCCCCCTGCTGGTGAGATCCTAAACTGGGCTGTCATATTAACTTTCCAGAACGATGCCCTATTTGAACAGCGGCTGCCTAGCCGAGTAGTATAAAGTTATTACATCACTGTCAGTTTTATTTTCCATGTCTTTCCTAATGGCCTCCCCACCCATGAACTAAGGGAGCACTGAGTCTGCATGCTCGCTGGGTGCATCTAAAGCAGAGCAGCGAAGATCAGCGTCACAGAACAGAGCAGGCTGTGAATTGTCTGTCACACAGATCAACACACACCTACCTGGGGAGGGGATGTTCACTAATAGCCCTCCATGCTTGTGGTGCAGGAGAGAGTAAACCGGTTGTGGGAGCCTCATCCCTAGAAGAGCCAGGACTGCCATCTGTCAGAAATGGTGTAGGGTCTCCTTCTTGTGTAAAGGGGTTGGACTAGATGAACCTAGAAGGTTCCTTCTGACTCAATCTGTATCTGTATCATTCTCCTGCCTGGCTTGTGAAGGCTGGTGTGGCCTTTTGCTTTTGGGCCTGTTCCTTGGCGCAAACCTGTTTTTCCACCTTTTTTTGACCTTTTCAAAAAGTGTTCGTATTTACACCTCTTTTGCAGGATTTTGCACTGAGAAGCCATATGGTTTGCCAACAGAGGGGGGCGCCTTTTCTGCTATTTACACCTACAGCCCCAAAGGATTTTTTTTTGTACCTCTATGGGAAGCCACCATTCCCTCCTAGAAGAATGAAATACTTTGAAGAATATTTAAAACAGGCAGATTATTATATTTCCGCAAAGGGAGAAATGGAGAAACATGTTTTTTTAGAGACAGAAAGCAGCTCCCAATTTCCTTAATAGCCCACAGCAGATGTCAGTGTTTCAGAGATAAAGAGCTTATTGAAAGAAGACAAGTATCTAGACAGCTCTCTTCATAAGCAAATACCCTCATCCAAGAGCCAAAACAGGACAAAGCCATTAAGCCACAATAGGAATTGCCCATCACTTTCCAGAACACAAGCCTCTTCATTGCAACATCTCAGAGCAATCCAACCAAACCTGTTTTCTCTGATCCTGAAGTTTAAGTTATGCTCATGAAGGATTCAATGATGGAATGTATGTCCAGATGAGGCCCTAGGGATGAGGACCCAGGTATGGATGGAATGGACATGAGAATGAGGAATATGAATTCTGATAAAGCATTTTCTCTTGTCTTCATCTCTTTGCCTTGACAATTAAGAGCTTTGCTCCTTTCCTGTCTCTCTCATTGCAGAGGGAGGCGGGGGAGTAGGGGGGGTTGCTGCCTCAGACAAAAGTTTTAAACTGCTTTCACTTTTCTCTGTGGAAAGAGGGTGGTCGCAGGGGAGCTGCTTCAGATAAAAACTTTTTGCTCTTTTATTCTGCTCTGCAATAGGAAGGGAGGGTAGCTACACATGAACAGCGAGACAAAAGTTAGCACCTTAAAACCACTAGTCAGGATATTAGGAACAAGAACAGCTTGCTTATAAGAAAAAACCCCAAACCCACACAGCTGGCACATTTGCAAGATACCCATGACCTGGGGTGAAAAACAGGTGACGTGACATTCAGCTATTTAATAATTAGGGTGACCAGACGTCCCGCATTTGGCGGGACAGGCATGATTTTTCATAATTTTTCCCGCGTCCCGCCCACTTCTCAAAAAACCCCGCTTTATTTTGGCGCTCGCTGGCTCCCCCACCCATCATCAGCTGCCGCTAGCTCACTCGTTCCGTTCCCCCATCTATTCTATTCTACACTAAAAATCTAAGCCAGCCCAGCCTCCCGCTCACTGATTGGCCTGGACTCCAGCCAATCAGTGAGCTGGCTGGGATGAAAAACGCGGCGTGCTTAAAGTTTTCCATCCCAACCAGCTCACTGATTGGCTGGAGTCCGCTTAGCACGTCGCATGAGTCGCAGGAGTCTCCATTTCATTTCGCCTTCGTGGCCGTTTGCTTTGTTTTGCTGCTTCACTGGTGAATAAACCGGGAATTAGTAACCTGCGCGGGGTTAGTGAAACAGCCGCCGCTGCCCTCCTCCCCTTCCCTGTGTGTGAGAAAGGCGCCCGCTCGCCAGCCTGCGCCAGCCCACTCACCCTTGGGCTCCGGGGGCAGCACCTTCCCAGCTCCGCCGCTGCCGTGCTGCTTCCTTCGCGCCCTGCGGAGTTTTCCCTGTGTCTCCCAGGTCGTGCCCATCCTGTGTGCGAGAAACTTCGCAGGGCGTGAAGGAAGGTGCTGGGGAGGTGCTGCCCCCGGAGCACAAGGGTGGGTGGGCGGACTGGCGAGCGGGCACATTTCCCTGTGTCTCCTAGGTTGCGCCCGTCCTATGTGCGAGAAAGCCATCCGGGATGGCTTTCCCAGCCTCCTTTCTGTGCCCCTGCCCCCGTTCCACCTCCTCTGGCTGGCGGCCAATGGGAGGGAAAGGCGGGAGAAGAGCAAAGGTGACGATGGCGCTGCTCTTCTCCGCCCTCCGCTCACGCCTCCGTGCCCACCCCAGCCGCCCGTTCACCCCAGATCCAGCCACCTAAGCAGATCCCTCACTGTCCGGGGCGGCTTTCCCAGCCTCCTTTCTCTGCCCGCGCCCCGGTTCCACCTCCTCCAGCTGGCAGCCAACGGGAGGGAAAGGCAGGAAAAGAGCAAAGCCCTCCGCTTGCGCCTCCGTGCCCACCCCAGCCTCCCATTCACCCCGGATCCAGCCACCTAAGCAGATCCCTCGCTGTCCAGGGCGGCTTTCCCAGCCTCCTTTCTCTGTCCGTGCCCCGGTTCAACCTCCTCCAGCTGGCAGCCAATGGGGGGGAAAGGCGGGAGAAGAGCGAAGCCCTCCGCTCGCGCCTCCGTGCCCACCCCAGCCTCCCGTTCACCCCGGATCCAGCCACCTAAGCACATCCCTCGCTGTCTGGGGCAGCTTTCCCAGCCTCCTTTTTCTGCCCACGCCCCGCGCCCCGGTTCCACCTCCTCCAGCTGGCAGCCAATGGGAGGGAAAGGAGAAGAGCGAAGGCGACACTGGCGCTGCTCTTCTCCGCCCTCCGCTCGTGGCTCCGTGCCCACCCCAGCCTCCCGTTCACCCCGGATCCAGCCGCCTAAGCAGATCCCTCGCCAAGCGGCTCTTGCAGGAGATCCTCTAAGGAAAGGCTTGGCTCGCAAACTGTCTTCAGGAGCTGCGCAGGGCGAGCCCGGTTCTCGCCCTTACTTAAGACGGCGGGCCCGTCCTCGCTTGCGGGGAGCCGCCTAAATCTTGGTAACCGGCCGGACAGGCGGCAGAGCTTCCCGGATGTTGCAAGATAAGGCACGCAGCTTCCTTGGGGAAGCAGCGCTCACTGCCTCCTGCCCGCAAAGGGCTTGTTTGCTCTCTTCGGAGGATGCTCCCTTTTCAGGGCAGGGATTCCTCTTCCTCTCTCTCTCTCTCACACAAACACACACTCAATCATACTCATACTTTTTAAAAAAAATCATACTCTCTTTCACACACACAAACACCCTACTCACGCTCAACTTCCTTTCTCTCTCACACACACAAACACACTCAGTCATTCTCTGTCTCACATACACACACCACTCACAATCACTTGCACTCTTCCTTTATCTCTCTCCTTCACACACACACACCATTCTTAAGAGACCTTTGTCCAGTGTATCTCAATTAGGGGTGGGGACGTTTTAAAGCTGGCCCGTTGCAAGATATATATATATATATATATATATATATATATATATATATATATATATATATATATATATATATATATATATATATATATATATATATATATATATATATATATATATATATATATATATATATATATATATATATATATATATATATATATATATATATATATATATATATATATATATATATTGGAACAGAGAACTGCCTGAATACAATCTGTATCATTCACTGGAACCAGAGGTTTACTCTTCCAAGCTTTGGGACTTGTGCTGGAGAGCCCATCCTTAGGGAACTTCTCTCTATTTGAATGTGTGTATTGAGACAGAGGGCTGTCTGTTTTCTTTTTTCCACTGAATTGGTGAAAATTACTTTGTAAACTTAAAAAAAAGAAAAGAAAAATGGGCTGGAAGGAAGAGAGAACACTTTGAGTTAAGATGAGCCACAAGATTTTAGGGAAACAAGACAGGGAAAGAGCAGAAAGACAGAGAAGGTGAAGGTAGATAGGCAGAAGGAAGAAGGAAGAAATAGGAAGGAGGGAAGGTGAGAGGATGGAAGGAGGAAGGAACAGAAGCGAAGAGGAAGAGAGAAATGGAAAGAGCAGAAAGACAGAGAAGGTAGATAGGCAAAAGAACTGAAGCTGAGAATGGAAAGAAGAAGGAAGAGAAAAGGAGGAAGGGAGTGAGTGAGGAAAGAAGAGAGGATGGAAGGAGAAAGGAAGGAAGAGAGGGAAAGAGCAGAAGACGGATAAGGTGAAGGTAGATAAGCAAGAGGAATGAAGGAAGAAGTGAGGTGTCTCGAGGAGGGGGAAAACATTTAGTGACCAAAGTTACAATGGCATTGAAAAAAGTGACTGATGACCATTTTTCACACTTAGCGACTGTTGCGACCATTTTTCACACTTAGCGACCGTTGCAGCATCCTCATGGTCATGTGATCAAAATTTTGGCAACAGATTCGTATTTATGCTGGTTTCAGTGTCCTGGGGTGACCTTTTGACAAAATATAAAATTTTTAATCAAGCCCCCCCCCCCCCCACAGGTCAAAGGTGTCCCTCTTTACCAATCTGAAAATCTGGTCACCTTATTAATAATACAAGTGTAAGGCAGGAGTAAAATCCAGCAGGTTCTGACAGGTTCTGGAGAACCGGCAGCAGAAATTTTGAGTAGTTCAGAGAACTGGCATTTTCCACCTCTGGCTGGTCCCAGAGTGGGGAGGGAATGGAGATTTTGCAGTATCCTTCCCCTGCCACGCCCACCAAGACATGCCCATAGAACTGGTAGTAAAAAAAATGAATTTCACCACTGGCGGTAAGGGTTTAGGGGCGCTGAAATCCAAATAACCAATCAATATTATCTGTCATGCATGAATTATTAGGGGAAGGGCAAAGGGTTGAATGTGATCATCCAGTGACTTTAAAAACTGCTGTAAAATTCTAATCTGGGCCCTTGGTTAGCTTTTCAAACTGGTGTCCTTATATCTTGGTACCAAAATAAAAGTATAATTCTGCATCACACCTTGTGTCCGGTGACTTATCGGCTTTGACACCAAGCAAGAGTCCAGTTTTGGGGACAACACTAATTCTGCCTAACATGGGATTCCTCTGTGTTGCTTGGAATTGATTTTCACTGTATGTTTTTTATGCACACATACATATCTGTTTCCGCGAGCGAAGGTATCTTAAAACAAGGGAAAGGACTCACCTGCCCTATTTTACCACTAATGTAGTCAGTGGATTCATTGAAGTTTAGGTAATGTATGCTCCTAGAAGCTAATTATCTGATCTGAACAGAAATAACCTCTTCAAGTTTGTGAACTGAATTCATTATTTCTGCAGTTTCTGTGCTGATCGGCTTCCTGATTGCTTTCTATTTTCAGAAACAACCAAATATTTTTAGAGTTCCCTTTCTGAATATCACTTGCTGTTTTTGAATGCCTCCATATTCAAATCAAATGTTCTGCCCTTTGATGAGCCTTTTAAAATATGAAAGTGATAACTACAATCCCAAGCTAAGTTAAGAGAGCAAAAGTTAGATTTCAATGGCTGCAGGATTTGGGTTTGGCCAGTCTAGAGAAAAGAAGGACTAGGTGACATGATACCAGTCTTCCAGTATTTGAGGGGCTGCCACGAAGAAGAGGGGGTCAACTTATTCTCTAAAGCACCAGAAGGCAAAACAAGAAGCAATGGATGGAAACTAACAGTACTGAACAGAAGGACCAAGGGAGACATGATTGCATCTTCCAATATTAGAGGGGCTACCACAAAGAGGAGGGGATCAAGCTATTTTCCAAGGCACCTTTGAAGGCCAGACGAGGAATAATGGATGGAAGCTGATCAAGGAGAGATTCAACCTGGAAATAAGGAGGAATTTCCTGACAGTGAGAATAATTAACCCATGGAACTGAAGTTGCCTTCAGAAGTTGTGGAAGCTTCATCATTGGAAGCTTTCAAGAAGAGACTATCTGTCAGAAATGGTGTAGGGTCTCCTGGTTAGGAAAGACGTTTGGACTAGATGACCTACAAGACCCCTTCCCAACTCTGTTCTTCAATTATTCTGTTAAGGACAGAGTATGATACTAGTGTTCCAATATTTGAGGGGCTGTCACAGAGAGGAGGGGGTCAAGCTATTTTCCAAAGCACCTGAAGGCCAGAGAAGGAATCATGAGTGGAAACTGACCAAGGAGAGATTCGACCTGGAAATAAGGAGGAATTTCCTGACAGTGAGAACAATCAACTGATGGAACAGAAGTTGTCTTCAGAGGTCGTGGGAGCTTCATCCCTGGAGGCTTTCAAGAAGAGACTGAGCTGCCATCAGTCAGAAATTGGTGTAGGGTCTCCTACTTGGGTGGGCTGCAAGGTCCCTTCCAACTCTGTTAATCTATTAATGTCTCTTAATGATGGTTGCTGTGTCCTGGGGTCACCCGATTCCCCTTTTGCAACCTTCTGACAAGCCAAGTCCAATGGGAAGCCAGATTCACTGCAGTCATCCACTTAACAGCTGTTGCAAGAAAAGTCATAACATGGGGCATACATTTTGAGTTCCCTACCTACAGGTTCCTTACCTGTACTTCAGGAGGAGGAGGAGGAGGAGGAAGAGGAGGAGGAGGAGGAAGAGGAGGAGGAGGAGAAGTCCCAAGGAGGCTGAGAGGCAGTGCTGATTTACTGCTAGGTGGACGCTGCAAACAGTTGCTAGCTGGAACGTGGCTTTTCAAGATTCCAGCCTCTCGGTCCTTTAACAGCTTTGCACACACACACACACACACACACACACACACGCCAAGCAGATTTTCCAGTCATGGAGTCTTTCTTCCATTATTTTGGCCTTGGTCCATCCTTCAGATGCTGATGGGATTTTATGGGTTTAGGAAAGGGTCCAAAGGATAAAATCCTTTTGCTTCTAAGAATCAATTAAGGCAATTGCATCATTTCTCTCACTTTCCTGATGCAGAAAACAGTCCCAGCAGAGAAGTCATTCTTCTTCTTGATCTGCACTTCCAAGGAGATGTGGCAGGAAAGCAATTGGAAAGGTGCTGTGGTTGCCCATTGAGGGCATGGTGCGATTGGCACCTCTCCTGTCTTCAAGCTGCCCTCACTGTTTCTGCCAGAGGGACAGTTCTAGTCCCCGGGCTGGCCTAATGGGGCATTCAGCATCCTTCGCCTTCAAGGACATCATCAAGTGACCTATAATCCCAATACTTACTTCTGTGGGTCTTCCTGTTGAGAATGCCTGCCATTCTGAGATTTAACAGATCAGCAGAGTTGGAAGGGATCTTGTAGGTCATCTAGTCCAACCCTTGCCCAAGCAGGAGACCCTACACCATTTCTGACAGATGGCAGTCCAGTCTCTTCTTGAAAGCCTCCAGTGATGAAGCTTCCATAACTTCCGAAGGGAACTTCTGTTCCATCGGTTGATTGCTCCCACTGTCAGAAAAATTCTCCTTATTTCCAGGTTGAATCTCTCATTGATCAGTTTCCATCCATTGTTCCTTATCTGGCCTTCAGATGAATATAATAGAGAGTGTAATGGGAATGGGAGTAGAATAGGGTAGGGTAGGGTAGGGTGGGGTGGGGTGGGGTGGGGTGGGGTGGAGTGGGGTGGGGTGGAGTGGAGTGGAGTGGAGTGGAGTGGAGTGGAGTGGAGTGGAATGGAATGGAGTAGAGCAGAAAACAGAGTTGGAAGGTACCTTGGAGGTCTTCAACCCCCTGCCTAGGCAGGAAACACTACACCATTTTAGACAAACAACATCTTCTTTAAAACTTCCAGTGTTGGAGCATTTACAACTTTTGGAAGCAAATTGTTCCACTGATTAATTGTTCTGTCAGGAAATTTCTCCTTAGTCCTAGGTTGCTTCTCTCCTTGGTTAGTTTCTACCCATTGCTTCTTGTCTTACCCTCAGGTGCTTTGGAGGATAGCTTGCCCCCCTCCTCTCTGTGGCAGCCCCTCAAATACTGGAAGACTGCTATCCTGTCTCCCCTGGTCTTTCTCTTCACTAGATTAGCCATGCCCAGCTCCTGCAACTGTTCTTCATATGTTTTAGTGTCCAGGCCTTTGATCATCCTGGTTGCTCTCCTCTGCACTTTTTCTAGAGTCTCAGCATCTTTTTTATAGTATGGTGGCCAAAACTTGATACAATAGTCTAAGTGTGGTTTTACCAAGTTTTTATAGAGAGGTATTAGTACCTCTCTTGATCTTGATTTCATCCCTCTGTTAATGCAACTTACCAGGAGTGAGAAAAGGCCTTTAGCCATCTCTTCCCCAAACCTTTGAGTACAAAGAAGGATGCAGCCATTCAGGGCAGTCCTCAAATTATGCTCAATGCTCATCATTGCAGCTACAATGATGCAACCTCCACCTGTTTGTGATGTGTGTTGCAGCTCTTGCAGCAAGGATGGGACTGGCTTCTGTTTCCAAGGGATGGGGAGAGGCTCTGCTAGGACCCAAACAATCCAGAAACCGCTTTGTGGTTGGGAAACGTGAAATTTCAGATAATCCCTATCGATTCTCAAGTGGTGTGACCAACAGCGTTGCCTCACAAACTGACCTTCACTTTCAGCCAGCGCTTGCCTTATCTGCTCGCAAGCCTGCCAAGGGCATCGCAGTACCACTTGGAGAAGAGATAACCAGGGTTTTTTTTCCCTTCCAGTTCTTTTTCCACTCTGATAGGTGAGCCAGGGTGGGGGAGGGGTGGTGGGCTGGAGAGACTATTTGCTGCAGTTGCAAAGAAAGCCAAACCTGGCACAATCCGATCTACTGGAAGCATGGCTGGATTCCAGGCTTCCCATCACCACCACCACCTCCTGCCCCATCAGCTCAGCTTGGTTTGGTTTACCTTGCCTAAGTATTCGAACCTTACATATTTATCTCCATATTGAAACTCATACTTGCTTACAGTTGTTGGCGATGAAGCCCACCGCCAGTTGAAGAAAATGCAATAAACTTACATATTATAGGTGGGTATATGCATAATTCTGTATTTATTTGTATTTATTTATTCTGGTATATTATGTAAGTATATGCAACTGTATGCAATGAAATTTCCTTTTAATGTATGCTGATTAGTATACATCCAAAGTGACATTAAAGTTATTATTCTATTCTACTCTATTCTACTTGAATGATGTCTTTCCTGTCATAAAATTCCTATTCTAGTCTAGTCCAGTCCAGTCCAGTCCGTTCTTAATTCCTAATTCTATTCTACTCTACTCATCTAGTCTAGTCTAATTTATATTCTATTCTATTCTATTCTATTCCATTCCATTCCATTTAGATTGTGTCATTTCTGCTTATTATCTGACCCAGTGGGACTAAAAGTTATTAAAATCAGGGGGAAACATGGGTGAAACAGAAAAGGCACATCATGAAACAATACTTTGTAATTGTAATTATTACTTTACACAATATATTTTATATTTTATTTCCATTAGGTGTTTTTATTTCTCTTGACTACCATATAAAGGTTAGATTACCCCCGCCCCGTTGCACTAAACAAATGTTATTTTAACCATGGTTTGCTGCATATACAACCAACCACTGAGAAGGAAGGAAGGAGGGAGGGAGGGAGGGAGGGAAGGAAGGATAGCAATAGCAGACATATACTGCTTCACAGTGCTTTACAGCCCTCTCTAAGCAGTTAACAGAGTCATCCTTTTGCCACCAACAAATCGGGTCCTCAATTTACCGACCTTGGAAGGACGGATGGCTGTGTCAACCTTGAACTGATCAGGATTGAACTACTGGCAGTCAGCAGAATTAGCCTGCAATACTGCATTCTAACCACTGCATACCATGGATGGATGGAAGGGAGGGAGGAAGGAAGGAAGAGCAATAGCACTTAGACTTGTATACCACTTCAGTGCTTTCCAGCCCTCTCTAAGCAGTTTATACAGTTAGCCTCTTGCCCTCAACAATCTGGCTCCTCATTTTACCCACCTCCGAAGGAAGGAAGGTTGAGCCAGTGGGACTCGAGCTGCGGTCAGGGTCCAATTAGCCTGCAATCCTGCATTCCAACCACTGCGCCACCCCGGCAGAAGAACGCTCTTTCCAAAAGCCCAGAGGGGAGGGGGTGGATGGGGAGGGGGCGCCCCGCAATTCCCCCTCCCTCATTCCCTCCCTCTCTGCATCTCCAGCAAACTTCCACTTTCCCACCGGGGCCGCCTGTAGGGAGTTTCCACGGGGAGAGACGGCGTCTGATTGATTAATTCCTTAGCTGGAATTCCTCTTTCCAAAGCGGCGCACGGGGCGCGGTTGTTCTTGGCCAACACAGCCTGGCCAGAGGGCACCTAGTTGGGCAAAGCTGCCCCGAGGCGTCGCAGCTCCAGATGGGATTGCGCAATCCTCACGCATCTCCCCTCGCGTCTCCTGAATTGCCCGGGGCGGGGGCGGGGCAGGAGAGGGGGCGGGGCTTGACGTGGGTGTGTCTCGAAGAAGCGGAGAACAATAGGCAAGCCCCGCGGTGGGCGCGGGCCGGGCCGGCAGATCCACCAATCAAACGCTCCCACCGGCTAGTGGGCGCGGCTAAGGGGGAGGTGGCGCCTATATAAGCGTGCCGGATCGTCGGATCGTCCTTCAGTACTTGGTGGGCATGGCCGCTCGCTCTTGCTTCTCCCGGGCGTCGCTGCGCGCTGCTCAGTCCTTCGTCGCCCCGAGCCGTTCGCACTCTTCCCCGGCTGCGGCTCCTGCTGCTGCAGCGCTCCCGGACCAGGATGCCGTCCCCACCGACGCGGTCCCCGCGCACGGGACGCACCTCCGCCAGCACCCGCCGCCGCCGCCCCAACCGCGGACGGTGAACTTCTCCGATGCCCGGGAGGCTTTCCGGAGCAAGAGCAGCGGCGAGCTCCTGCGCGGGCTGCTCGTGCTCCGCCTCTGCGCCCTGGAGCCGCTGGTGCAGCGCTCCGAGCAGGTGAGCGGGAGATCCGGCCGCTTCTTCCTTTCCCGGAAGAACTGAATGGCCGCGGGGGGGGGGGGGGATGGAGAAAAGGGTAGAGCTTCCGTCTTCAGATGCAGTCTATCGGCATAACGGAAACGGGGCTTTTGCCTTTTGTTTAAAATGAGGCTGGTGTTGTTTTAGACGCGAATTTCCCAAAGGATGAAAAAGGAAACGATGGATATGGAAGAGATCGGACTGCCATTTCTTCAGAAATAGTGTAGGGTCTCCTACTTGGGCGCGGGGGTTGGACTAGATGACCTCCAAGGTGCCTTCCCACTCATCTGTCAATCTGTACCCTAGGGCTGTTAAGGACTTGGCACACACCTCGCGTTCGTGTAACGGAGGAGCGTTAACGTGCTTGTGGGAACTCGGCGGGTGGTTGTCCCCTCCTTGGGAGATTTCTAAGAGTGGGGGGGGGGTCTTCTACGGTTGACTGGATCCCCGGGACATTCGTGGGGGTGTTGGGGAGATCTTGGGCTGTCAAACCGAGGAGTTTAAGTCCCCAGAACTACAGCAGTTGGTGACCTCTGGACTTTGCAGACAGCTCAAAGGAGCAGTGAGGAGTTTGGAAGGAGCAACTTTAGGATGGAGTTCCAAAATGCAAAGCTTGAATCTTCCTTTATCAGCACAAATAGTGATGGCTCTGGAAATTATCCTTCCTAAGAAACTGGGGAGTGTTTTTTGCAAAAGAATTAACATTCTTTGGGGTTCCAATTTTGTTAATCTGTAATCTCAGAGGAATTCAATCTCGTGACTCCCAAGGCTGGTTAAGGCCTCCTGAGAAATGACTTGCACTTGGGTCAAAGATGGCACATTCTTCCCTGAAGGAGGCACATTTCCACCACCTCAAGGGTTCATTCAGAAATACTGGACTGGTCCAGGTTCCAGTCTGGGGTGCAGAGTAGAATAGAGTAGTCAATTCTTTATTGGCCAAGTGTGATTGGACACCCAAGGAATTTGTCTTTGGTGCAGATGTTCTCAGTGTACATAAAGAAAAATAAAACAGCATACATTCCACAAGAATCATAAGGTTTTATGGGGAAAGGGGGTAATAGGACCAGTGTTTACTCTGGGGCTGCCTCTGGGGAGTTTTAAGTGAGAAAGCCAGCCCTGTGACTGCTCCCTCTTTCCACAGTTGATGCACCTCAGCCAGAAGCTGCTGGGCCAGCAGCTCTTTGAGAAGCTGATGAAACTGACCTTCTATGGGCAGTTTGTGGCTGGAGAAGACCAGGAAGCCATCAAGCCTCTCATCCGGCGCAACCGTGCCTACGGCGTGGGCTCAGTGCTGGACTACAGCGTGGAGGAAGACCTGACCAGCGAGGAGGCCAAGAAGAAGGAACTAGAGTAAGAGACTAGTGTGGCAACAGGCAGCAGTGAGGGAGGGCTGCGCTGTGTGCCAAGTGGTGTCCATCCCCTCCGCAGCAATCATTTGGAGAAGTTGAGGTCATAGCCCATTACATAAGAAGGGGCATGACAGGGGGGCGGGGGGGGGAAGCGTTGGCTTACGGAGGAAGGCTGGTTTGGGGGAGGATTGGAAAAGAGGAATGATGTAAGGAGGACCCCAGCAATTAATCGACAGGAACTATTCCAATGATGTGTAACAATAAGCAAGTTTGCCGTGGCCTTTGCAATCTCTTGGGTTCGGGTTTCAGTGATGAGTCGGAGTGGAGCCATGAGCTGCTGGGGCTTTGAGACGTTCCTCCGGGATCTTTTCCTCCTTCCCACAAGGCCACAGGGTGGTGGGGGAGGAAGTGGGGAGCTGAAGGCCAACCCTGCAGTTGGGGGAGGCTATCCGTTAGATGAGTGGAACCGGTTAGACCAGGGGTGTCAAACTGGATTTCATGCAGGGCTGCACCAGGGTTATGTTGGACCTTGGGGGGCAAAGGTTGGGTGTAGCAGGCTCGACATCACTCGTGTCAGGGGCACCTGTGATGGCCCGAGCACTCGGCCAGCAAAAACCGGCTCCTGATGTCCATTTCCAGCTGTAACGGCCTCCTGCAACCCTCTTCCAGCAAAAATGGGCTCCTGATGTTCATTTCTGGCTGCAATGGCCTCCTGCAAGCCTCTGCCAGCAAAAACGGAGCTCTGTTTTTGCTGGCAGAGGTTGCAGGAGGCCGTGGCAGTCGGAAATGGACATCAGGAGTCCCATTTTCATTGGCAGAGTCACCAGGGGCTGGTCCCTCACTATTTCCAGGTTTTTCCTGCGGACTGGATCCAACCCACGGACCTTGAGTTTGACAGTCCTAGTTTTACACCAACATGTCTACGAAATGGATCTGCATTGGCGCTTCCTTTACAACTAATTTGGAGGAAGAGCTTCAGCACATGCGATGCGTGTCCTGCCCATTTTTTCTCTGCCTTTTCCTCCAGAATCTGTGAGGTTCTTCTGCATCACTTGCAAAGCAATCCCAGGCTGTTCTACAAATGATGCTTTAAAAAAAAAAAATTGCAGCTGCCGTCCTGGCAGCTCGTGCTAACTTGCCCAGAGCGATACTTGTGAGGTTTAAAACGAGAGCATGTGCTGGCCTATAGCATTGCAAGTATGAGGAGAGCAGGACAGGGGGTCCCAAACGTGATGCGGAAGGGAGGGAGTCCCTGCAAATTTTATTCCACTAGTTCAGGGGTTCCCAAGGAGGTGTGTGTGAGGTGTGAGACAATATTCCAGGGGGCATGAAAATGTGGGTTTAGAAGTTTCAAAATTATTGTGTATGTGCATAATTATATGCATATAATTATTTACTTTTTCAAGGGCTGCGAAAATATATCAGCATTCTAGGGGTGCAGGGTATAGAAAAGGTTGGGAACCCCTGCACTAGCTGATGCTGACTGTAGGGGGCAGCACTCATTGTCATTTTGAAGCTATGAGCCAGTGCTGTCCAAAGATATTTCTGTAGGTCATGTGGCCAGCATAACATCACAGAGTGCTGTTTCCTTCCCGCTGAAGTGGTACCTATTTACTCGCATTTGCGTACTTTTGAATTGCTAGATAGGCAGGAGCTGGGCAAAGACAGGAACTCACCCCATTGTGTGATGCTTAGTTTCAAACCCCGGCTGTCAGATTTCCATCGGACAATCCAGGAGTCTTAACCACTGAGATATTTCATTGCCCTAAATGCAATTGGAGAGGAGCGGTTTGATATTTTCCTGCCCAACAGATTCTTAAAATGAAATTATATTGCGGGTAGAGGGTAGAGCTGGACTTGGTTGATCAGGATAATTCTCCAAAACAGAAGAAAGGAGGAGAGACCAGCAGTAGAAAGATCAAGTTTAAAAACGGGTCAAGTTAGAGCAGAGAGAAAAGCACCAGGATGCCTCCCCCCTCAGGGCATTCCGTGATAGGGAGGGACAGCTGGGCAGCAGCAGAAACTGAGCTAATGAAGAGAAGGACTGGGTGACAGTGTTGTGGCCTATTGGCCCCTCCATCAACCGAATCGGAGGAGGAGGTATGGGAGTTAGGGCCAGCATCAAGGCAACCTGAGAGCTCCAGGGGGAAGAGGTAATGGAGCTGGCAGAGAGAGAGAGAAAGAGGCAGAGCCTGGGCCATCCATCAGCCCTCAGGTGGAAAGTCAACACCCCCCAGGTCTGGAGATGGCTGATGAGGAAGAAGAGGAACAGCTGGGTCCAGTGCCTGACACACAGATCCACAGAGGAGAGGAGAGCAGTGGAAATCTATGGGCCGGTCCTTGGGACAGAAGAGCTATCGCTGCTAGCGAAGCCCCACCCTAGCTCTGGGGATCAAAGGCAGGGGATGGAGATGAATAGGTGTGGCCAACAACTATTCATCTCCCTGCCAGACATACTTGTTAGCCTGCAGTGAGAGAGAAACTTTTTGCCATGCTGCTGGGATTCTGAGTTAACTTCAGAGGGTTTGCCATGTTTGGGGAGCTGGGTCAGAACAGACAGCTTCTTCCAATTTTCTGTCTCGGAGAAAGAGGGGTCAACCAGTTCTCCAAAACACCAGAGGGCAGGACGAGAGGTAACGGATGGAAACTTACCAAGGAGATCCAACCTAGAGCTCCGTCACTGGAGGTTTTTATGGGACAGCCATTTCTCTGGCGCTTGAGCAGGGAGTTGGACTAGAAGTGTCCCAGCTATGTTTTTTTTTTGCTGTGGGGCTCCCCATAACTTGCCTTCTCCCCACCCAGCCTCATGTTGTGAAGAGGTTACATAAAGGGATCAGGGTTTCATCTTTCCAGCAACATAACATGGCAGATCTCCAGGAATGCTGGCAATGTTGGCCTGGTGAGAGAAAACACCCCTCCCCTAGTCGCAGAAGGTCTGTGGGGTACTCGGGGTCACCTCCTACCTCTCAGCCCAAGAGCTGATTGGGTAGAGGGAGAAGATTTGGATCCTAGTTCTTCCTCATCCATGGAACTCACTCCCCCCACCCCCAGTCCATGCTACCACTCGGTGGGCCAGACCAGGAAATCCACCCAACAGGAAGGTTAAGGAAGGCGACGAGGACTGGACTGGAGAAGGGCTGCAATGACAGAATCTTGCCAGTCTGATTCTGCTGGGTCTCCTCACTTGTACAGTGAATTAGTGTCTACCTGAGCCACCTCCACATATTCTAGATTTTTAAAAATGCTTCGGCCACTTTTGCCTAGGAAGCAGTCCCTGCATTTCTCGGTCAAGGTTGTCTTCCTTACTCTCTTGAATACCTTATAGGGTGGTTGTGAGCCAAATTTGGTGTGTGCAGGTTTGGAGAGAGCAAATGCATATTCCATTTGTATGTCTGCTCATCCCACTGAGGGACTCTGTGCCATGCTGAATCCTGAAGGAAATAAAAGGTGCAGGGTCAAGGTTATATGGTGCAGTGGTTAGAGTTGCAGTATGGCAGGCTACTTCTACTGGCTGCCGGCTGCCTGCAATTTGGCAGTTCAAATCCCACCAGGCTCAAGGTTGACTCAGCCTTCCATCCTTTCGAGGTGGGTAAAATGAGGACCCAGATTGTTGGGGGCAAAAGGCTGACTCTGTAAACCGCTTAGAGGGGGCTGTAAAGCACTATGAAGCTGTATATAAGTCTAAGTGCTGTTGCTATTTCCCTCCCTCCCTCCCTTCCATAGTGTACAGTGGTTAAGAGTGCAGTACTGCGGTCTACTTCTACTGACTGCCTGCTGACTGCAATTTGACAGTTCAAATCTCATCAGGCTCAAGGTTGACTCAACCTTCCCTCCTTCCAAAGTGGGTAAAATGAGGACCCAGATTGTTGGGGGCAATGGGCTGACTCTGTAAATGGCTTAGAAAGGCTGTAAAGCACTGTGAAGTAGTACATAAATCTAAGTGCTAGTGCTATATGCTGAAAGCCACCAACAGGCCATTTTGGAGGATGTGATCCAGAAATAGTAAGCACAAGAGGCAAATGCTCACCCACTCAACACCCGAGTAATCCAAAGCCAAGCTATCGTATTTGGTAGCCCAGTTCTCATCCTTTGCAGAGATGAGTGGAAAGGGGGAGTGATTTTTTCCTGTCTTCTAGAACCCTAAAGCGACCAAAGAAGAGTCAAAACTCTCACTCCATGTGGCCTTCCTCAGTCACCAGAGGGCATCCTGTGACCCTCAGCATTGTGGGAGGAATATGTTGTCCACTTTGCCCAAAAAAGCCTGGTGGGTGTTTGTCAGGGGACTGGGTAGGTTCCCTTCCAGTCTCTAAGGCAGAGTCCTCGACTGTGGCTGTTTTAAGATGTCTGGACCAACTCTCTGAATTCCCTAGCCAGTCCTGCTGATATCCACCCATCTCAATCAGAATAGGGCTGGAAGGGACCTTGGAGATCTTCCAATCCAACCCCTTGCTCAAACAGGAGACCCTATACCATTTTAGACAAGTAGCTGTCCACTCTCGTCTTAAAAACCTCCAGTGATGGAGCACCTACAACTTCTGGTGGCAAGCTGTTCGACTGGTTAGCTGTCATCACCGTTAGGAAGTTTCTCCTTAATTCCAGGTTGCTTCTCTCCTGGATTAGTTCCCATTATTTCTTGTCTTGCTTCTGGTACTTTGAAAAATAAATTGTCCCCCTCTTCTTTGAGGCGGCCCTTCAAATACTGAAATGCTACTGCTATCATGTCCCCTCTAGTCCTTCTTTTTTCTAGACTAGCCAGACCCAACCTCTGCAACCAGTTTTAGTCTCAAGGCCTTGGATCACCTTCGTTGCTCTTCTCTGCACATTTTTCCAAAGCCTCAACATCTTTTTTACTAATGTGATGATCAAATGTGCAGTATTCCAGGTGTGGCCTTACTAAGGATTTATGAAGTGATACTAATACTTTGCATGATCTTAAAAAGCGGCCACAGTGGCTCAATGGCTGAGACGCTGAGCTTGTTCAGCGATTTGAATCCCTAGCGCCGCATAACAGAGTGAACTCCCATTACTTGTCCCAGCTTCTGCCAAACTAGCAGTTTGAAAGCACATAAAAATGCAAGTAGAAAAATAGGAACCACCGTTGGTGGGAAGGGAACAGCGCTCTGCCATGCTGGCCACATGACCACAGAGACGTCTTTGGACAGCGCTGGCTCTTCGGAGATGCACACCGCCCCCTAGAGTCGGGAATGACTAGCACCTATGTCCGAGGGGAACCTTTACCTTTAAAAAGCGACCTGGGTTGAGAAACGCAGCTGCTCCAAAAGCTTGCTTGAGGTCACCCCTGGATTTTTCTCGGTGCCTCGGCTGCCCCTCCCTTTGGTGCCTCTGGGCACAACTTGTTCTGCGCATTTTCGCTTCCTGTTTGCATTCTCCCCTAGAGCCGGGCTGGTTTCCATTGGAATCTGGAAGCAGGAACTGATTAGGGAGGGAGGGAGGGAGGGGGCCCCCTTGGGAATTTGCTTGCGCCCGGCCCAGGAGGAAACCCGAGAGGGTCTTCGCCCTCTTTGCGTCACAAGGCGCAGTGTTGTTTCTTTGTGGGACACGGTGTGTTCCTCGTGACTTGCCAATGAAACAGCCTTCCGCTTTGCGATTGGCTGAGGGGCGACATGCCCCCTCTCCCAGATTGGCTGCGGGGGAGGCAGATTCCTTACGCAAGAGAAGCAGCTGCCAGAAACATGTGCGAAGCTGAGCTGGAATCCGTCTTTGTCCTGCTCCTCTTCCTGCCTGGCCAGGTGAGATCAGTTAATCCGGCTCTTGGCAAGCCTGGTACTCTGTGCCATCTGATCTCCAGGAAGGCAGTTCAGGGTTTGTTTTGCAAGCTTCCATTCATTTCAGTGCATGGGCTGTGCCAGGGAATTGGCCTTGGTCTGAGGATCACAATCTGGTGATCTTCCCCACCTACCAATAAAGGAGAATATTTATAGCCCAGGGTTGAAATGAGGTGTCCTTGGTGCTCTCTGAGCTTGGTGGTTTTCTTGCAGACATTTCATTTCATGCACTGATTGTGTTACCTAGTTTGGGTAGAGGTATGCCTAGTGAAAAGAAGAACTAGGGGTAACGTGATAGCAATGTTCCAGCATTTGAGTGGCTGCTATAAAGACGGCGGTGGGGGTCAACCTGTTTTCCAAAAACAAGACAAGAAATAATGGATGGAAACTACTCCAGGAGAGAAGCAACCTGGAACCAAGGAAAAACTTCCTAACAGTGAGGACAATGAACCAGTGGAACAGCTTGCCACCAGACGTTGTGGGTGCTTCATCACTGGCGGTTTTCAAGAAGAGACTAGACAGCCACTTATCTGAAATAGTATAGGTTCTCCTGCTTGAGCAGGGGGCTGGACTAGAAGACCTCCAAAGTCCCTTCCAGCTCTATTCTGATTGATTGATCTCATTGCCATACGGGGGGGGGGGGGTAATGTCCATTTGTCCCAAGGCTGTGCTGATCTGCGGCAGGACTGAGCAAACTCTATGGCTTGGCATGGCCCCGGTCGATTCCACAGTCAGTGCATATATACGGTGCAGTGGTATAAGGTCTCCTGCTTGAACAGGGGGTTGGACTAGAAGACCTCTAAGGTCCCTTCCAGCTCTATTCTGATTGATTAATCAAACACCTGCAAGAAAAACAATCAAACTCAGAGAGCACCAAGGACCCCTCAACCTTGTCTGAGCTGGAGATGGGCTGAATTAAGGGGACTTTCTGGAACAGGAGTCCCCCCCCCCCCCCGGTGGGCTACCAAGGGGCACTTTGCAAAGACTTTCTCTCCCATCCTGTCAACTTTGGGGAAGTTTTGTCTTTGGAATGAGCTTGTCTAAAGCCATCCATTCTTTGCTGTTGTTTGTTTAGTTCACAAAACCTCCTGGGAAATTTGCATTTTAGGTCTTAAGTTCTTGATTAACTGAATCGGTTAATCAAGTTTAACTTGATTAGCTTTCTCTGTCACTTTTCTAGGCAGCTTTTCCTGCCCCAGAGTAAATACAGACATGCCCTGGCACTGACAGTTCCTGTCAAAGGCCATCAGGCACTTAGTGACTTCTGGGCTGGAACTTCAGCCGGCATTCCCTGCCAGGTTGCTGGGAAACAGACACACACAACCTTTACTTACCTTGAAAAGTAGGCACAGCTCATTGGACTGTGGAAAAAATGCAAGTCACAGCTATATGGTATCTTTATAACAACCGAAAATGACGGGCACACTTGGGGATTTTTGGAATTCATTGACAAGGTGTCATTTAAAAAAAACAACAGAATAGATTGGCTCAGGCCTTAATGGCCTATTGACAAAAGGGGGGGGGTGAATTTCTGCCTCCCTTTTAGGGGAAATATTCTGCCCTTTTAATATTTCCTAAAATACCTCATTTTCCTAGGAGAGGGTGGGTGCTAACTTCCTACAACTGCAAAGCCCACCTATTCTGATATTGCCAAATGTACATGTAATGAAGACTGGCAGACCCCAGTCCTAACTCTTCCGGTTGCCTCTGGCCAGCTGTGATCCCCTTGTCTGGGCTGCATTCAGTGCTTGCAGAGTGACCCATGGCAGAAAGTAAACGTTTTCTTCCTTCCTTCCTTTCCCAGCTCCTGCGTGTCTGCATTTGAGAAGGAGACAGGCAGTAAGTAAAGTTGCTGCGGAATCTTCTGGCCTCTTTTAATGTCCCACCACTTGTTTGGGGGTCTCCGGTCTGCCCTGTGGGGGGCCTCGTGGCTTTTTGCCCTGGCAGCCAAGAGGCAACATTTTTTCTCTGGTTGCTTTTGACCAAGGAACCCAAAGGTGCTTTTGGCAAGAGGCAACTGGACTTTTTGGTTTGTTTTTTCTTTTGAAGACATTTCGCTTCTCACCCAAGAAGCTTCTTCAGCTCTGACTGGATGGTGGGAAATGGAAGGATTTATACTCCTTGCAGACAGCTGGTCATTTGCATCCTTTTAGAGGGTCCTTGAGGCCACCTGGAGGTTGAGCTGTATAGTCAGGGTCACCTGAACAGCCCTCTCTCAACAGAGGGGGAGGGAAATGACATCTATATCTACAACACAATCCTTTCAGCTGTTCCAAGAAGGCTCCATGTCCATTTTCACCACTTGGGCAAACTCCAAGTGGCCTCCATGACTCTCTAAAAGGATGCAAATAACTAGCTGTCTGCAAGGAGTATAAATCCTTCCATTCCTCACAATCCAGTCAGAGCTGAAGAAGCTTCTTGGCTGAGAAGCGCAACGTCTTCAAAGAAAAATCAGAAAAACCAGTTGCCTCTTGAAAAAAAAAAAGCATCCTTGGGACAACCAGTTCCTGGATGATGGAGAATCTCCATAGACATTTCACCACGAACTGCTGACCAGGATCCCCGGAGGACGCTGTAGGACCAGAGGCCCCTTTCGGTCTTTTCATGGCACGTCAAGGGGTGCACACACCCAAAGTGGTGGGGGCCCAGCTCTTTTCCAGGGGGAAGGGGGGATTTCTGAACAGTAAATGGCTGCCCTATTTGTTCCTTAGCTCCTCAAATGTGCTCAGAGAAAAACTGGCCCAAAGGGCTAAGACTGTGATAGCGAACCTATGGCACCCATGCCAGAGGAGACACACACAGCCTTCATTGTGGGCATGCATGCCCTTCGCCAGCTGCTCTTCTGGTTTTTGCTTTTCTGGTGCTGGAAAATGGCTGGGAAACAGTCCAAAAAAATAGGGTGGTTTTCAGGCTGGTTTTGGCCCAAAAATGGTCTGCTAATGCCCCCCCCCCCTAATGGCCAGAAAACTGCCCAGAAAATGGCCCCAAACAGGCTGCTTTTCAGGCCATTTTCAGGCTGGTTTTGGCCTGAAAAACAGCTGAAAAAATGGTCTGAAAATGCCCCCAAAATATGTATGTGCCAGCCAACTGGTCTTTGGATTTCTGGCACTCTGGTGCGCGCATATGCACGTATGCACATCCTGGTTTGGCCATTCAGTGACAGAAAGATTCGCCATCACTGAGCTAAGAGGTTGGCCCTGGTTCCTTGTGAGGGGCTCTGGAGGCCCCAAATGGATGCCTCTCCTCCAGGCTTGGTCACCCTTTTGGCCTGGCTGACTTTGCTCCCACTTATGAGTGTAAGCAGATTAGGCCATGTGGGAGACCACACAGAGAGAGAGAGACAGAGGCAACCAAGTTAAACCATTATAATTAACAAGGATGGTCACAACCAGCTTTCTTGGTTGAGCATTTCCTAAAATCGCTTGGAGGGAAGGGGGCTTGGCGTGGCTTGGGGTGCGAAGTGGCTGGAGATTCTGGGGCTAAGGGGGCTCCCTTCCCTGCTGGCTGTCCTTCCCAGAACAGAGAGAGAAGCGCTATAGTGTCCATCACAAGTTTGGGGACCGGCGGGATGGTGTCACTGGCGCCCGAACCTACTTCTACGCCGATGAAGCCAAATGCGACCGGCACATGGAAACATTCCTGAAATGCATCGAGGCCTCAGGTGAGCAGCTGAGCAGACTTCGGGGGGGGGGGGAGGTCAGCCTCCCCCCAAATCGAAGGTCCTTCCTCCCACGAGATGGGCATAAGGGTGCAGGACCCCTCTGTAGAACCTGTCTTCCAAGCTTCTAGGGCAAACATATGGCCCTAGATGATGACCAAGGATCAGGCCAATGGGGGAGAAATGAGGAGCTGCAGTCCATGCAGACCTTGGGTTGTCTCCTCCACTTTGACTGCCCTCAAACATGTTGCCGGCTTTCTTGGCAACTTCCCTGCTGCTTTTCAGTTCTGCTAATGGAAACCAATCTGCTCGGAGGAGATCTAGATCAGAGGTCTTCAATCTTGGCAACTTTAAGACTTATGGACTTGGGAGTTGAAGTCCACAAGCCCTAAAACTTTGCTGGCTGAGGAACTGCAGGAGTTAAAGTCCACAAAGCTTTGCCAGCTGAGGAACTCTGGAGTTGAAGTCCACAAGTCTTAAACTTGCTTAGTTTGGAGAGCTCTGATCTAGATTGAGGGAGTTCAAGAGTCCCGGCTTGGCGTCACTCTGGGTTCACCTGTCTCAAGGCTTCCAGAGAGCCAGGGTGGCTCCTGACCTTCCTGGTCCTCAGGACAGGATGGCTAAAGTGCTCCTGGAGAGGAGATGCCCCTTTGGCTGATGATCTTTCTGCACCCGAAAGGCCCCGAGCACTAACTCTTGTTTTTTAGGAGGAAGCTCAGAGGACGGTTTCTCTGCCATCAAGCTCACAGCCCTGGGGAGGCCGCAGTTCCTGGTATGTGATCACCTGCTCTGGATAGGCCGTGTTTGGTTTCTTGGCTCCCTGCTTGCCCCATCACCGTTTAGCTCGGGCCTTCGGGTTAAGAAAGACCCCGCAAACTGCCCGGTGTGGCTCTGGCAGTGCCTCTCCCTGCTGGCAAAGACAGCAGTGGGGTCCCCTCCATGGAACAGGGTCAACACTAACCATCCCAGTTGGCACATTCTAAACAAAAGTGAAACTTTATCGAAAGCTCCATGTAGGAGGTACAGCAGAAGCAAAGTTGGTTCTGAGGTTTTCCTGTGAAAACCGGCGTAGGAAAACTGTCAAGAGTTTGTTGCATAAATTCAAATCCAGAAGCAAACACAGATAACTGATGCAACAGGATTCATTAACTTCTTCATATACATAAGAATAGATGAATAAATGTACGATAAAACACAAGGCAGGAAAGTTACAGGCAAACACAAGCAGTTAGTTTCATTTTAGCAGACAAGCCCAGACAGGTTGCTAGTTTACTTCTCAGAGCAGCAGACTGCTTAAGTTTCTGCTTCAATTCTCTGCACAGACTCAGATCTGTTTAAGCTCCCATTGGTTGACTTAGTTGTTATGCCTATTCATTGACTGACCTTGTTCCCACATCTCTCCCAATCATGAATATTTTAACAAAAACATCCCTTTTCTTCCCTGGGCCTCCCGCAGTTCATTATCCACCAATTACATGCTGTGCTTTTGTTTGGGGAAAATGTTCTGTGCCGTTGGAACAGTTCTCGGAGTTTGGCCTTGGTGGATATCTCTTCTCACAAGCAACAGAAGGCTCTTTTGCATTCCTCAGTTCTCCCCCCTTCCTGGGAATTTACCACCACCCCACCAAAAAAAACCTCTCATATGCGGCGCTCCCAAGCTCCGTTTTCACTGGCAGAGGGTTGGCGGAGACTGCGGCAGCCGAAAACGAAGCTTGGGAGCCCATTTTCACTGGCAGTAGCACTGCAGTCCAGTCCTTCTTTGTTTCTAGGGTAGCCCCACGGGCCAGATCTAAATACCCTGCAGGCTGAATCCGGCCCCTGGGCCTTGAGTTTGACACCCCTGTTCTAGTGCTTGTTGTGGTGACTGAATCCTAGATCCCCTGGGGAACCCTTTGGAGACCCTCCTCAGGAGGGCATCTCTGGCCAAGCCCCTCCTTGCATCTCGATATAGATAGCCAACCAGCAGGCACTTCATTCCTGTGAAAAGGCCAGGCTTCCTTGGGGCTTATTGTTTGTCCAGTTTCCATTGTTGTTGTGTTTTAATGGACTCTAGCATCCAATTTGCATTTAAAAGTTGGGGGAGGGGGGAAAGTACCTGCTAACTCTAATTTTGATGAAATGGCCATGGGACTTGGGTTTTTAGCAGACGGGATTCAACCACTGTGGATCTTAATGGAGTCCCTCAATTTAGAAGGAACATCTTTTTTAAAAAAATTAAGTGGTGCAGTGGCCTAGAGGTGGAGCTCTCGCCTCACAATCAGTAGCCTGTGAGTTCGATCCTCAGTAGAGGCAGATATTTCTCTTCTCTGGTCACAATGAGAATATATCTGCTGAACAAAACTCCGCATTGGCAAAAGGAAGGGCATCCGGCCATTCAAAAACGCTGCTAGCTCCATTCAGTTGCCCAGACTCCACCCTGCAAGGGATTATGGAGTCATTAAATGATGATAGGCCTTTTGGGTAAAATAGGGACCAGAAATAAAGACCAGAAAATGAATTATTTTCTGCTTCAGGAGAATCAGATGTTTCTCTCTCTGGTCACAATGAGAATATATCTGCTGAAGAAAACTCTACATTGGCAACAGGAAGGGCATCTGGCCATTTAAACACTCAGCTAATTACCCAGAATCCACCCCACAAGGGTTTATGGGATTGTTAACTCATGATGATTTTTAAAAATTTCTTTGCTAGTCCAGGACAATAGTTTGCCTTTCCTCATTGATACCTAAATGCTTATCCGAGAGGTCTTGAGCCACCAAGGTCCAAGGCCCATCCAAGGTTCCTGGTCAATGCAGGGGACGTTCCCTGGACTGACCAGGCCTCTCAGGGATGTAGGGCAGATGTTTTAACTCAAGACAGGGCTGCTCACTCGGTCTCTGCTTGCCTCCAGCTGCAGTTCTCGGAGGTTCTGGTGAAATGGAGAAGCTTCTTCCACCAACTGGCTGCTGAACAGGGCAAGGTGGGCTTGGCAGCTCTGGAAACCAAGCTGGAGATAGAGAAGCTGCAGGTGAGTTTCTGATGGGGGGGGGGGTTAACAAAACAGAGTTGTCTAAAGGAGACCAAATTTCTGCATTGAGAGAAAACACCTGTTGGAAAACAGACACAGGAAGCAAAAGTAGAATGGTCTCCTTTTGATTTGACTGCATTTCAGGTTTTAAGTCAATATGTTGTTGTACCAGTGAAGAGATCCCTACAGAGGAGAATGTGATTAGGAAAATATTAGAATGTGCAGAAATGAACAGATTGACCGATTATTATACAATTTGGGAATCTTTTTACTGGTGGTTAGAGAACAGACATAAGAATTAATAGTAAAAGAAGTTATCTAAAGTATAGAAAATGTATTAATAGTCAATATAACTAATAGATTTCAATAAATTACAGTGGGGATTGTTATAATATTAGATACTTAAGGTATTGGAAATTAAGCTAAAATGAGATTAATTTATTCAGTACAAATCTTTTTTTATTTCCATTTCATTCTATACAATCACATGTTTACTGTGCAACCGAGGCATATAACATTGAGTAATAAACACAGCCCTCGCTTTTATAGAAAATGCCCCCTACAATACAAACCCAATATACCGCCTTAGCCCACCATACACCCTCTTTCATCCCCCTCCAACTTTCATTCTTCCTTCTCTCATACCCCTCTACACCTACTTCCCTTCCCCCTCTATCTAACCCTAACCCTATCACTCCCTCTCTTAATCCATTCCCTCCCTTCCTTCTCCTCCTCCTCTCTCTCACTCTCTCTACTCTCCTTCTTCTTTCATTCAGCTCCTCCCTTCGGTATCTATTACTTTCCGATATATTCAGTTTGTTCTGTTTTGACACTAACATTAAAAAAACCACAGTATACAAGTGCAATCATGCTTTAAAATTTAACACATATTATATTTCCCCCCTCCCCCCCTCCCCCTAGATCCCCACCTCCCTTCCCTCCCCCCGACTTCCCAGAGCCCATACATGGTATAACTTTTTGACAATCACAGTCTAAAATATCTCTACATTGAACTCAGCTTCTTGCTGTTACCCAAATTTTTAACAATTTAAGTTATTACTAATTTTAAGCATAAGCTATCTGGAATTTCCTAGTCCCGTATTTGCTTTGTATATAATCAATCCATTTTTTCCAGTCTCGTTTATACTTCTCATTTGAATGTTCTTTAAGATATGCTGAAATTTTTGCCATTTCGGCTAAGTTTGTAACCTTCAGAGTCCATTCTTGAATTGTAGGCAGGTCTTTCTTCTTCCAGTATTGCGCCACCAAGAGTCTTGCTGCCGTTATTAACCAAATTAACCAAATTAATCTCTACTGCTACAAAGTCAATACATATACCTAGTAAAAACAGTTTGGGAGTGAATTTTATCCTTTTTTTGAAGATATTTTGCAGGATCCACCAAATTTTTATCCAAAATGCCTTAACATTACGACATGTCCACCATATATGAAAATATGTAGCATCAAAAGAACCACATCTCCAACATTTAGGCTGAACATTTGAATACATAGAAGCAAGCTTTTTGGGATCTAAGTGCCATCTATAAAACATCTTATAAAAATTTTCTCTCAAATTTTGTGCTTGTGTAAATTTTACATTTCTTACCCATATTTTTTCCCATGTGTCCAGCATTATAGGTTCTTCAATATTCTGAGCCCATTTTATCATACAATCTTTAACCATTTCGGTTTCTGAGTCCATCTGTAGTAATACATTATATATCCTCTTTATGTGCATTAAACTTTGATCTCTTATTTGTTTAAACAAATTATCCTCAGCTATTACAAAACCTATTTTTTGGTCTATTTTCCACCTGGCCTGTAGTTGGCCATACTGAAACCACGTTTGAACTACCTTCTCTTTTTTAAGTACCTCTAAGGATTTTAATTGCAGCACCCCTCTTTCTGTAATAAGAAGTTGTCTGTAAGTGGTTCTATCGTGTTTTTGTTCTATATTCATATTTTCAATTGCATGTCTAGGAATTGCCCACATGGGCAATTTGTCATTTAGTTTATGTTGATATTTTTTCCAAACCCGCAATAAGGCATTTCTTAAAATATGATTTTTGAAATTCTTATCCAGTTTTTTGTTGAATAACAAGTAAGCATGCCAACCATATACCAGATCATGTCCCTCAATATTCAATATTCTGTCATTGGTTAAATGGATCCAATCACTAATTGCAGATAAAGCCACTGCATCATAATATAATTTTAAATTTGGTAATTTCAATCCTCCTCTTTCACGTACATCTTGCATTATTTTCATCTTAACCCTCGGCTTCTTTCCTGCCCATACAAATTTGTTGATACCCTTCTGCCATTCTAAAAGGTTCGCATCTCTTTTAAGTATTGGTAACATTTGAAACAAAAATAAAAATTTTGGTAAAATATTCATTTTCACTGCCGCTATCCTTCCCAACAAAGATAAATGCAGTTTCTCCCACCTTTTCATCTCCATTTGTATACTATGCCAGAGTGGTTCATAATTATGCTTGTATAATTTCCCATTTGAAGTTAAAATATTAACTCCAAGATATTTGACTTTTTTAACAACCTCACATCCTAACATCACTCCCAATTCTTCCTTCTGTTTGGTATTCATATTCATTGCTAATATTTTGGTTTTTCCTAAATTAATTTTAAATCCAGAGACTTGACCATATTGATAAGTCGTATTCATTAAAACCTTACTGGATTCCTGCGGTTGTTTCAGTATTATAACCAAGTCGTCCGCAAAAGTGCGGACTCTGTATTCTTGCTGTCTGATCTTGATCCCTTTTAAAGCATCCAAAGCCCGTATCTTATTCAGCAATACTTCCAAAGTTATAATAAACAATAGTGGGGACAAAGGACAACCCTGTCTTGTACCTTTTTCTATTTGAAAGGAATCTGTTAAACTTCCATTAACTATAATTTGGGCTTTTTGCTGCTGATATATTGCACCAATTGACCTTAAAAAGCCATCTCCTATCTGCATTTTTTGCAATATCTTCAACAAGAATTGCCAATTGACTCGATCAAAGGCTTTCTCAGCGTCCAAAAATATGAATGCGGCAGGAATTTGATTATTCTTTCCCAAGTATTCTAAAGCATTAGTAATTAACCTGACATTGCTCTTCATCTGTCTGCCCTGTATAAACCTGTTTGGTCAGTATGTATCAGTTGTTGGATAACCACCATTAACCTATTTGCTAATATTTTAGTAAAAATTTTATAATCTACATTAAGTAGTGAAATAGGTCTATAATTTTTCGGCTGAGTAAGATCTTGGTCTTCTTTGGGTATCAACGATATGAACTCTGTCTTCCATGAGGGGGGCACTTTACCTTCCGATTGAATTTTATTAAATAATTCTGTAAGAGGTTCTACCATTTCTAACTGTAAGTTTTTATAATAAATGGCTGTTAAGCCATCTGTACCTGGTGCTTTCCCTAGCTTTAATTGTTTGATTACCTGCAGGATTTCCCCAGAGGTTATTGGTTGGTTCAGCCTATACCTATGTTCTTCGCTAACTAGGGGGATTTTCTCTTTATCTAAGTATTTATTTATATCTAAGTCCCTAATTTTGTCCCCTTTATACAACTCTGTAAAAAATTCTCGAAATCCCTTTTGGATCTCTTCCTGCTGAAACACTTCCTTCCCTCTGTAACACAATTTGGATACATTTCGAATTTTCCTTTTTTTCCTGATCTGATAAGCCAACCATCTACCGGGTTTATTTGCATTGCAGAAAGTATTATGTTTAGCATATAATAAACTGGTGGCTACCTGGTCAGAGATCAGCATATCAAATTGAGATTTTAATATGGAAATTGCTTCTTTAGTCTTTGTATCACCTGGGTTCAATATTAATTCCTGCTCTTTCCCTTTAATTTCCTCTTCCAATTCTTTACGTTTTTGCCCTTGTTTATGTCTATGTATTTTGTTTATATTTATCAATACTCCTCTCATATAGGCTTTGCTTGCATCCCATACATATTCCATAGGTGTACCCTTATTCATGTTAAAAACAAAGTATTCAGATAACAATTTTTTACAATCATTAACATACTTTTCATATCTGAATAAATTTTCATTCAGCCTCCAGGACCTTCTAGCTTGAACTACCCTTCCCAGCTCCATCCAAACTGGGTTGTGATCCGAAAGGACTCTGGCCGTAATCTTTGTCTTCTTCACCCTAGAAAGTAAATCATTAGTAATTAATATAAAGTCGATCCTTGAAAAAGATTGATGTCTGTCGGAGAAGAAGGTAAAGTCATATTCTTCTGCATGCCTTTCACGCCAAACGTCTCGCAGTTCGAAGTCGTCTGTCATGTCAAAAAAGGATTTGGGTAGTTTAGCTCGGAATTTAGTATTCGGGCGAGATGTCTTCTTATCTCTTTTGGTGTCAATCACGCCATTCCAATCACCCAATAGTATGCACGACTTAAAGTCCCACTGTACTAATTTAGCATGGAGATTTCTATAAAATCCATCTTGTTGTTGATTAGGAGCATAGATTCCCAAAAGCAGTGTCTTTTTCCCTTCTAAGATTAAATCTAATGCGATATATCTTCCAAAGGGATCTGCTTCGATTAGCTCAGTTTTAATGTCTTTCCTTAAGTATACTACTATACCATTTTTTTTTCCGTAGCAGAGGTCACAAAGTGTTGACCAAGTTTGGGATTGACCAGATATTTTTGATCAGTTATTTTGATATGAGTTTCCTGCAAACAAATTATATCATTCTTAGATTGTTTAAGATAATGAAATATTTTCTTTCTCTTCTGTGGAGAGTTCAGTCCATTAACATTCCATGTCAGAATCTTAGTTGTCATTTTTGGTTGCCTGAAGCTTTTTTAGAGCCTCCCGCATGGCCTGTCTCACCTTGGGTCTAGCTCCTCCCACAGCTTCTGAGCTTGTTGCTGTAGCTCCTTGGTCAATGGCCGAAAATTGTAAAGATTGTTGCGTTATGGCTTGTTTTTCTGTTTGTCTGGTGGTCATATGGTTAGATCTTTGTTCCTTAACCCCTTGCCCTTCTGGGAGGGGGAGATGATACGTTTTGTCTGGTGATTGTGTAGTTTGCTGTTTCTCTTGTCCTGCTTGTGGTTTTTCTCCATATCCCGATGGTTCAGGGTGCCCCACTTTCAAAATCTTATGATAGAAATCTCGAGCTTTCCATACAGAGTTGAGACGATATCTTTGCTTATCAAATGTAACTATGATGCCAAACGGGGCATCCCATCTGTACTGTATCTGGCGCTTTCTGAGCTCTTCCACCAAAAAAGCATAATCTCTTCTGGCTCTTAGCATTTGAGGTGGTATCTCTTTCAAAACCATCAAATCCTGTCCGCCAATTTGAAGTTTGGTATTGTAGGACTCTTGTAATATCTTATTTCTGGATTCTCTTGTGACAAAATATATTACCACGTCTCGGGGGAGTTGCTTTTGTTTTGCCGCCCAGGAGTTGACGCGAAAATTTTTATCAATCTGCCAATCAAAATTGGATCCCGGTCTTCCCACCAGACAGTCAAAGGCCTCAGAAAACATCTGCTTTAAGTTCTCCTGTCTCTCTTCACGCAGCCCCCTAACTCTTAATGCAAGTTCCATCTGGTTATACTGTATCATAATCATTTGTTTTTCAGCATTTTCAACTTTTCGTTCCACCTCTTCGGTTTTAGATGTCAAATTAATTTTAGCTTCATTGAGAGTTTCTAAGTTCTCTTCCATTCCAGAAATATATTCTGTGAGTACGTTTACAATTCCCAACATATCATCATTTATTTTGGTAATCTTGGTATCAAATTTATCATATGAGACTTTTATCTCATTGCTTATCTCTTTCCTTATTTCATCTCTGAACTCTCTGAGAGCTTCCAAATTCTGTTCCCTTGATTCTCTAAACATTTCCAACAAAAATTCTTTTGTTAATACATCTACACTAGGGGGCATAGAAGATGGGGGCTGTGACTTTGTGCCAGGTATGGGAGAAGCAGATTTAGGAGGTAATTTCGCAGGATTCAACTTGGAAGCCATAATATCTTTGCTTCAAGCACTTAACAAATCACTATGCCAAGAAGAGAAAAAAAAAATTCTCCCTTTTTTGCCAAGAATTTTACGGAGGATTTCAAAGGGCTGGCATTACTCCAAAACAGTTCAACAAAACAAAACAAAAAACAGAGAAAAGCCCTGTTCGGAATGTCTCTGTGTCAACAAAGGGCCTTTGAAAACTTTTAATTAGATAAGGAAGTCTCTTCAAAGGGAATAATTAGAAAAGCTGATTAGAAAAGCTGCCGGAATGTATCATCATTGCAAATACAAAGGCTGGAGAATCGCCATCTTTAAAAAAAAAAAATTAACACTGAAGCTTGAGTTTTCCTAAAAAAACAGACGTAAAGTTCTCAAATATGAGCTCTGCTTGTATTAATTTCATAAGAAAAAAAATAATTTCATTAATTTGTCCTAAGGGGGGGGGTCTTGGCCTTGTGCCGTTAATACAGCAGAGAGATCTGGCTGGAGATGACTCAGCTTAAAAAAAAACAACCCCTCCCCTCGTTTGCAGCAGAAAAAAAAAGCTACAAACTGCAAGGAGATTAATTTATGAATGATTGCAGATTTAAGTGTTGGTGCAAAATATGTATTCCCAGACAACACACTGGTTAATGGAAAATGGATTGTTGGTGTGTATATATATGTGTATGCGTACATACACACACACAAACATACATATACATATATACATATGTACATTTATACATTTATACATATATACATATATACATATATACATATATACATATATACATATACACGTATATACACGTATATACACACATACACACATATATATTTAAAGTCACAACCCCTGGTATGCCCAAATATGGGAGGAAGGTCACACTTCCACTCTCTGTCTTCGGCTCGTCACAAGAGACCATCCAGACAGAAACCCAATATTTTTTACTGTTGCCTTTTTGTTACATTTGTTATATACACATACATACATACATACATACATACATACATACATGCATGCATGCATGCATGCATGCATACATACATACATACACACACACACACACACATACATACATACACCATATTTTTTGGAGTATAAGACACTCAGAAGTATAAGGTGCACCTAGCTTTTGGGGAGGAAAACAAGGGGAAAAAATCTGCTTCTGTCTCCTAGCAATTTGCCTCCTTGCAACAAACAGCAAACAGTACAGACAATATACCTGCTTGTAGTGTTACATTTCAGACTATACTTGTATAGATACTATTAAAATTGATGTGGCTTTCTGGAAGTATACATTAATTAGCACAAAAAAAAATCTGCTTCTGCCTCACAGCAATTTGCCTGGTAGAGCAAACAGCAAGTTTCCCTTTCAATTTCAGAATGGGCCTCCCAATCATCAGCTGTTTCAGGCTGCTGGGATTGCCATAGCCTATTGCAGCCTCCGCAAGCCCCATTTTCCCCATTGGCTGCAAGGAGGTAAATTGCTGGGAGGCAGAGACCAAAGCGTGGGTACGGTGGGTGGGCACAGCTACATTTGGAATATAAGATGCACACACACCCTCTTTTAGGGGGGGAAAAGGTGCGTCTTATATACTCCCAAAAAGTACGGTGTATTTTTTGGAGTATAAGACACCAATATATATATAAATATATAAAGAATTAAGAACTGATTGGGCACTGCAGGACTGAAGGGACTCTCTCTGGTTTTGGCAGGAGGCCCTGGCCAACCTGGGGATTGCCACCAAAACTGAAAGCCAACAGTGGTTCGCGGGCGAGAAATTGGGCCTGACGGGGTAAGTGCAGTTCAGCTGGCTGGTTCTGGCTTCCATGAGGACATCGGCCGTATTATTGGGGGAGGTGGAAGAAGGTAGGTCATTTGTGCATTCAGGTCCTCTCTTGGCTTCTCCAAAGACACATTTGTGCTTGAAAACAATTAGGGAGATTCTCAGTCATCTAGGTGTGTCAAAGGTGCTTTTCCAAGAGGCAGTTGGACTTCCTGGTAAGTTCTCAGAAACTCCAGTTGCCTCTTGAAAAAGCACCTTTGGGACAACTGTCTCAAAACGAAGCAGGAGAGGAGGCCCTGGGGTGCACCGGTGTGCGGGTTGTTTCTGCCAGCATTATAGCCAGTTCAGTGCGCTCACAATTTTGCTTGTGCATAGTTGCCTATAAATAACTCTGCATCCACAGAACATTAAAAAATAGGGAGGGAACAGTTCAGGGGCATGGCAGGCCTGGGTCACTGCTGGTTCTGGCGACCCAGGCCGGCATACCACTACCGATTCGGCCAAACTGGGCCGAACCAGTAGGAACCCACCTCTGCCTGGGTGATGGAGCAGCTTCCTTGCAAAGAAGCAGAAACAGGGTGGCTTAGGGAAGACAGACAAGACCATGGAGATGAGAGCCAACCTCCCTTTCCCCCAGTCTCAACCTCTAAAGCTGAGCAGTGGGCGACTCTGGAGCAGTAAGGAGCCCCTTCCCCCCAATTGCGAAATAGCCTCGCAGCCATCAATTGGGCACCTTCATGGGACAAGACGAACCCACAGAGGAAAAGGCCCACCAGGTGTGATGGCTAAACATTATGCAGCCCCTCCATTCACCAGAGCTTGACTTCAATCTCTTTTCTCAGAACGGTGGACTTGCTGGACTGGAATAGTTTGATCGATGGCCGGATGGAGATTTCCAAACTTCTGCTTGTCCCAAACCTGAAGGTAAACACACCAGACCTTCCAGGAAGTCCTTGGTGGTGATGGAGCGGGTGGGGAATGTAGCGGTTTTGGGAGACTTCTGGATCGACATTGGGACCACATCTTTCTTGGTTTAGGACAGTGGCTGCTTTAAGGGGTGTGGTCTTCAATTCCCAGAATTCCCCAACCGGCATAGCCTTGAAGCTGCCATAGTTGAGAAATGTTGGGTTTAGGGAGCTGCAGTTTTAAATTCCCCCCAAATACAGAAAGGCTGCACATTTTTTCCCCCTGCCAGGTCGCATTCAATTCAAGGATTCACAGTCAGAGTCAATTATGTGTTGTTCTCTAAATATGCTAGTCCTCAGTGAGTTGTCTACACACACACACACACACACACACACACACACACACACACACACACTGCCCCTGGTAAATATCAGGCTACAAAAATCTGTAGAGGGATGTTCATTAGTTTCACAATATCTGTGAAGCAGATTCACAGCATGTAGGATTGGTGGTTTATTTATCTTTAAATTTTATTCACTAAATTGATAACGCCGCCCGTCTCCTATCAAGCAACACTTGGCACGCATGTAATCTCACCTCCGCAGCTGAGTAAGGAGCAGGGTGGCACCTTCTCTTCCCCTGTTCTGAATCGGCTGCAGAAAATTCATCATTTGGCCAGGCTTGGCAGCTTCTAAATATGTCAGGGATGATTCCTTGAGCCTCTGCTGGAAGAAGATAATGGACAGAAGAGATAAAGGACCAGGATGCTCTTTGGCTGGCAGTTGGGAGCATCTGTGGCTCCCTCCTCCCTTCCCCCCACCCCCCTCCCCCTTGTTCAGAGCCACCGTTACAATGACAAGCCTATTTAATTGAGAGACGAGCCCATTGGCTGATCTTTCAGTGGCTTGGACAGCGTGATGCCATTGGGGTAGGGCAGGGTGAGCAGGATCTCCTGGAGAGCCAGCCCACCATCCATCTCTGGGCTGCAAGGGCAGGGCAGGCTCTTTAAGGCCGAGCTTGGTTTTCATTATCGCTGTGCAAAAATTAGACCTGGGGACTAGATTTGAGCCAATCAGGTGGACCCATCAAAGTTCCAGGCATCGGACATTTGCCTGCAGAGGGTGTGCTGTCCCACTCGCTCCCATGCACACACAGTGGTTTAGGGGGTTTATTAATATTCCTCAGCAATTCCCTTCACCAAAAACCCAGAACTGTTTCAATGAAGTCCAGCCAAGAGCACATGGAGCAATGGCCAATGAGTCCACAAGGCACTTGAAAGTTTCCCAACCAAGATAATCCCCAAGAGAAGAGGGTCCACCAGGCCAGAAGAATCAAGAGCTCACAAGACACGACCCAAGGTCAAGGCAAGGTGGTCAATCCCAACAACCAGGAAAAATGCAGCTAGGAAATGAATACTTTATTCCCAGCATCATCTCCATCCACCTGCTGTGCTAAATAGCCAGCTTCTGCTTCAACCCATCACCTCAAAAGTATTGGATTAAAATTTGGAAATAGATACAGCAAATTACAGAGAAACAAATAGAATATAAACCGGAACTCTTTCTGCTGGGATTAACCAAGGGGAAATATAGAAAGAAAATTAAATACATATTAATACCCATGTTGACTACAGCCAGATTAATGTTTTCCCAATGTTGGAAACAGAGTAATATTCCCCCAGAAGAATTAGTGATTCAGAAAATTCTATATTGCGCAGACATGGACAAATTAACATTAAGATTAAAGGATAAAGAAGAGTCTGAATACTATGAAATTTGGGATAATTGGTATAAATGGTTGCATAACAGGAATAAAGTTAATTCAGCCAAGAAACAATAGAGAAATGTATAGAACTGTAGATGAATGTATTTAAATATAGAAGTGATATAAGATTAATATTTCCAGGTATGATGAAACAACAATGTTAATGGGATGATTGTAAGATGTAATAGAGGGGAAAACAATAAAAATTTGATCAACCCAGAAGGCAGTTCCTCCTCCTCCTCCTCATCATCATCATTGACTGGCTGCAGCTGGATGCTTTCCCCACCTGGAGCCTCAGGTGGTCTTGCTGTAGCTGTGCTCCAGCCAAATCCCCTCAGCTGGTTGTTTAAAGCCATTGATCAATTCCCTTTCTGAAGTGACTGGGACTAGTTTTATCTTCCTCCAAACTGACATCTGGAGAGGAATTTGGGGAAACATCTGGGGGAGTCATCACAAGAGGGGCACAAACTGACTCCAGACCCTCCCCCCACCCCAGATTGGCCTGGCTCCCTTTGGGGATTCAAAACTAGCAGCTGGAATGATGAAATAAACTCAAGCTCCACATTTATGTCTGGAAATACTTTCTAATCTCATCTCTCAACCTTCCCAGACAGGCCAGCTTGAGCCGCTCCTCTCCCGCTTCACCCAGGAAGAGGAGAGGCAAATGAAGCGCATGTTGCAGCGCATGGACATCCTGGCCAAGGTGAGACACTCCTCCCCTCCCCCCCCCCCCGGCCCATAGCACTTTTTGCAGTATGGTGACCAAAACGAGATGCAATATTCCAGGTGGGGCCTTACTAAAGATTTATAAAAAGGTACTAATACTTCATTTGATTCTGATGCCCTGTCTCTGTTGATACAATCAAGGATGGCATTAGCTGTTTTGGCTGCTGCTGCACACGGCTGGCTCCTGTTTCAGTTATTATTAAGAGCTAATCACCATCTTTTACTCTTCCTTTTTAGAAAGCCGTCGGGGTGGGCGTGAGGTTAATGGTGGATGCAGAACAGACCTACTTCCAGCCGGCCATCAGCCGCCTCACCTTGGAGATGCAGCGGCGATTCAACCAGGAGAGGCCAGCCATCTTCAACACGTATCAGTGCTACTTGAAGGTGGGATTTCCTGGTGGTCTCCTACCTAAGTATTGATCAGGTCCAACCTGACTTGCTTACGAGCCCAAAGCAGTCATCAAACTTCCCCCTTCACCCTCTACATTGGCCAAAACAGCTGAACAAGACAGGTTGCACTAATGGATGACAGGAATCATCATCATCATCTTTTAATGACCCCATAATCCCTTGCGGGGTGGAATCTGGGCAACTGAATGGAGTTGAGTGTTTACTGGCCGGATGCCCTTCCTGTTGCCAATACGGAGTTTTGTTCAGCAGATATATTCTCATTATGCCCAGAGAGAGAAATATCTGCCTCTGCCTAGGATTGAACTCATAGCCTTCTGATTGTGAGGTGAGAGCTCCACCTCTAGGCCACTGCACCACTCTAATGGTTGACAGGAATGCTGGAGGAAAAAAGGCTTGAGATATATTGAAGATTGAATTTATTTATACGGAATTCTAACTGGTATTTTTAACTAAAGAATCCTAAATCAGATCATATTGAAATGTTCATTGGGATCAACAGAATATAAAGATCACCCATCCTTTAATATCTGCCAGAGCCCTTAGACGTATATGTCGCTTCACAGGGCTCTCTAAGCGATTTACAGAGTCAGCCTCTTGCCCCCAACCATCTGGATCCTCATTTTACCCACCTCGGAAGGAGGGAAGGCTGAATCAACCTTCAGCCGGTCAGGATCAAACTGCTGGCAGTGGGATGTTTGTCTGCAATACTGCATTCAAACCACTGACCACAAAGGGAGGGAGGGAGGGAGGGAGGAAGGAAGGAAAATAGCAATAGCACCTAGACTTACTGTATTTTTCAGAGTATAAGACACACCAAGGTTTTCAAGAGGCAAATAAAAAAGAAGTTTTTGCACTCTGCAAACCTCCCAAAAACGAGCCCATTCCCCCACCCCCCAAAAAAGGCATGAATAGCCTTTAGGGGGCTTGCAGAGTGCTCCTGGGGAGGGGGCAAAAACCAGCAAAAAACGGCCCGATTTTCATTTTAAAAAGGGGGATGGATAGCATTTAGGAAGCTTATAGAGTGCTCCTGGGGGCTGGGGGGAGGTAAAATTGAGCAAAACATTTTTTGCTCATTTCTGCCCTCCCCAGCCCCCAGGAGCTCTCTGAAAGCCTCCTAAAGGCTATGCACAGCCATTTTGATGAAGGGGGCGGGGTTTCAGGAGGCAAAAAATGCTGTATTCAGTGTATAAAACGCATCCAGATTTTCACCCTCTTTTTTGAGGGAAAAAGGTGTGTCTTATACTCCGAAAAATACAGTATATAATACCGCTTCATAGTGCTTTATAGCCCTCTCTAAGCGGTTTACAGAGCCAGCCTCTTGCCCCCAACAATCTGGGTCCTCATCTGACCCACCTCAGAAGGATGGAAAGCTGACTCAACCTTGAGCCTGGTGGGATTCGATCTGCTAAATTGCAGACAGCCGGCAATCAGCAGAAGCAGCCTGCAGTACTGCACTCTATCCACTGCGCCTCTTGATGTGCTTCTTGATGCTGGAATCGAGCAGTGTGGAGAGGATCTTCCTCCACTAATATAAAATTTAGTTAATTTTTAGAAAGGAACAGATCTCAAGGTCTTTAGGTTATAACTGCCAGGAGAATCCTGTTTTGCCTTGGAAACCTTCAAGGTACAATTGAAGGCACATTCTCAGGCTCCTCTTCCTCCTCTTCCATCCATCCATCCATCCAAACAGGAGGCCTATGATAACGTGACCATCGATGTGGAGCTCTCGCGCCGGGAAGGGTGGCATTTCGGAGCCAAGCTAGTGAGAGGCGCATACATGGAGCAGGAACGAAGCCGGGCGTCTGAAGTGGGCTACGAGGACCCCATCAATCCAACCTATGAAAAGACGAGCGAGATGTACCACAGGTGGGGAGAAGTCGGCTCTGGGTTGTAAGAGGGGAAGGGACACCTGGCAGGCCAAGCTGATCCCTTCATCCCTCTTTCCTGCAGATGCCTGGACTACATCCTGGAGGAGGTTCGGCACAGCCGGAAGGCCAACGTGATGGTTGCTTCTCACAATAAAGAGACGGTCAAGTTCACCCTTGGCAGGTAGTGGTCAGTGTGAGGCCCACCAACCCATCTTTTATATATATATAACATTTTATTTATTTATGTTGTATGTTTGCATACAATTCTGATAATAATATTACCATTTAAGTCGGGGGGGTTCAGCTACTGCTACTGCCGGTTTGCTCAGGGATGCGCTGCGCACTTGCGCACATGTGTAGTACTAAAAAGAAGCTCATGTGCAGAAAGCAAGTTGGTGGCCCCCATGGCACCGCCGAGAAAACCGGTTCGGGGGCGTAGCAGACTGAGCTACTACTTACTCGACCGGTCCGAACTGGTATAATCGTAATTTTTCAACTTCTAACATTTGTGTATGTATAGCAATTATAATACCATGTTTCCCCCAAAATAAGACAGGGTCTTATTTTCTTTTGACCCCCAAAATAAACACTTGGCCTTGTTTTGGCGAGGTCTTATTGTTTTTGAGGTGCAGGAGGCAGCGAGCCTGGTCACCTCATGGCTGCTGCTGTGTTGTGCATCACTGGGCTTGCCACTCTTTTTGCGACAGCCATTAGCGTGACAGAAAGAGCACGGTGGCTAGGGTTGTGGGAGCAGCGGTTAGGTAAGGGCATGTGGGGTGCATGCAGGGGTGGGTTCCTGCCAGTTCTAACTTCTTCTATAGAAGAGGTTCCACAAATCTACCATGCCATTTAGAACCGGTTCCAGCTCCCGCCCATCTGCACCACGCTTGCCCCGCCCGCTGCTCACTGATTGGCTGGCTCACCAATCGTCCCCCCCCCCCCCGCCTTTAAGAGTCCTATCTAAATCTTAGTCTTAAAGCTGTCAAGTTTGAACATCCCTGGTTTTTTTTTTTTCTAAAAGGTTAGGGGTGCCAGGGTCTTGTAACTTGACAGACTTGTGTGCTTCAAATGCCAGAGTTTCTGAGCCTGTAACATTTTGGTTGCTAAGCAAGAGCGTTGTTAAGTGGGTTTCACCACATTTTAAAAGTTGGCCACGCCCACTCAGTGACATGGCTGGAAAGCCACTCCCACTCAGTCACATGAGTGCCAAGCCACTCCTACTCAGTCACATGGCTGGCAAGCCACTCCCACAAAGCAGGCCACACCTACAGAATAGGTTCTAAAAATATTTGAAATCCACCACTGGGTGCATGGGACATTTTCCCCCCTCCCTTCCCCCCCTCGCTTTACCTCATGCTGTTTGCACAGCAACCAACCAGAGGAAATGGGGGGGACCAGTTATGCATAAGTTTAAATATTTTCAGGGAGGGCTTATTTTAGCGCATGTACTCAAAAGCCCGATTGGGTTTATTATCCAGGGAGATCTTATTTTTGGGAAAACAGGGTACGTTCTATTATATTTCAGTATACATAATATTTTCCCAATTTCTATTTTCTACTTATTTTTTCTAACACTTAATAAAATAACCACCCTGTTAAAAAAATTCTATATCTATCCATCATCTCTTGCCCTTTTTAGAGTTTTAACTCTTAATAACTTTTTGGATGAATCTTTCCTGCTTCTCCTCTGGTACCTTGCAACTCCTTTTATCGTGTTTATTTAAATATTTCCTCTGCCATGGCATCTGTCTCTTGCTGTTGGATCTCTAGAGCAGTGGTCACCAACCTTTCTGACCTCAGGGACCACTACATTCATAATTTTAAATCCTGCAGATCACTAATATGATCTGCCTAATGATCGGCTTGGTGGGCATGGCTAGGTGGTCGCCTCGCCAGCCTCTACTCACCCCTCCCCTCCCAGCCACTCCTCCCCTGCCTGCCCGGGCTCCTTAGGGCCCCAACAGGAAGCAGTTGTTGGAGCTAAGCAGCCACCATGAGAAAGAGTTGGCAAAACAGCTCAGTTCAAATTGGATCTGGTCGAGAAGGAGGCTCAGCAGAAGCACCTCACTGAGGACTAGGAGCATAGGCTTTCCAAGCAGAGGGAGGGCCTGCAGGAGTGCAAGGCCAGGTACCGGCACCTGGAGTCTCAGCAGGCTGAGTTGGTCAGCCAGTTCCGGGCCATGATGCAGTCCCACTGGAACCAGGCCCTCTGGCTCTTCGCCACCAGCGGCCCTTCCCCCCAGCCTTTGTCCAAAGCCCCTCATCAGGAGACCGAAGCAGATCCCAAATCAAAATTTCTGCCCCCTCTGACCCTCACAAAAAGACCCCAAAGGGGGAGACTCTCTGCAGCAACATAAGCGTTCATGGCACATGTCCAGCCCAGGGGCCGTAGTTTTAGGACCCCAGATTCAGTGCAATATAGAAAATGCCAATAATTTTTCTTCAGTAGGTGATCGCTGCCCTGGAGCACCCATCTGATGAAGCCTGAATTCTCCTCCTAAAATTCTCAAGCCAGGGCCATCTTGCCCAGGACACTCTGCAAGATGGTGTCTGCACACCTGGAAGGGAGGTTGGCTATTCTTCAACATCTGGAGACTGTCCGGGGGTTGTCTTCTGAAATCCTTTCTTCTTTGCAGGATGGCAGACCTTGGCATCCACCCCTCGGAGAACAAGATCTACTTTGGGCAGCTCCTGGGCATGTGTGACCAAATCACCTTCCCTCTTGGTAAGGCAGGGCTTCCGTAAGAGTGATGTGACTCTTGGCCAATGGTGGAGGGCAGTGGGGGGCTGAGTTGAAAAAGGTGCAACCAACTGATTTCTGAATTCAATCCTCCCTCCAGGTCAAGCTGGGTTCCCCGTGTATAAATACGTTCCCTACGGCCCCGTGAAGGAGGTCCTGCCTTACCTGTCCAGGAGAGCCCAGGAGAACCGAGGCCTCCTGGCACGGGCAGAGGAGGAGCAGCAGCTTCTCTGGACTGAGCTGAAGAGGCGCCTGTTTGCGGGGACCCTCTTCAACGTACCGAGCCCCCCTTGAGTACTTCTCCCCTCGGCCTCGCACTGGGGCAGCTTGGACAGGGACCCCAGTCGTGGACGCTTCCTTGCAGGCTGACCGGATTCTCTCTCGCCCGGTGCCAGGGTGGCACAGCTTTGGGGAGGGGGGGGGCTGGCAACAGAAGCCCTGAGTGTAGCAGCTACTCTAGCATTACAGGCATTTGTGGCACCTGCCCATTGCCATCTCCCAGATTTGACACCTAGTATTCTGGAATCGCCTTCTCTTTGTCACCCGTTTGCTCTTCCACTTGTCCGTCTCTGGGATGAAGGTGGCTGTACCAATAAAAATTCTTTTCAGAAACTGCTGGAGTGACAGCCGTGTTGCAGAAGAGCCTTTTCCCAGGACAGTTGCTGAATGTCCGGTTGGTCTCTGGGTGAGATCACCCCCTCCCCCTTTTCTGAGGTTTGCAGCTCTTGCAAAACCACAATCTACTTAGCCACAGTTTATTAGTGAATCGAGCAGGTTTGCAAGGGCTTAGAAAGGAGTACGATAATTATCAGAGTTATCATGGATTAAACAAGGTGCACCAGAGAAATCTTAGTTTGCTTTGACAACCGAGCTAGATTACTGGAGGAAGACTTTAATAAGGAATTGGGGAAAATGTGGACACACCCTTCTTGAATAACTTGAAGAAGGTACGATTGAGGGATTGGGAGTGGGCTGAGCTACTACAGCCAGCCCATGGTCCTTAAGGGAGGAGAGATGCAGGGGGTACCTGGGGTTCCAGCCTGGGCCAAGGACTCGTCAAGATCTCCATAAATGTCCAAGATGAGAAATAGAGGGATTCTTATAATGTTTGGAGATGATGCAAACCTTGGCAAGAGTGGGTTGCACCAGAATACAGGCTCGAGATTCAGAAGGTCTAGATAGACATGAACTCTGGGTCCGATCTAGTTGAACAACCGGTTCAGTGATCACATGTTTCCCATGTAGTTTTAGTTGGGAAGTAACACAGCTGAGGCACAGCAATCCACTCTGCCACGCTAATCAGCTGAGAGGATATAGGAAGGTAAAGCACAAGGGCAAGCGGGTGGGCCAACCTGATCGTCGAAGCGAACCAGTTTGCCCAAACCAGTTCAAACCGGCTGAATCCCACCCCTGGTCCTATCTAACAACATGTTCAGACATGTAAGGTTCTGCATTTGGCAAGAAAAACCAGGTGCACAGGTACAAAATAGGGGTGCTACCTGGTTCAGACATAGTGTTTGGAAGGAGGATTTGGTGTCCTCGTAGACCACAGATTTTGCATGACCCAGCAGCATGCCAGAGGTGCTAATGGAGTCAGTACTGTAGAGGTGGAGATGGGATCATACTCACACAATATCTTCTCCAGTTCCGGTCACCACAATTCAAAAAAGAGTCAGGGGACTTAGAGAGGGGGCGGAGAAGAGCAACAAAGAGGCTTGAAGGCTAAGTCTTATGAAAAATTGGTTAAAGGAACTGAGTATTGTTTAGCCTAAAAAAGAGAAAGCTGGGAGGACGTGCTAATTCTCCAATCTTGAAGGGTTGACACAGGGAAGAGGGGGTGAATTATATGTTCTATAGTGCTCAAGGGTAGAACAAGAAATAAGGGATGGAAGCTTTTCTGAGAATTATTCAAGCTCAAGTAGGAATTTCCTGGATGTTGGGAATTATTAAGCAGTGGAAGAGTCCTGAGGGGTCGCTCCATGAAGGTGTTCAAAGAAAGGCCATTTGTCTGGGCTAGTTGGAGGAGTCCCACTCTAAGTTGGGCTAGAAGGCCTCCCGGTTCCACCACAAAACCGCGGTAGACAAAAGCGTGCTCGACGAAAGCGCGCTCGACGAAAGCATCGCGCTGTGATCGATAAATGTAAAATTAAAGCGAAAACCTTACCCTAACCCCCCCAAACCTAAACCTAACCCTTAACCTAACCCTAAACCTAACCCTTAACCTAACGCTAACCCTTAACCTAACGCTAAACGTAACCCTAACGCTCTAAACCTAACCCTAACCCTTAACCTAACCCTAACTCTAACCCTTACCTTTATGTGAATCGGCTTGCTTTAATTTTATTTTTATTTAAATTTTTAATTTTTTTCGTCGCGCTGTGATGACGTCACGTACGCGCTTTCGTCGAGCGCGCTTTTGTGGACCGCGGTTTTGACGGGTCACGGGCCTCCCAAGTCCCTCCCAGCCATAAGGGCTTGTGGCTGGATCCCCTTCTCACCCTTTTTGGTCAAACCATGATCAAACATTGTTCCGTTCCTAAGTCTAAGGAGGCATCTCCTGACCAGGGGAGTTCTTCAGTGGACAGTCTTCCTCCTGGACTCATGGAGGCTTCATCCAAGGAAAGGTTGGACAACCATTTGTCTGGGATACTGAGGATTTCTGCCCTGGGCCATAGGATGGACTAGGAGGCCTCTAAGGACTCTTACCAAACCCAGGATTGTAGTGCAGTTGGCTGGGAAGAGGTTGTAAGGCAGGAAGTGTCATTGGAGTTAAGTCAGGTTGTCCAGTAAAAAGCTGGATATGAAACTTGATGGAAAAAAAAATAAGATTTTACATTTGGACAAGAAAAAACAAATGCACAGATATAGAATAGGTGGTGCCTAGCTCAAAACTGCAAGAGGGGTCTTGGAGTCCTGGTAGACAATCACTTAAATATGAGCCAGGATTGAGCTGCAGCTGCCAAAAAAGCCAACAATCCTAGCCAGTATTAATAGAGGAATATAATCAAGATCACGTGAAGTGTTCGTATTGCTTTATAATGCTTTGCTAAGATCACACTTGGCATCCTGCATCCTGTACTGCACAAAAGATGTTGAGAGACTAGAAAGAATGCACAGAAATGCAACCAAGATGATTAGGGGACTGGAGGCTAAAACATGAACGGTTACAGGAATTGGGTTTGTCTAGTCAGAATTTGTTGCAGCAATCACATCCAGAAAGCACACACAGGTAACTGATTCAGCAGGATTCATTAACTTCTTTATATACATAATAACCCATAAGTAAACATACAAAACCAAAAGCAGGTTTTCCAATGTGGTAGTAAAATACAAGCAAAACATAGGCAGAGGAGAGAACAGTTTCTGTTTCAGTTCAGAGCAGCAGACTAGAGCTCAGCACAGACTCAGAACTTTAGTACAGAACAGTTGAGCTAAGCCACGCCCAGGCTCCTTGCTGTCTCCTTATTGCTCACAGCAAATACTATTTCAGCTTCCAAACAGCCCTCATTGGCTGACCCAGTTGCCGTGTTGATTCATTGGCTGATCTTGTTGCCATGTCTCTCCCAAGTCATGAACTCTCATACACATTGACACTAATGGAAAAATAGTCTGATGAAAAGAAGGACTAGGGGTGACATGATAGCAGTGTTCCAATATTTGAGGGGCTGCCACAAAGAAGAGGGAGTCAAGCTATTCTCCAAACCACCTGAAGGCAGGACAAGAAGCAATGGGTGGAAACTAATCATGGAGAGAAGAAATTTTCTGAGAGAACAATCAGTGGAATGGCTTGTTTTCAGGAGTTGTGGGTGCTCTATCACTGGAGAGTGGACAGCCATTTGTCTGGAATGGTATAGAGAATCTCCCGCTTGAGCAGAGGGTTGGACTAAAAGATCTCCAAGGTCATCAACAGAGGGATACAATCAAGATTAAGGGAGGTACTAGTACCACTCTATAAAGCCTTAGTAAGACCACACCTAGAGTACTGCATCCAGTTTTGGTCATCACACTATAAAAAAGATGAGACTCTGGAAAGAGTGCAGAGAAGAGCAACAAAGATGATGAGGGGACTGGACGCTAAAACCTACGATGAACGGTTGCAGGAACTGGGCCTGGCCAGTCTAGTTAAGAGAAGGACCAGGGGAGACAGGATAGAAGACTTCCAATATTTGAGGGGCTGCCACAGAAAGGAGGAAGTGGGTCAAGCTATTATCCAAAGCACCCAAAGGCCAGAAAAGGAACAATGGATGGAAACTGACCAAGGAGAGATTCAACCTGGAAATAAGGAGAATTTTTCTGATAGAACAATCAACCAGTGGAACAGAAGTTGCCTTCAGAAGTTGTGGGAGCTTCGTCCCTGGAGGATTTCAAGAAGAGACTGGACTGCCATCTGTCAAAAATGGTGTAGTGTCTGTTTGGGCAGGACGTTGGACTAGATGGACCTACAAGGTCCCTTCCAACTCTGTTAATCTGTATATACAGATAAGTCTAAGTGCTACTGCTATTCCTTCAGCCTGCAATCCAAAAGGTGTCCACTAGGTGGCAGCGCACCACTCCATTCGGGACAGCCCAGCTACAGGAGAAAGCAGCATTAATCAGCATGACAGAATTTTAAAAAGCCAGGAACCTGAAGGCAGCAGGAGGATCCTGCAAAAGAAGACATCTTTATTGCAATGAAAAGCCAGCAGATCATAAAACTTTATCTCTCAGCAAAACAGAAAATAAACTCTGCCTCTCAATCCAGCCAGGTGTGCACGTTGCATAGAGAGAGCAGAATTCAGCTACATGTACAACTGATGAGAATTTAGGCCAAGAAATTTGCCTAAATGTGGGGTTATCAACTCTGAGCCTGCTGGCATAAAACAATATAATGAAACGTGTAGGGGTTTGATAAGCCCTTCACTGCATGGCAACCTTTGCGTATTAAGCTACCAAAATGTCAGAGTTGCGAGACTTCTGTGTCTTCTAGAGATGCCTCAGCCACACCTGGCTTCTGCTTTTCAAGTGCTGGAGAAGGTTTTGGATTTCTCCTGGAGCATCTTGAGCTGGTTTGACTGGCAGAGGGGGCCAAGCAGAGGTGAAACTCAGCAGGTTCTGACAGATTCCGGAGAACCAGTAGTGGAAATTTTGAGTAGTTCAGGGAACTGGCAAATACCACCTCTGGCTGGCCCCAGAGTGGGGAGGTAATGGGGATTTTGCAGTATCCTTCCCCTGCCATGCCCACCAAGCCACACCCACAGAACCAGTAGTAAAAAAGTTTGAATTTCACCACTGGGGCTAAGGGTGTTACCCTGGTGTCATTCAGTTGTCCCTTCCATTTCCTGCAGCCCCCTAACTATCCACACTTTTCAAGCTGGAAAAGTCAAAGCGAGTCCTCCGATTTAAAGGAAAAACAGGAAGCTGAAGACCAGGGAGAGAATTATATTGTGCAAAGCTAAAAACAACAACAACATGCAATCATAGAAGGGACCTTGAAATTTAGAATAGAATGGAATATGGAATATGGGAATACAGAACATAGAACAGAACAGAACAGAAGAGAGAATAGAATAGAATAGAATAGATAGAACTGAAAATAGAATAGAATAGGAACAGAAAATAGAAGAGAGAATAGAACAGAACAGAACAGAAAATAGAAGAGAAGAGAATAGAGCAGAAGAGAATAGAGAATAGAACAGAACAGAAAATAGAATAGAGCAGAACAGAACAGAAAATAGAATAGAATAGAACAGAACAGAAAATAGAAGAGAAGAGAAGAGAGAATAGAATAGATAGAATAGAACAGAACTGAAAATAGAAGACAAGAGAATAGAGAATAGAGCAGAACAGAACAGAGAATAGAACAGAACAGAAGATAGAATAGAGCAGAGCAGAACAGAACAGAACAGAAAATAGAATAGAATAGAAAATAGAAGAGAAGAGAACATGAATAGAATAGAATAGAATAGAATAGAATAGATGATTAGAGGACTGGAGGTAAAACATATGAAGAATGATTGCAGGAACTGGGTATGTCTAAAGAAAAGAAGGACTAGGGAGGACCTGATAGCAGTCTTCCAATATTTGAGAGACTCCTACAAGATGAGCAGGTCAAACTATTTTCCAAAGCACCAAAAGGCAAGACAAGAAGCAATGGATGGAAACTAATCAAGGACAGAAAGCAACCTAGAACAAAGGAGAAATTTCCTAACAGTGAGAGCAATCAACCAATGGAAGAGCTTAGCTTCAGAAGTTGTGAGTGCTCCATCACAAAGGTTTTTAAAAAGAGACTGGACAACCATTTATCTGAAATAATACAGAGTCTCCTGCTCAAGTGGTGGGTTGGATTAGAAGACCTCCATGGTCCCTTCCAATTCTATGATTCTGTGTTTTATGTTCTATTATCACTTCTCCTGATCTTGATACTATCCCTCTGTTGATTCAGAGAGGACTGGCTTTTTTCTCTCTTTACTTCCTCCCTCCCTCCCTTCCCTTCCCTTTATTTCCTCCCTCCCTCCCTCTCCTTCCTTCCTCCCTTCCTCTCCCTCCTTCCTTCCTTCCTTCCTCTCCTTCCTTCCTCTCCTTCCTTCCTCTCCTTCCTTCCTTCCTTCTCTTTCTTTCCTTCCTTCCCTACCTCCCTTCCTTCCCCTTTCTTTCCCTTCCTTTCCTCCCTCCCTTCCTCTCCTTCCTTTCCATCTCCTTTCCTTTTTTTCTTTCCTTCTCTTTCTTTCTTTCCTTCCTTCCATCCTCCCCTTCCTTCCTACCCCCAATTCAAAGGACAGCTTAGAACAAATGTGAGAGTAACAGCCCAAGAATCTATACTAGACAGCAGGGGGGAAGAGGGTCTTTTGAGGGATGCATTTTCTTCTGACAGGGATCGGGGGGGGGGGTAAACAACTGGCATTCCCTTGGCTGGATTCACGCATTATGCTAGGAACCCCTTTCCTTCGACCACCATTTGTTCAAGGCACAGTTGGCTAGCTCTACCCTGCATCACCCAGCAAACCACACAGCAGCTTCACACATGAGAATCCATCTGTCTGGAGGGGCTGGGCTGAAAAAGTGACCCTCCCTCACTGTCTCGCTCTGGCCCCAGGCACAATTCTAGCGAGTCACTTATGGCAAAAGCCATAAATCGGTCAGTCGGGCAGAGGGAAGTTGATTCTCAGATGGAGGGAGCTAGTCCTTCTGGGACTGCACTGATGCAGAAGAGCCCAAGAAAGGAGAGGGAATGGGGAGAGAATGGGTTTTGGACCACAGCCCCTCCTGCTCTTATGCCAGAGAAATACCACACAGGGCTGGCCAGAAGGGTCTTCTCACCACAGCAGGTCAAAAACTTTGGTGTCCTTTACATCAAGCTGGGGACTTCATGGAAGGTCCCTGAAGCTTTCTTGGCAAGGACAGAAGTTGAAATATCTTTGAATATTAGTAGCTGGGGTTGATAGTTATGTTGATGGTTTGAGCTTTCAAGCTTGGCAATTTGGTTGCAAACGTTTTGCCCCCATTCGAGGAGAACATCTTCAGTGTGCTTTGGATTGATCAAAAGTGCATTGACGACGTCTCCTTGAATGGGGACGAAGCATTTGCAACCAAATTGCCAACCTTGAAAGCTCAAACTAACAAGATAAGGACAGAAGAGTTTGACTGTTCTAGGCTCCTGTTTGGTCTTTCATCCAAGAAGCTCCTCAGAAGATCAGCTGTCATCTCCTGTGACAAAGGCAACATTGCTTGATTTCCCAGTTAGAATAGAATAGAATAGAATAGAATAGAATAGAATAGAATAGAATAGAATAGAATAGAATAGCAGAGTTGGAAGGGACCTTGGAGGTCGTCTAATCCAACCCCCTGCTTAGGCAGAAAACCCTACACCCTGTTTGGGGGGACCCGACCCCCCCCAGGTTGTCTGACGCCTCCTTCTGCTGCTGTGCAGCTGTAGGGTCAGGCTAGGGACAGGGTAGGGTTAGATTAGAATAGGGTGGGGTTAGTTTAAGTTAGGTTAGGTTAAGGTTAGGGTGAGGGTGAGGGTGGGGATGGGGTTGCTAGCCTGATGGCCTACCGACGGGCTGCCTCCACTGGGAGTGTCACGGTACAGCTGGGAGTGGGGTTCCCCCCGCCCTTTTTACCGTGGGGTTTCCCTGGCTCCCGGGTGTTCTCTGTTCCTGGCGGGGGGGGGTGATGTTGCTGGCCGCCGTTGCCTGTGGGTTGCCCTACAACTTCCGCCATCATTTATCACCTACGGCCTGCTTGCTTCTTGGACTTTCCTGGCTTCTCTCTGGACTATTGCTAGGTTATCATCAGATGCCCCACTATTATTTTTCTGGACTTCGGACACCTGTATGGGAGACTTCGACACCATCCCCCTTTGGCCTCTTCGGACTAAATAACTTGCGATAGTGCGCAGATTTATACTTTATAATTTTTATATATTGGTAACTGTACAAAATTTTATAATTTTAATATATGGGGAGTGTGTGGTATGAGTGTGATTGATTGAATGTTCCCACTTTTTATCATAATATTGCTGTTTTTTTGTTTTTAATTTGTTTTGTGGGGATTGATTGACTGTATGTATGGGTATGTTTGGTGGGCCGGGAGCCTAGCTGGGTGCCTCCTGTACTGAGTGCTTTAGCGGTGTCAGGGGGGCCCAGGTCCGGTCCCGGCCCTTGGATGTGTGTGTCGAAGGGCCTGCCGGTGATTTTGGCGGTAGGGGGAGAGGGTGGAGGGACCACAGATGCGGGAGTGGGCCAGAATATTGGGGTCATATTGGGGAGGGGCAGATATGGTGGGAACTTCAGGGCGAGCCATTACCGGGGAAGGAGGGCTCCCTATGTCAGAGGGATCCCTCTTTCCGGCCCTGTGAGTTCCACTCCAAGGCCAGATTGCGCGAGTAGTCAGGACCCTGGTCTCAGGTTGCTGTTGCTAAATGCCAGGTCTGTGGTTTACAAGGCTCCCCTCGTCCAGGACCTAATTGTAGACGAGGGGGCAGACCTGGCATGTATTACTGAAACCTGGCTGGGCCTGGAGGGAGGAGTCTCCCTCACCGAGATGTGCCCAGAGGGTTTTCAGGTGCTTCATTAACTGTGACCCCAGAGAAGGGGCGGAGGAGTGGCCATTGTCATCCGGCAGTCCTTAGCTCCCCGTAGGATCCCTGCTCCGGAGCTTGTCGGGTGTGAGTCCTTGCTGGTGAAGATGGACCTTGCGGGTCAAGTGGGCTTGTTGTTAACGTACCTGCCTCCCAACAGCGTGACAACAGCCCTCCTCTTGCTCCTTGAGTCAGTAGCTGAGCTGGCAGTTGAGTTCTCCAGACTTATGATACTGGGGACTTCAATCTGCCTTCGCTCGGCGAACACTCGGATGGAGCACAGGAGTTCATGGCTTCCATGACAGCCATGGGCTTGACCCAAGTAATCCAGGGTCCGACTCACTCAGCGGGCCATACACTCGACCTCGTATTTCTCTCGGAGCAGTGGAGTTGTGATCTTGATCTGAGGGGTAGTGAGACCTTGCCCCTATCATGGTCGGACCACTTCCTACTAAGGCTTGACTTTCGGAGACCAATCCCCCGCTGTAGGGAGGAGGAACCGATTAGGTGGTTCCACCCCAGGCGTCTTATGGATCCCCAGGATTTCCAGACGGCGCTTGGAGTTATGCCTGATACTCTCGCCCGCAGCTCGGTGGAGACCTTAGTCACTACTTGGAACTCGGTGGCGGCTGAGGCTCTCCACCGGATTGCGCCTTTACGGCCGATCCACAGCAGTGGATCCAGGAGGGCCCCTTGGTTTACCGAGGACCTCCGGGAGATGAAGCGCCAAAAGAGACGCCTAGAGCCCCGCTGGAGGTCCAGTAAATCCGAGTCAGACTGAGCACTATTAAAAGCTTGCATCGGAGCATACCTCTCGGCAATACGGACAACCAAAAACAACTATATTGCCGCTCTGATAGCATCTGCTGAGTCCCGCCCTGCCGTCCTGTTTAGGGTGACCCACTCCCTCCTAAATACGAGGGTTGCAGATAACCCTTTACAGGGTAGAGCAGAGGAATATGTCCAGTTCCTCGCGGACAAAGTTGCTCGGCTTCGGATGGACCTGGACTCCAATTGCGCAGAGCCAACCGGGGTACCGGGGGAAGGTCTTGACCGACATCTCTGGACTGACTTTCAACCTGTTGCCCCTGATGAAGTGGACAAGGCCATGGGAGCGGTGAGTGCTGCCACACATCTACTGGACCCCTGCCCCTCCTGGCTGGTCGCGAACAGCAAGGAGGTGACACGGAGCTAGATCCAGCTAGATCCAGGCGATGGTGAATGCCTCTCTTCGGGAGGGCTTCTTCCCACCGGCATTGAAGATAGCGGTGGTGAGACCCCTCCTGAAGAAGCCATCGCTGGATCTGGCCATTTTGAACAACTACCGTCCAGTCTCCAACCTCCCCTTTATTGGGAAGGTTGTTGAGAAAGTGGTGGCCTCTCAACTCCGACGGTCCTTGGATGAAGCCGATTATCTGGACTCCTTTCAGTTTGGATTCAGGCCTGGCTACAGCACAGAAACCGCTTTGGTCATCCCTCCATCCTAGTGCTCCTTGACCTCTCAGCGGCCTTCAATACCATCGACCATGGTATCCTTCTGCGACGGTTGCGAGAGGTGGGGGTGGGAGGCACCGTTTTCCGGTGGTTCTCCTCCTACCTCTCGGACAGGTCGCAGTCGGTGTTGGTCGGGGGGCAGAGGTCGACCCCTAGGCCCCTGAAATATGGGGTTCCTCAGGGTTCGGTCCTGTCCCCACTCCTGTTTAACATCTACATGAAGCCTCTGGGTGAGATCATTCGACGGCATGGGATAAAATACCATCAATACGCGGACGATACTCAGTTGTATCTGTCTGCCCCGTGCCAACTCAGTGAAGCGGTCAACGTGATGTGCCAGTGCCTGGAGGCTGTCAGGGTCTGGATGGGGGTTAACAAGCTTGTGCTCAATCCAGACAAGACCGAGTGGCTGTTATGTTTCCCTCCCAAAAATTTGGTTAGTATTCCATCACTCAGGCTGGGGGGTGAAATTTTACACCCCTCCGACAGAGCTCGCAACTTGGGAGTCCTCCTGGATCCACAGCTGACTTTAGAACATCATTTGTCGGCTGTGACCAGGGGGGCATTTGCCCAGGTTCGCCTGGTGCACCAGTTGCGTCCCTACCTGAACCGGGAGGCACTCGCAACAGTCACTCACGCCCTCGTGACCTCAAGACTGCAATGCGCTCTACACGGGGCAGCCCTTGAAGAGCATTCGGAGACTTCAACTTGTCCAGAATGCAGCCGCGCGAGCGATTGTGGGTGTACCTTGATACACCCATGTTACACCTATCCTCCGTGAGCTGCACTGGCTTCCAATCGGTCTCCGGATACGCTTCAAGGTGCTAGTTATCACTTATAAAGCCCTTCATGGTATTGGACCTGGGTACTTGAGAGACCACCTGCTGCCAATTACTTCCCAAAGACCCATTAGTTCGCACAGGGTCGGCCTCCTCCGGATCCCGTCTACCAGCCAATGCCATCTGGCTACGACCCGGGGGAGGGCCTTCTCTGTTGCAGCTCCAGCCCTTTGGAACGAACTCCCCGCGGAGATTCGGACCCTCACCTCTCTCCCGGCCTTCCGAAAAGCTGTTAAAACCTGGCTGTGTCGGCAGGCCTGGGGTTGATGAGTTCTCTTCCCCTCTCGACAGGTATGGTTGTTGGTTATTTTAAATGGGTGTCTTGTATTTGTATGTTCCCTTCCCCGTTTGAGTTGTTCGCCGCCCTGAGTCCCTGCAGGGAATAGGGCGGCATATAAATAAAACAAAACTTCAACTTCAAACTTCAAACTACACCACTTCAGACAAATGGATATCCAACATCTTCTTAAAAACTTCCAGTGTTGGAGCATTCACAACTTCTGGAGGCAAGCTGTTCCACTGATTACTGTAGTTGTTCTAACTGTCAGAAAATTCCTACTTATTTCCAGGGTGAATCTCTCCTTAGTCAGTTTCCATCCATTCTTCCTTATCTGGCCTTCGGGTGCTTTGGAAAATAGCTTGGCCCCCTCCTCTCTGTGGTAGCTCCTCAAATACTGGAAGATGCTCTCCTGTCTCCCCTGGTCCTTCTCTTCCCTAGACTAGGCATGCCCAGTTTCTGCAACCGATCATGTATTTTAGCCTCCAGTCCCTTCATCATCCTGGTTGCTCTTCTCTGCACTCTTTCTAGAGTCTCAACATCTTTTTTACATGGAGTTAATCCAAAGCCTTGGCTAGTAGTTGTCACCTACAAAGCCCTGCATGGTATTGGATCTGGGTACTTGAGAGACCGCCTACTGCCAATTACCTCCTCTAGACCAATAAGATCCCATAGATTAAGCCTCCTCCGAATTCCATCAGCCGGCCAATGTAGACTGGCAACTACCCGGAGGAGAGCCTTCTCGGTGGCTGCTCCGACCCTCTGGAACAAACTCCCCGTGAGGATTCACACCCTCACCACCCTCCAGGCCTTCCGCATAGCCCTTAAAAGCTGGCTGTTCCAACAGGCCTGGGGCTAGTGATTTGTAACCCCACTCGAATGGTATGACTGTTGTGTTTTTAATGATGTATGGTTCTATGTTTGTAACTTGTCTGTCTTTCCCCTCCCTCCAATTGTGAGCCGCCCTGAGTCCCCCCAGGGAAAAGGGCAGCATACAAATAAAGTATAAACTAAACTAAACTAAATTTCCGGGAAGTGTCTCCTACAAGCTTGGGAGAGGCAATTAGCTTCAACCCAACCCTGCTTAACTTCCCAGACAGACCAGCTGAGGGCCACCAGAGGCCAAACCGTTTGAGGGACTCTCAGATTCTGCTTTGGTTCTCCTGAATTCTTGGGGTTTACCTTCTGTGAACTTCCCTCTTTGGTTTTCAGCCTTCAAACTACTGGAGATAATTCCCCGAGATCCGGGCACTGAGGATGGGTCGTTCGGGGAATCCCACAATCTGCACCGGCCAGTCCCGGGCATCCAGTCCCAGCCACGCCCGCAAAAGTCCCGCAAGCGCAAAAGGGCGTCCGTTCACACGACCCCCGCAAGTGCCGCCGCTTCCAGGCCAGCCTCCCTGGCAGGGGAATCGCAGCGCCCAAAGCCGCGGAGAGGGGACCCCGGCGGCCGCTTCGGAGGGCAGCAGAGCGGCCGGGCAGGCCGGGCTGGCCGGGGCTTCCCTCCCTCCCTCCCTCCCCTCTTCTTGCACGGCCCCAGAGCCTCGCAGCCAAAGGCACCGAGGCGCATCCGGAGCGCCTGGGCGGCTGGGGCGCGCGGGGCAACGGGGCAGCGTTGACTGTCTGGCCGCCCCGCCAGCTGCTCCTGCCGCCGCCCGGGACCGAGGGCCGAGGGGGCGTCGGCGGCTGCTCTCGCGCTGCCGCTTCCGGCCGGGATGCTGGAGCAGCCAGGCGGAGGAGAAGGAGGAGGCAGAGGAGGAGCCGCCGTCGGGGAGCCCAGCTGCCCCAGGAGGGCCGCAGGAGAGCGCAGCTCCTCACGCATGGAGGAGACGCCGCCGAGGGCCCGGCTCGCCGGCGGGGCAGCGGCTGCGGGGGCCGGTCGGGCGCTCCTGACTCTCGGCCCGCGGCTCTTACTCCTGCCGCTGTTGCTGCTCTTCGGGGCCGGCGGGGATGCGCAGGAGCTGAGTCCGCGCGGGAGGAACGTCTGTCCGGCGCCGGGGTAAGAGGCTCCTTGGGCAGTGGCGGGACGGGCGGGAGGGGGGGGGCTCCGCTGGCTCGTCCTCGGGGTCCGGCTTGGGGGGCGGGAGATGCGCTTCATCCCGGCCAGAGTTGCGGGCGAAGCTCCCGCGCCTGCTGCTCACGGGAACGCCGCCGCCCCTTCCCTCCCAGGCCGAGAAGGGGTTCCGGCTTCCCAGCGGAGGAAGGCGGCATTATTCCCCACTCAACCTTCCCTCTCTGTCCGGGGCTGCGGAACCGGGGCGGTCCGGGGGGGGATGTCCAGCCACCCCGACGGGGGCCATGGAGGCGCGAGGATCCTCCCCCCCCAAAGGCCAGGCGGAGCCAGTGGAGGGTCCCCGCACGCAGAGCTCATCCCGCCCCTGCCGCTGACAGTCCCGGTGCCCCCCCCCCCGTGGCCCGAGCGCATTTTGACACGCCGCCCCCACCCCCCGGCAAGTTTTGCTCTAGGCGCTTCTCCTTAGAGCTCCGGAGGTAGCCCGTTTGGGGCGAGGGGCTCCCCTGAGTTAGAGAGCCGCTTGAGCAGGGCAGAAGCTGGGGGGCGTCCCATGGAGGGGCGCTAATTGCAACCTTCTTGAACGCCCGTGTTTAAATTCCGAGGGAAGGGGGCCAGCAGCAACCCAGCTTCCCCTTCCCCGTCTCTCGCTCTCGCTTCCTTCCCTCCCAGCAAAAACCGCTTTCTGCCGCGCTAACCCATCCGCGCATCCCGGCTCAGAAAGCGGATTTCGGTCCCTTCCTCCTAGTGCCCGGGAGGAGGGAAAATCCCCCCAGCCCCCCATTGTTCGCTGACAGCCATGTTGGGCAGCGAGTGCACGACTTCCAGAACGAAAAAAACTCCACATATAAAAGTCAGGCGCCGAGGTTTTGGGAGACCCAATAAGTCCCCCCTTTTTTTCCATGAGGTTCAAAGAACAACAACTAACGCGGCGCCCCCCCCTTCCCCTCCCCAACCCTCCCCTTCCAAGTGTAACCTAAAACCTAGTGGAAAGCGAGGCTACATCTGTTTTTGATTTAAAGTCTCGCAAACAAGCTCTCTTCGGCGGAGGCCTTTGCAGATTCTGCGGTGGAATTTTTGGCTGAGCCTCGTTCTGTCTCCCCCCCCCCCCAAACCCTCAAGTTTCCCTGGCCCACATTGTTCCTACCCAGACAATGTCTGTTTTGCAATGGAAGAAGAAAACCCGTGGAAAGGAAGAGGGTGCAATTTAGCTTTTTGTGGGCATTAGAGAATGTCCTCGCTCTTGCAGATTGTGGGCTCTTGTTGCTATCAAATTTTTAAAAATCAGTTTTGATTGCAGACTTAGAGAAATGGGGGTTCACACAAATGAGGAGTTTGCTTGCTTGCAACAGCAGAAGAAGCTAGAAGCAGCTGGACCCTTGATTGCTCGGAGCAGGTTTCCTAACATGGCAATTTTTTAAAATTTCTTAAATATTAGCAAACCAGATCCTCCAGATGAGCCCATTCAGTTCCATCTCAAAAAACCCCATAGGAGGAGAGAGCTGGCACTCAGCACACTTTTGGGGATTGCAGCTCCGGTGTGCTTTTCCATTGATGTGTCAACTAGCATTAACAAAGTAAAACTCAAAACACTGTGTGGCTGATGTCCTGGATGTTTGTTTGTTTATTCTTAGCAACAATATAGATTTCCCCTATACAATATATAATAAACTAAATTACTAAACGTAGGGAGAATCAGGACAAGTTATCTTATTTTGTTTGTTTTTTTGATTGATTGATTGATTGATTTGTAATGGTCTTTAATGGGACCTGCTGTATGTAGTTTTTGATATGAGTTTGGGTAACTCCCTGTGGAAAAAAGGCACAAAAACTTTGCCATAATGATTTCTATCTCTGCCAAAGGAGAGCCTCCCTCAGAGAAATGCAAAAGAAATTTCCGGACATCTGAAAGGTAGATGTCCCTTTTGGCAGGGGAAGCCACAATGCGGATTAGTATATGTTTGAATAAAGGTGGGCTCTGTGTGAGTTTGCCCCCAACCACGGGGAGCCTCACCAAGCTTCAGTCAAACTAAATTTAGCAGGATATCAGCAAAATGTGGTCCCATCTTAAAAACTCTTCTTTTAATCAAAAATAACAAATGTATTGGTGTATGTAAACAGTGTTCGGAAGGGCTGCTTAACGTGCTGCTGTTTTCTAGGCTGTTGATTTACATCAACAAAGAAATTACTCAACAGTAATGATCTTCTCTCAGAATCTTTAAAAGGTCCCTGCTCCCCCACAGAGGCCAATAGTACAGAGACTGGCATAACATTTCTATTTTCTCCCACATAAGGTGGGGAAATGCCACCTTCCCCTTTCTCTCTCCCAGGAAAACCATTGTGGGTGTCAGACAGGCCAGTGGGGGGAGGGGGCAGAAGGTCAGAAAGTGTTCAGAAGTTGGAGTAAGAGAGGCAGGTTGAGAAGCACTGTGCTGGCAGCCTCAGGCACCTGTAGGCAGGCAGGGGATGGGCAGGCCGTAGACAGGCCAACCCAGGAAATCAAAGATGGCACATGTTTGAATTTTTGTCCATAAGGGTCTTGTCCAGAAGCATCCAGTTTTGGTCACCACATTACAAAAAAGAGCTTAAGACTTTGGAAAAAGTTCAGAGAAGAGCAACTAAGATGATTAAAGGCCTGGAGAGGCAGTGGATTGTATCCAGGGGTCATTGTGTTTTACTTAACTTCCCTCCATTGATTTTCTCTCCAACATAGTTGTATTTTTTTACTTTATTTTGGTTTTCATTGCTCCTTGTTGCTCTTTGTTGCAAATAGTAAACGAAATGAATGAAATTGCTAAGTGAAAACCCAGTTAAAAGGAAATCACAGGAATATGAGAAGAAGACCATCTCTTGAAGCTGGTTCTATGCCAATTTGCCACAGCCATCTCCCCACAGCCAATGCGACAATTTGCCACGGGACAAGAGTTAGTCTAATATCAAAGAAATGGTAGAAAGAATCATTAAAGAGCCGTGGTGGCACAGTGGTTAGAGTGCAGAACTGCAGGCTCCTTCTGCTGACTGCTGGCTGCCTGCAATTTGGCACTTCAAATCTCACCAGGCTCAAGGTTGACTCAGCCTTCCATCCTTCAAAGGTCAGTAAACTGTGGAGCCAGATTGTTGGGGGCAACAGGCTAACTCTATAAACTGCTTAGAGAGGGCTGAAAAGCACTGTGAAGCAGTATATACGCTATTGTTCTTCCTTTTTTCCTTCCTTCCTTCCTTCCTTCCTTCCTTCCTTCCTTCCTTCCTTCCTTCCTTCCTTCCTTCCTTCCTTCCTTCCTTTCTTCCATGATGTGCAGTGGATAGAATGCAATTCTACCAATTGTTATCAGTTCAGTCCTGACTGGCTCAAGGTTGACTCAGCCTCCCATCGTTCCGAGGTAGGTGCTTTTGCTATTGTTCCTTTTCCTCTCCCTCCTTCCTTGTTTCCTTCCATGGTACGCAGTGGTTAGAATGTACTATTGCAGGCCCAGAGCCAAGAGTTTGATCCTCCTTCTATCCTTCCAAGGTTGGTAAAATGAGGACCCAGATTCTTGGGGGCAAGAGGCTGACTTTGTAAACCGCTTAGAAAGGGCTGTAAAGCACCGTGAAGTCTAAGTGCTATTGCTATTGCTAAAGAAAGGATGCAAAAGGAGGGACATAATGAAATGTGAAATAAAAGCCATTTCAATTCATTGAAATGACTTTTATTTCAAGTCATTGAATTGTTAAATTGTACGGCGGTGAGTTGGCTGTGGCGAGTTATCCCTTTTCTGCTTGAAGCTATCCAGGGGGATTCCCCCAGGATTGTTCTCAAGCTCCTTGCCCCCCCCCCGTGTCCATAAAGTGTCCATGAAGAATGGCATGCTAAACCACATGCCCCTCCCTCCCCCACTGTCCAGAAATCAAGCCAGACTCTGCTGCCACCCAGGCACCCCTGGCAATCCAAGGGCCAGGCTCAGCTTGCTGGGAAATCAATCCATAGATTTTGGCACAACCAAGATGGTTCAAAGGTGGTTTCACTCACTTCCTGCAGTAGGTCCCCTCCTTATTCATTGCAGTAGGTCTGCCTTCCCCAACAGGATCCCCTCTGGGGATGGGGGATTTCAGTTCCTATCATCCCCAGCCAGAGTCGTCTGTCCATTCTGAACAGGGAGTGTGGAAACTGTGTTCTGGCTCCCAGATTGAGGGAGATTCTTTGAATGGCCACTGATGGGCCAGTTCTATTTTTACTCTTTCTTTTATCGGTCCAAATATTTAACAGGCGGCCTTTGAAGAGCCCTTCCTGGGGAAGTGCAGAAGCAGAATGGGGAAGCTAGATTAAGAACAGAGCCATTAAGATTAAATAAATAAAAATACAAGATCCAAACCTCCAGCCTGCATTTTTTAAATTAAAGAACGACATGGAATAAAAAGTTTTTATTGCTCATCTGATACCAGGTCCTTGGATGAAATCCCATGTCTCGCAATGAGGCATATATTGTTATTGGTACATATTTCTTTTGATCTCGAGGCCGTCAAAGTTGCAGGTAGATGGGGCGTAAATGAAGCCAGATGTGCAGATGTGAGAGAGGCTGGACTGAAAAGAATCACCAAACTCATTTATGGCATAAATAAAGGGATAGAATCAAGATCAAGTGAAGTGTTAATAGCAGTGGTGAAATTCAAATTATTTTACTACAGGTTCTGTGGGCGTGGCTTGGTGGGCATGGCAGGGGAAGGAAACTGCAAAATCTTCATTTCTCTGCACTTTGAGGCCAGCCAAAGGTGGCATTTGCCGGTTCTCTGAACTACTCAAAATTTCTGCTACCGGTTCTCCAGACTCTGCATTTATAATCCCGTAGTAAGACCTCACCTAGAATACTGCATCCAGTTTTGGTTGTCATGATGTAAAAAATATGTTGATACTCTCGAAAGTGTGCAAAGAAGAGCAACAAAGAGGGTTAGGGGGCTGGAGGCTAAAACATACGATGAACGGTTGCAGGAACTGGGTATTTTCTAATCTAGCGAAAAAAAGGACTAGGGGTGACATGATGGCAGTGTTCCAATATCTCAGAGGATGCCACAAAGAAGAGGGAGTCAAGCTATTCTCCAAGGCACCTGAAGGCAGGGCAAGAAGCAATGGGTGGAAACTAATCAAGGAGAGAAGCAACTTAGAACTAAGGAGAAATTTCCTGACAGTTAGAACAATTAATCAGTGGAACAATTTGCCTCCATAAGTTGTAAATGCTCCATCAGTGGAAGTTTTAAAGAAGAGATTGGACAACTCTTTGTCTGAAATGGTATAGGGTTACCTGCCTAAGCAGGGGGTTGGACTAGAAAACCTCCAAAGTCCCTTCCAACTTGTTACGTTATGTTACGTTCTGTTGTGTTGTGTTGTGTTGTGATGTTATGTTATTCTTTTCTATTCTTTTCTATTCTTTTCTTTTCTATTCTATTCTCCACTCTACTCTATTCTATTTTAATCTGACACCAGGATACTACTCTAAATTTGCGGGTCATCCTTTAAACCAGTCTGGACTCCAACAGAAGGAAGCAGCCTCCTAAATGCTGGGTTGGACTGCAGTTTTTCCAATTCTAGATGATTGGTCAGCTACAATCCCCAATTTATGACCTCATTTGCGATTTGAATTTTGATTGCTAAGCAAGGCAGTTGTTGTGCGAGTCACACCCAATTCTATAGCCTTTTCTTTTGCCACTGTTATTAAGCAATTCATTGCAGATGTTAATTTTGGTCCTTAATGGAATCCAGGTCTCCTTCGCCCAATGAATTTGCTTCTCAGAAGCTGGCTGGGATGACTGCGGGTGGCGATCACATGACCCTGGGATGTGCAATGAATGCATGACAGTTGCCATGCACCCAAATGTTGAGCACACGGCTTTGGGACTAGGACTAGAACTAGGACTAGGACATGGAATGGAATAGAATAGAATAGAATCTGGAAGGGACCTTGTAGGTCATCTAATCCAACCCCCTGCCCAAGCAGGAGACCCTACACCATTTCTGACAGATGGTCTCTTCTTGAAAGCCTCCAGTGATGATGCTCCCACAACTTCTGAAGGCAACTTCTGTTCCCTGGGTTGATTGTTCTCACTGTCAGGAAATTCCTCCTTATTTCCAGATTGAATCTCTTCTTGTTCAGTTTCCATCCATTCTTCCTTTTCTGGCCTTCGGGTGCTTTGGGAAATAGCTTGACCCCCTCCTCTCCACAGAAGCCCCTCAAATATGGGAAGACTGCTATCATGTCTCCTGTGATCCTTCTCTTCACTAGACTGGCCATGCCCAGTTCCTGCAACTGTTCATCGTATGTTTTAGCCTCCAGTCCCCTCATCATCCTGGTTGCTCTTCTCTGAACTCTTTCTAGAGTCTCAACACCATTTTTGTATTCTGGTGACCAAAACTGGATTCAGGATTCTATGTGTGGCCTTACTAAGGCTTTATAAAGTGGCAGGGGTGGGTTTCTGCCAGTTCTAACCTTTTCTATAGAAGAGATTCCACAAATCTACAGTGCTGTTTAGAACCGATTCCAGCTCCCTCCCCCCGTCCATCCACACATCATCAAGATGAAGAGCGAGAGGGGGAATTCTGGGAGTTGAAGTCCATAAGTCTTAACGCTGTCAAGTTTGAACACCCCTGGAGTTTTTTTTCTAAAGGGTTAGGAGTGCAAGGGTCTTGTAACTTGACAGCTTTAAGACTTGCATGCTTCAAATGCCAGAGTTTCTGAGCCAACATTTTGGTTGCTAAGCAAGAGCGTTGTTAAGTGAGTTTCACCACATTTTACAAGTTGGCCACGCCCACCCAGTCACATAGGTGGCAAGCCACTCCCACAAAGCAGGCCACACCTACAGAAGAGGTTCTAAATAAATTTGAAACCCACCACTGTATTAGATCCTCCATGGTTGAGTCCCTGAGGTCAGAAAGCGATGACTTCAAAGAAAGGTTCTTTTATTTATTTATTTTTTGTATGAATTCCATAGATAAATAGAAGCTCCCAAATCAGCCCCAACAGCTGAAGATTAAACTCATTCTTTCAGTTGCATCCTGAAACTCCAGACAGATGGATTTCTCTGCTTGCTTTTGGGAAACTGTCAGTCCTATAGTATTATTAATAATCTCTGCCTGTCCTCCTGTCTGTGCAAAGCCAAGTGAGGGAGAAGGGTTTGGGGTGTCAGCTGTTTTTAGCAGCAACTGCTTTCACAAGTCAAAGTTCGACATTTATTTGCAAGACCCTGCAGAAAGAATTCGCCTGCATTTTTCCCCTATCAATTTTTTACTATTTAGTGTGAGAGCAAAGACCATTTGCTTTTAGAATCGCCTTCCAAGGGAAATTCATTTGGGCAGAGTGCGGTTTTCCTGCATCCATTTCAGTGGCAAAAAATGGGTGTGAGTGAGTCTCCTTTCTTTCCTCCTGCATCATCTCTCTGTGCTGTGCAGCCTCCCTGCTCTCTCCATTCATCTCAGAAGAACAGGAATGCATTGGAATGCCTTCTTCAGAGGGAGAAGTGCTGGGCAGCTAGGGAGCTGCAAGATGAGGGGGAGAGTTAGTGGGATGGGATGGGATGGAATTGGAATTAGGATATGATAGGATATAGAATAGAATAGAATAGAATAGAGAGGATAGGATGGGATAGGATAAGAAGAATATAGGATAAAATATAGAAAATAGAACAGAATAGCATAGCATAGCATAGAATGAATAGGATAAGATAAGATAGGATAAGATATAGTATAGAATATAGAATAGAATGGAATGGAATGGAATGGAGAGGAGAAGATAGGATAGGATAGGATAGAATATAGAAAATAGAATAGAATAGAATATAATATAGATTAGAATAGAATAGAATAGAATATAGAAGGGACCTTGGAGGTCTTCTAGTCCAGCCCCTTGCTCAAGCAGGAGAACCTACACTATTTCAGATAAGTGACTGTCTAGTCTCTTCTTTAAAAACCTCCAGTGATGAAGTACCTACAACTTCTTCTGGCAAGCTGTTCCACTGGTTAATTGTTCTCACTGTTAGGAAATTACTCCTTAATTCCAGGTTGCTTCTCTCCTTGACCAGTTTCCAACCATTGTTTCTTGACCTGCCCTCTGATACTTTGGAGAATAAGTTGTCCCCTTCTTCTTTGTGGCAGCCCCTCAAGTATGGGAATGCTGCTATCATGTCCCCCCTAATTCTTCTTTTCTCTAGACTAGCCAAACCTAAAACCTACAGCCATTCTTCGTATGTTTCAGTCTCCAGGCCTTTGATCATCTTAGTTGCTCTTCTCTGAACTTCCCCCCACCCCAAGTCTCAACCTTTGTTGTTACATGAATCACTGCAGTTAACTGAGTCACCCAGTCATTAAGCAAATCTGGTTTCCTCCATTGAATTTATGTTTCAGAAGCTGTCTGGAAAGGTCACAGATGTTGATCATGTGACCCACGGATGCTGCAACCGTCATAAATAATATACCGGTTACCAAGCACCCAAATTCTGATCACATGATTGTGAGGATGCCACAACAGTCACAAGTCATAAGACCAATCATAAGAAGTCACTCTTTTCAGGGCTGTTGCAACTTCAACTTCAGTTGTTCCATGAATTGTTTGAAGATGAAGACGATACGTATTAGCTCGTCTTTTGGAGAGCAATGTTTCATAGCTGGAGGTTCTCAAGAAGATTGGACCACCTTTTGTCTAGGATAATATAAGGCAGTGATGGCTAACCTTTTTGTTGTTGGGTGCCAAAAATGTGAGCGCATGCGTGTGCGATAGCATGTGTGCGTGCACAGACCTACCTGTGCATGCATGCACAACACTCCACGCTCCCCCCTCACATGCACCACACTGCTTGCCTCTAAGCTGAGTGTGGTATTTCCTTCATGGGCGGGGCGGCGGTGTGTGTGTGTTTTCACCCTCCACAGGCTCCAGGAAAGCCTCCGGAGCCTTGGGAGGGCGAAAAATGAGCCCAATGGGCCTACCAGAAGTTTGTAAACAGTCGAAAATCAGCTGGCAGGCACACCGGAGCTGACAGCTCGCAAAGTGGCAGCTATGGCTAGGCATGCCCACCATCATGTGAGCATAAGAACTCTGTCCTTGGTAAGAAAATGGATAAGAAAAGTATGTGTTTAACATTACATGTTTTCACAGCAGCAAGTATTATATTCACACAATACTGGGAAAATGAAGATACACCGCGAGATGAAGAGATAGTCAAGAAGAGATGAGATTGCACTTTATCTAACTGTATGTATGTATGTATGTATGTATGTATGTATGTATGTATATACATACATACATACATACATACACACACACACACACACACACATACACTTTTTGTTCTCTTTTTTCCAAGAAAGGATGTTAAAATGAAATATGTACATTGAAAAGGAACTATAAATACCATCAACATAAAACAGAGCTTGCTCAGAAGCTGAAATACACCAAGTAAATGATAAGAGTGGGAAGAAAAGAGGGGAGGCAGGGGAAGGAGAAAGGGATAGGCGAAAGGGCAAGGAGGGAGCAATAGCAATAGCAGTTAGACTTATATACCGCTTCATAGGGCTTTCAGCCCTCTCTAAGCGGTTTACAGAGTCAGCATATTGCCCCCAACAACAATCCGGGTCCTCATTTTACCCACCTCGGAAGGATGGAAGGCTGAGTCAACCTTGAGCCGGTGAGATTTGAACAGCCGAACTGCAGAACTGCAGTCAGCTGAAGTAGCCTGCAGTGCTGCATTTAACCACTGCGCCACCTCAGAAAGAGGTGGAGAGAAATGAGGAGGAGTGGAAAGGGGGGAGAGGAGAAGGAGAGAGGAAGGGGAAGTAGGGTAGGGAAGGATGACAGAGGGGAGAAAGGAGGTAGGGAGGGGGAGGAGAAAGAGGGAGAAGAAAATGATGGATAAGGATAAATATGGTGTATGGAGAGCAGAAGAGCTAAACAATTATGTTTTGGGAGCTGATAGTAAGATGAATTGATGTAAACATTTAATAATAATAAATGATGTTGGTATGTAATAGTATATATGTGATTATATGTTGTGAAAATGGAAAAAATATTTTTTTTACAAAAAAAGGAAGAGATTAGATTGTGTAGAAATGAACAGTTTGAAATTAAACAGAGAGAAGATGCAAGTCATTATCAAACATGGAATCTATTTTTACCAGTGGTTGAAAAAAAAGATTGTGGGGGTTAGTAATGTAAATTTATAATGATTAAGCAATAATTACCCAGACAACACAATGTTCATTAAGCACTAAGATGTGTATTTAATAGAAAAAAACAATTTAAAAAAAGAACTCTTGCCTTGGGCAGGAACTAAACTAGAAGAACCTCCAAGGTCACTTTCAGTCCTAAGGTTTTATGGTTAAAAATGTCAAATTAGGGATGGGCAGCCTTTGGAGGCTACAGCTCATCATTCATGACTGAGATGGATATTGCTTCCAAAACATGGAGGCTGTTTGGAATTATGGTTTAATGATGAAGAAGAACCACCAAACACATGGTTCTCTGGTACAGCTGAACCCATGGAGCTGAGGGGGGGGGGTTTAATACCTTATTTTGCACTTGAGCTTCCTGTTCCTGTGCAAGGACATATATTCTATTGGCTGGTGTCAGACTCCCATGGAGCCATGTACAAATCCTAGCAGTTTGTCTGAGCTATGTTTGGTTGAAATTTGGTCTGCTGATGCAATGAAGGGGCTTGTTGGGCAATTCCTATTGTGGCTGAGGGCTAATCTTACCTTTGTTCAGACCTTGTTACAGGGAATTTACTTATGAATAGAGCTATCTATTTCTTTATCTCTTAAGTGCTGACATCTGCTGTGGGCTATTAAGAAAGGTGGGGGCTGCTTTCCAAGAGCATGTTTCTCCATTTCTCATCCAGGGAAATATAATATTCTGCCTTTCTAAATATTTCTCAAAATATTTCATTCTTTTAGGAGGAGGGTGGGTGCTAACTTTACAATTGGATGCAGCCATCAGGGGACTGATGGAAAGGGTTTGTGGCTGGAAGTTTTCCTCTGGTTTTAGCCATGTTGCTGTTGGTTGTATTTTCACAACTGTGGTTTGCTTACTTTGGTATAAGCCGTCATTTTCGTTTGTTTGCCATCTTCAGAGTGCTGAGACCAGAGGTGGGTTCCTACCAGTACAGTACGGTTCGGCCGAATAGGTAGTAACTCAGCTGAACACGTGACCGTACCGGTCCTATCCTCAACGCTACCAGCTTTATTTTCTGTTCTGCACATGCACAGAACAATCTTCATTGAAAAAAATGTAATTTTCCCCCCTTTTTTAATGGTGTGCGTATTCCAGTCCCAGAGAGGTCCCAGAAATAGGCTGTTTTTCGCAAAAACGGAGGCGTTTTTCCCTTCCCCCAGCCTCCAGAAGCATTCTGCAAGCTTCAGCTGGGCTGGCAGAAGGGGAAAATGCCCCCATTTTTGCACAAAAAAAACCCAGTCCATTTCCCACCCATTTTTCACAAAAACGGGGGCCTTTCCAAGTGTTCAGGAGCCTTGGCAAGTGTTTTTTTGCTTGGCCTGAGATGTGACGATCCTTCGCAATTTCTCTAACTGAGTTTTGTCTCCTCTGCAGGTCCTCTGGATTTGTTTGCTGCCCAGGATGGAGACAGCAAGAGGAGGAGTGTCCGATAGGTAAGATCTCAGCTGTCCTCCTTTTCAAGGCCAGTCAGAAGTTCTGCACAGCCTCCATGGAGTTTGGAGGAAGGTGGGCAAAGGTCTGACCCCGGAGTGTGTGTGTGTGTGTGTGTGTGTGACTGTGAGGAAGGGTCCCTAGGGGTCTCTGCTGCGGGAGCCCCAATATTTCTGCTTCACTAACTGCTTCATCAACCTGGGCCAGAATGTGGAACGGGACAACTTGCTGCAGCCAACTCACCTCGGCAATTCACTGCAGGACAACCTGCCATGGGGCAACTCATCATGGGACAATTTAGCAATTCAATTTACTTATTTAAAATAAACAAAAAACCCTTTCATGTTCATCATTCCCTTTTCATGTTGTCCCTCCTTTTGCACCCTTTCTTCAATGATTCTCTTCCACCATTTCTTAGTCTAACTTTTGTTCCGCAGTGAGTTCTCCTGCCATGAGTTAGAGCCGAGGTGGCGCAGTGGTTAAATGCAGCACTGCAGGCTACTTCAGCTGACTGCAGTTCAGCAGTTCAGCTGTTCAAATCCCACTAGGCTCAAGGTTGACTCAGCCTTCCATCCTTCCGAGGTGGGTAAAATGAGGATCCGGATTGTTGGGGGCAATATGCTGACTCTGTAAACTGCTTAGAGAGGGCTGAAAGCCCTATGAAGCGGTATATAAGTCTAACTATTGATGGCAATTTGGCTGTGACGCGATGGTCTGAGTGAGCTGGCCGTGGCAAATTGTCCTAGACCCCCTGGGGCTGAGGTCTGTGTCTCAAGGAGGGAGCACACTGTGGTTTTACGCAGCACAGTTAATCTGATTGCATTGAATTAACCCAATTTATACAACAAATTGTCAATATATTGAACAATGTGGCTAACCGTTCTGATTCATCTTGTCCAGTATGCCTTAACTGGTTACTGAAGCAACCTAGTTTCCAGATTCTCGTGGTATTTTGAAGCATAAACTTAGCTTATTGGTTGGCTTTGCATAAAATGGGGGGTTGTTGGTGCTCTGGAGCTTGGTTTGCTTGCTAATATTTTCTTATTCAGCGAGGTCACATCTTCAGGACTAGACATAATAGGTCAAGTCATCAAAGTAAACTCACCAAGGTTAATCCCAAGAAAGACGAATGAGATTGCAAATGGAGCTGCTCATTCCTTGGTTAAATGAATTGTTAGAACCCTACTATGGAAAAGGATGTGGTGGCTCAGTGGCTAAGATGCTTAGCTTATCGATCAAAAAGGTCGGTGGTTCAAATCCCTAGTGCCACGTAACAGAATGAGCTCCCGTTACTTGTCCCAGCATCTGCCAACCTAACAGTTAAAAAGCAAGTAAAACATGCAAGAAGAAAAATAGGGACCACCTTTGGAGGGATGGGAACAGCGTTCCGTGCGCCTTCAGCGTTTAGTCATGCTGGCCACATGACCATGGAGATGTCTAGACAGTGCTGGCTCTTCGGAAACAGAGATGAGCACCGCCCCCTAGAGCCGGAAATGACTAGCACAGGGGGAACTTTTACCTTTACCTTAAAGGAAAGGTTGGAAGGAACCTCAGAGATCATCTAGTCCAGAATCCTGCAGAATGCACTTAAATTGATTCCCAACAGTTCGCTGTCCAGCTTCTGTTTAAACTCTTCCAGTAGTCACCTCACAATGTAGTATGTTCCCATGTTGAACAGCACTTAAAGCTGAGAAATTCTTCCAGACGCCCAACCGAAAATTCACTTCCCTGAAATTTCAGCCCCTTTTTTCTTGTCTTGGAAAAAGTTTGAACAATCCTTGTGCTACTCCCTGCAGTCTTTGGTTCTGTAGGGCAGGGTGAAGAAGGGCTTCAGATATTCCTCCTGCTCTCCTTCCGGGGGTCCTTCCCACCTTGGTTGCTCTCCTCTGAACGGTCTCCTCTTTTTCCACTGTGGTCAGACTGGATGCAGAATTGCACCCTGGTCCTGAGCATAAGATAAGGATGTACACCTGTGGCCATAACTTGCCTTGGTCCAGTGGGCAAGGATCCCCAACTATTGTGAGAACCAGGAGGGCATCCTGAGGGTGCATAGCAAAAGGTCAAGAGCTGGGCTTAGAGAGGGGCAGGACTACTTAACAAAGGGGCCAGAAACCAAGCAGGGAAGGTAGATGGACAAAGATAACCACTTTCAGGAGCCTGGGTGGATGTGGTGAAGTCCCCAGGGACCAGGTCCTTTTGGGGGTGGGAATGGGGGTCTTGATTGCCACCTCCAACAAATGCACTTGATGCCAGTCTCCTGCACCCCACCGCACTCCTCCCAGCCCCAAGAGTGCCACTGCTGAGCATGGGGCCATTTGCTCCAGAGTGCTGAGCTGCGGCTTCTACCCTATTTCCCCAAAGGGTCAGTGGGGGCTTAACTGTCATAAGGTTCTAGTCCACCGCCACCCCCACAGTCGTTCCTTGTGGCTTTGGGCCAGTTGCCTCTTTGCAGCCCAACCTACCTTATAGGGCTGTTGTGATGAGGATAAATTGGAGGTGGGTACATCGCCATGAGCTTTTACAGGTACCGTATTTCCCTGAAAATAAGGTATAATTATATTAATTTTTGCTCCAAAAGATGCAATAGGGCTTATTTTCTGCTTAGGTCTTATTTTGGGGGGAAATACAGTTCTAAAAGTGTCTAGCTGGCTGACAACCTTAACTGGGGCTTATTTTGGGGTAGGGCTTATATTACGAGCATCCTGGAAAAATCATTCTAGGGCTTATTTTCTGATTAAGTCTTATTTGGGGGAAAATACGGTAGTCCTCGACTTATCACCATTACAGAGGTGATACACATCATGTTCATGTCATGTGCTGGTCATAAAGTGTTTCATCATATGACTGAACCAACTTTACAACCGTTTTTGTGGCGGTCATTAAGTGAACCAATTGTTTGCTATGAAGCCTTTTTGACAAAAACCAGAAGGAACCACGGAATGCTGCAAACAGCCCTAAAATACAGGCCCCTTGCCAAATCCCCAAAATGTGATCATGTGACCAGGAGGAGTATTGGCTAGCCGTCAGAACTTTGGTAATAGTATCTTTTGGAGGGGAGTTCAAATGGCTGCTAAATAACTCATTGTAAAGTCAAGGACTAGAGCAGTCCGGACATCTTCAAGTTGCCAAGGTTGAGAAACACTGGACTAGAGGTATATAGATAATCCTTAACTTAAGAACACAATTGAATCCCCAAATTTTCTGTTGTTCAGTGAGTTTTCCCCCTGTTTTATGACAATTCTTGCCAGAGTTGTTAAGTGAATCACTGCAGTTGATAAGTTAGTTACCCGGGTGTTAAGTGAATCTGGCTTCCCCATTGACTTCGCTTGTCAGAAGGTCGCAAAGGCGGATCGCAACGTCCTAAATTTGAGCCAGTTGGCAAGGGTCTAAATTTTGATCATGGGAATGCTGCAAAGGTCGTAACTGTGAAAAAAAACGGTCACTTTTTTCAGTGCTGTTGTAAGTTTGACCGGTCACTAAGTGAACTGTCGTAAGTCAAGGACTGGAATCTGCCTGACAAATTGTCACTTCCTGAAAGATTTAAAGCAGGGGGGCTGGAAGAAATCGGTCAGGAGAAGACAGAAACTTTACTTATGTCCTAGAGAACATATCCAGTGCTACATAGAAGCTCACCAGAAATGTCACTCATTGTTTAGGGCTGGGGAATTCTGGGAGTTGCCAGAAAGTGGCCAACCTTGAGAAACACTGGTTTATAGGTATCAGATTAGTGGTACGCATAAAATAAAAAGCTTAATTTTTGCAGGCTTTTCTTGCAGCAGAATTTGGGTTGACCGCTAAGCTCCAGAGCCTGCCTGTCGCCTCCCTGCCAGGCTCCCCGATCCTGGAACTCCGGTGGAGAGCCAAGGAAGGGAACCCGTAGCTGTCTCTCTGTGTGCACCATTGTCTGCGCCTGGCTCGGCTGGAACTTGGCCTCCAGAAGTTCCGGTTCCAGTCTTTTGCAGGCAGAGGAGGGAGGGGCCGAAAGGCGAAGCAGGCTGGCCGTTCTCGGGACTTAGAGTCCCAAGGCACCGATGGGAAAAAAACTTGGAGAAGTTATTTTTAGACTCCTGGTCAATGTGCTGCTGTTCCAGCTGGCAGGGGGGAGGCCTCTTCCTTTCCTGCCCAGCCATATTTTGCAATGCGTTTAGTCTTCAGAGCTTGGGGGCGGGGGGAGCTAAAGCCACAGAACAACATAGTGTGGAAATTCATTGGATTGGGGTGGGTGGGGGGGAGGGGACATCCAACTTGGAAGCAGCTCGAGGTTCCTACCTCTGTCCTAGGAAGCCAAGCCAGAAGTGAATGGTTGGGAGCAGAGGTGGGTTTGGCCCGGTTCGGCTAAACTGGTAGTAACTTGGCAGCTTGGGTTGCTGGAACCAGCAGCGACCCATGCCTGCCACACCCCCAAATAGGTTCTCCTACAAGGCCGCCATCTTGTTTTTTGCTTCTGCGCGTGAGCAGAATAATTTTCAGTGGAAAAAGTTATCCCCCCACCCATGTTTTTAAGGTTTTGTGCATGCGTAGACCTTTTTATTTGCAAATTTGCCTGCACGCAAAATTTTCGAGGCACCAAACTTGTAGAAATGCAAGTAGCAACCCACCCCTGGGAGGCTGGAGGTGGTGCCACTTGTGCACCTCTCTCCTTACAGGAGTTAGCACCCACCCCTCTCCTAGAAGAATGAAATATCCTAGGAAATATTAAAAAGGCAGAATATTATGTTTCCCTGGATGAGAAAAGGAGAAACATGGTTTTAAAGACAAAGCAGCTCCCTGCGTCCCCTTCAGCTTCAGGGTGATGGGATTAAGACATGGCCCTGGAGACATGATAGGATTAGTCCTCCACCCATCCCACCACATGGCACCTGGGAAGATTACATCACCCAGCAAGGCTCAACCAAGCCTGGGACTCAGACAGCCTACAAAGTTAGCTAAGACCCCTGCCCCCTGGGAGTCTGACAGCCAATGGGATACATTTCTTGTACAGGAACAGGAAACTCTAAGGCAGGGCCCAAGAGAGCATATAAATATATTCCTCTCTCCACTCCATGTGCTCTTTTGCCCAGGACCTCAAGGTATGTGATCCTGCCTACCATTAAACCATCTTTCCAAGTAGCCTCCATGTTTCCAGTGTCTTTTTCCCCACTTGGAACTGAACCCAGATGGGTGGGTTTTCTTCCAACATTCCTTAGGATCCAAACCAGGGGTGGGTTTCTGTCGCCATTACTGCCAGTTCGGTGTGAGCATGATTTGCCCGCACTCTGCATGTGTGGGCAATTGCCCGTAAATAGGTCTGCGCATGCACAGAATCAGTGATGAATTTTTTTTTTTTTACTGCCAGTTCTGTGAGCATGGCTTGGTGGGGGTGGCAGGGGAAGGATACTGCAAAATACCCATTCCCTCCCCACTCTGGGGCCAGCCAGAGGTGGCCTTTGCCGGTTCTCCAAACTACTCTAAATTTCCACTACCGGTTCTCCAGAACCTGTCAGAACCTGCTGGATTTCACCCCTGTGCAGAACATTAAAAATGTCCAAAATACATGCCGTGGCGACCAGGAAACCAGTTCGGGGGTGTGCTGAGCCTGCCGTCCCTACTGGTTCAGCAATCCAGTTGCAATTTGCACTACCGGTTCACCCTAGTAGTGAATGGGTAGTGCAAATGGGTAGCAACCCATCTCTTTTCCAAACCATGTTTCCAGGATTTTCCAGCTTTTTTAAAAATGGAAATATATTTTTTAAAAAGTATTTTATGCCAGTTCAATCATCCAATCCAGGGGTGTCAAACTCAAGGCCCATGGTGCTTAAATCTGGCCAGCAAAGGACCAGTCTGTGGTGCCCTCTGGCAGCTAAAATGGGGCACAGGGGGACACACATGGCCCATTTCAGCCTGGACAGTCTCCTGCAGCACTTTGCCAGCCCAAATAGGGCCCGGGGTGGGGTGGGAGGCACACAGGAGAACTACAATGCTAATCTGCCCCTCAAAGAAATCCAGTCTGACACCCCTGATCTAATCGAGGTGGCGCAGTGGTTAGAGTACAGTACTGCAAGCCACTTTAGCTCACTGCTAACTGCAGTTCGGCGGTTCAAATCTCACCGGCTCAAAGGTTGACTCAGCCTTCCATCCTTCCGAGGTGGGTAAAATGAGGACCCAGACTGTGGGGGCAATATGCTGACTCTGTAAACTGCTTGGAGAGGGCTGAAAGCCCTATGAAGCGGTATATAAGTCGAACTGCTATTGCTATTGCTAATCCATTTTTTAAAAGATGAGCAGGACATTGCATTTCTAACAAGCAACAGCTCTCCTCCTCCTTGCTTTGAGGGACGGTGAGTCCTTCCCCAGGCTGCGAATTCCCCAACTTCCTGTCTCTAAGGCCCCTGACTTTGACACCAGGGACCTTAGAGACAGGAAGAAGCATAGAAGGCTGCAATTTGTTAGCCCCCCCCCCCCACACACACACGGAGTCTCCACAAATGTGCGAAGATGGAATGGCTGTGAACACTCTCCCAGTCCCCCTGGATATGGCAAACCTGGCAGGGCCCAGGGCCACAGAAGGGGAGACATGTCCTCCACTTCTCTGCGCGCAACATAATCCTTTATGCCACCAGACTTGAAATGTTGGCCTTAGACAACTTAGAACTTTGCCGCCTTCAGTCTGACCTAAGCGTAGTACATAAAATCATCTGCTGCAACATCCTACCTGTCAATGACTACTTCAACTCAACCGCAACAACACACGAGCACACAGTAGATACAAACTTAAGGAAAACCGCTCCAAACTCGATTGCAGAAAATATGATTTCAGCAACAGAATGGTCAACACCTGGAATGCTCTACCTGACTCTATTCTTACATCCTCAAACCCTCACAGCTTCAATCCTAAACTGGTTACCGTGGTCCTCACTCCACTCCTAAGAGGTCTGTAAAGGGGGCGTGCATAAGCGCACCAGCGTGCCTACCGTCCCTGTCCTAATGTCCAAAATCATGTATATACATATATATCTAATCTAATACATGCTTGATGAAATAAATAAAGTAACTTAAAATATAAAATAACTTAAAATATAAAATAACTTAAAATATAAAATAACTTAAAATATAAAATAACTTAAAATATAAAATAACTTAAAATATAAAATAACTTAAAATATAAAATAACTTAAAATATAAAATAAAATATAAAATAATAAAATATAAAATAAAATAATAAAATAAAATAATAAATAAAAGTCAAACATTAAAAGGCCAGATGGAGGCACTGGCCAGTCCCATGGAGCCAAAGTCAGTCTGAAGAGCACTGGGGCCCAAGGGGGCTGGAGAAGCAGCAGAATTGGGGGTGCCATTGGAGAGACAAAGGCCAGCAGAGATGATAATGTGACTACATTTGAGTGCAGCAGAGGGCAACCCTTGGCTGACCGTCTGGCTGATCAGGAGGGGGAAGCCAGGTTGTGCCAGGACTTGGCTGGGAAGAAGCTAGCAGAGTCTGGCACAAGAGCCGGATCGGAAAGAGGAAGCAGCAAAATCACTTTCCTGCTGTCTGTGGTGTGTCAAGCAAAAACCTTGAGGTTTTAAATGAATACATCATTTTCATATTTGTATATTTATAATCCACCTTGTCTTTCAAACGAGATCGCTTAAATAGGAGACAGCCGTGTGTGGCAGCAGCCAAAAAAGCTAATACAACCCTTGCTTGTATAAACTAAGGTGACCAGATTTTCAGATTGGTAAAGAGGGACACCATTGACGGGGGGGTCGGGGTGGGCTTGATTAAAATTTTTATATTTTGTCAAAAGGTCACCCCAGGACACTGAAACCAGCATAAATATGAATCTGTTGCCAAACAAAATTGTGATCACGTGACCATGAGGATGCTGCAACGGTCGCTAAGTGTGAAAAATGGTTGCAACCATTGACTTATAAATAGACTAATGTTCTGAAAACCTGACCTAAATTACTATATATTTTAAATAGCTGTAAAGCTATGCTGAAAAAGTTGTCAAGGTATTGTGATAAATTCAATAAAAAGAAGGGAATTCTTCATGAACTTAAGGAGAAATGAGAGTATTGGATAGTAAATGGGCAAATAAAATTACCAATCAAAGAGAATATTTGCACCTCAGGGTTGAAATGAGATGTTCTATCTTACTCTTTCCTCTTCCTCTCTTTTCTCTCTGTCTCTCTCATCCTTTCTCTTTGTCTCTCTTCTCTTTCTCCTTCTTTTCCATTCTTCCTTCACTTATTCTTTCTTTCTCCCTTCTCTCTCCTCTTTGTCTCTTTCTGTCTCTCATCCTCTTTCTCTTTGTCTCTCTTCTCTTTCTCTCTCCTTCTTTTCCATTCTTCTGTCACTTTCTCTCTCCTTTTCCCTTCTCTCTCCTCTTTGTCTCATTCTCTCTCTCACCCTCTTTCTCTTTGTCTCTCTTCTCTTTCTCCTCCTTTTCCATTCTTCTACCACTTTCTCTCTCCTTCTCCCTTCTCTCTCCTCTTTGTCTCTCTCTCTCTTACCCTCTTTCTCTTTTTCTTTCTTTCTCTCTCCTTCTTTCCCACTCTTCTGTCACTTTCTCTCTCCTTCTCTGTCTCTTTCTGTCTCTCTCCCCTCTTTTTTCTTCCTCTCTCCCACTCTTTTATCACTTTCTCTCTACCACCCAACCTGCCCCCATACATATCTTCTACTGATCATGTTTGCAATAATTTACCTTTTCTAAATAGGCGCAGTTCCCTTACCAGATCCCTCGCTCAATCAAACACACACACACACACACACACACACAAAACCATTTTTCTCCAAACTTTGGTCACAGCATAGTTCTGACTTCGGCTGGTGGGAACAGCTTTCTCCTTTCCCCATCCAGTTTGGCAGCGAGTCTAGCAGAGAGCTGTCCCCATCCCCTGTGACCGGGGCGGAGCGGGGGTAGCGAGAAGGCAGGCCCGGCTCTTCTTGGCTTCTGCCTCTCCTTGCAGCATACAAGAAACCCCGCGATCTCCGGTCTCTCTTAAGATACGGAAACTAAGCCCGGCGCCTGATACAGACGTCACAATAGGAACGGCTCGTGGTCACAGATCAAAAGAGGAGATCGCAACGGAGAAAGAGCATCCATTAGCGCTGCCCTCCCTCCCTTCCCTACTTCTGCGCCCGGACTAGTTTCCCCTCCCGCCTCGGAGGCACCCCGCTCACCATCTGGCGGTGGGCGTCTCTGGCGATCCCCTGCTGACGGCGAAAAAAAGGCCCAACACCATGCGGAGGGCGGAGAAGAGCAGCGCCATCGGCGCCTTCGCTCTTTTTCCTGCCTTTTCCTCCCGTTGGCCGCCAGCCGGAGGAGGTGGAACCGGGGCGGGGGCACAGAAAGGAGGCTGGGAAAGCCGCCCTGGACGGCTTTCTTGCACACAGGACGGGCGCAACCTGGGAGACACAGAGAAAGGCGCCCGCTCGCCAGTCCGCCCACCCACCCTTGGGCTCCGGGGGCAGCACCTCCCCAGCGCCGCCGCTGCCGCGATGCTTCCTTCGCGCCCTGTGGAGTTTCTCGCACACAGGACGGGCACGACCTGGGAGACACAGGGAAAACTCCGCAGGGTGCGAAGGAAGCAGCGCAGCAGCGGCGGAGCTGGGAAGGTGCTGCCCCCGGAGCCCAAGGGTGAGCGGGCTGGTGAGCGGACGCCTTTCTCGCACACAGGACGGGCGCAACCTGGGAGACACAGAGAAAGGCGCCCACTCACCAGTCCGCCCACCCACCCTTGGGCTCCGGGGGCAGCACCTCCCCAGCGCCGCTGCTGCCGCGCTACTTCATCGCGCCCTGCAGAGTTTCTCGCACACAGGATGGGCGCGACCTGGGAGACACAGGGAAAACTCCGCAGGGCGCGAAAGAAGCAGCGCAGCAGCGGCAGAGCTGGGAAGGTGCTGCCCCCGGAGCCCAAGGGTGGGTGGGCGGGCTGGCGAGCGGGCACCTTTCTCGCACACAGGGAAGGGGAGGAGGGCGGCGGTGGCTGTTTCACTAACCCCGCGCAGGTTACTAAAGGCCCTCAGCAGCAGCAGCAGCAACCGCCGCCGACCTCGCGTGGCGGTCCTTGGGGGCGCTGCGGAAACCCTGCCAAAGCGCCCCTTTCCCGGCTTGGAGCGGGATGAGCAGCGAGCGGAGCCTCATTTAAAACGACGGCCGTGGTCGCTCGTTCGCTCTGCCGCTCTTGCGTGGAGGTCTGAGGAGGCAGAGGGGTGGGAGGGGCGCGAAGGAACCAGTGCTGCGATGCTGGGAAGGTGCTGCCCCCGGAGCCCAAGGGTGGGCAGGCTGGCAAGTGGGCGCCTTTCTCACGCACAGGGAAGGGGAGGAGGGCGGCAGCGCCTGTTTCACTAACCCCGTGCAGGTTACTAATTCCTGGTTTACTCACCAGTGAAGCAGCAAAACAAAGCGAGCTATCAGCAGCTGATGGGCAGGGGAGCGAGCGAGCCCCAAAATAAAGTGGGGGTTTTCTAGAACGGCCCGGGATGCGGGAAAAATTATGAAAAGGCGTGCCTGTCCCGCCAGATGCGGGACGTCTGGTCACCCTAGTCTAAACAGAGGCACAGAATCAAAATCACGTGAAGTATTAATGCTGCTTTATAAAACCTTAGTAAGGCCGCACATGGAATGCTGCATCCAGTTTTGGTCACCGCTTTATAAAAAAGATGTTGAGGCTTTGGGTAAAGTGAGAGAAGAGCAACAAAGATGATTAGAGGCCTGGAGACAAAAACATATGAAGAACAGTTGCAGGAATTGGGCAGGGCCGTTCTAGAGAAAAAAAGGACTAGGGGTGAACTAATAGCAGTCTTCTAATATTTGAGGGGCTGCCGCAAAGAAGAGGGCATTGGTCAACCTATTTTCCAAAGCACCAGAGGGCAGGTCAAGAAACAATGGGTGGAAACTAATCAAGGAGAGAAGCAACCTGGAATGAAGGAGAAACTTCCTAACAGTGAGGAAGAAGAAGTTGCCTTCAGAAATTTTGGGTGCTTCCACTGGAGGTTTTTAAGAAGAGACTGGATAGTTACTTATCTGAAATGGTATAGGGTCACCTGCTTGAAAAGGGGGCTGGACTTGAAGATCTCCAAGGTCCCTTCCAGCTCATTCTATTCTATCTCTGTCCTCTTATCACCTTTGTTACTCTTTTCTGCAACTAACCAATTGAGAGAAGCAACCTGGAATTAAGGAGAAACTTCCTAACAGTGAGGACAATTAACCAATGGAACAGCTGACCTCCAGAAGTTGTGGGTGCTGCATCACTAGAGGTTTTTAAGAAGAGACTGGACAGCCACTTGTCTGAAATGGTATAGGGACTCCTGCTTGAGCAGGGGGCTGGACTAGAAGACCTCTAAGGTCCCTTTCCGCTCTATTCAGATTGATTGATCTCATTGGGGTGGGGGAATAATATCCATTTGTCCAAGGGTTGTGTGGAGCTCCAGCAGGATTGAGCAAACTCTATGGCTTGGTGTGGCCCCGGTTGTTCTAGAGTCAGTGCATGCGGTGTCCCTTGAAGCTTCCCTCCGAAGCCTCCGGATGGGAGTGTGCCATCCCCCCCCCCCATCCCGTTTGCCTGTCCTTGGAAAAGCTGGATAATAACCAACTAATCTTCCCCAAAGTCCTCCATAGGTGCACTAACCGCTTCCCTAACTCCTACTTTGCATGCGCCCTCGTGCCCTGGACTGACAGAGGTTGCTCACCATGTGCCAGGGAGCTGCTCTCTCCACTCATCAATGGGGTAAGTATGCCACCTTCCCTCTGGCGGGTATTCTTTCCCCTCCACCCCTTTCCTCTCTGCTCCAGTTAACACAGCCTCTAATCTTACTTCAGTGCCTCCCTCCATTCCTTCTCCTCATCCTTTTGGGAGGCATTGGGCAAATTTCCCTTTGATGCTCCCCTTGTGGGAGGGGCTGTTTGGGGGAGCCAGGTTGTGATCTGCCATTTCTCCCTTGGGGGCAATGGGTTGAATTGGCAACCTAGGGAATGGTGAGGCTTTCAGAGGCTCCTGGGAGAAGTTGGTCACCTTCACTGCTCCACCACTTGCAATCTGCAAGTAAAAGCTTTGTAGGATCTGGAAAAGTGGGGAGATGGGTTTGATGTGTCTCTGCAGAACTTTGGTTTGCAGTCAGTGATGGAGGCTGTCTAAAGCAGGGGTCTCCGACTTTCGCCACTTTAAGCCTGGAGGACTTCAACTCCCAGAATTCTGGGTTAAAGTCCGCCAGGCTTAAAGTGGCCAAGATTGGAGGCCTCTGGTCTAGGAAAACCACTCTATTGTCATGCAAACTGGCTGGGGAATTCTGGGAGTTGAAGTCCACCAGGCTTAAAGTGGCCAAGGTTGGAGGCCCCTGGTGTAAACGCTTTTACGGTCATTTTGCAAAGAATTTGGTAAATTAATTTGTGGTAAATTAAAGAGAAAAATATCACTGGTAGTCCTTGACCTATGACCCCAATTGGAAAGGACATCAAGGAAGTGGTTAAGTGACTTGCAGCTGATTTTGCAATCCTTTTCATTAGGCCAGTGTTTCTCAACCGTGGCAACTTGAAGATGTCTGGACTTCAACTTCCAGAATTCCCCAGCCAGCTAATGCTGGCTGGGGAATTCTGGGAATTGAAGTCCGGACATCTTCAAGTTGCCAAGGTTGAGAAACACTGGTGTAACCCCTAAGATACTGCAGTAATTGCAAATGTAAGGATTGGTCATAAGTCACTTTTTTCAGCATCGTTGTAACTTCAAACAGGTCGCTAATCAATTACTGTAAGTCGAGGACTTACTGTGCAGGTCATCCTCGACTTACAACAGTTTCTCTTAGTGACCGTTCAAACTTGCAACGACACTCAAAAAAGTGACTGACGACTGTTTTTCACACTTACAATCGAACGGATGCCGCATCCCGTGGTCACACAATCCAAATTCAGACGCTTGGCAACTGATTCATACTTATGACCATTGAAGCGTCTCCAGGGGTCTCGTGATCCCCTTTTGCGACCTTCTGACCAGCAAAGTCAGTCCGGAGACCAGATTCATTTAGCACAATGTTTCTCAACTTTGGCCACTTGAAGATGTCCGGACTTCAACTCCCAGAATTCCCCAGCCAGCATTCACTGGCTGGGGAATTCTGGGAGTTGAAGTCCAGACATTTTCAAGTGGCCAAGGTTGAGAAACACTGATTTAGCAACTGTGTTACTAACTTAACAAGCACTTAACATTCGCTTATCAACAGGGGCAAGAGAGGTCGTAAAAATGGAGCAAAGCTCCCCTTAGCAAATTTTTCACCTAGCAACGTACATTTCGGGCTCCATTGTGGTCGTAAGTCGAGGATCATGGAATAGTTTCCCTGGTCGAAAACAGAAAAGAAAGTACTAAATATACAAGTATGTATTCAAGAGCCAGATCTAAAGGAGGGGAAAAAAACATAGCTAGGATAGACTAATGAAGGTAAGGGAATATAAGAAATGATACTAAATTATATTCGGGTTTGTGGAAATACCATCCCAAGGAAACATAAACTGAGATTTGAAAGAGACACCTATAACAACAGGAAAGGAAAGGGAGAGAGGAGGAGAGAACGAGAGGAAGAGAAGGGAAGGAATAAAGAGGTAAGGAGAGGAGGGTGGAAGGGAGAGAAAGAGAAGGAGAGAGGGGAGGAAGGGGAAGAGGAAGAGTAGGAGTAAGGGAGAGGTAAGGGAAGAAGGAAGGAGAAGGAGAGGAGGAAGGAAGAAAGTAGAGAAGAAAGGGAGGGAGAAAAGAAAGGGAAAATGAGGTCATGTTAAAACAGGAGGAAGGGATGGTAAATAAAGTAACCCAAACTGTATATTATAACCTATTAAATGAAATAATAAATGTATAAGAATGACAAGTGTAAAGAAGAATAACAATTATGTGAATGTATATTTATAATGGTATGTAAGAGAATAAAAAATAAAAAATGTTTATTTAAAAAAAGAAAGAAAGAATCCCCAGAAAGGCTCAAGGGGCCAGTGAAAGCAGAGAAGAATTCCTGGTATAAATCACAGGAAACTAAACCCGGATGGGGAAATTCCCATTTGTGCCCTCCTGGTTGATTTCTCTCCAGCTGGAAGGCCCACCACAAAACCTCCAAGTGTGGGGAGGGGAGGGAATGGGGGATAAGTCCCCGGAGCCCCCTCACCTTCTCTTCTCTCCCCCTGCAGCCATCTGCGAGGGCAACTTCACCTGTACCAACAACGAGGTGTGTGTAAGGCCCAACGAATGCCGCTGTCGCCATGGCTATTTTGGGGCCAACTGCGAAACCAGTAAGCGTGGGAGCATCCTCCAGACTGGGGAGGGCGGGGAGGGGCAGTGGGAGGGGGAAGGAAACACCTGCATGCTTCCCCCAGGGAAAGAGGGCCATCATCAGGGGCCAGAACCTCCAGTGCCATCCAGGTCAGAGTTCACAACCCCTCAGCGTCCAGAAAGTTGCAGGTTTGAGAATTCCCAGCTGTCCAGAAGAGAAAATAAATGGGGGAGGGGATGATCATCATCATTATTTCAATTTTAATATCTCAGCTTTTTAACCTTGCTTTTGGGTGCTCCTTGTGGGCTTCCCAGGGGCTAGGAATCCAGGACCCTCACTTGGGGGCTTCAGGCCAGTCACCAGCATCCCACCTTGCTGGATTGCTGTGAAGGAAACTTTGGATGTGACACCCCCCCCCCCCGATGTGCCGCTTCTGTCAGCGTTCCAAATATCATCCAGAATTAAATCAGAGTCCAAGGCATAGCTTTCATAAAAGTTCCAATTTAATAAGAGAGACATGTTGGTACAATCTGTGGAAACCCAAATCTGAAAGCCTGTATTCTCAGAGGAAAGGCAGGGAAAGGAAAGGATTTTATTAACCAATGAAGCAGGATGGTTTTAGGGCAGACTGGGCCACTTTTAAGATTTGTGGACTTCAACTTCCAGAACTCCCCAGCCAGTCGTGGTGACGGAGGAATTCTGGGAGTTGAAGTCCACAAGTCTTCAACCTGCCAAGTGTAGAAAGTTAGCGCCACCCTTCTAGAACAGTGTTGGCGAACCTTTTCGGCACCAAGTGCCGAAATGGGAGCATGCACATGGGGGAGTGCCCCCAGAAGCTGCTCTTCCGGTTTCCGGCATTCCCGTGTACGCAAAGACCACCTGGACAGAACTCGGAAAAGCAACAGGCAACAAATGGAGAGATGGCTCTGTGAGCCACTTTCAGCATGCCTGCCATAGATTCAGCATCGCAATCCTTGAAAAATGAAATATTTTGAGAAATATTTAAAAAGACAGAATATTATATTTCCCTGGATAAAAAATGGAGAAACATGCTCTTGGAAAGCAGCCCCCACCTTCCTGAAGAGCCCACAGCAGATGTCAGCACTTAAACGATAAAGAGATAGATAGCTCTATTCATAAGTAAATTCCCTGTAGCAAGGTCTGAAGAAAGGTAGGATTAGGCCTCAGCCACAGTAGGAATTGCCCAACAAGCCCTTTCATTGCATCAGCAGACCAAATTCAAACCAAACATAGTTCAGACAAACTCCTAGGATTTGTACATGCCCCCCTGGGAATCTGGCAACAGCCAATAGAATACATATCCTTGCACAGGAACAAGTTCAAGTGCAAAATACGGTATTAAATTCCCCCCCCCCCCCTAGTTTCAGCTCCATGGGTTCAGCTGCACTAGAGAACCATGTGTTTGGTGGTTCTGCTTCATCATTCAACCCTCTTTCCAATCCGCTTCCATATTTCCAGTGTCTTTCTCCTGGCTTGGAACTGAACCAGATGGATATTTCTCCCAACACAAGTTTGGAGACACCTGCTTTAGTGCAAAGAAGATTGTCTGATAAATGCATTTTGTTGACTCTGAGTGCAAGTGGCAATTCCAGTCCAATTTACGTTCCCAATTTAAATTTATGAAATAGAAATTTAATAAATAAATAAATAAATTTACTAGCTGCATTTCAAGGCTGACTCATCTGTGATTTAAATCTTGTATTTCGATTTAATCAAGGACCCGAGGGACTGTATGATAATAAAAATGTCAAACCCCAAACTGAAATTTAAAAAAACATGTAAATTGAAAGTGGTACAGAAATTAAGTAAGCATTAATCCGCAGTGGCGCAGCAGTTAGAATGCAGTACTGCAAGCTACTTCTGCTGACTGTCAGCTGCCTGCAATTTGGCAGTTGGAATCTCACCAGACTCAAGGTTGACAGCCTTCCGTCCTTCCCAGGTGGGTAAAATAAGGAGCCAGATTGTTGGGGGCAAGCCCTCAATCATTTAGGGCTGTAAAGCACTATGAAATGGTATATAAGTCTATTGCTATTGCTCTTTCTTTTCTCCTCCCTCCTTCCCTCCCTTCTTTCCATAACATTGCCCACTGCCAGCAGTTCAATTCTTACTGGCTCAAGGTTGATTCAGCCTTCCATTCTTCCGAGGTGGGTAAAATGAGGAGCCAGATTGTTGGGGGCAAAAGGCTGACCCTGTAAACCGCTTAGAGAGGTTGGTAAAAGTGTTGGGAAGCAGTCCTGAAAGCTATTGCTGTTCTTCCTTCCTTCCTTCCTCCCTCCCTCCCTTCCTTCCTTCTTTCCTTCCCTCCTTCCTTGATGCACACATGGTTAGAATGCAGTATTGCAGGCTAATTCTGCCAACTGCTAGCAGTTTGAGTCTCACCAGGCTCAATGTTGACTCAGCCTTCCGTTCTTCCAAGGTGGGTAAAACCCAGATTGTTGGGGCAATATGCTGATTCTGCAAACCGCTAAGAGGGGGCTGTAAACAGTGGTGGATTTCAAAAATTTTTAGAACCTCTTCTGTAGGTGTGGCCTGCTTTGTGGGAGTAACTTGCTGGCCATGGGACTGGGTGGGCATGGCCAACTTGTAAAATGTGGTGAAACCCACTTAACAACTCTCTTGCTTAGCAACCAAAATGTTGGCTCAGAAACTCTGGCATTTGAAGCACACAAGTCTTAAAGCTGTCAAGTTACAAGACTCTTGCACCCCTAACCCTTTAGAAAAAAAATCCAGGGGTGTTCAAACTTGACAGCTTTAAGACTTGTGGACTTCAACTCCCAGAATTCCTCCTCTCGCTCTTCATCTTGATGATGTGCGGATGGGCGGGGTGAGGAAGCTGGAACCGGTTCTAAACAGCACTCTAGATTTGTGGAACCTCTTCTATAGAAGAAGTTAGAACTGGCAGGAACCCACCCCTGGCTGTAAAGCACCGTAAACAGGTATATAAATCTAGGTACTATTGCTATAATGGGAAGCGAGACTCCCCAGGGGGCTCACCTGCTCCTGCCGTCCCTTGCAGAGTGTCCCCGCCTCTTTTGGGGCCCGGATTGCAAGGAGCTATGCAGCTGCTACCCCAACGGGCAGTGTGAGGACGTGACGGGCCAGTGCACATGCAACGCCAACCGCTGGGGCCCGCGATGCGAGAATGTCTGCTTGTGCAAGCACGGCAAGTGTGACCAGAAGACGGGCAAGTGCTCCTGCGAGCCGAACTGGTGGGGACCCCAGTGTGCCAGCGCCTGCTACTGCAGCCTCAACTCGCAGTGTGACCAGAAGACAGGCCTCTGCCTCTGCCAGCCGGGCTGGTGGGGGCGCACCTGCAACAACCAGTGCGCCTGCAGCACCTCACCCTGCGAGCAGTTCACGGGCCGCTGCCAGTGCCGCAGCCGCACCTTTGGTCCCCGTTGCGACCGTTACTGCCAGTGTCACATGGGGAAGTGCAACCAGGTGGACGGGACCTGCACCTGTGAGCCAGGCTACCGGGGCAAGTTCTGCCGTGAGGCCTGTCCGGCTGGCTTCTACGGACAAGGCTGCAGGCGACGGTAAGCAGGGGCCTCTTGGGGGTCTCCCACCCCCCAGGGATTCAGAGAGGGAGGGCACATCTGCAACGCTCAGCCCCTACCCAGCCCCTTTGTGCCTTTCCTCAGAACAGTTCAGGGCAGCGTTTCTCAACCATGGCACACTGAAGAGGGGCAGGCTTTAACTCCCAGAATTGTCCGGCCAGCCATGCTTGCCAAGGTTGAGAATTGGCATCCTGGACCACCCAGCAGACCCGCACATGATCTTCCCAGAAAGTTTGGGCAAGAAGCAATCTCTTTATCATCACAGCTCAGATCTACTACTTGTGCCATGTCCATCTTTGGACATTGGCGATCACATTGGCGATCCTATTTTTATCAACAGCCGCACAAAAAAGTGCCACAGAGTTTTGTCCAAACTGGTCCCTTGGATTTTGAAGCCACAATGTTCTTCTTCTGCCTGGACCTCCTTTGCCTTCAATCTTCCCCTGGAGGATTAAGGGAAGGATGCCGTATTTTTCCAGGTGTCGCATCCCATGTCCAACATATTCTAACTTTCGCTTTTTAATGGTTTTGATCATTTCCCTTGGCTTTTCCAGGCGGCTTATCCCTTCCTCATTTCTGACTTTGTCAACCCAGTTTATACATTAACAGTCGCCTGTCAATCCACATAAATCAGCCCTACTGGAAGAAAAATGTTCCTCCTCTTCCTCATCAGCCACCTCCAGACCTGGGGGCTGTTGACTTTCCATCTGAGGGCTGACAGACAGCCCAGGCTCTGCCTTTGTCTCTCTTTCTCTGACAGCTCCATTCCCTCTTCCCCCTTGGAGCTCCCAGGTTGCCTTGATGCTGACCCTGACTCCCATGCCTCCTTCTCCTCCTCTGATTCGGCTGCTGGAGGGGCAGACAGCCAACAAACTACCCGGCCTCATGGCTTTCACATACTCTCTGCTCCATCTCCACAGGTGCGGTCAGTGTAAGGAGCTGCAGCCGTGTACAATTGTGGATGGCCGTTGCCTGGCCTGCGAAGTTGGTTGGAATGGCACCAAGTGTGACCAGATCTGCTCCCTGGGCTTTTATGGAGAGGGCTGTGAGCAGATCTGCCCTCCCTGTAAGGATGGCCACACCTGCAACCATATCAACGGGAAGTGTTCCCACTGCAATCCAGGCTGGATTGGAGACAGGTGAGTAGCTGATTGTCCCTGAGTTCCAAATATTGTCCTTGATCGTATCCTGCCTCTGATGTGTTGGTGTATCTTCCCTTTGCAGCCCTCAGGGTGACCAAGCCTAAGAATTCATCATGCACATGTATGAAATACTCTACACATGTGTGTTTTGGGTTCTAGATTACCCCTTCAAGGGATCGCTCAGCCTTTATTTGATCCCAGATTAATTCATTGCTGCTTCTTCAGAACCTGATACTCTTAGCCCAAATTACCACATTCATTATTCCAGGGCCTCCGTCTTCTTAGAATTAGAATTAGAATAGAGCTGGAAGGGATCTTGGAGGTCTTCTAGTCCAGCCCCACTACTCAAGCATGAATGATGGGAAACTATCTTCCAATGATCTTCTCAGCTGTCCTCACCACTCTCTATAGAGACTTTCTATCTGAGGCGCTGCGTCCACCAAACCAAAGAGGGATGCGGTTTGTGGTTAAAACATTCTCAATTGTGCCTCTATAAAAAAATGTTTGGGACAGAAAGAGAAAGATGTGCTCTTCTCATCTGATGCAGGAAATGCCGATGCAGGTTTGCATGCTTCACTAAGGATGGTGTGTGGAGACACCAATTCAGATTGTAGTTATCTTCATCCCTAGATACTTAATACTGTTGACCACCTCTACAACTGCATCATTGATAGAGTGGAGTATGGCTGTGCCAGCTCTTTCTAAAACCTCCTGCAGCCAGCACCCCAAAGTCAACCCCTGAACCCCCAAGTAGACGAAGCCCTGTCTCCACTACCCCCTGTTTGTCTTGCTGCCCTTTTCTCCAGGTGCCAGACCAAATGCCGCAACGGGACGTATGGTGAGAACTGTGCCTTCGTCTGCAGCAGCTGTTTTAACGGGGAGTGCCACTTTGAGACTGGGAGGTGCCTCTGCCAGGCCGGGTTCCACGGGACATTGTAAGTGAGCATCACGGGGGAAGACTCAAATCCCCCACCCCACCCACCCCTGTATGCACCTGGGCAAGGCTGGGCTTAGCCAAGGAAACTGAAAGGCACTTTTGCCTGCTGAAGCAAAGCAAAATGGAGCATGCGCTTTTCTTCAGTCTGAACAATGTATGTTTCTGACTTGTTACAGGTTCCTCTTCTATTTAGGACAAGGTGACTTGTGTTCTTTAAGCAAATCAACAAACACAGGAGTGCCCTGTTTCCTGTTGGGGCCTCCTTGCTAATGAGACACTTAGATCTGTGTTTACAGCCGTGTTTCTCAACCTCAGCTTGAAGCTTCAACTCCCAGAATTGCCAGCCAGCCAGGCTGGGGAATAAATCTAAAACAGATAGTCCTCAACTTGGGACAATTTGGGGAGGGCAGAAAATGGCTCAACGGCACAACCGGAAGTTTGGAAACGAACTTCCGGTTGACCCATTGGGCGTGTTTTTCGCCTTCCCCAGGCTCTAGAGGCTTTCCTGAAGCCTGGGAGGGCGAAAACCGCCTCCCCCAGCCCTCCAGAATGCCGAAAATCAGTGTGCGCCGGAGCTGGCAAATATGTCTCCGCATGCCACCTGTGCCATGCGTGCCTTAGGTTCGCCATCACGGTTCTATAGTGCTCAAGGGTAGGAGAAGTAAGGAATGGAAGCTTTTTAGAGAATTATTCAAGCTCAAGTCGGAATTGCCTGGCTGTTTGGAATTATTAAGCAGTGGAAGAGTCCTGAGGGGTCGCTCCATGAAGGTGTTCAAAGAAAGGACATTTGTCTGGGCTCGTTGGAGGAGTCCCACTCTAAATTGGGCGAGAAGGCCTCCCAGGTCTGGAGCTGGGAGGTGAGGACAGTTGTGCCAACAAATATGACTCTGTGTGCCACCTGTAGCACGCGTGACATTGGTTTGCCTTCACGGCCCTAGGGCCCTGTGCAATGTAGTGAGCTCTGTGTCTTAGTAGGTTAATCCTATGATGTCCTGGAGGGTCCTGTCTTAATCCCTTCATCCTGGAGATAGGGTCGCCCAGTCTCTCTTAATGGGCACAAAGTATCTGCTGAGTCTGCTTTCTGTCTTTTTAAGAGAATGAGTCTCTATTTCTTATTTAGGGAAATATAATATTCTGCCTTTTGAATATTTCCTAAAATATTTCATTCTTCTAGGAGAAGGAGGGGTGCTAACTTTCTGCAGTAATAAGGCCTAATTTCTTAATCTCAGCAGCTTTTATTTGTGTGGATTTCTGCTCTCAGAATTCCCCATCCAGCCTGCTTCCCTGGGTTCTAGATTAATAGCTGCTTCTTTTAATCCAGACTCAGCAATGGTCAGCTCCTATGCAGGCTCCCAGAATCTCTTTTGACCAACTGCCTGATTGGGTTTGTAGGCAATGAAATACTTTAAAGGAGCAAGAAGATGTGCGTCTCAGCCCTGCAAAGGTTTAATGCACCCTTCTCACTTCTGTTGGAAGAAATGTCCATCTGGGTTCAGTTCCAAGTGGGGGAAAAGACTGGAAACATGGAGGCTGCTTGGAAAGATGGTTTAATGGTGGACAGGATCCCATGGCTTGAGCTCCTGAACAGAAAAAGGGGCTCACATGCTTTCAGGTGTTGGGTGAAGAAGAAAAAGAGAGAAAAAAGGTCTTGCTGAGTGTTCCTGGGTTTTTTATACTCTGTTGGGCCCCATCTCTTTGTTTCCTGTTCCTGTGTAAGTAATGTATTCTGATTGGTTATCAGACTCCTAGGGGTGGGTGGGTAGGTCTTAGCTAACTTTGTAGGTTGCGTGTCTTTTGAGTCCCAAGCTTGGTTGAGTTCCCAGATGCCATGTGGTGAGTTTCTGTAGAAGGCTAATCCTACCTTTGTTATGTAGACTAGCTCAGGCTTTTTTAATGGCCCATTGAGAAAGGTGGGGGCTATTAAGATGAGTCTGCTTCCTGCCTAAAAACATGTTTCTCCATTTCTGATGCAGGGAAATATAATATTCTGCCTTTTCAATATTTCCCCATTTTTCTAGAAGAAAAAAACAACTGATTTCTTCAGTTTCTAGTTAAGGACAAAGAATGGAAAGGATCTTAAGTTTTTTCCTCCTCCCCAAAGAGAATTGTATGATCCTACCCACTCTCAAAAAAGTAGCTTTTTTAAAATACCAAAAGAGCATCTTCTGCCAGCAGAAAGTTGTCTCCCTATGGTTGAACAGAGAAGCACAAGATCTTCATTTCCTGCCTTCCACAGTTCTTTAAATTTAGCAGAAAAAGGACATCCTGGCCACTTCGTTGTGTTTAGTCATGGCATGCTTATTCAAGACAAAGCTTGCTGTGTTTTCAGCAAAGAAAACTGACTTCTCCCTCCGAGTAAAGGGGGGAATCTTTCTACCCACCGTTTCTTTTTCTATTATATATGTAAAACAAAATTATTGCTAGCTTGGGATTCTCTTTGTCTTTTTTTCTCCAACATCTGCTTTCCCAACCTGGGGCACTCATGAATGTGTTGGGATTAAAATTCACATCATTCCCAGATGGACTGCAGGATGCTAATCAGCTCCAGACAGTTGGCACTCACCTTCCCTAAAGCATTGTTTCTCAACTTTGGCAATTTTGAGTTGGGTGGGCTTCGACTCCCAGAATTGCCCTGGTTAGACAATTCTGAGAGTCAAAGTCCACCCAACTTTAACAGATTAACAGAGTTGGAAGGGAGCTTGTAGGTCATCGAGTCCAGCCCCCTACCCAAGCAGGAGATCCTATCTACACCATTTCTGACAGATGGCAGTCCAATCTCTTCTTGAAAGCTCCCAGTGATGAAGCTTCCATAACATCTGAAGGCAACTTCTGTTGCATGGGTGGATTGTTCTCACTGTCAGAAAATTCCTCCTTATTTCCAGGTTGAATCTCTGCTTGGTCAATTTCTATCCATTGTTCCTTGCTTGGCCTTCAGGTGCTTTGGAAAATAGCTTGACCCCCACCTCTCTGTGGCAGCCTCTCAAATATTGGAAGATGCTCTCCTGTCTCCCCTGGTCCTTCTCTTCACTAGACTAGCCATGCCCAGTTCCTGCAACCGTTCTTCATGTTTTAGTCTCCAGACCTTTGATCATCTTAGATAGATTCAGATTAATAGAGGTGAAAGAGACCTTGAAGGTCATGTAATCCAACCCCCATGCCTGAGCATTTCTGACAGATGACAGTCCAGTCTCTTCTTGAAAGCCTACAGTGATGAAGCTCCCACAATGTCCAAAGGCAACTTCTGTTCCATGGGTTGAATATTCTCACGGTCAGAAAATTCCTCCTTATTTCCAGGTTGAATCTCTCATTGTTCAGTTTCCATCCATTATTCCTTGTCTGGCCTTCAGGTGCTTTGGGAAATAGCTTGACCTCTTCCTCTCTAGGGCAGCCCCTGAAATATTGGAAGACTGCTATCCTGTCTCCCCTGGTCCTTCTCTTCCCTAGACTAGCCATGCCCAGCTCCTGCAACCTTAAATTGCCACGTTTGAGAAACACCATCCTGAAGAAAAGTGATTGTGCAAGTATAAAAAAACCACATCCGCACAATGAAATTACAAGCTTTAGGATAGTCCAGTGGGGATCTCAAGGTTAACTGGCTCCAGGATCTATGAAGAAGACAAGAAGCAGCTTCTGAATTTAGTTCAGAGATGGGTCCCCACATCCCCAAAACCTCCTTGTAGTTCTTGAAGCCATCTTGGTCTACAATTGCTGAAAATTGTCAGTTCCTGTGGTTGAAAGAATGGTAGAATCGGTATCTCTGTTCCCTATAAAACAGCAAAACAGTCCTAGATATTGTTACCAGATTAGAGGATATGAAAATTATCCTTTCATTGTCCCTTGGACATCATTAATCATCTATAATCAAGCCCCAAAGCTGGAATATGTTTCGTCCTTTCTCCCTCCCTTCTTCCTTCCTGCTTTTTCTTTCATCCTTCCTTCCTTTTTTTCGGTTTCCTTCCTTCCACTTGCACAGCTTTTGCTGAGTTCCAGGCACCTCTGCATAACACTTTTGGCACATTTGTAAACAAGGTTGGGCGGGGGAGGGAGGGAGGGAGAGAGAGAGACATCTGGATTTTCTTCCTTGAGATGTGTTGTGGCATGCGTTGCTCTGGTCAAAGGATGAAAGGACTTTGACGCAGATGGGAAGCCCTGGGACATGCTAAAAATAGGTTTGGTGGGGAATTTTTCCTTTTGGCTTCTGATGGATGCGTGTAGTCTTCCCAGTCAGTTCGAGGGTTTGCCTGGGTTTGTTGGTGCCATCAGAAAAGCTGAAGGTTGGCTTAGGCAGCGTTTCTCCATCTTGGCAGCTTTAAGATGGGTGGACTTCAACTCCCAGAATTCCCCAGCCACATTCAAGTTGCCAAGACTGAGAAATGCTGGTTTAGGATTCTAGGCTACCCATCATCAATCACAATGAACATTTATTGGGTGGGGTGGGGGGGTGAGTTAAAGAGTGTTCCAGCCGGGAGTGGTGCGGTTGCCTAGAGGTGGAGCTTTCGCCTCATAATCAGGAGGCTGTGAGTTTGATCCTCGGTAGAGGCAAATATTTCTCTCTCTCGGCATGATGAGAATATATCTGCTGAAAAAAACTCCACATTGGTGACAGGAAGGGCATCCGGCCATTAAAATACTCTCTAGCTCCATTCAGTTGCCCAGACTCCACCCTGCAAGGGAATATGGGGTTGTGAAATGAAGACGATGAAGGTGATGAAAGAATGTTTTGGCCCCTCCCCACAAGATGATTTTCATAGCCCATCACAGGTTGGCAGTGTGAGTCTGCCTACAGCACCTCCTGAGCCGGTCTGCAGGACATGGCATCCAAATACACTCTTGGGGGGGGGGGGGAGCATAAAGATTGCTGAGCCTTTAAGAACTCGTTGTCCTTGCCTGAAACCATCAACCTGCAAAAATATTAAAATGCAAAATTCTGCAGAACTGCAAGCTCTCAAAAGGGTCTTCCAATTGAAAACAGCAGGGCAGGCAGGAAATACGTTCCTTTGTGAGCCGGCCAGCTTGCAGCTGCTGTGAGGAGCCAGGAAGCCTCTGGGCCAAACCAGCACATGGCCCTGAGGAAGGCAGGATCCGAGCCAAGGAAAAAACTCTGGAGGTCCAAGAGGCATCAGCATTCCTGGGAGAATTGGATGGCCAAAGGGCAGCCTTTGCAGGCCAAGCCTCTTCCCCTGGCTGCTCCTTGAGGGTGAGCCCCCTCCAGCCAGTCTGGACCAGGGCTCCTTTCTTCAGGGTTAGCTCACTCGGCTGGTGGGAGGAGGAACGGATTTCCAGAGGGAAAAAATTGCAGCCTACAGGAACCATTTGCACCACTCAGGTGACCCATTTGCAACCATTTCCCAGCAGGACTCAGGGCGGTGCACAAACCCAAAGGAGGGGAAGGGAAACACAAGAACTACAACAAAAAGTACAGGGAATTTAAAACAACCAACAGCCACACGATTCGAGAGGGGAAGGGAACTCATCGACCCCAGGCCTGCCGACAAAGCCAGGTTTTAACGGCTTTTCAGAAGGCCTGGAGAGAGGTGAGGGTCCGAATCTCTGCGGGGAGCTCGTTCCAAAGGGCCGGAGCCGCCACAGAGAAGGCCCTCCCCTGGGTAGTAGCCAGATGACATTGGCTAGTAGATGGAACCCGGAGGAGGCCTAATCTGTGTGACCTAATGGGTCTTTGGGAGGTAATTGGCAGCAGGCGGTCTCTCAGAGTTGAAGAAGCTTCTTGGATGAGAAGTGAAACATCTTCAAAAGAAAAAACAGAAAATCCAGTTGCCTCTGGAAAAAGCACCTTTGGGATAACCATGACCTGGATGACGGAGAATCTCTACCGACTTTGCAAACTACTATGAAACCAAAGGTGCTTTTTCAGGAGGCGACTGGACTTTCTTGTTTTTTCTTCTGAAGACATTTTGCTTCTCATTCAAGAAGCTTCTCAGCCATACAATTTGGGATGAACCCCCTTCAAATGGTGCGGGAGCATGAAAAGATTTCCAGAGGAAAAAATGGCACAGGAACCATTTGCACCACTCAGGTGACCCTGAGGACACAAATAAGCCTCCAGGGGCCCTCAGGGACCCTCTAAAAGGATGCAAAGAGCCAGCTGTCTGCAAGGAATATCAACCCTTCCCTTCCCCACCATCCAGTCAGAGCTGAAGAAGCTTCTTGGATGAGAAGCGAAACGTCTTCAAAACAGAAACCAAGGAAGTCCAGTTGCCTCCTGAAAAAAGCACCTTTGGGACAACCGTGACGTAGAGGACTGAGAATCTCTACAGACTTTTAGCTATACAATTTGGGATGAAGACCCTTGGAATGGTGGGGAAGTAGGAACGGATCTCCAGAAAGAAAGAAATAACCGCCGACTACAAGAACCATTTGCACCACTCAGGTGACCCTGAGGACCAATGATGGGTTCCTACCGGTTTGGACCAGTTCGGCCGAACCAGTAGTAGTTTGGTGGCCTGGGTCACTGGAACCAGCAGCAACCCAGACCTACGCCTCGTTCTCCCTACAGAACAGCCCCCAAACCAGTTCTCCCGTAGGTGCCGCCATCTTGTTTTTTGCTTCCGCGCATGTACAAAAGCATTTTTATAGTATTGCGCATGCTGCATGACCATGAGAGAAACGGCAGTAGCGGCTGCCAGAACCCACCCCTGCTGAGGACACAAATAAACCTCCAAGTGGCATCAAAGACACTGTAAAACAGGAGTGTCAAACTGGATTTATTTGAGGGGCAAATCAGCATTGTAGTTCTCTGTGAACTGGCAGGGTTGGGGGTGGGGATCGGGGACAGATGCCTCCTGCAGCACCCTGCCGGCCAAAACAGGGTGCAGGGTGTCCGCACCCCCCCCACACACACTTCATTTTTACCCTGCCTGGCCTCCTGCAGCACTCTGCCAGCCGTTTCCAGCCCTTTTTTGGCTGGCAAGGTGCTGCAGGAGGCCACGCAGGGCGGAAACAAGGCACAAGGCACACCCATGGCAGATCTGACACTAGCAGAGTTCATAAATTGGGCACATCTGCCCTAGTGGAGAAGGTAACCATAAGCAAAGATGACCCAGGGGGCAGCTCTTATAGGTCAGAGGAGCAGGACTTTCCTGTGCTCAAAGGCCACATCTCTTTCCTTTTTTAAAAAAAAGCTGCCCATTTGGGAGGAAAAATGCATGCTCTGAGTCTGTAATTTTTCACTTTAATAGGACCCAAATGGGGAAAATCACCCCACTTCTAAGAATTGCTTTTGAATCGGGGAATTACTTACTTGGCTCTTGAAAAACCCAGCTGCGCCACAGGGCTTAGAATTTAAAAGACATTTCAAAGTGAATGGAGTATTTTTAGCCTTGTAGGTCATTCATTCGGCTCCTTCCGCTTCTCCAAACTTCCCAGGGTTGCCCAAAAGCCCCCCTCCCCCAGGGGGGGGGCTCTGGGGAAGTTAGATCCCCCAGGGAGGTGTGGCTGCATCCTGCATTTGGTTGACCCACTGGACTCAAGGCAAACCATGGAGGAAGTGCTTGCTGGACACACAATTTGGAGGGAGACTTAAAAAGAGCTCAGGGCCAGGAATATCCAAGAGAAGGGTCATAAAAATCAAAATGGAGGCCATGATTATGACTGAAGCCCCCTCCCCTTTTCAACATACATGAGAGATGGTGCTTGTTGCAGCTGCCAGATGGATTATTATTATTTTTATATCCCGAGGATGCTTGTGCTCAGGGTTTGGCATGGAGCCAGATAGTTTTGTGGTTGGGGGCTGCCTCATTTTTTCCAGCCTCTGAGGACCCCAATGGGGAGGTAAAGCAAAGGCACTGAACAGGCAGGGCCCCAAATGTTGGTTCTCCTTTGTTTTTTGTGGGGTGTACGACAAGCTTTCTGGGGACTCACACATCTATTCTGGTGCTTATTTAAAATAAATTTTGAAAACTTGAACCAGCAAATTTTAACAATGCAATCTTTATTTATTCAAAATATGTATATAACTACCAATCATAAAATAACTCTGGGTGATTTGCAACCCATAAAATAGTGTAAAGGCAATGGTATAAAAACCCATAAAAATAAAGATACAATCCAGAGACCTACATTCCCTCTAAGGCAAAGAAACAGATGTGCAAGATAAAATGTCTTGTGGGCACCAGCTGGATTGGGCACCAATAAAACATGTCCATAATAAACTTTGCAGCTCCCAACATTTATTTAATCTTACTATCAAGTAAATTTGGGCAGCTAGAGAATTAGAAGTTACATGTTATTTGGGGGGCTGCCACAGAGATGAGGGAGTCAACCTGTTTTTCAAAGCACCTAAAGGCCAGACAAGGAAGAATGGATAGAAACTGAACAAGGAGAGATTCAACATGGAAATAAGGAGGAATTTTCTGACTGTAAGAAGAATCAATTGATGGAAAATAAGTTCCCTTCAGAAGCTGTGGGAGCTTCATCACTGGAGGCTTTCAAGAAGAGACTGGACTACCATCGGTCAGAAATGGTGTAGGGTCTCCTGCTTGGGCAGAGGGTTGGACTAGATGACCTACAAGGTCCCTTCCAACTGTTAATCTGAATATCTGAATAAGGCTGGTTTAAAAGGGGGCAGAGTAGTATAGGATTCAGTGTGTAATGGAAATCCATGGAGTTGTGGAGCGAGTTGCACCATTGCATGGAGTTGTGAGACGGTTTCATTTGAAATCCCAAAGGTTCTTTTTTCAAGAAGCAACTGGACATTCCTGGTTTTTCTCTGAAGACGTTTCGTTTCTCATCCAGCTCTTCTCCTCATTCTCTTGCACGAGAAGCGAAACGTCTTCTAAGAAAAACCAAGGAAGCCTCTTGAAAAAGCACTTTTGGGACCACCATGACCTGGAAGGACTGGGACAATTCATTTGAAGCAGAGGAGAAATGCACAATATTTCTATTCAGGCATCCACCAAAGGTGCCTACAAGTTGTGCTGTAGCTTCTGGGCATCATGTTGGAGACCCTGCCATTAAATGTGGCATTATCCCGCTGTCCTTTCCAGTAGGGCTTCTCTGAGTAATTTAAATGGAAGATTGTGGTGAGCTCCAGGTCTGCCTTTGAAGGTCTGACCTCTTTTGCCCTCTCTTCTTTCGCCAGCTGCAACCTGACCTGTCCGACTGGCCATTATGGTGCAAACTGCACTGAGCTGTGCAACTGCCATGATGACACCTGCAACCCCTTCACCGGCATGTGCCACATGGGTAAGTCCCTGGCCAACCTTTCCCCAAAGCTTCTTGCCCCAGCTGGGTGGGGGAGGGTGCAAAGTGTGCCCCCCCCCAAGATTCAAAAGGCAGCCACAACAGCCTCCTCACTTTGTTGCAGCTGCCCTATTGCCTTTTTTTCCCAACACACTCTCAGAGTTGGGATTCAGCCGTTTCGGACTGGTTTGGGCGAACTGGATGCTAATTTTACATCTAGTTCATCAAACTGGTAGTTGGGAGGACTGGCTGGCCCTGCCCACCCCACCCTGCCCCTCCCAGAAGGCTCCATGCGGCCCATTTTGGATGCCAAGTAAGTGTAGGGTCTGCATAGAGGCTCTAGGAGGACGAAAAAGAGGCCTCTCGGAAGTCTGGAAACGAGCCAGTTTCTGGCCTCCAGAAGGCCAGCGGAGGCCGTTTTCACCCACCCGGAGGCTCGAAGAAACCCTCCAGAGTCTGGGGAGGGTGAAAAGCCCCCCCCCCCCGGTGGTGCAGGAGTCTGGGTAGGCCACACCCCTGTGGCCACACACACCAGCAACTGGGCAGAGAACCGGTTGCTAACATTTTTCAATCCCACCCCTGCACACTCTGCAATCACAACACACACACACACACATCCCACCTTGCAAGGACAGGTGTGGTTTCCTCTGCCCACTGACTCTTGCCAACCTCTTTTCCCCAGAGGCCAATCAGCGGATGGGGCTCATTGGTGCCGGAGTCCTCCTGACGTTTCTGCTCTGCCTCGTCCTCTCGCTGTTGTCCTGCTGTTGCATTTGTCGAAAAAAGGATCAGGCACGGGAGTGAGTACCCACAGGGGATGGATGGGGGGTGGGGGAGAGTGAGTGGGAGGAGGGAAGCTGCAGAGAACCAGTCTTCCAGAAAACGACTCCTGCCTGGAAGGGATGCCAAGACGGGGGAGGAAGGATGGGCCAGGAGGCACTTCGATCTGGCCAGCTTCCTTCAGCTGCCCAATTTCCTGAGAACAGTTACTGCTATTCCTTGAATTATGAGCACAAACCAGTTAAGTGACTTTTGCCCTAGTTTACAACCGTCCTTGCCACGGTTGTTAAGTGAATCCCTGCAGTGGTTAAATTAGTAACACCGTTGTTAAGTCCATCTGGTTTCTCCATTGACCTTGTTATGAGAAGGTCGCAAAATGGGATCATAGGATGGTGGAACACTGCTGCCGTCATAAATGCAAGTCGGTTGCCAAGTGCTTGAATTTTGATGACATGAACCTGGGGATGTGGCAGCAGTCATAAGTGTGAAAAGGGGTCACAAATCACTTTTTCAGTGATGTCCAAACTTTGAATCGCCATTAAGGGAACTGTTATAGGTCTACCTGTAACCAATGGAAGAACTTGTGTCCCGTAGTTGTAGGTGTTCCATCACTGGAGGTTTTCAAGGAAAGTTTGGACAACTATTTGTCCAGAAGGTTTGGACTTCAATACCCAGAATTCCTCTTGCGGGCTGGGGAATTCTGGGTATTGAAGTCCAAACGTCTTAACTTTAAGATGGGCAAGGCTGGAAAATCCTGCCTTATTCCATCCATAGCTGTAGATGCCACTTTCCCCTGCCTTCGGATTACAGCCACCCACCCACCCCCACCCCTTCCCTATCACCTTATACAGGTAGGATAGGTGAGATGCAGGGAAATCTAAGACAAAAGGAGCAAATTATAAAGATGCAATGCAATATGACCCCTATTGAGGGCTGTGTTGGTGCAGTGGTTAGAATACAATTACAATTTCTGCCAACTGCCAGCAGTTTCATCCTGACCCAGCCTTCCATCCTTCCGAGGTGGGTAAAATGAGGACTCAGATTGTTGGGGGCAAGAGGCTGACTCTATAAACCACTTGGAGAGGGCTGGAAAGCATCATGAAGCGGTATAGAAGTCTAAGTGATATTGCTATCCATGTGGCAACTTTTGACTGTGGTCTCACCGGGTTGTCTGGCTTCCTTCACAGCATTCGCCAGGACTTGGCTCATAAAAAATCTTCAAGGCGCCTTTGTGGACAGTTCAGCCAAATCAGCTTGAAGCTGCCCCGGATCCCCCTTCGCCGTCAGAAGTTGCCAAAAGTTGTAGGTAAGGATCCACTCCACGGTCTTGGCCACTGTTCCCTCTGGCTAATGGACTTGAAACTGGAAAGGGGGGGGGGGCGCAGATGCCAGGAGAAAGATTTTGGCCACACAGTCGTCACTGCTAGATTGAGAATAGAATAGGAGTGGGAGTGGGAGTGGGAGTGGGAGTGGGAGTGGGAGTGGGAGTAGAATAGAATAGGAATAGGAATAGGAATAGGAATAGGAATAGGAATAGGAATAGGAATAGGAATAGGAATAAAATATAATAATAATAGGAATAGATTAAAATAGATTAGAATAGAATAGAATGAGGAATAGAATAGAATGAGGAATAGGAATAAAAGAGGAATAGGAATAAAATATAATAATAATAATAATAATAATAATAATAATAATAATAATAATAATAATAATAATAATAATAGGTACATTAAAGAAAGAAACAGAGTCACTAATCCTTTTTTTTCTATCGAACAGAACTTTTTTATTTTTCTTTAAAAAAAACACAAATATGTCATCATTTGTCAATCATTAAGACATTGAAGTACAATTTTTTTTGTTGTGTGTACCCCTCCCTCCCTCCACCCCCCCACCCCCCCTCCTCCTTCCCCCCCCCCCGACTTCCCAGAACCCGTACACGGTATGGATTTTTAACTAACACAGTCTAAAATCTATTGAGAAAAAAGAAATAAAGAAATTAATGACATTCTAGATTGACCTTAGCTTCTTCTTACTGAACTGACTTTTAACAGTTTAAATCATTTCTGATCTTAAGCATAGGCTAACTGGAATTTCTTAGTCCCGTATTTATTTTGTATATAGTCAATCCATTTTTTCCAGTCTCGTTTATATCTCTCATTTGAATGATCTTTGAGATATGCCGATATTTTAGCCATTTCAGCTAAGTTTGTTACTTTCAATGTCCATTCTTGGATTGTAGGCAAGTCTTCCTTCTTCCAATATTGCGCCACCAACAGTCTTGCTGCAGTTATCAGGTGCAGAATCAAATTGGTCTCTACCACTGTAAAGTCAGTACATATACCTAGTAAAAATAACTGAGGACTAAACTTTATCCTTCTTTTAAAAACATTTTGCATGACCCACCATATTTTTATCCAAAATGCCTTAACCTTTTGGCAGGTCCACCATATATGATAGTATGTAGCATCGAGAGAACCACACCTCCAACATTTAGGCTGTACATTCGGATACATAGAAGCCAACTTTTTAGGATCTAAATGCCATCTATAGAACATCTTGTAAAAATTTTCTCTCAGATTTTGAGCTTGTGTAAATTTCACATTTCTTACCCAGATTCTTTCCCATGTATCCAACATTATTGGTTCCTCAATATTTTGAGCCCATTTTATCATACAATCTTTAACTAATTCTGTTTCCGAATCCATCTGTATTAATACATTATATATCCTCTTTATATGCATTAAGCTTTGATCTCTTATTTGTTTAAACAGATTATCCTCAACTTGAATAAAACCAATTTTTTGATCTATTTTCCACCTAGCCTGTAATTGCCCATACTGGAACCATGTTTGAACTACCTTCTCCTCTTTTAATACCTCTAAAGATTTTAATTGTAATACCCCCCTTTCCGAGGTAAGAAGCTGTCTGTAGGTAATTCTGTCATGTTTTTGTGCTGTATTCATATTTTCAATTGCGTGTCTAGGAATTGCCCACATGGGTATCTTGTCATTTAATTTATATTGGTATTTCTTCCAGACCCGCAATAAAGCATTTCTTAAAATATGACTTTTAAAGTTCTTATCCAATTTTTTGTTGAATAACAGGTAAGCATGCCAACCAAATACCAGATCGTGTCCCTCAATGTTCAATATTCTATCATTGGTTAAGTGAATCCAATCACTAATTACAGATAATGCCACTGCATCATAATATATTTTTAAATTAGGTAGTTTCAATCCTCCTCTCTCACGTACATCTTGCATTATTTTCATCTTTACCCTCGGCTTCTTTCCTGCCCACACAAATTTGTTGATACCCTTCTGCCATTCTAAAAGGTTCGCATCTTTTTTAAGTATAGGTAACATTTGGAAGAGAAATAAAAATTTTGGTAAAATGTTCATTTTCACTGCCGCTATCCTACCCAGCAAAGATAAGTGCAATTTCTCCCATTTTTTCATCTCTGTCTGTATGCTATGCCAAAGTGGTTCATAATTATGCTTATATAATTTCCCATTTGAAGTTAAAATGTTAACTCCAAGATATTTGACTTTTTTAACTACCTCACATCCTAGCATCACTCCTAATTCTTCCTTTTGTTTAATATTCATATTTATAGCTAATATTTTGGTTTTTCCTAAGTTTATTTTAAAGCCCGACACTTGACCATATTGATTAATCATATTCATTAAAACCATACTGGATTCCTGCGGTTGTTCCAATATTATGACCAAATCATCCGCAAAAGCGCGGACTCTATATTCTTGCTGCCTAATCTTGATCCCTTTTAAACCATCCAAGCCCCGTATTTTATTCAACAATACTTCCAAAGTTATAATAAACAATAATGGGGACAAAGGACACCCCTGTCTTGTACCTTTTCCAATTTGAAAAGAGTCTGTTAGACTTCCATTGACTATGATTTGTGCTGTTTGCTGTTGGTATATTGCTTTAATTGACTGTAAAAAATTATCTCCTATCTGCATTTTTTTGCAGTATCTTCAACAGAAATTGCCAGTTAACTCGATCAAAGGCCTTCTCAGCATCCAAAAATATAAACGCAGCAGGGATCTGGTTGTTCTTTCCCAAATATTCTAATGCATTAATAATTAATCTAACATTACTTTTCATCTGTCTCCCTTGTATAAAACCTGTTTGGTCCGTATGTATCAATTGTTGAGTGACCAACATTAACCTATTTGCTAATATTTTAGTAAAAATTTTATAATCTACATTCAGTAATGAAATAGGTCTATAATTTTTGGGTTGAGTAGTATCTTGATCTTCTTTGGGTATCAAAGATATAAACGCTGTCTTCCAAGATGGAGGGACTTTACCTTCCGTTTGAATCATATTAAATAATTCTCTAAGAGGTTCTACCATTTCTAACTGTAAGTTTTTATAGTAAACCGCTGTCAAGCCATCTGTACCTGGTGCTTTCCCTGACTTTAATTGCTTAATTACCTGCAGGATTTCCCCCGAGGTTATTGGTTGATTCAATTTTTGCCTGTGTTCTTCTCTAACTGAAGGTATTTTCTCTTTGTCTAAATATTTGTCTATGTCTAAACCATTAATTTTATCCCCTTTATACAGTTCTGTAAAAAATTCCCAGAAAGCCTTTTGAATCTCTTCCTGTTGAAACACCTCCTTCCCTCTGTAAATCAGTTTAGATATATTTCGAGTTTTCCTTTTTTTCCTAATCTGATAAGCTAACCATCTGCCAGGTTTGTTTGCATTACAAAAAGTATTGTGTTTTGCATATAATAGATTAGTAGCCACCTGGTCAGAGATCAACATGTCAAATTGAGATTTTAATATGTTAATAGCTTCCTTAACCTTTGTATCGTCTGGGTTCATTGTTAACTCCAGCTCTTTTCTCTTAATTTCCTCTTCCAGTTCTGTTCGTTTTAACCCTTGCTTATTTCTATGTGTTTTATTTATATTCATCAAAACTCCTCTCATATACGCTTTGCTTGCGTCCCATACAAATTCCATAGATGTACCCTTATTCATATTCAAAACAAAATATTCCGATAGTAATTTTTTACAATCATTAATATACTTTTCATATCTAAATAAGTTTTCATTCAATCTCCAAGACCTTCTTGCCTGCACTACCCTTCCCAACTCCATCCAAACTGGGTTATGGTCCGAAAGGATCCTAGCTGCAATCTTTGTTTTCTTGACCCTAGAAAGCAAATCATTAGTGGTTAGAATAAAATCAATCCTTGAGAGGGATTGATGCCTGTCCGAGAAGAAAGTAAAGTCACATTCCTCTGCATTTCTTTCTCGCCAAATATCTCTCAATTCAAAATCATCCATAATGTCAAAGAAAGATTTGGGTAACTTTGCTCGCATCTTGGTATTTAGGCGGGAAATCTTCTTATCTCTCTTAGTGTCTATCACTCCATTCCAGTCACCCAATAGTATACAGGAACTATAGTCCCACTGTACTAATTTAGCATGAAGATTTCTATAGAATCTATCTTGCTGTTGATTGGGAGCATAAATTCCCAAAAGTAATGTCTTTTTCCCTTCTAAGATTAAGTCTAAAGCAATATATCTTCCGAAGGGATATGCTTCTATTAATTCAGCTTTCATATCTTTTCTTAAGTATACAACTATACCATTCTTCTTTTCCATAGCAGAAGCTGCAAAATGTTGACCAAGTTTTGAGTTGATCAAATATTTTTGATCAGTTGACTTGATATGAGTTTCTTGCAAACAAATTACATCGTTCTTAAACTGTTTGAGATAATGAAATATTTTCTTCCTCTTCTGTGGAGAGTTCAGTCCGTTGACATTCCATGTTAAAATCTTAGTTGTCATCTTTGGTTGGTTGAAGCATTTTTAGAGCTTCCTGCACGGCCTGTTTAACCTTAGGTCTAGCTCCTCCCATTGCTTCCAGATTTGTTGTTGTAGATCCTTGATCGATGGCCGATGATTGTTGATGCTGTTGCTTTTTAGCTTGTTTCTCCATACGTCTAGTAGTCATGCGGCTAGGTCTTGGTTCCATAGCACCTTGCACTTCTAGAGAAGAGAGATGCTCCATCTTGTCTGGTGGTTGTGTAGTTTGCTGTCTATCCTGTCCTTCTTGTGGTCTTTCTCTAGGTCCAGATGGTGCAGGGTGTCCGGCCTTCAATATATTATAATAAAAATCTCGGGCTTTCCATACAGAGTTGAGGCGGTACCTTTGCTTATCAAATGTAAATATGATGCCAAATGGTGCATCCCATCTATACTGTATCTGACGATTTCTGAGTTCTTCGACCAAAAAAGCGTAGTCTCTCCTGGCTCTTAACATTTGAGGTGGTATCTCTTTCAAAACAGCCAGGTCTTGACCGCCAATTTGAAGCTTAGTATTATAAGATGCTTGCAGTACCATATTTCTAAACTCTCTTGTAGTAAAATATATAACTATCTCTCGAGGAAGCTGCTTCTGCTTTGCCAGCCAGGAGTTAACGCGGTAAGCTTTGTCAATTTGCCAGTCTTGATTGGTCCCTGGTCTTCCCATCAGGCAGTCAAAAGCTTCCAATAGGATCTGTTTCAGGTTCTCCTGTTTCTCCTCACGCAGCCCCCTTACTCTTAATGCGAACTCCATTTGTCGGTACTGTATCATAATAATTTCTTTTTCAGCATTTTCCACTTTTTGTTCCACCACCTCTGTTTTCAATGTCAAGTTAGCATTGGCATCATTAAGAACCTCTAGAGTATCTTCCACTCCAGAAATATGTTCTGTTAATACAGTTACAAGACTCAGCATGTCGTCTCTAATTTTATCAACCTTAGCATCAAATTTCTCATACAGCTCCTGTTTAAGTCCTTTTATTTCACTTTTAATTTCTTCTTTCATTTCTTTTATTTCCTCTTTTCTCTCCTCTCTATTATCTCTAAACTTATCTTCCATTTTAATTGTCTGTGCATTAAGAGCCTCGCTTAGATTACTCAGGAAAAATTCTTTCGTTAACACATCCCCAGCAGGGGGCGTAGGAAGCGGAGGCTGCAGCTTTGTGCCAGGCACTGAGGATGTGCCCCTGGAAGTAGAGGGTGACGACTTCAAGTTAATATTTGGTTTTGAGGCCATTTCAAAATTTATCTGCCTGCAGTTAATAAAACTCTATTGCCTGAATATGCAGCTTTAAGTAAAGAGGCTTTTATTTTGAAGTTTAAGGCTTGGCAAAACTTTCAGTGAGTAAACATTGTAACAAGACCATTCAGCAGATTCATCACCATTTAACTTCCAAATAAGCAAGGTTAATGAAGGAGTAAAATTCTTCTATTGTGAAACCAAAACAAATGATAAGCAATCTCTTTTGTTTTGAATTCTTGTGAGGATTAGTAAAAAGTGTTCGTTATTACCGGAGAAACCAGCCTGCTCGGCGCCATTTTAGAAGCCTCTGAGTAAATAATTTTTCGGAGGAGAAAAAGAAAAGAAGCTAAAATGTTGATAAGCAATTATTGTCCACAGTAAACGGATTCAGCTCGTGATAAGAATAAATCAAACAAAACTTTGAGCAGAGTGGGAGAGACCTACTTTGTCCTGCACAAGGCAGTTTGAAGTTCCCAGCACGGACATCCGTTCTGCCTTGGGCTAGCCCCCCTTTCCTTGCAAGCACAAAAGCTGCAAAAATCGAAGAGCATTTGCCAGCAAAACAGTTTCTTCTTTCCTTCTTGCCTGAAGGATAAGAAAACCTGATAAGACGTCAGATGGAAGATCCTCTAAACAGGTACATAGCCAGGAATTCGGAGGCAGCTGATTTTTTGCTGCCCCCACCAGTAGGCTCCTCCCAGGAAGTCCAGAGTCACTAATCCTGGCTGCGCAAGAACAAGCTATCCGCACAAATGCCATTAAGGCCAAAATCGAAAAATCCTCTGATGATGCCAAATGCAGACTTTGCAAAGAAGCTGATGAAACTGTTGATCACATACTCAGCTGCTGTAAAAAAATCGCGCAGACTGATTATAAATTGCGGCACAATTCAGTAGCACAAATGATCCATTGGAATTTGTGCAAAAATTATAATATCAAAACAGCAAAAAACTGGTGGGAACATCAGCCTGAAAAAGTCACCGAAAATCAGATGGTCAAGATCTTGTGGGATTTCCGTATACAAACCGACAAAATACTGGCGCATAATACACCAGACATCACACTGGTTGAGAAAAATAAGGTCACAATCATAGACATTGCAATACCAGGTGATAGCAGGGTCGCTGGGAAGGAACATGAAAAAATTGCAAAATACCAGGACTTAAAAATCGAAATTCAACGACTATGGCACAAACCAGCAGTGGTAATTCCAGTGGTAATTGGCACACTGGGTGCTATTCCAAAAGCACTGGAATTACATTTAAAACAGTTAAAAATTGACAAAACCACCATCAGTCAAATGCAAAAAGCCGCACTGCTTGGATCTGCACGCATATTACGAAAATACGTTACGACGTCCTAGGCCCCTGGGTGGGGCCCGACTAGTAACCAATGCCAAATCCGGCGAAACAACTGGCCGCTGTGATACAATTGAATAATAATAATAATAGGAATAGGAAAGAATAGAATAGAATAGAATAGAATAGAATAGAATGGAATTCTTTATTGGCCAAGTGTGATTGGACACACAAGGAATTTGTCTTTGGGGCATATGTGTAACTTTTTCCAAGACCTGATTTTGGGCTTACGTCCTATTGGATGGTTGCTTGTAGAGAGTCAGGTACCTTGGTCCATAGACCAAACGAAGGACCCATTGGGATCCCCATGTCAAAACAACTTACCTTATGTGAGGTCAGAACCAGAAAATAACATTTAACACAGCACAGTCCTTAAACAAAATGGTTCGGTTGAGATCTGCATATGTGCAATTGATTGGAGTAGATTGCGGGAGTGACACCGAAATATAATTTTATCATATTTTATCTATATCTTAAATTATTGTATTCTATTCCAATTTCATTTTAGACTGCATTTTATTCCAATTCCATTTTAAATTGTATTGTATCAAATTCCATTTTAAGTTGCTTTTGTTTCTGGAACTTTGCACGCTGCTATGGCCCTAGGGTTAATCAATAAAGACTCAATGTCAATGAATAGAATTCTTTGTTGGACACATAAGGAATTTCTCTTTGGTGCATATGCTCTCAGTGGACATAAAATAAAAGATGCATTTGTCAGGAATCATAAGATACAACACTTTAAAAACCCTCCTTTTAAACTAATGTTTGAAAATCAACAAAGCAGGGGCAGGTTATTCAGCCAGTCAAACTCTTTAAGATCAAGGGACATAATTTTAATGAGGCCCATCTGTCTGAAGCTGCCTTCTTGATTTTTGTCACCCCCCTTTTCAGTTTTGATTTTTTTTTTGTTCCCCAAGCATCAATGTCGGATTCTTGACTTGGCATTCCGCCTCCAAACTATTTAAGCTTTATCTGGTGCTTCCAGTGAACAGCCTGGCTTTATTTCAGCTGTGGAAATATTTGTTATTCTTGGGCTCCAAGTTCTTTTTTGAGTGCATTCATAGGCAACATTGGGACTGTTCAGCTTTGGCTTTCTCTGTATCTGTAATTGAACAAAGACTTTCATAGTGATGTGTCACAAGAAGAAGAATTAGAATAGGATAGAATAGGGTAGGGTAGGGAGGGGTAGGGAAGGGAAGGAAACGGTAGGGTAGGATAAGCTAGGGAAGGGTAGGGTAGTATAGGAAGGATGGGTTAGGGAAGGGTAGGATATGATAGGATAGAGAAGGATAGATAGGGAAGGGAAGGGTAGGATAGGGAAAGATAGGGTAGGGAAGGGAAGGATAGGGTAGGGCATGGTAGGTTAGGGAAGGATAGAGGAGGGAAGGATAGGGTAGGGAAGGATAGGAAAGGGAAAGGTAGGGTAGGGAAGAATAGGGTAGGGTAAGATATTATATGGTAGGGAAGGGAATGGAAAAATAGGGGGGAAGGGAAGGGAAGGGGAGGGGAGGATAGGAAAGGGAAGGATAGGAAAGGGAAGGATAGGGTAGGGAAGGATAGGAAATGGAAGGGGAGGGGAGGGAAAAATAGGGTAGGGTAGGGTAAGGTAGGGTAGGGTAGGGTAGGGAAGGAAAGGATAGGGTAGGGAAGGGAAGAATAGGGAAGGGAAGGATAGGGAAGGAAAGGATAGGTTAGGAAAGGGAAGGGTAGGGTAGGGAAGAATAGGGTAGGGAAGGGTATGTTAGGGAACGGTAGGGTAGGGAAGGGTAGGGTAGGGAAGGATAGTAAAAGGAAGGATAGGGTAGGGAAGGGAAGAATAGGGAAGGGAAGAATAGGGAGGGGGAAGGGAAGAATAGGGTAGGGAAAGACAGGGTAGGGAAGAATAGGAAGTGGAAGGGTAGGATAGAGAAGGATAGGGTATGGTAGGGTAGGGAAGGATAGGGGAGGAAAGGCTAGGAAAGGGAAGGGTAGGGTAGGGAAGAATAGGGAAGGATAGGGAAGGGAAGGGAAAAATAGGGGGAAGGGTAGGGTAGGGAAGAATAGGAAAGGGCCCAGGATAGGGTAGGGAAGGATAGGAAAGGGAAGGGTAGGGTAGGGAAGAATAGGGTAGGGTAGGGAAGAATAGGGTAGGGTAGGGTAGGGAAGGAAAGGAAAGGATAGGGTAGGGAAGAATAGGGAAGGGAAGGATAGGGAAGGGAAGGATAGGTTAGGGAAGGGAAGGGTAGGGAAGAATAGGGTAGGGAAGGGTAGGGTAGGGAAGGGTAGGGTAGGGAAGGGTAGGAAAAGAAAGGGTAGGGAAGGGAAGAATAGGAAAGGGAAGAATAGGGAGGGGGAGGGAAGAATAGGGTAGGGAAGGGTATGGTAGGGTAGGGATGGGTAGGAAAGGACAGGGTAGAGAAGAATAGGAAATGGAGGGGTAGGGTGGAGAAGGATAGAGTATGGTAGGGTAGGGAAGGATAGGGTAGGGAAGGATAGGGTAGGGAAGGATAAGAAAGGGAAGGGTAGGGTAGGGTAGGGAAGAATAGGGTAGGGTAGGATAGGATAGGGTAGGGAAGGAAAGGATAGGGTAGGGAAGAATAGGGAAGGGAAGGATAGGGAAGGGAAGCGAAAAATAGCGGGGAAGGATAGGGGAGGTAAGGATAGGAAAGGGCAGGATAGGGTAGGGAAGGATAGGAAAGGGAAGGGTAGGGTAGGGAAGAATAGGGTAGGGTAGGGTAGGATAGGATAGGGAAGGAAAGGATAGGGTAGGGAAGGGAAGAATAGGGAAGGGAAGGATAGGTTAGGGAAGGGTAGGGTAGGGAAGAATAGGGTAGGGAAGGGAAGGGTAAGGAAGGGAAGGGTAGGGAAGGATAGGAAAAGGAAGGATAGGGTAGGGAAGGGAAGAATAGGGTAGGGAAGGGTAGGGTAGGGAAGGGTAGGGAAGGTAGGGAATGGATAGGGTATGGTAGGGAAGGGAGGGGAAGGGTAAGGAAAGGTAGGGAAGGATAGGAAGGGGAAGGGAAGGGGAGGGAAGGATAGGGTAGGGTTGCAGAGCAGAGCAGACTGGGAAAGCACTGTGTAGATCATTAGTCCAACCTCCCCCATCCAAGCAGGAGAGCCTACACCAATTCTGACAGATGGCAGTCCAGTCTCTTCTTGAAAGCTTCCAGTGATGAAACTCCCACAACCTCCGAAGGCAACTTCTGTTCCATCGGTTGATTGTTCTCACTGTCAGGAAATTCCTCCTTATCCTTTTCTCCTATCTGGAAATAGCTAATTCAAAGGATAAAATCCCCAGAGCTGTTTATTAGGACGAAAATAAGAGTTTTATCAGAGGAAACAAATGCATGAGACACTCTGATGTCCAGTGAGAACCTTATACAGGTAGTCCTCAACTTACAACCACAATTGAGACCAACATTTCTATTACTGAGACATTTGCTAAGTGAGTTTTGCCCCATTATAAGACCTTTCTTCCATGGTTGTTGTGTGAATCACTGCAGTTAAGTTAGTAATACAGTTGTTAAGTGAATATGTCAGGAAGTTTCTCCTTGATTCCATGTTGTTTCTCTCCATTATTAGTTTCCATCCATTGACACCTCCCCCTCTTCTTTATGGCAGCCCTTAATATAATTAATTATTAATATACTTTTAATGATTAATGTACTGAATCACTTTAGTTTACATGTATCATGATAATATACAGTGCAGTACAAAATCTTTATTTCCCTGTCTCTCCTTGTTCTTTTCTGGAATTAAGCATTTAGTTGGGATACAGATTCTTTGTATTTTACTTTTCACTTTTATTTTCACAAAATCAGCAGATAGCCATTTTCTCTCTTTTTGCTTCCAGGCTATTTTTATTTGTTTCATCTTTAAGAGCCGTGTGTCTTTCAGTCTGAGTTGTCCCAGAAATCTCTTTATCAAATCCAACCCATTAAATCTAGTTTTTGTTTTCGCTGCTGTGGTATATTGTTAAAAAGATTGGCCTGATAAATTTGTTTCCTTCAGTTTTAAGTTTCTTTAGTTTTAGGAAACTTGGGATCTGAACAATAGTCAATGCCTGGTTTTTCTTTGTTTGTTTGTTTCCTTTTGCTGACTAAACGGAGCTTTTCCATCTTCGCCTGCAAAGCAGCTCCTCAGTTTGATGTTTGTGTTTTCCATCCAATGATGTCCGTGTTTCTTTTAAGTTGCTGTCAGTGTTTGCTCTACTGCAGTGGTTCCCAAACTTGGCAACTTTAAGACTTGTGGACTTCAACTCCCAGAATTCTCCAGCTCTGCCTGCTGGAGAATTCTGGGAGTTGAAGTCCACAAGTCTTAAAGTTGCCAAGTTTGGGAACCACTGCTCTACTGGATTTTCTTGGCAGAACACAATGGATCTGTCTTCTGCTTCAGTCACTAAATCGCGTCAAATATTCCTATTATTTCAGATGCTATTTTACTTCCAATTTTAGCATTCTGCAGAAAGCCCTCGATTTACGATCACTGTGGAGGGCAAAAATTCTGTTGTTAAGTGAGACATTTTTAAAGTGAGTTTTGCCCCATTTTACGACATTTCTTGCCACCTTTGTTAAGCGCAGTTGATAAGTTAGCAATCTGGTGGTGTACTTGTGAATCTTGACTGCTTGTCAGGAGGTCACAAAAAGGGAATCATATGACCCCGGGATGCTGCAACGCTCATAAGTATGAAGCAGTTGGAAAGCGTCTGAATTTTTGATCACACCGTCATGGGCTGCAAAAGTCCTAACTATGAAAAACAGTCATAAGTCACTTTTTTTCAGCCCCATGGTAACTTTGAATGGTCACTAAATGAACTGTTGTAAGTCGAGGACTACCTGTGTTTGTCCATCATCAGTAGGAATGTTATTTGGTGCTACTTTGACAAGATGCTGTGAGGCCTCCTAGAAGCGCTCAGTTCCTGCTGCCTCTGCACCTGCAACTGGAGCACGGACTTTGAACACCTGCTGTGGTTGACTTACCTGGGAACAGAATTGAGATATTTCTCTCATTTTGAGTTGCAGCTGACAGCAACCTCAACCCTTTGGGTTATAAAGATGGCTGTTCCTTCTTTCCTATCATTTTTTCTTGGCCCATAATAGAAGATGTGAAGAAAAGAAGAATTAGGAGTGGCATGACAGTAGTATTCCAGTATTTGAGGGGCTGCCACAAAGAAGAGGGGGTCAAATTATTCTACAAAGCACCAGAAGGCAAAAAAAGAAACTAATCAAGGAGAGAAGCAACTTGGAATTAAGGAGAAACTTCCTAACAGTGAGGACAATTAACCAGTGGAACAGATGGCCTCCAGAAATTGTAGGCACTTCATTGCTGGAGGTGTTTAAGAAGAGACTAGACATCCACTTATCTGAAATGGTAGAGGTTCTCCTGCTTGAGTAAGGGGCTGGACTAGAAGACCTCCAAGGTTCCTTCCAGCTCATTCATTCTATCTTCTTCTAAAGTTTTTTTGGTGTGAAGTGACCCATTCCATTCCAGTTCTAGAATGTCAATCTGTAATTTCTGCTTTGACAATCACAGGAGTGTCTTGGTTTACTGTTCTGATAGTCCTTGTGTGATGCATATGGCCTCTCCTTTTGCCTCTGGACACAGCAATCTCTGGACCTCCCTTTGGCCTTAATCCGGTGGCATCATAAACCTCAGAGCTGGCCGTATTTGCCCTCCGTAACACCATACTTGGAATACGGCATTCAGTTTTGGTCGCCACGATGTAGAAAAGATGCTGAGACTCTAGAAAGAATGCAGAGAAGAGCAACAAAGATGATTAGGGGACTGGAGGCTAAAACATATGAAGAACAGTTGCAGGAACTGGGTATGTCTAGTTTAATGAAAGGAAGGACTAGGGGAGACATGACAGCAGTGTTCCAATATCTCAAGGGTTGCCACAAAGAAGAGGGAGTCAAACTATTCTCCAAGGCACCTGAGAGCAGGACAAGAAGCAATGGGTGGAAACTAATCAAGGAGAGAAGCAACTTAGAACTGAGGAGAAATTTTCCTGACAGTTAGTACAATTAATCAGTGGAACAGCTTGCCTCCAGAAGTTGTGAATGCTCCAATACTGAATAAGTATAATCTTTATTGTCATTGTAGTTAAATACAATGGAGTTGGAAGCTGGAAGCTTTAAAGAAAAGATTGGACAACCCTTTGTCTGAAATGGTATAGGGTTTCCTGCTTAGGCAGAGGGTAGGACTAAAAGACCTCCAAGGTCCCTTCCAACTCATTCTATTCTATTTTTTCCAAATCTCGTTGGGAAAGGTCCTGAAAGCCGCAGCGCCAAAGCCCCTGGAACGTTTTCCTCCCAAAATGATCCTTGGAGCTGTGTTTACAGTAGCACGCTGGGTCTGGCTTCCCTCCCCTCGCCAGCATAGAGGCCCTTTCTCCGAAGGAGAGACTCGGACTGAATGAGTCTGTGTGTCTGCACTTCCTGGCCTTGACTGCTGCTTGGAGATTTTGTATAAACAATGACAGCGAGAGCTTTCCCCTTGGCCTCTGTCGTGCAGTTGTGTTCTTTGCTGGCGCTCCAGAAGCAGAGACCAATTGGGCCACACAATCCGAGGTGCATTGCTTAGAAATGGAGCATCCCGGCTAGTCCCGCTGCCCATCCTCAGACCAGGATTTGGATCAGGAGTATCCAAACTTGGGAACTTTAAGATTTATGGACTTCAACTCCCAGAATTCCCCAGCCAGCAGTCCACAAGTCTTAAAAGTTCCCAAGTTTGGACACCCCTGATTTAGATGAACCTGGTCCAATTGAGCCAGCTCCTTTCAAACCCTGCTTCCCAACAGCTGCTAGCCAGATGCTCCATCCAGGAAATGAAGAGGCAGGAGCCACAACAACTGCATCTCCAGGCTGTGCAAAATACTGAGACGAGCCAGCTGGATTCCAGCAACATGCTCAGCTGAAATGGGGCCTGCCTCTTGCAGTCTGCAAACCATAGGAGATGGGTTTTCATGTTGTGGGAAGCTTGCTAGTGGGGATTGATTCAATAAACCAGGATTGAACCATGGTGTGAAGCAACTCAAACTATACTGGAACCATGTAAACTGTTGAGACTCGCTAGCTGTGTGTCCCAAGACGTGCTGAGCCACAGAGCCTGGAAATTGTGCAGGGAAGAGCCAGAAAGATAATAAAAGGTCTGGGGACTAAATCATATGAGGAAGGGTTGAGGGGGCCCTTGATATTTGTACTCCGAAGAAGAGAAGGATCGGAAGAGAAGAAATAATTGTCTTCCAGTACAGAACTTCAGGAATTGTCTATGGAGATTCTCCGTCCTCCAGTCATGGTTGTCCCAAAAGCGCAACTTGGACTTTCTGGTTTTTCTCTGAAGATGTTTTGCTTCTCACCCAAAAAGCTTCTTCAGCTCTGACAGGACGGTGGGGAATGGGAGGATTTATACTCCTGCGTGTCCTGTTATCTGTTTGAATGAATTTCCAGAGGAAAAATTGCAGACCATTTGCACTACTCTGGTAACCCTGAGGACACAGATAAAACCTCCAAGTGGCCTCAACCACCCTCTAAAAGGATGCAAATGACCAGCTGTCTGCAGGGAACTTAAATCCTTTTATTCCCTGCCATCCAGTCAGAGCTGAAGAAGCTTCTTGGATGAGAAGCGAAACGTCTTCAAAGAAAAAACCAGAAAGTCCAGTTGCCTGTTGAAAAAAGCAGCTTTGGTACTACTTGAGAGATTATCACCGAGAAGAGGTGATTGTCTTATACCGGAGGGCAGGCCCAGGGGTGGGTTCTGGCTTCTTCTACTGCTGGTTTGCTCAGGGGGCACTTAATGGACGCTATGTGCGCATGCACAGAAGCAAAAAACAAGATGGTGCCGCCTATGGTTCAGGGGTGTGGCTGGCCAAGTTACTACTTACTCGGCCAAACTGGGCCGAACCAGTAGGCACCCACCTCTGGGCAGGACAAGAAGCAATGGGTGGAAACTTGTTAAAGAGAGATGCAAAAAAGAAGGAAGGCGAAATTCCTGCCACCGAGAAGAACTTAGCAATTGGAATAGTTTGCCTCCCAGAGTTGTGATGGAGATTTTTCAAGACAAGATTGGACAACCATTTGTCTGGGATGTTATAAGGACTTCTGCCTTGAGCAGGGGATTGGACTAGAAGACCTCTGAGGTCCCTTCCAGCCCCATGATTCTATGTTTTATGTAGACTGGCTTGCTCCCTCTTCCACTCACTTCCTCTTTCCTACAGGATTCTTGGGATGGCAAAAAACCCCAAATATGGACTGTTGGTTTCAGGTTGGGCTCATGTGCCGTGCAGATTCAAACACCCAGATTTGTAAACTGGGCTTCACAGCTGTTGTTGTTGTTGTTGTTGTTAGCTGCGAAGTTGTGTCTGACTCATTGCGACCCCATGGACAACATTCCTCCAGGCCTTCCTGTCCTCCACCATCCTTTGGAGTCCCTTTAAACTTATGCCTACTGCTTTGGTGACTCCATCCAGCCACTTCGTTCTCTGCCGTCCCCTTCTTCTTTTTTTGCCCTCCATCGTCCCCAGCATGAGGCTCTTTTCCAGGGAGTCCTTCCTTCTCATTAGGTGGCCAAAGGATTTGAGTTTCCTCTTCATGATCTGCCCATCTAAAGAGCAGTCAGGGTTGATCTCCTCTAGGACTGGTAGGTTGGATGGCCTTGCAGTCCAAGGGACTCAATGCAGGTGTCTTCTCCAGCACCAGAATTCAGAATTCTTTGGCGCTCAGCCTTTCTCATGGTCCAACCTTCACAACCATCCATTGCGACTGAGAAAACTATAGCCTTGACTATATGCACACTTTCCTTGGCAGGGTGATGTCTCTGCTTTTTAGGAGGCTGTCTAGATTTGCCATCGCTTTCCTCCCCAGCAGCGAGCATTTCTTAATTTCACAGCTATGTGTGATGCTAATTCTCAGTGCTTTGGCTGAAAGCCCCCAACAAGCAGCTTCGGGGCTTACTGGACCCATACCCCGATGCTGCACTCTCCTGCGTCCTATTTTTGCCCCATGGCTCCCTTCCCCTAAAGCACTCTGCATGCAGTTGCCAGGCTCTGCAGTCTGGAGGGCTGAGTGTGGCCGCCTGCAGAGCCATTCGGGGCCTGACCAGCCCCATGTCCTCCTGCATTGCTCCCTCTGCCTGCCCTAACTGGCACTCCCTGAGCGCCCCTACATTGCCAGAGTTCTCTTATTTCACCAGAATGAAATGCTTTGGTGCCAAGCGCCTTTGTTGGCTTGGCACACGGGCCCTGCCATATGTTCTCATTGCCCAGATCCACATGGCTGCAGTGCAGAGGGGGTGAGGTTCCAGACAGAGCTGCAGGCAGGGCAGGGCACTTCTCTTCTCTTGCTTTGGCTTCTTTCCTTCCTTCCCTCCCTCCCTCCCTGTCTCCTTCCTTTCCTTCCTTCCCTTTCTTCCCTCTCTCCTCCCTCTCTTCCCCTTCCTTCCTCACCTCTCCCTCCCTCCTTTCCTTTCCCTCCCTTCCTTCCCCATCCAAGCCATATCCTTTCTTAGTGTCAATCCAAAAAAGGAAGGATGGCTTCGAAGCACCCTATGAAGGCAGTTATTCCAGACCCTGCAGCCTTTGCCTCCTGCTACCTTCCCACTGGGGGGGGGGGCGCTCAGAGCCACGAAGCCCCCCACTGAAGCTGCCCCCTCTAAGAATCACAGCAGGCCAGAGATTGCAGCAGAATAAACACCCAGGCAGGGATGGCGAGAGGCCCACAGGAAAGTCTTCTTCAGCCACTCTGGGCATGATTTATTTGGCAGTGACTCACCCAGAACCAGAGGTCCGAAGGCATCGGAAACGCCGCTTCCCCTCCGAGTTTTGCTGCACACAGAGGCCCTTCTGTTGGGCTCACCTGGCGCATCACTGCCTTGGCAAAGATCTGACTTCAAACCCCTTTAAAGTGGTTGTATCTTTTCCCGGACGTCTGTGGCCGCTTTCAATGTTCCCAACAGAAGTTACATAGATGCCCAAAGACATTTCTAAAGGACACTTTGCCCCTGAAAGTCCAATCTTTGCACAATGCTGCATATGGGATATAGTCTTTGTTTCCAGTCTCTTCTTAAAAACCTCCAATGCTGGAGCACCCACAACTTCTGGAGGTAAACCATTCCACTGGTCAATTGTTCTCAGCGTCAGGAAATTTCTCCTTTGTTCTACGTTGGATCTCTCCTTGTTAACTAAGAAAACTGCCTGTCTAGGGAGATTCTCAGTCCTCCAGGCCATGGTTGTCCCAAGGGTGCTTTTTTTTCAACAGGTAGCTGGACTTTCTTTGTTTTTCCTTGAGGACGTTTTGCTTCTCATCCAAGAAGTTTCTTCGGTTCTGACTGAATATTGGAGGACGGAAGGATTTATCTTCCTTTCAGTCATCTGGTTGTTAGCACTTTTTCTGAGAGTTGTTGAGGCCACTTGGAGGCTTTATCTGTGGTTTCAGGGTCCACATTCTGGACAGAGAATGTCTATGGAGATTCTCAATCCTCCAGGCCATGGTTGTCCCAAAGGTGCTTTTTTCAAGAGGCAACTGGACTTTCTTGGTTTTCTTTGAAGACGTTTCGCTTCTCATCCAAGAAGCTTCTTCAACTCTGACTGGAGGGTGCGGAATGGAAGGATTTATACTCCTTGCAGACAGTTGGTCATTTGGTGAGCCATTGAGGCCACTTGGAGGTTCGTCTGTGTCCTCAGGGTCACTGAGTGGTGCAAATGAGTGTGGAGTCTTCTTGGAACTGTTGAAAGGATTGTATTGTAGATTGGAGACAGATGATGTCATATCCCTCCCCCTCTGTTAAGAGAAGTGACATAGATGGCATCCTTGACCCTGCTTTCAAACCAGAGGACATCTCTGTCCAACGTCTCTATCCAGTGTCTTCAAAGAAAAACCAGAACGTCCTCTTGGAAAAGCACCTTTCGAATAAGACAACTATCATGTCACCCCAGCTCTATGCTGATTGATTGATTGAACCTCCCTTCTCCGACCTCTTTGTGTCTTGCAGTGGCTCATCATGACTTGGAGAACACCCTGAACTGCAGCTTCATTGAACCTCCTTCTGTGGTCGATCAGCCATCACCCTCCTGGTCATCCAGGGGCTCCTTCTCTTCCTTCGACACCACAGACGAAGGACCCGTCTACTGCGTGCCCCATGAAGGTCAGTGGAACTCCTGGCACAAGCCAGACTCCGATCACGCAAGCTGTCCCTTGAGAGAACTCAGATCTGGCCATTGAAAGCGGTACTCAGTGGTCACCAAGAGCAAAGGGTATCATTTCCTTGGCTGGTGATTAGGAAAAGTTGGGATAACAAAAAAAAACAACAACACTAACACACACACATACAGACACGTTGCTGGGGACCCAATGTCAAGGTTGGGCCACTGCTGTCTAATAATGCCCCAAATGTAATCAAAATACCTTTCTCCTTCTTCTCCTCCTCCTTCTCCTCCTCCTCCTTCTCCTCCTCCTTTCATATCCGTCATCAGTGGTTGGCGATCATGTTGGTGATCCTATTTTTGTCAACAGCCGCATGAAAAAATGCTGCTGAGTTTTGTCCAAACCATCCCTTAGATTTGGAAGCCACGATGTTCTTCTTCTGCCTGGACCTTCTTTGCCTTCAGTTTTTCCCTGGAGGATTAAGGGAAGGATGCCGTATTTTTCTGGGTGTCGCAACCCATGTCTGAAATATTCCAACTTTCGTTTTTTTATGGTTTTGATGATTTCCCTTGGCTTTCCCAGCCAGCTTATCACCTCCACTTTGTCAACCCAGTTGCCTGTCAATCCACATTTCAAATGCTTCTCATCTCTTCAAGTGGCTTTCTGTCAGAGACCAACTCTCCACTCCGTAGAGCAGGGTAGAAAAGATGGAGCATCTGACAAGCCTGATTTTCAGTCTTAAGCTTGTGAAAAAAGGCCATGTCATTTTTTTCAGTGCCGTTGTAACTTTGAATGGTCACTAAGTGAACTGTTGTAAGTCGAGGACTACCTATACTACAGACGTGCCCAACTTTCCCGTATCCCTGATGAAGTTCGTTGCCCTCTCACTTTGGCTACCAAAACATCTCCAGAAGGTTTTTCCCTTAACACAAACGGGACCCACTTCAAATTTTCCTTTGCAAAACTGAGGACTAGGATGCTGATAAGCCCACTGGAGTTCTCTGGAATGAGAGGGGTGCGCCGTGGCCATAGCAAGGCAGGCTGGAGTCTCCATTCTGCATTTGGATGGCTGGGCAGTGGTCAGAGCTCCCCATAGGATCTGAGCTCCTAATTTCTCCTCCTGTTATTTTGGCAACCGTTATGGAGCCGAGGAATTTGACTCCATTCCAGCTCCACCGCAGCCCTTTTGTAGCAAATAACAGCCCTTCACAAAGGGCCCTGTAATGCCTAAAGAATTCTTGGGCCACACATGCATGACTTTGAAAGAGAAAAGCAGCACCATAATTATCAGGCAGAGATGTTCCCACCAGTGGAAATTAACTCCTGCAGACACAGAAGCTCCTTTCGCACAAGATGAAAACTCTGGGACTGCTTTGGCACATGTCGGGGAAGGGGGCACGCATGAACAGGAAAAGGGCCCCCTCTCTGTGAGAACAAACTTTCCCTCTCCAACCTTGCTTCCCACACTCTCTAGTTGACCCTAGCCCAGCTCACTGTCGCCACTCCTCGCCTCAGGGATGTCTTCCCTTCCCTGGCTATCAGCTTTCAAAAGACACATAAACGCAAACACAATAGCAGTAGTCCTTCGACTTATATGCCACTTCACAGTGCTTTCCAGCCCTCTCTAAGGGTTTACAGAGTCAGCCTCTTGCCCCCAACAATCTAGGTCCTCATTTACCAACCTTGGAAGGATGGAAGGCTGAATCAACCTTGAGCCAGTCAGAATTGAACTGCTGGCAGTGGCAGAATTAGCCTGCAATACTGCATTCTAACCACTATGCAGAAGGAAGGAAGGAAGGAAGGAAGGAAGGAAGGAAGGAAGGAAGGAAGGAAGGAAGGAAGGAAGGAAATAGCAATAACATTTAACACATATATCACTTCACAGTGCTTTACTGCCCTTTCTAAGCAGTTTTACAGAGTGAGCCTCTTGCCCCCAATAATCTGGCTCCTCATTTTACCCACCTCAGAAGGAGGGAAGGCTGAGTCAACCACGAGCCTGGTGAGATTTGAACTGCTGAACTGCAGCCAGCTGAAGTAGCCTGCAGTATTGCATTCTAAGCACTGTGCCCCCTTGACTCTGCACACACCCCTTCAAACTCACTTCAGATCCTGGCATGACAGCCAGCTACTCCCTCAGCTTTCAGAGCTGCTGGGTTTCAGCCTCTTGAAATGGACTGTCCTCACAGATACACCCTTTAATATGCTAACCCTGGTTAGTTTGTAGTTGGCTTGTTTGTTTTCTGGATTTAGAGTGTTGTATGACTGGCGTGTTCAGTTAGCTTTTAAAAAAAACCAAAGACCTATTGTGTCTTTCCAAGTAATGAGTTAATGTAATAAGCGAGTTAATTGTTGGGGAAATATGCATGATATCCGTGGGTGAAAAAACTTCAAACCTCTCAAAATGCTTTCGGTACAAAAGCCACACATATTTTGAACACACACAAAAATCCCTTCCAAAACATCACAATCTAGTGGTCTCCAATTTGGCAGCAGAGAAGGATTGTGCCTTCAACTGTTGCCAGGAGGGATCTATAGGGAAATGTGTAGCTGTCTCAGACTCATTATTGGAAAAAGAAATGTTTGCTAATCTTGATTTTTTAAAATAAAACAAAACACTAAAAGTCTGTTCAGCATCATGAACAGACTGTTTAATTTTATCTCAAATTTTGCATACCAATCCCTTCTTTTAAAAAATAAATAAATACTGAAACCTTTCACCATCAAACTATATGAATAACAGGCATTTGCTTCTGCTTCTTTGACGCAGAACCCATTGGGTTAGAAAGCATCCCTTGGTGGTAGGAAAGGATAAGGTTGTGAGTGAGTCTTTGTGATTTCCAGGTGAAGCCCAAGACGGTGCAGCCACATCTGGGGAAAATCAGAAAAATCTGGAGTGTACAGTAGTATAAAATACACTTTTCCCAAAAGATTTCCACAATTTTGGCCACTACTGTAGTCCCAACAAATAGAATGGGGGGGAGCAGGCCTTTGACTGCACAAGTGTACCCATATTCTTGCTTCTACCTCCATCCTCCTGGGAAACCCCAGCTTCCAAGGGCTCCACCTTGCTAAAGGGAAGGAAGCAGTCCTGCTCATACATTTTTAAATTCTGCCTGGGCCACAGCTTCACCCTGGGCTACGTGCAAATCATTTGAACATCAGTCATTAAGTAACAGCTAAAAGGAACAGCTTTTTCCTTTCTGTAAAATGAAATAAAATCCACCCTGAGCACTAACTGTATTCTGTGCACTCAATACGTAAATGTTGGACCCAAATCCCTCCTTTTGCACAGGTTGCTCTGTCACACTCGCTTGGTGTGCAAAATTCTTCCAGGGCTAGAAAGGAGGAAGCCCTGTGGGGAGCAATCTCCAAGGATTGCTTGAGAATTTTCAGAGTTGGTTTTTCAGGGGTTTCTCCTTGAAGGGAGTGAAAATTCTCAGGCTGGCTAGCAATGTATTTTCTAAGGCTTTTCTCTGCCAATGCAGCCTTCTGACAATAGATCTCTTGCAATGACTTCTGAAAAGATTAACAGATTAGCAGAGTTGGAAGGGACCTTGTAGCTCATCTAGGCGACCCCCCCCCCAAAAGCAGGAGACCCTACACCATTTCTGCCAGTCCAGTCTTTCTTGAAAGCCTCCAGTGATGAAGCTCTCACAACTTCTGAAAGCAACTTCTGTTCCATGGGTTCATTGCTCTCAGGAAATGTCTCCATAGTTCTAGGTTGCTACTCTCCTTGATTAGTTTCCGTTTATTGCTTCTTGTCCTGTTCTCAGGTGCTTTGGAGAATAGCTTGAACCCCCTCCTCTCTGTGGCAGCCCCTCCAATATTGGAAGACTGCTATCCTGTCTCCCCTGATCCTTCTCTTCACTAGACTAGCCATACCCAGTTCCTGCAACTGTTCTCCATGTTTTAGTCTCCAGGCCTTCAATCATCTTAGATAGGTTCAGATTAAGAGTTGGAAGGGACCTTGTAGGTCATCTAGTCCAACCCCCAATCCAAGCAGGAGATCCTATCTACACCATTTCTGATAGAGGGCAGTCCAGTCTTTCTTGAAAGCCTCCAGTGATGAAGCTCCCACAACTTCGGAAGGCAACTTCTGTTCCATGGGTTCATTGCTCTCACTGTCAGGAAATTCATCCTTATTTCCAGGTTGAATCTCTCCTTGTTCAGTTCCCATCCATTATTTTGTCTGGCCTTTGAGTGCCTTGGGAAACAGCTTGACCCCCTCCTCTCTGTGGCAGCCCCTCAAATATTGGAAGATGCTCTCATGTCTCCGCTGGTCCTTCTCTTCACTAGACTAGCCAGGCCAGTCTCTTCATCATCCTGGTTGCTCTTCTCTGCCTTTTTTCTAGAATCTCAACCTCTTTTTATTTCTTTTTTTTAAAAGCAAAGGCTTGGAGGAGGGCAATTTTGGGGATGGGTGGATCAAGGTTTACCCTACCCTCAAAGTGTGTGTCTGTGTGTGAGAGAGAGGGGGGGGGAGACGAGACAGAGAGAGAGAACCCTGCTCTTTGCAGTTTGGCTCAGTTGACTTGATGGCCCCCGCCTCCAGCCCCCCTGACGGCTCTCCCTTCCTTCCCTCCCCAGAGAGCGACCACAAGGAGCGCGTCTCGGCCCCGAGCAGCACCCTGGAGAAGGCGCCGCAGCCTCTGCGCAAGGGGCCGGCGGTGGCGGCGGAGGAGGAGGAGGCGGGCGAGTACACCGTCTTGAAGGAGGGCCCGGCGGACGGCTGCGAGGCGCCCCTGCTCAAGTCCTCGGACAGCGAGCGCTCCTCCTGCGGCTCGGGCTCCGTCAGCGGCGCCCTTTACGCCCGCATCGCGCGCCTCTCCAAGCAGTCCCGGGAGGAGGAAGAGGCCCCCGCGGCGGAGCCCAGGCCGCCCAAGCCGCCCTCCCCAGAGCGGGCCAAGCCGCCCCCGCCGGACCCCTCCACTAAGCCCAAAGTCTCCTGGATCCACCACAAGTACAACGCGGCCCAGAGCAACTCCCTGCCGGCCGCCGCCGAGCTGCAGGCGGAGCGCCGTCCCGGCCCCTCCAAGCGGAAGCGGAGCCCCGGCGAGGCCGCGCGGGCCAAGGAGAGGGCCCCCAAGCCCCCGCAGGAGCCCGGCAGCCCCGAGGGCCAGCCCGGCCTCGCTCAGGCCAGGCAGCGCAGCCGGACCGGACCGGAGCCCGCCGAAAACCTCAACGGTTCCCTGCACTCCGCGCTCAAGAGGATGGGGGCCCCGGCGGCGGCGGAGAGGCGGCCGGCCGAGGCGCTCCGGAGCCCCGCGCAGCCCAAAGCGCCGCCCGGCTTCTCCGAGGCCGCCACGCTGCTGGCCGCGCAGCTGAAGGAAAAGACACAGAGCCTTCAGCGGGGCGAGACGGCCGCGCGGCCCAACGGCGTGAGCCCTCTGCCGGCCCAGCGGGAGAAGCCGGCGCCCCCGCATAAGGCCAAGCAGTCGGCCGCCCCCGCCGGGCAAAAGGCCGGCAAGCCGTTGCTGCCCACCTCCGCCCCGCTGCAGAAACTGCTGGGGCCCGAGGCCAAGAGCGCGGAGAAGCAGAGCGCCGGCGGCAGCCCCGAGGCGACCCCCGCGCCCGGAGAGCCCGCGGCCAAGAAGACGCCCATCAAGAAGCCGCCGCGCAAGAAGGGCCGCGAGGGGGCCGCGGAGCCGCCCAAGGCAGCCGCCAGCTCCCCGCAGACTGTACAGTAGGGCAGGGGGAAGCCGAGGCCAGCGGAGACCCTGCGGCCTCTCTTTGGATGGGGTCCCCCTGGGATGGGCCGAGGGGCTTCCGGGGACCTGGCGCTGGCGCTGGGCTCTGGCAGGGAGGGGGTGAGGGTGGGGTTCCTTTAAACCAGCGCTATAACTGCTTCTCGACCTCCGCGGAGACTCTCGCAGGCCTGGGGGGGGGGGGGTTGGGGTAGGGAGGGGTCTGAGACTGGGAGTCAGGCAGGACTCAGCAGAAGGTCCTTTTCTTGGAGGAGGGGTGGCTGCATTTCCCTCTGGGAAGCCTCTTGCCCCTTAAAGTGGGAGGCAGGCTTCACTTGTGGGGGGGAGCACAATCCCTGGGAAGTGAGTGCAGATTCTGCAGGAAGATGGGTGTGTGTGTGTTGGGGCTGCTGCTGGATCATCTGTGGGCTGGAATCAGAACAGACCTGATTTGGGCCAGTGGTGGAATACAATTTTTTTTGCTACTGGTTCTGTGGGCATTGCAGGGGAAGGATATGCCATTGCCACCCCATTCCAGGGGGAGGATGCAGCAAAATCTCCATTCTGGGGCCAGCCAGAGGTGGCATTTGTTGGTTCTCCGAACTATTCAAAATTTCCACTACAGGTTCTCCAGAAGCTGCTGGATTTCACCCCTGGATGGGACCCTTCCCAGGAGCCAGGCAGTGGGCTGTGAATTGCCGATGCAACAGCCTCCATCGTCCTCTTGGGAGCTGGGTGGGGGGCAGCAGTGAGGAGGCTTTGAATGGCTCCATCTGGTGCTTCCTCAAATAAAAGGATGGTATTTTTAGCTCTGCCTCATCTTTGGACTTCTGTTCCTGGTGACCCATTTGTCTCCCCCAGGTCTATCTTCCCCTCCTTAAGGCAGGGGGGCTCAGGATGAATTCAGCAGCTGACTCTATCATGGACAGCTGGCCAGAAGGAAACCGGTCTCCTCTCCTTGGATTTCTCAGGCGGGTTTCCTGGGGGTCTCTTTCGCGAGGACTAACAGGGGGGGGGGGGGTGCACCCTGCTCCAGCCCTCAAGGCAGCTTGGGTTCTTGGCATCCTAGGAGAACCTTCTGGCTTGGGGTCAGCACTACAGCAGTGGCCAAAATTGTGGAAACCTTTTGGGAGAAGTGTACAGTAATTTTGAGGTTTGATGGCTGATAATAACCCCACTTTTTTTTAATAGTACCATAAAATTATATATCAATTTAATACTGAATGTAATGCAATAATTTTTATGAAGGATTTGTTATTAGAATAACAATTATAAAGAAAAAAAGTGAAACGTAGAAAAAAACGAGATATACAAAAATTATCACCATAGAAAAAACAAGCTATACAAAAATTATCATTATGTCAGTTAATACTTAGTTGGGTAACCTTTAACATGAATTACGTCCTTACAATGTCTTCCCATGGAGTGAAATAAGTCTTTTAGCTCTGCAGTTGTTATAACGTGAAACCAAGATGGAATAGTTGCTTTTATTAACTAGGTTTTATTGCTGGCTATATTTGACTATATCTTTTCAAAAAATACAGATACTTGTTGCATTACATTCTTGATTAAATTATTTTTCCAATGATATATAATTTTATGGTACTACTCCAAAAATAAAAGTGGTGTTATTAGCCATCAAACCTCAAAAATACACTTTTCCCAAAAGGTTTCCACAATTTTGGCCACTACTGTAGGTCTTTTCAGTCCCGTTCTCCTGCTGTCTTCTGCCTTCTGCTGTCCTCCAGAATTGCTCTTCTTATCAGGACAATACATCTGGAAGACACCTCACTGGGGAAAGCTGACTATGGCTTGTGGGTAGGTTGGTTGCTGCCCATTAATTTCCTGTAATTCTCCAAATGAACATTGTGCCAGGAGATTATGGGAAATTTCAAAGAGCAACTAAGGTTCTCCCCACCCTAAAAGTGTTTCCGGCTTGGATGAAGTCGCCTTAAGGCCATACCTGGAATGCTGTATCCAGTTTTGGTCACCACATTAGAAAAAAGGATGTTGAGAGTTTGGAAAAAGTCCAGAGAAGAACAACTAGGATGATTGAAGGCCTGGAGACTAAAACATGAAGAACAGTTGCAGGAACTAGGTATGTTTAGAGAAAAGAAGGACCGGGGGGGGGGGGGGGCGTGAGAGCAACATTCCAGTATATGAGGGGTTGCCAAAAAGAGGAGGTCATCAAATTATTTTCAAAAAGCATCAGAGGGCAGGACAAGAAACAATGGATGGAAACTAATCAAGGAGAGAAGAAACATAGAACTAAGAAATTTCCTGACAGAACAATTAACCACTTTCCTCCAGGAGTTGTGAATGCGCCAACACTGGAGAGTTTTAAGAAGGGAGAGGACAACCATTTGTCTGGAATGGTATAGGCAGTGATGGCGAACCTTTTCAGCACGAAGTGCCCAAACATGCATGTGCTTGCGTGTGTGGGCACCGGAGCCCCAAAGACCAGCTGGCTGTGTGCACATGCCTGTTTTGGGGGCGTTGTCAGCCCCAAAAAACGGTCCAGAAATGGCCTGAAAAACAGCCTGTTTTTTTACCGTTTTCCAGCACTCTGGCACTTGCAAAGACCAGCTAGCCGGCATGTGCTGGAAACCAGAAAAACAGCTGGCAATGGCACACATGCCCACAGAGAAGGCTCTGGGTGCCACCTCTGGCACGCGTACCATAGGTTCACCATCACAGGTATACATTTTCCTGCCTGAGCAGGGGTTGGACTAGAAAACTTCCAAGGTCCCTTCCAGCTCTATTCTGATTGATATCTGAAGAACAGTTGCAGGAATATGGATATGTCTAGTCCTAACCCTAACCCTTCCAGGAAGAAGACCTGGAAGAGGTCTTCTTAGTCTGTTAAATCTATAATCTCTCTGTGTCTCTCTGTCTCTGTCTCTCTCTGTCTGTCTCTGTCTCTTTCAAACTATGATATGTCTCTGTTTCAGGAACATTGAGGAAGGCATTGAAGGGAGAATAAATAAAACAAGATTACAGCCATACATAAAAAGTTTGACTGCATAGCTGTGGACTCCATCTTGACTTTTTTGACCAACTCCCTGTGCTCCTTCTCTTTTTATAGGTGACATCAATCAGAGTTTTGAAATATGCCACAGACCATTTTGCAGATACACATCTCTCTTAACCATAGTCCATGGCAGAAAGTGCATCCGCCTTCCTGTTAAAAGTACAGATGTAAGTGTTGTTGAGCTTCCAGCACCCAGCTTTCCAGCTGGCAAAGGACACTGCAGCTCCTCAGTCAATGGGCAGCTGGATGTTTAAGGAAAGGAATATGTTGTGAATTTAGGCAATCCTGTGGAGCTTCAGTAAATTTAACAATACTGGCGATGCCAGGCCAAAAATGGGAACTCCATATAGCACTTAGCACTTAGATTTGTATACCGCTTCACAGTGCTTTACAGCCAATTGCCCCCAATAGTCAGCCTCTTGCCCCCAACAATCAGGGCCCTCATTTTACCCAATTCAGAAGGATGGAAGGCTGAGTCAACCTTGAGCCTGGTTGAGGTTTGAACTGCCAAATTGCAGGCAGACGGCAGACAGCAGAAGTAGCCTGCAATACTGCATTCTAACCACTGCGGCTCATATGCTGTAAAAAATCAAGCCACAATACAAGGAATAATATACCTCTAGAAATTCTCAGTCATCCCGGTCATGGTTATCCAAAGGGAGCTTTTCAAAAGGCAACTGGACATTGCCTGGTTTTTTTCCCTTGAAGACATTTCGCTTCTCATCTAAGCAGCTTTTTCAGTTCTGAAGAAGTGAGAACTGAAGATGCTTCTCGGATGAGAAGCTAAATGTGTTGAAGGGGGGGAAAAAACAAAAGAACTCCAGTTACCTTTAGAAACTCACTTTTTGGACAAGGAACAATATAATTTAAAAACCAGTCCAACGATAAACAATCACACCAATAACGATAGGGATTTTCCTGTAGTGCATAATCACCAAAAGACATCCAGAAAAAACTGGCTCTTAACTACCCTCACTTTTATTGACACCAGTGTGTTTCTAATCTGCCATAGCCAACGTTCCCGGGATGATTTAAATGTCATTAAAACCTTTACATTTTTTTTTGGAAAAGGAAAGAGCAGGCATTTGGTCACAACACTGACATGATATATGACTTGGGAAGAAGAACCTACCTCCAAGGCTTGCCAGCGTTTGACCTCAAACTGCAGCAAATGAGCAGAAATGCCAGAGAGAAGATGGCAGCTTCCTCCAGCTGGTTAAGTTGCTGGGAGAATTGCAATAGCACTTTCAATAGCACTTAGACTTACTGTATTTTTCGGAGTATATGATGCACCTTCCCCTTCCCCCCCACAAAAGAGGGTGAAAATCAGTGCATCTTATACACTGAATACAGCATTTTTGGCATCCCGAAACCACACCCTGCAAAAATGGACGCGCAGAGGGTTTGGGAGGCCTGTAGAGTGTTCCTGGAGTCTGGGGAGCGCAAAAATGAGTGAAAGCGGGCCCATTTTTCACAAAAAGGGGTGTTTTTGCCCTCCCCAGCCCCTAGGAGCGTTCTGTAGGCCTTCCAAACCCTCTGCATGGTCTGTTTTGCAAAAAACAGGCCCATTTTTTGCTTGTTTTTGCCCTCCCCAGCCCATAGGAGCACTCTACAGGCCTCCCCAACCCTTTGCACACCCCGTTTTTGCAAAAAAAACCAGCCCCCCCCCCACACACAAACACACCGTGCAGAGGGTTTGGGAGGCCTGCAAAATGCTCCTGGGAGCCGGGGAGGGAAAAAGCTTTTTTAAAAAAAATTTACCTCTTCCAAATCTTGGTGCATCTTATATTCTGGTTCATCTTATAGTCTGGAAAATATGGTATATACCGCTTCACAGTGCTTTTTACAGCCCCCTCTAAGCGGTTTACAGAGTCAGTCTATGGCCCCCAACAATCTGGGTCCTCATTTTACCCACTTCAGAAGAAGGGAAGGCTGAGTCAACCTTGAGCCTGATGAGATTTGAACTGCCAAACTGCAAGCAGCAAGCAGGCAGCTGAAATAGTCTGCAGTACTGCACTCTTAACCACTGTGCCACCGTGGCTCATAGAGAAGATGCCAAAGGGCCACTTAGGACTGTTACATCACCCCTCTCAGCCATGATGTGCTCACGGGTTACCAAATAGACCAGCCATGGAGTAATCCATGCACAGCCTCCTCTTCATGGAGTTCAGAGTTTATCAACCTTGGCAACTTTTAAGACGTGTCAACTGCCACGATGGCCCAACTAGCATCGAAGTCCCATGTCTGAATAGATGACAAGGTTGGGAGGCCCTGATGGAGCAGATGTATCTACAAGCCATGACAAGCTACACTTTCCATCTGTCGTCTTGGACTGAAATAAAGTCTGGTTGATACAATCCGGATAGTACTGTCTTTCCACAGGGAGAAGGCCCAAAGACAGTTGAAGGATTTTTCTCCATCGGGAGCCCACCAGGTGCTCTGGGTGGCTATTCTAGAGCAGGGGTCTCAAACTCAATTTCATTGAGGGCTGCATCAGGGCTGTGATTGACCTGGGGGGGACATGGCCAACTGGGTGGGCGTGGTCAGTTTGACGCCACTCCGCAAGCTGCTGGCATATTTCGTCTTCGCATTGGGTAGACCGGGTCGAAGCAATGTGGGCCAGCCTCTTACATTTTCCAGGGCAGCCCCACGGGCTGGATCGGACCGTATCTGGCCTACGGGCCTGGTGTTTGACACCCATCCTCTAGCATGTCAAAGGATGCTGAATTTCCATGTTCCTGGTCAGGCAATATTCTTCTCCAGACCTGTCCTCTCTCACTCTTGACTTCCGCAGCCCCTTTTCCGTTACAAAATGAATGGGTGCAGGGCAGCCAGTCAAAACTAGAGCAGCGATTTCTCAATCTCAGAAACTTTTAAGATGCCAGCTGAGGGATTCTGGGACTTGAAGGCCACACACCTTAGAAATTGCTGTGGTTGAGAAAGAAAGTAGAAGGAAAGCCCTGAAAAAGACCCATGATGGCGAACCCATGGCACGTGTGAGGGCATGCAAGGCCCTGTCAGCTCCAGAGCATATGTATGTGCTGGCAAGCGGATTTCGGCCTTGATTTTCAGCTGTTTTTCACCCTCCGGAGGGTAAAAAACCGCCCAATGTGCAAACCAGAAGTTTGGGAATGGACTTCCAGTTTGCGTGTTGGGCAGTTTTTTCCCCTCGAGAGGCTTCAAGAGGCCTCCCTGAAGCCTCAGAAGGGAGAAAAACGGCCAACGGACAACCCGGAAGTCTGTTCCTGAACTTCCAGTTTGTGCATTGGGTGGTTTTTCACCCTCCAGAGGCTTCCTTGAAGCGCCTGGAGGGCGAAAAACAGCCCAACACGTAAAATGGAAGTCAGAAAACAGGCTGTTCCCAGCCACTGTAGGGACTCCAGGAGAGCGGGTGAGGCTATTTTTGCCCTCCCCAGGCTCCTAGAATGCCTCTGGAGCCTAGGGAGGGCGAAAAACGGGTCTACTGTGCCACTGCATGCCAAAAGTGGGGGGAGGTTGGTGGGGTCACACATAGGTGCAGGGGAGGGTGCATAGAATTATGCGTGTGGGGATGCATGCGCATGACACCACCACCCCCCCACGCTCCCCTTGCTTTTGGCCCACGATGGCAAAAAGGTTAGCTGTCTCTGGACTAGACCTTTCTACCTGGGATGGAAAGCATACCTCGGACCTTTTTCTGCAGCCTCCCTGGACAGGAACTCCCTTCCCTGTGACTGCTCCCGGCTCCTTTTTGCCTCTCCTCATCTTCCATTCTTAGGGTGGTTCATGCTGCTTCTCCTGCGCCAGTTCCTGCCGCTAAACCTTACTCTCGAAACATACCCAGTGGCTGCAACTTCTGCCAGCCAGAAGAAGGCAACCCAGAGATACCCAAATCCCTAATGCTCGGCTGCCCTCGGTGGCTGAAAGGCTCCCCCATAATTTCATGGGATGAAACAGACAAGGGGGGGGGATGTAGCACGTGGAGTTGGGTGCCTTGGGGAGCCTTTGTCCCAGGGGAATCCTTGCTATGTCCCGGTGTGGAGCCAAACCCCCTCCTGGCACCTGGCAAGTGAATCTGGGGTCTGCCTTTTGAAAATCTCCATTTCCTGAACAGGGGTTGGGATTACAACTATGGCCAACTGGAGAGGTGATCCAGAAGATTTGAAAGGTTTGAAAAACAGCTTATGAAGACATGAAGTATCCAGTACATGGAGGCTCACATGCAACTTAGAACTACGTCACCTTCGGTCTGACCTGAATGTATTACCTAAATTATCCACCACAACATCCTACCTGTCAGTGACTACTTCAACTCAACCACAACACACACAATAGATGCAAACTCAAGGTAAACCGCTCCAAACTCGACAGCAGAAAATACGACTTCTGCCAGAGAGTGGTCAATGCCTGGAATGCCCTACCTGACTGCTGTTACATTCCGCAAACCCCCATATCTTTAACCTTAGACCAGGGGTGTCCAAACGTGGGAACTTTTAAGACTTGTGGACTTCAACTCCCAGAATTCCCCAGCCAGCATGCTCCCAAGTTTGGACACCCCTGCCTTAGACTATCTACTGTTGACCTCACCCTATTCCTAAGAAGTCTGCAAGGGACGTGCATAAGCCAACCGTTCCTGTCCTCCTGTCCCCATTTATTCGCACCCATTTCCCGAGTTCCTATTTATGTTTATCTTTATACCGGTTATCTTTTAACATGCTTGACAAAGAATAAGAAATAAAATAAACTCTTCCGAGCGCTCATCGAGCAGGAGGCTGGGGGTCCAGGCTGGGGTTGGGGGAGAGGGGAAGGAGGGGGCCGCGAGGGGATTTTGCATCCTTGTAAGTCACCGCAACGGAATCCGAGCCCGCAAGAAACGCAGGACGGGGCGGCGCGATGCAGGTCCAGGTGGCATCCAGCGAAGCGCAGCCTGGAAACCGGCAGAGAGGAGCGAAGCGCGGCCGCCCGGGCGCCGGAGGGGCAGCAGCCGAGGCAGGGGAAAGAAGCCCCCGGGGGGAAAGGAAGGATCTTTCTCGGGGCGCCCCGCAAAGCGGAGAAAGACCCCTCCCCTTTTGGCTCCGCGGAGGGGGAGGGGCGAGGGGAGGGGCGTCTGCAGGCTCGCGCGAGAAGCCGCCGCCGCGCTCCTCCCCCCCCCACATCCCCTCCCATCCCCACCCCTGCCGCCCATGGAGCGCTTCGGAGGTGCCTTCGTCTTCCCGGAGGGCGAGGCGGGCGGGACCCCGGCCGGAGGAGGAGGAGGAGGAGGAAGGGGCTGCTTGGTTATCGACCGTCCGACTCGGCAGCAGGCGCGGCACTACCAGCTGCTCTCGGAGCTGCAGGCGCTGGTGAAGGAGCTGCCCAGGTGGGGCGGGGGGCAGCAGGAGGGCGGTGGAGGAGGAGGAGAAGGAAGGGGCTTCGCGCAGGGCAGCCGGGTCCAGCCCCCTCACCCCCCACCGCCGGGTTTCCCCCGCAACGTCCGAGGGAGTGGGGGGGCAGAGGGACACACCCGGAAGTCACAAGTGGGGGGGGGCTTGGTTTGGGGGGCGCATCATGGGGGGGGGTGTGCTCATGCCCTTTTGGAGATCAGTCCAAAAGGCATTCAGGGCTCCGAAAGTGGGGAGGCAAATTTAAGGAAAGGCATATGTTGTATGTGTGTATATCTATATATGTATGTGTGTATGTGTGTGTGTGTGTGTGTGTATGTATATGTTTATATGTGTGTATGTGTGTGTATATGTATGTGTGTGTTAAGGAAACAATTAAAAATTATATGTATGTATATGTGTGTGTGTGTATGTATGTGTGTATGTATGTGTGTATGTATGTATGTATATATATATATATATATATATATATATATATATATGTATATGTATATGTATATGTATATGTATATGTATATGTATATGTATATGTATATGTATATGTATATGTATATGTATATGTATATGTATATGTATATGTATACACACACACACACACACACATACAGCAATCTCAATCTTACACGGGAAAAGACCCAAATACAAGAAGACCAGCATATATATATAATTGTTTCCTTAACATTCATAATTGTTTAGTGGACAGTGTATTCTCTGGGTCAATGTATTTTGCATACAATTCTGATAATAATATTACCATTGAAATATACATAAATCATACTATCATTCTAAAAAGGGCAAGAGGTGATGGAGAGACATAGAATATTTTTTAGCATGGTGCTCACTCTAATAAGTGTTAGAAAAAAGTAGTAATTGGGAAAATAATATTATATATACTGGAATATAATAGAACATATTGTGATTACTATGTATACACATATGTTAGAAGTTGAAAAAGTATGATTATGCTTGCTTAAATGGTAAGCTTTTGGAAGGCCTAAAGTGCTCTTTTCCAGAAAGGCTCTTTGCCCCCTTTGTCTCCCCTTCCCCATCTTCCTTTCCTCCTCACCTCCCCATCTTTTTAACCTTCTCTTTCTCCCACTCACCTCCCGACCCCACTACCCTGATTCTGACCCTCTCACCCTCCCCTTCAGCCTGTCCCTCAACCTCTCGCCCTCACCCCCCCATCCTAAAACCAACCCAAACTCTCACCCTCACTCACCCCTCTGAGGGTGGGTGACAGAAGGAGGGAAGCTTCCCCAGAGTCCATTAGCCCCATTTAAAGGCAGCTTATCTCCAGGAAGGCACCTTCACTCTGATAACTGACAGTAACTGACACTTTTAGCCTGCAGGGATGAGGTCATAAAGCCATCAGAATTCCCAAGGAGATGGCCAGCCTTCTCCTATCAGGGGGCACCTGCTCCTTCACCTTTGTGACCTATCCCCCTTGCTTGCCACACAAAGGTCTCTAGGAAGCTACCAAATCCATCACTAAAGTTGCCTACTTGTCATTTTTTGCAAGGTAGCCATTAGCACTTTGGGTGTGGATTTGGACGCCTCTTGTTATAGAAGCTCCCCTGAGCAGTCTAATGGTCTTCTGTTTGCTTTCTTTTTTTTTTTTAATTATTTTTATTTTTTATTACACAGACAACAATGGGAAAGGGAGAGGATGGAAAAAAAAAGGGGGGGGAGGGGAAACCCATCTTCACATACAATATGTCGTTTAATCACAGGTGCATCCCTACTAAGTTTATACATCCCGTATCTCTCTATTGTATATTTAATAAGCACCACAATAAGCTAGGGTTTAAAAAACAAAAAACAACAAAATAAAACAAGAGAGAGAGGGGGAAAAAGGGTAGGGGGAGGGGGGGAGGCCAAAAACGACAAAAAAAGGTCCAAGAAGGAAAGGAAAACAAAAAAAAACAAAAAAAAAAAAACCATCACATGCAGCATGTCGTTTGATTACGGTTGTTTTAACATCTACATCTTCAAATAATGTTTACCATCTCAGATATTTCCTCTAATGTAACTAAAGGTCTCATTTTCCTTCTACAATATATATTCAGTTAACATTAGCATTGTTTTCCCCCAGAGAATATACTTCTATTCATTGTTAATCTTGCATTTCATACCTTCAAACAGAGATCTTATTCCTTCATTGTTCAACAAGGCATCGCTGCCTATATATACCAGTTTTCATTTGTTCCCCTATTAGAATTGCCTTATCAGCAGCGAAATATCATTATAATAAGTTCTTAACCTTATACATTATATCACCAGACCTTATATTAGTACTTCCTTATATCATTGTTGAATTATTTCACAGCATAATTATATCATCATTTACTTTTTCCAATTAAGGCATAAGTGTATCATTTTTCATTTCCAAAATTTTGTTTTTTTTCCCTTAGCCATTGATAAAACAAGTCCCATATCTTATAAAATTGTTCATCCTCTTGCTCTCTAATTTCAAATGTCAATTTACTCATTTCGGCACAGTCCATTATTTTTCGAATGATTTCTTCCTCTTTTGGTATTGTTTCATTTTTCCAGTTTTTTGCAAATACAATTCTGGCTGCTGTTAACACATTTACAATCAAATATTTTAAGTCTTTGTTGTAGGTTTCTGGTAAAATTCCCAATAAAAAGACCTCTGGTTTAAAGTCTATTTGTTTGTGTATCATTTTCTCCAACCACATGTGGATTTTAGTCCAGTATCTTTTGGCTTCAGTGCAAGTCCACCACATGTGGTAGTATGAGCCAGGTATCTGGTGACATTTCCAACACTTTTCTGATTTATTCTTGAACATTCTTGCGATTCTGGTCGGGGGTAGATGCCACCTGTAAAACATCTTATACAAGTTTTCTCTATATGCAGTAGACATTGTCATTTTGTAATTTTGAGACCACAATTTCTGCCAATTCTCTAAATCAATCCCATACTTAAAAATTTCCCCCCAAGCAATCATAGTTTCTTTAACTTGTTCTTCATGCAATTTAAACTCCAATAAATATCCATATAGTTTTTTAATTACTTTTTCATCAGTACCTGTTAGAATTTTGTCTAGCTCAGTCATTTTATTGTAGAGACCTTTAGTTTTTCTATCTTCATTATATCTAGATTGTATCTGTACATATGAATACCAGTTCATTTCCATCCCTTCTTGCTTCAACTCTTGACTAGATTTGAGCTCACCCTCTGTATTCAATAATTCTATATATCTAACTGTTTGTTCCTTTTTATGTATTATCGGATACGAGAATGCTTCAATTGTTGATGTCCAGACTGGAATTTTTAAATAATGTAATTTTTTAATCTTTTCCCAATTTAACAACAACGCCTCCCTTATATAATGTCTTCTAAAATAACCATGTGGTTTAGTTCCCTTATACCATAAGAAGGCATGCCATCCCAACAGCAAATCGTGACCTTCTACGTTCAATAATCTAGAGTTTTTTAATGATATCCACTCCTTAATCCACATCAGGTTTGCTGCCTGATAGTATAGCTCCCAATCGGGTAAACCAAAACCTCCTCTTGATCTAACATCTTGTAGTAATTTAAGCTTTATTCTAGCTTTTTTCCCTTGCCAAATAAATTTCAAAACTATTTTATTTAAGTCTAGAAAAAAATCCTTACCCAGTCTAATTGGGATTGTCTGAAACAGATATAGAATTCTAGGTAGAATGTTCATTTTAATTGTGGAAATTCTTCCCATCATTGATAAATGCAAGTTTTCCCATTTCTCCAAATCGATTGCTATTTGTCGTTTTAATCTGGTATAATTATCCTCTTTAAGAGTGCTACATCTAGGTGATAAATGTATCCCCAAATATTTAATCTTACTTGTGTTTTGAATCTGCAACATTTCTGACAACTGTTCCTTTTGTGTAGCTGGGATATTCTTTGTCATGATCTTTGTTTTATCTTTGTTTATTTTCAAGCCTGCTACTTCTCCATATTCCTCTATTCTTTCTAACAATTTGGGTGCGGTTTCTAATGGATCTTCAAGAATGAAAACTAAGTCGTCTGCAAACGCTTGCAGTTTATACTCTTCTCTCTTAATTTTCATTCCTCTTATTTCTTCTTCTACTCTGATCTTTCTATTTAAGACCTCTAGTGTTAGGACAAAGAGTAGCGGTGATAGTGGGCAGCCTTGTCTTGTACCTCTCTTTATTTCAATCGGTTCTGTTAGTTCTCCATTTACCATTATCTTTGCTGCTTGTTTCTGGTATATCGTTCGTATACTTTGAGTAAATTTCTTGCCAAAGTTCATCTGCTCCAGTTGCAAAAACATAAACTGCCAATTCACATTATCAAAGGCCTTCTGCGCATCGAGGAACATCAGTGCCAATTGTTTTTCTGGGTGGGCCTCATAGTATTCCAAGGTATTCAAAATTATTCTCATATTGTCTTTGATTTATCTTTTAGGTAAAAAGCCATTTTGATCTGAATGGATGAAGCCATTTAAGTATTTTTTAAGTCTCTCAGCTAGTATAGATGCAAATAGCTTGTAGTCTGAGTTTAATAAAGAAATTGGTCTATAATTCTTGATTTGTGTTAAATCAGTCTCTTCCTTGGGTAGTAATGTGATATACGCTTCTGACCATGACTTCGGTATTTGGTTCTCAGTCATCACTTCATTCATGACTTGTAGGAGTGGGAGGGTCAATATTTCTTCAAATGTTCTGTAGAATTCCACGGGTAGGCCATCTGGTCCTGGGGCTTTCCCATTATTTTGTTTTTTAAGTGCCTCTGTTAGTTCCATCATTGTTATTTTTCTTTCTAACATTGTTCTAGTTTCATCTGGTACCTGGGGGAGATTGGCATCTTGTAGATACTTTTTGACTCGTCCCTCCTCCACCTTCTCTTGTTCATAGAGTTTGACGTAGTAGTCATGTATAATATATTTTTTTTCGGTAATTCCATATTGAATTTCTCCTTGTTTATCTCTTAGTTGAAGTATTTTCTTTGTTTCTCTCTCTTTTTTCATCTTATATGCTAACCACCTGCCTGGTTTGTTCGCATTTTCAAAATAATTCTGTTTGGCACCTCTAATTTTTTGTGCCAGTTCTTCCTTTTCTAATAGGTCCATTTTGTGTTTAATTATGTCCATTTTTATTTTAACATCTTTTTTTTGTGGTGCTCTCTGTAGGTCTCTTTCAAGTATTTTATAGTCATTGTCTAAAGCTTTATGCATTTGTCTTTTTTTTGAGTTTCTCTTCCTTGTGTAATCTATTGTCAAACCTCTGATAACAGCCTTCATTGTGTCCCAGAGATTCTGCAACGACGTATCTTCTTTCCTATTTTCTTTAAAAAAAAGGACTAGCTCTTTTTCCATTTTTTGTACAAACTCTTTTTCTTTCAATATAGTGTTATTTAGTGTCCATCTAGATCTTGCCCTTTGGCTTTTCCATTTAATTAAAATTGGATTGTGGTCCGCCCAGGTACTTGCTTCAATCTCAATTTCTTTTATGTTGGAGCTCAACTCCGCTGAGACCCATATCATATCTATTCTAGAGAATGAAGAATGTCTATTTGAGTAGAAGGTATATTGTTCTTTTTTAGCGTTTCTTTCTCTCCATATATCTTTTAAATTTAGTTCATCTGTCATCCTAAAAAAAGATTTCGGCAGAGGCTTCCTATTTAATTTTTTTGTTTTATGTGTTTTATAGTCCATATTTTGATTCACAATGCCATTAAAGTCTCCCATCATACAAATATCAGCATAGTCTAGTTCCAAAACTTTTTGTGTAGTTTTTTGTAGAATTCATCTTGTTTTTCATTGGGGGCGTAGATTCCAATTAGGAGTGTCTTTTTGGTATCCATAATTTCCACCATCAAAATTCTTCCCTCTTCCTCTGCGTATACTACTTTTGTTGGGATGTTGCCTTTAATATAGAAGACCACTCCTCTTTTCTTACAATTTGCCAATGATGAAAACATTTTCCCAAGCTTTGGTTGAGTTAGTAAATGTTCATATTTCTTTTGAATATGTACTTCTTGCAGACAGATTATGTCAAGTTGTAATTTCTCTAATTTATGGAATACTTTCTTCCTTTTAGTTACCGAATTGAGTCCATTAATGTTAATTGTAATCATTTTTCTTTCTTCCATGTTTATACTTTATATACAGGGTTTATCGCTCTAGTGGATCTAGGTTCTCGTTTTTCTTTGCGGCTCCCATTCCCTGTCTCCCCTTCTTTCTCACTTCCACCTACTGCTCCTTCTATTTTTTCGGTCGCGGTTACAGGTGGTTCCAGTATTTGTATCACTGCATCGTCTTTCCCAGCTTTCTCCGCCGTTTCTCTAAAGTATTCTTCGTAGAAAGCTTCTGCCTTCTCAGTTGTATCTATCCTGTGTCTTTGTCCTTGCCAAGTACATAATAAACCTTCCGGTATGAGCCATCTGTAGTTAACACCTTTTTTTATCAATACTTTGGTCAGAAATTGATATTCTCTTCTCCTCTCTCTCACCTCTCTTGGAATTTGTTTGAGTACTACAATCTCCTTACCTTTATATTCTAATTTTCTATCTCTCATTTTCTGTAAGATTTGTGATTTAATTGTTTTCTTAGTAAATCTTACATGCACTTCCCTTGGAAGAGCATTTCTCATTGCATATCTTGTGTATACTCTAAAAGTCTCATCAATTGTTTCTTTTATTTGGTCCTGGGACATCCCCAGAACATCTATCAAAATATTGGAAATTATCTGAACTAAGTCCTCTCCTTTTTCTTCTTCTATGTTTTGAAATCTTAAAAAAAATTCAGACCTGTCCATCTCCCATCTTAATATTCCACTGCTCTCTCTTTCTACATCACTTAGTCTGATCTCTAGCTTTTCAGTTTTCTTCTCTCCTTCTTGAATCTTATTTTCAATTTTTTGAATCCCATTTTCGTATTTCAGCATCCAGTTGTGTATACTTTCTACTTTTCCTTCCATATTATCAACTTTTTGCACTATGCTTTGGTTTTGTTGTTCCATTGCCTCCATTTTTTTTACAAGGGTATCGTTTCCTGCTTGCATTTTCTGCATCATTTGTATAAGTGTTTCAAAGTTGGCTTCCTTCTCTTTTTCCTGATGGGACATCGTCTGTGTTGTCCTCTGGCCTCCCGCAGGTGAGGGGGCAGGGGTTAATGTAAAGCCAGAGGCAGCTGCTTTTCTACTCATAGCCAATTAGTATTAGAGGGTGGAGAGTTATAGGTATGGTGGATTAAGTACGTAAAGTACACAGAGGAGAGGGGGGGGAGATAAGAAAAGGGGGAAAAGAGAAAGGAAAGGAAAAGAGAGAAGGGAGAGAAAAGGAAGGAAAGAAAAGGAAACTTTTTTTTTCAAAGATGAAATGCAGTAAGAATGCAATAAAATATATATATAAATAAGAGAATATGAAATAGTAAAAAAGAAAAGGAAGACACCCCCCCTCCAAAAAGGGGAGAAGGGGTGCTTCAGTTACAAGTGAGAAAAGAAAGAAGCAGAAAAAATGTAAATAGTCAAGAGGTGATCCAAAGGTTAAAAAGAATAATCAAAACAGAAAAGAAAAAAAAATGTAAAAGATCAAAAGGTCGATGGTGATAATCAAAAAAGAAAAACTCAATGTCGATGTCTCCACAGCCGGTAATATGAGAATGGTGTTGGGAGATGAAAGGATGCCAACAAGCTAAAACAAATGATTTTTTCCGGACTCTTTTTTTCCCCCCCCCCCTAAGATAAGAGTCTCTCCAAGGTCACTCTCAGCTTTGCTGTTTTATCTCACAGGTTCCCAGCTGCGTAAACACGTAAATCAAATGCATTACAGGGGGGATTTTAATAACAAAGTTCGAGTCCACAAGATGGCAGTGTTGGCTTGTAGTTTGTAGTTTACAGCTTGTTTTAGTCCGTTCCTTGGCGTTTGTTAATTACTAATTGTTAAAAAAAAACATCAAAAGGGCTAAAAGGCAACGAAGAAAAAAAAAACCAACCAGATCTTCAAAGCACTTTAAGTTTAAGATTTAGTGCCCCATTAGATTCAAAGTTAAAGGTATCAACAACAAAGAGAAGGAACGCAAAAAGCCGATTCAAATTACAGGAAAGTCCAGCCCGGCTTCCAGGAATTTAAAAAAAAAGGAACAGAAAAATAAACTTCCAAATGGCAAACATTTATCACCGCCGCTTTTCTCACTTATCAGCCTTATTTTAAACTAAGTTTCCAAATTTAGAGTGTTCTCTTTCCAACAAGAAAAAAGGATTTAAAACTCACATCAAACGACATGTTCATATTCAGCTCTCTCTCTGGGCCTTTGCAGTTGCAGTCAGCATCAAGTCGATCCGGAAGTCACTGGATTAGGAAGGCTTTCCTTAGGTTCCCAGAGATTTTGCGAACATCTCTGGGACCACTGGAGTTCCCCCCACGTCACTGTCTCTACGGGACAGCTTAGATTCAAACGAATCGTCCAAAAAAGACTCCGGTATAGATGGTCATTCAGGAAATGCCTGAAAGTCCGTCTTCTCACTGCTAAGCCCCGCCTTCTTCCTTCTGTTTGCTTTCTAAGGTCGGGTTGGAAGCAGACTTAACTGTTTAGGGAAGACCTTGAAATAGATTTAGAATAGAACAGGAACAGGAATAGAGCTGGAAGGGACCTTGGAGATCTTCTAGTCCTGCCCCCTGTTCAAGCAGGAGAACCTATACCATCTCAGACAAGGGACTGCCCAGTTTCTTCTTAAAAAGCTCCAGTGATGGAGTGCTCATGATTTCTGGAGGCAACCTCTGTTCCACTGATTAATTGTCCTCCCTGTTAGGAAGTTTCTCCTTAATTCCAGGTCGCTTCTCTCTTTGGCTCGTTTCCATCCATTGTTTCTTGTCCTGCCTTCAGGTGCTTTGGAGAATAATTTGACCCCCTCTTCTTTGTGGCAGCCCCTCAAATACTGTAATGCTGCTATCATATCCCCCCTAGTCCTTCTTTTCTCTAGACTGGCCATACCCAAATCCTGCAGCTGTTTTTCATATGGTTTAATCTACAGGCCCCTATTTGTCTCATTGTCCAACAAGAACTGAGTCTAACAGATCTCACTGATTTTAGTGGTACGGTGTTGACAAACTTTCAATCCTGTCCATTGTCTGGAAAGACCAATAGATTTTAAACCAATGTTATTCAGCCTGTCCCATTTAGACCCATTACAATATATACTCTGCATTGTTTTCTGACGAACAGTGGGAAAATCTTTTAAATGTATTACTTTCTTCTCCCACTTTGAAGTCTCTTGTCTCTCCATCACCTTATTTAGTCAGCGAAGCTCCTCCTGTTTTCCCCATCAAAGAGGAAGGAGCCATAAAGTAGTTGAGAAATGACAGTGGAGACGGAATATGGAGGGCAGATAAAACTGCATGCTGTGAAGATTCAGAACTACCCTAGGGGATCAATCTGCTTGTGTGCCTCACTGACAAGAGGGTCTCCTGCTTGAGCAGGGGGTTGGACTAGAAGACCTCCAAGGTTCCTTCCCATTCAGTTATTCCTTTATTCCATTCTCTTAAAAAGGTGTGAAGGCTTGGAAATGAGAGCTGATAGGAGTAGGCTTCGGCCCAATACAAAATGGCAGTGGGTGGTTCAGTGCAGAAGCCTCCCCCAGGCTATACTCTATTTGCAGGGGTGCAGTGTATTTTGTGCATGCATGCAGCCGTGGGCTCTGTTGACTTGGGTGAAAACCTCCTTGTGAAAACCCAGCTGACAAGGAGCTTTCAACATTTTTGAGCCAACAAGGGATTTGATCCAGGGGCATCCAAAGTCCTTAAAGGCAAGCAGCCTTGCGCTTGGGAGAAAGTGGCCAATTTACTCTTTTCATGGTTTCCATGGTTGAGTTTCCGTGGTTGAGTTTCCATCAGTGGTGGGTTCTGGATGGTTACAATGGGATCCGGAACCCAACACTGATGGAAACCACATGAATGCACACAGCACACGCATACAGCGCACACATGTGTCCTTATCTCTTCCGACGCCTCTGCGAGCCTCCGGGACGCTCCAGCTGCTCGGAGAAGCATCGCGCAGGCGCCGTGTGCTCCGTGTGTGTGCGTGAAAGCACCAAAGAGCTCAAATGCAGGTAAGGAGCTCGGGCGGGCGGGTGGGCCCTCTGGAGCACCATACCGGAATGGTACCCAGTGCTTCAGGCAGACACTAGTACACCTGTACTGAGGCATACTGCCTGCAACCCACCATTAGTTTCCATGGTTGAGTTCTCATGGTTGAGTTTCCATGATTGAGTTTCCGTGGTTGAGTTTCCTGGTTGAGTTTCCATGGTTGAGTTTCTGTGGTTGAGTTTCCGTGGTTGAGTTTCCGTGGTTGAGTTCTCATGATTGAGTTTCCATGGTTGAGTTTTCATGGTTGAGTTTCTGTGGTTGAGTTTCCGTGGTTGAGTTTCCGTGGTTGAGTTTCCGTGGTTGAGTTTCCATGGTTGAGTTTCCATGGTTGAGATGCAATTGATGACAAAAATCTTTCTCGCTTAGCGCAGTCTTGATGACAAAAATCTTTCCTCCCCCAGTTCTTCTCAACAGAGGCTGTCCTACACCATCCTCAGTGACCTGGCCTTGGCCCTCCTTGATGGAACTGTCTTTGAGATAGTGCAGGGCCTGCTGGACATCCAGCACCTGATGGAGCGAAACCTCTACAACCAGCGGCTCAAACTGCAGACGGAGCATCGAGGCAAGTGAGCTGTTTGCACAAATAGGTCACTCCCATTGAGCCTTTGCACTCACTAGTGAAGGGGCAGGGGTCCTTGACCAAACTGTGGTTTTCCCCTTTTCCCTTTTTGTGAGTGAAAGGAGATGGCTGGAGGCTCAACCCACCCCAGGAGAAGGAATAGACTGGCCGTGAGAGCTGGCAGATTTCTGGCATCACAATATCACAGGCCACATTTCCTGCATCTCCCAACAGAGGAGAAGGGAAAGTGTGCAGTGGGCAGCAGCAGCCAAAAAAGCTAATACAATTCTGGGTTGTATAAACAGAGGCATAGAATCAAGATCACGTAAAGTATTAGTGTCGCTTTATAAAACCCTAATAAGACCACATCCCTGGAATACTGTAACCAATTTTGGTCCCTGTACTAAAAAAATAGATGTTGAGATTTTGGGAAAAGGAGATAATAGTATTCCTCAGATCTCAAAAAGATCTCAAAAAGACGCAAGTGAGGATCAAAACAGATGTTTTATTAGTCTAGAACAGCTTTTCCTCTACTATAACAACGTTAAGATGGGTGGACTTTAACTCTGCAACCAGCAAGATGTGGTGTAATAAGTGACATGAAGGCAAAGTCTGACTGACCCTTAGAAAGGCTTTGAAAGGCTGTGAAATAAACGACTTGGGAGGCAAAGGGTGTAAGAGGTACCATGTTTTTTGGAGTATAAGATGCACCTTTTCCCCCCAAAAAAGAGGGTGAAAATCTGGGTGTGTCTTATAGACTGAATACAGCATTTTTGGCCTCCCGAAACACCGCCCCCTTCGCAAAAATGGATGTGCAGAAGGTTTGGGAGGCCTGAAAAGTGGTCCTGGAGGCTGGGGCCATTTTTTGCTCATTTTTGCCCCCAGCCACCAGTAGCCCTCTATAAACCTCCCAAGCCTATGCATGCCCTGTTTATTGCAAAAAAATGGGCTGGGTTTTTTGCTCATTTTTTGGGGGGGAGCCCCCAGGAGCACTTTGCAGACCTCTCAAACTCTCTGCATGGCCCGCTTTTCATAAAAAAATGAGGCGTGCAGAGGGTTTGCCTGCAGTGTGCAAAATCTTTTTTTTTTTAATTTACCTTTTCAAAATCCTGGTGCGTCTTATACTCCGAAAAATACGGTGCTTGTTTGGGAAGCTTTGTGTAGATTCCTGCACTGAAGGGGGCTTGGACCTGAAGACTGCAGTGGAGAAGCTTTGATATCTTCTCCTTCCCTTTCTCTTGTCCTTAAGGGCAAGCAGCTTCAGCTCCCTGTCCTGGGTCATTCCATGAGTACAGCGGAGTAGCCAGCAGAGACTGAGTCGGTTGGGCAGGTGGTAGCTACATTTTGGGGACCTCATGCCCTTTTTCTCCTTCCTTTCTTACCAGCCCTGAAGCAGGAGACCTTCCGCAAACACAAGGAAGACCAGCAGAGCTGCCAGCCGCACAACCTGCCCCTTCTGAAGGCTGCTCAGCAGCGAGAGACGGAGGTAAAGGCAGCAGTAGCAATAGTCAGAGTAACCTTGGTGGGGGTGACGGTGGGATGTAGAGCTTCCTTCCCACTTAGCCCATGGTTTGAAGCATCGTTCAAAGCGCCCAGTGCTGTTCATGGTGCTTCTTCTTTTGCCTTTTGGGGTTCTCCTCTGCTCAGGCTGTGGAGCAGCGAATCCATACAGAGCTGCGGATGATGGACGAGAAAATAGTCCTGGAGCTGGATCAGAAAGTGGTGGACCAGCAGAGCACCTTGGAGAAAGCAGGCGTCTCTGGCTTCTACATCACCACCAATCCCCAGGTCTGTTCAGGCTGGAATCCTTTGTTCTGCCCCAGGCTTCCTTAGAAAGCAAGCAGCAGAGTCTTCATCCCGGCAAAACCTCTTTTATTTACACGACTGTGAATTCCTTTCATTCACAGTCAGCCAGGCTTAGCAATCAGTCTTTCAGAGGAATGTTTATCCACATGAACCTTATCTTGTTTGGAGAGCTGCCAGATAACTAGTTTCCAGCCGCAGGGCAAGGCAACGCTTGGCACAGAGTCTCTTATCGTCACAAAAAGAATTTTCCACTCTTGAAATGACCGAAGGAACTAATTGTTTCCTGCAAAAGCCCCCTCCCCATTCTCTCCTCTTTTGTTTCCTCTGGGAGGGGCCAATAACCTCCAAGGTGTGGCTTTACTCCCAAGTCGACCCTGCTTTCTTAGTTGTTCTTGTCTTCTGGCAGCTCTGCGCACGCGCACACTGGAAACAGGCTCCAGCTGTTCCTCTGCCTCACTGCTGTCTAGCTCCCTCTCTGCCTCTGACACAGAGCCTCATCTGAGCCTTCCTCAGACTCCAGGACTAGCCCATGTTCCTCCCCAAAGTCCTCTCTGTCCGACTCTGCTGCCAGCTGCGCAGGCCACCGGCAGTCCACAACAGCCTTGCCCAAAGTTGAGTGCCAGCAAGAAGACCGGGGAACGGGGAGGATGAGGGGATCAGATCCCCTGCTCTGGAGGGTGAAACTGCCCACCCTAGAGGGTCTAGCAGGGAGAGATGCAAGGGCCCATCTTTCCCCCTCCTGAGATCAAGGGATGGGGGCTCTAGTGGCCCACCCACTTGGAAATTGCTTAACAACACCCCCACCAGAGGGTCAGAGCAGCCTGCTAGGAAGAGAGGGAATGGGGGCTCTTCTACGGGACCTCCAGAGGGGCACAACCTCTTTACATAGCAGCAACAGAGGGCCCTGCAGGAGAAATACATGTTTATTTGTAAGCCACCCAAGGGGAGTGCTGCGGTGGCCTAGACGTGGAACCATCGCCTCACAATCAGGAGGCTGTGAGTTTGATCCTAGGTAGAGGCAGATATTTCTCTCTCTGGGCACAATGAGAATATATCTGCTGAACAAAACTCCGCTCTGGTAACAGGAAAGGCATCCGGCCCCTCTCATCCCTCTCCTCTCTTCTCCCAAAAACTAGGGAGACCCCTTTCTGAGACACTTCCTTCCCCCTTCAGAGACAGATTGCATTTGTCAGACCTTGTCTAGGCTGCAGTTCTTCCCAAGGCCATTCCCACTCTGGAATGGAGGAAAAACTTCCTAACAGTGAGGACAATTAACCAGTGGAACAGAAGTTGCATTCAGAAGTTGTGGGTGCTCCAACACTGGAGGTTTTTAAGAAGAGATTAGACAAACATTTGCCCAGAATGATACACGGCTATGATGGGAAACCTATGGCACGCATGCAGCTATATGTGTTGGCATGCAAGCCACCAGCTCCAGTGCATATGCATGTTTGGCCTTCCGGAGGGCCGGGGGAGGCAGTTTTTGCCCTCCCTGGCCTTCAAGAAAGCCTCCAGAGCCTGGGGCGGGCGAAAAATGGACCCAACAGGCCAACCGGAAGTTTGGAAACGATTTGGAGGCTTTCCTGGAGTCTGGGAAGGGCGGAAATGGCCTTCCATGCGCCCCCAGAGGAAATACCAAGCTCAGCTTGGAGGCGACTAGTGTGGTGCACGTGGGATGGGGAGCATGGGGAGGTTGTGCATGCATGCACATGTGGGGGGGGACGCTTTGCATTATGGGTGCCAGCACACTCGTGCACTATTGTGCGCACACCCTCACATTTTTGGCATCCAATAACAAAAAGATTAACCATCACTGGTGTAGGGTCTCCTGCCTGAAGACCTCCAGTCCCTTCCAATTCAATTCTGATTGATTGACTACACTCCCTGCCTTCCTCTCCCTCCTCTCCCTCCTTGCCACCTCTTGCATCCAGAATCCAAGCCAGGGAGACATTTTGAAACCGTCTAGCAGGCTAGATCTACACAGGGATTTGGGCCCTCAGCAGGAAGAGGGTTAAAATTCCCTCGGGGGTTGTTGTTACTGAGATGTTTGGGGGAGAAGGGAGGGGGAGGGGGGCAAGGACTGCTACTTTCTGAGATGCTAACTGCCCCCATCTCCTCTTCCTCCTCCCCCGATCCCTCCAAGTTTTCATGGGCTGCTAGATGAGTTTCTAATCCAGCGATGGCTAACTTTTTTCTAAAGAGTGCCAAAGTTGTGCGCATGCGCCCCACTTGCTTGTGTATGTGTGTCAAGCATAAACCCACTTACCCCATGCGGGAGGGGGGAGTTTTCACGCTTCGGAGGCTCCCCCCCCCCCGCAGAGGCCTCCAGAAGGCGGAAATGGATGGTTTCCGAAATTCCAGTTGACCTGTTGGGCCTGTTATTCACCCTCCTCAGGCTTTTCTGAAGCCTGGGGAGGGCAAAAATGGCCTCCCTCCCCTGGCCCTCTGGAAGGCCGAAAATCAGCTGATCAGTGCGCCCATGCATCCCGGAGCCGAGGGCTGCCATGCCAGCAAATATGGCTCAGCATCACAGTTCAAAACTATTGTTTATAGGCAGGATGTAGAAATGGGTTGGCTTTGCCCTTGCTTCTTGCAAGGCCTTTTGCTGACGGGTGGGTGGGTGGAAGAAGTTGGCTTGCTTTTATATTCCTAAGTTAAACATAAACTCTTTTGTTTCTCTCCCAGGAATTGATGCTCCAAATGAATATGCTGGAGCTCATTCGGAAGATGCAGCAAAGGGAAATGCAGCCCAGACAGCCGTTCCCCTGAGAAGGGACACAGGACTGTCTCCCACCATGCCTAGCATTCACCCTCCTCGTGGGTCTTGTGGAAAAATGGAGGATGGGTGGGTGGTTTTTATTTTAGAGGTTTGCCCCACAAGAGAGCAGAACAAGGCTGGGGGCCGGGCAGGCCCAGGGCTTTCTTGCTGACCCTCCTTGAAGGAGCTCAGATCGAGTTTTTCTTTGGTCTTTCTTAGAGTCGGGGTCCTGGGGCTGGTTTGTTTCTTAATAATGTTTGAGGAATTTTCAGTTTGAGGAATATCTACAGGTTGGTATTTGGAAATTGTAATATAGGGAATACAGGCTGCAAAAAGGCAATAAACACCATTTATTTATTCAGTAGACTTCTATGGCTGCCCATCTTAAACACAGGATCTTGGTTGGCTAACAGTGTTCAAAAGGATAAAAACATATATTAAAAAATGGAAAACACATAGCAGCTGGGAGAGGGTGGAATTACAGAAACAACAGTCAACATTCAGCCCAAGCAAGAAAGAGGCTCTGTCGTATAGCTGCAGCCCCTGATTCAAGCCCACTGCCAAGTCTCCAACGTTTTCGTCTTGGGGAAGGAAGCTTTGGGAGAGGGAACAAGGAGGCCTGTGGATGGGAGTGTTTCTAGAATTTAATTTTTATGATTACAGAAAAGGGTTTTTTTTTAAATTGCTCCCATATATTTTACCAATAGCATTTATACTTATATGCCACTTCACAGTGCTTTGCAGCCCCCTCTCTAAGCTGTTTACAGAGGCAGCCTCTTGCCTCCAAGAATCTGGGCCCTCATTTTACCCGCCTCAGAAGGATGGAAGGCTGAGTCAACCTTGAACTCCAGGCTGCCGGGCAGAATTAGCCTGCAATCCTGCATTCTAATTGCTGTGCCACCATAGCTCTTAGTTATTTGACTCTGCCATGCTTCAACATCAAGATTTGTTAAGGCAGTTTATCCACCCACCATACGCACACAGGCTTGGAATGAAGCTCTAAAACCAAAGTCTCACAGCAGCATCAAAACATGCTAAAGCAGCATCAGTAAACCCAACTTGAGGAAAACCTTATATCAGAAAAGCACTAAATTTCCCCAATGTGATAAGAGAGGCGTTAGAAATGCCCCCTTCAGAATTCCCCGTATGGCCTTTGGCTGTGAACTCTGCAGTTGCCTTCCAAAACAGAGGCCCAGCTTGTTTAGTGGTGGTTTTGAATGGTGAAAAGGACCCTGGGAATTGTGCAAATCATCCTCTAGAACAGGGGTCCCCAACCCCCTGGCCTTCAGCTATTCGAAACCAAATACAGTAGAACCTCTGGTCACGAACCCTTCTGACCACGACCAAATCAGGTTCCGAGAAAAACATGCACGATTTTTTTCCCCATGAGCGATTTCTACTTCCGTGCCTTTTTTTTAAGCGCCAAATTTCCAAAATTAGGTTCAGGTGACGATCAAATCGGGTTGCAACCAAAGTTATGGAATGAAATGAATTATGGTCGTGACCACGGGTTGTACTGTATATATTAAATCCCCCACCCCGCCCCCCAACCGGTCCAAACATTTGTGAAGAATAGAATGGAATAGAGAGCAAAATAGAGCAGAGTACAACACAACAACACAATTTTTTATTAACCAAGTATGATTGGACAAACAAGGAAGTTCTCTCCAGTGCATAAACTCACAGTGTATATACAACTTACAAGCAATATGTCATAGATCATAAATCATAATTACAATCATTAATCATAAGTTACAAACTAATTGATAAACCATAAAACAATAGGAAGCTAGGAAAGATGAGAAATGAGACAGTGTGGTGGGAATAAAGTGTTTAGCAGAGTGACGGCATGGTGGGGGGGGACTGTGCTTGTGTCTAGTTGTTTTGGGGTGCAATGCCTTATAGCAGCGCACTAAGTGGAAACAGATTATGTCCGGGATGCGAGGGGTCTGTAGATATTGTCACAGCCCTCTTTCTAACTCAGGCAGTACACTGGTCCTCGATGGAAGGCAGGCTGGTTGCTTGTTTTTCTGCAGTTCTAATTATCCATTGAAGTCTGTGTTTGACCTGTTTGGTTGCAGTGCCAAACCAGACAGTTATGGAGATGCAGATGACAGACTCAATAATTCTTCTGTAGAACAGAATCAGCAGCTCCTTGGGCAGTCTGAGCTTTTTGAATTGATGCAGGAAAAACATTCTTTGTTTTTCTTTTTAATGATAGTTCTAATGTGAAGCATCCATTTCAAGTCCTGGGAGATTACAGAATGCAAAAAATTGAAGGACTCTACTGCCAATACTGTGCTATTAAAAATTTAACGGAATAAAATAGGAGCTATTGGTACTGGCAGTTATTGCTAGGAATACAGCTTGTTTAGAGGAAATGAATGATTTCATATTGCTTGACCCAGCCTATATTATCAAGAAATGATACAAAATACAAATTTGTGAGGAAGGTTAAATGCAATGGAAAGGAAAAGGACTTAAAAAATTATACACTGTGTGGCCTTTGACTGATTCACTTAAATATTTTAATTGATAACTTTTTTTTAACAGAGCACATGCCTAGGATTTGTTTTGTGGGAAGTCTCCACCCTCCCCTGAATGAAATATTTTGGGAAATATTAAAAAAAATTTTAAAAGGCAGATTATTATATTTCCCTAAAGGAGAGATGGAGAAACATGCTTTTAGAGGCAGACAGCACGCCCCAGTCTTTCTTAATAGCCCACAGCAGATGCCAGCACGTAAGGAGATAAAGAGCTTATTGAAAAAGGAAGCAGCTGTCTAGATGGCTCTTATTCATAAGCAAAGCAAATGCTGCAGGCAGAAATTGATGCAAGACATGCTATTTCAAAACTCCTTGCAGCAAAGTTTGACAGCTAACAGAAGCAGAATGGTAGGATTAGTACAGCAACCCCTCACCCAAGATCTAGCACAGGACCAAAGCCATTAGCTACAATAGGAATTGCCCAACACCCTTTCATTGCACAACAAAAATTGCAGCATTTCAGGACCTGTATAAAAATCCTGGCACTTATCTAGCTAACGGTTCAGCTCACCCAGAACTACAAACCCTGGTGGCTCTGTTCACTAATAAATGGACTTTCTTTTCCACTCAGCCTCCAGCCTCCATGTTGTTTCCAACGTCTTTCTCTCAGCTTGGAACTGAACCAGATGGATTTTTCTTCCAACAGTTTTCTAAAGCCATGTTTTTCATACAAAAATAGTGTTTTAATTTGTACTATATGAAAATCCTGAATGTGTGTACCCACTCCAAGCCCACTTAAAAATTGCTATTGGGCAGCTTTAAAAGCCATAGCAAGTCCTTTGATCCAGGTACTGTAGGAACTCTGAAATTTAAAGCAACAAATTTATTTAAGGAAATTAAAGTTTGAAAGATTGAAAGTGGGATAATTGGTAATACTGCAACCATTGTTATTAAATTGGATAGTCATGAATTTAGAATACACAAATGATTGCTGAATCATGTAGCATTTAATTTTAAGAAATACTAAATGTTGCTTATTATTCTAAAGCCAAGTTAGTCCTACAGAAAATGATTTCTGGAAGTGGCTGCATTCCTCAACAGCTGTTTAAAAATAGTTAACAGTTATTCTTAAATTGGCAACGTAACAAATTTGAACAGACTTTCCATGTGTTTGGTTTGGTTAAGCTCAATGGAAATTCTCGCATGGTTAGAGGTGAACTAATGTTGGGGGAGGAAATTGAGTTTTAAAAATGTGAATATGCTGCTAAATTATATTCCAGAAATCTGGGATTCATCTATCTGAGAAGCCTTGAATATATGGTGCTTGAACTTAGGGAAAAAGGAATGATAGATTATGGCAGATTCGCTAAAAGAAAATTCTCCCCCTGAATTGGCTCTGTATGATGGAAGAAGCCCAGCTGCACAAAATAAGTTTTTTAAATTATCTATTTATTCATTATTAGATTTGTGTGCTGCCTATATCATCTGGATAGTTCCAGAGGGCCTTGGTTTAATTTGTTACTTCAAAATTGACTATAATTACTTCCATACCCAGGAGTCCGTTTTTGGTACTGCAAAATTTATAATTACTGTAGAATTTACAATTCTATTTTTTTCTATTTTTTTAAAAAAGCCCCCAAAAGCTAATGCAATACTAAATTGCATTAACAGGGTCACTATCAAGATCAAGTGAGGTTCTAATATGATGTTATAAAGCCCTAGTAAGACCACACCTAGAATCCTGGATCCAGTTTTGGTCTCCACAATGTAAAAAAGATGTTGAGACTCTAGAAAGAGTGCAGAGAACAGCAACCAGGATGATGAGGGGACTGGAGGCTAAAACATATGAAGAACAGTTGCAGAAACTGGACATGGCTAGTCTAGTGAAGAAAAGGGGAGATAGGATAGCCGACTTCCAATATTTGAGGGACTGCCACAGAGAGGAGGGGGTAAAGACCCGAAGGCCAGACAAGAAATAATGGATGGAAACTGAACAAGGAGAGATTCAACCTGGAAATAAGGAGAAATTTTCCAACAGAGAGAGGAATAAACCCATGGAACAGAAGTTGCCTTCGGAAGTTGTGGGAGCTTCATCCCTGGAGGCTTTCAAGAAGAGACTGGACTGCCATCGGTCAGAAATGGTGTAGGGCAGGAGTAGTCAACCTTTTTATACCTACCGTCCACTTTTGTATCTCTGTTAGTAGTAAAATTTTCTAACCACCCACTGGTTCCACCGTAATAGTGATATTATGAAAACCTAATGAAAATGTTTTCAAATAATGCAATGAATTTTTTTTTAAAAGTCAATTAAATTTAAAAAAAGGAAAGTGCTTCAGTATCGGACAAAACCCCTACTGCCCAACATGAAAGTTGGAACGCCTACTAGTGGGTGGTAGGGACCAGGTTTACTACCACTGGTGTAGGGTCTCCTGTTCAGGTTGGACTAGACGATCTTCCAACTCTGTTAATCTATAAATCTGTAAATTATTTTGGAACAAAGTAAAATAACCTGCTTAGCATGTTACTGTGTCTCTTGAGTGAGGTGCAATTGCAACTGCCATTTACTTGGTAACATTTTCGGAAGAGATCTGTCCTGCCGCCTCCTTCCAAGGACAGAATGAGGGACTCAAGGTCACCCAACTGGCTCTGTGCCCTATGCAGGACTGGATCTACTGATTTCTCTCCTTAATCGAGACACCAAACAGGTTCTCTTGGCACATTTGCTATGGTTAAAATGCAGCATGTAAGTTTTGTATCCAATTTCTATCTGCTTATTTAAAATTAGTTATTCAGGTACCTTACAAGGAGAGAAAAATAGGCTAAAATAACAGAAACAACCAAGAAAATACAGTTAATGAAATAATCCTATGCTGGGGAAAATAATATCATCCAGGTAGTCCTCAAATTACAACAGTTCATTTAGTGACCGAAGTTACAGCAGCCCTGAAAAAAGTGACTCGTGACCATGTTTCACACTTAATGACTGTTCCATCATCCCCATGGTCACGTGATCAAAATTCGGATACTTGGCAACTGACTCATATTTACGACGGTTGCAGGTCATATGATTCCCTTTTGGTGACCTCCTGACAAGGAAAATCAGTGGGAGATTCACTTCACAAAGCCAGGTTCACTTAACAACCAGGGTACTAATTTCACAGTTGCAGTGATTCACTTAATAACGGTGGTGATTAAAGTCAAACAATGGGGCAAAACTCACTGAACAAAAGTCTCACTTAGCGACATAAATGTGGGGCTCAATTTTGGTCATAGGACAAAGACTACCTGTGCAGTCTTTTGTAGCAGAGATCTTAGAAATCTGCACAATTTTTGCAAAGAAAGGTAAAATGCGCTGGAGGAAGGAAGCTCAGGGGGGAGGGGCTTCCAACCTTTTCCTCTGGGGAGGAATCTCCTCTCCCCTCCCCGAAAGGGCCTCGATCCGATGCTTGGAGAGGCAAAACAGGCTGGGTCGACTCCTCCCTTGCCCAAATGAGAAATGCCCTGTTCAGCCGGAGGGTCTCTCAGTCACGCCGCTTGCTTGCATGGGAACCCGCCCCGCTAACCGTGGTTTGCTCCAGGCCGCCCGCTTGGACCGGAGCACCTGCCGTGGCGCTTCGGGCGTGGCCAGCGGCGCCCTCCTCCCGGGAAGGCCGCCTTAGCGGGGGCCTCGGCGGGACTCAGCCTGTTGCGTGGCTCCCTCCCGGCCGGCTGCTCTACGGGCCCCCATTGGAAAAGCCGCGGCTTAGCGGCTCCCTAACCGCCCTCCACCCGCTACCTGCTGGGAGGGGCGGCGGCCGGCAGGGAAGGAGCCGCCTCCCCGGGCATCTGCTGCGCCCGCGGCCTCCGCCGCCTCCTCCTCCTCCCCGGCCGGATCCTCGCAAGGCGGTGACGCAGTAGCGGCGGCGGACGGCGGGCGTGGAGCTGCCAGCGGCGCCGGACAGGTAAGGCGGCAGCCGGGCGCGGCCCGCGGGGGGGACGGGGGACGGACCGGGCCTGGAGCTCCCCTCCCTGGCGGGGTGGCGGCTGCATGGCGGACCCCGCTCGCTCCGCTTCCAGGCGCCCGGAGCTGTCCAGGGGCTTTGGCGGCAGGAGCGCAGGTGGGTGCAAGAAGGATGGAGAGGCGCTCCCCCGCCAGCCCCCCCCCCCTTGGCCAGTTCGCTTCCCAAGGGCTGGGAGGCGCATAGGGGGGCAGAAGGGCCCCGGCTGACCCACAGGACCCAGCAGGCCTCTTTTCAATAAGATCTGGGGTGGGGGGAGTCCTCGAGATCCGAGGGTCCCACCTGCTACTCACCCGGGGATCCCAAACATCTAAACAGTAACAGAGTTGTAAGGGACGTTGGAGGTCATCTAGTCCAACCCCCTGCTGACCCAGGACACCTGCACTAGAGATTCCAACCGGCAAACTGCCATCAACAAGCTCAGTGTCTTAGCCACTGAGCCACCTAGTCAGATCATCCCAGCCAGATCCTTGTGCAGCTGAGACCCGGGAGCTGGCCTGTCTCTGGGTAGCTTATCCCAATACAGGGGCTCTGCAATACAGGGAGTCCTTGACTTACAACGGTTCGCGTAGCGACCGCTCCAAGTTTCAAGGGCCCTGAAAAATATGCCTTGGGACCGTTTGTTCCAGTTCCGACCTTTTCAGCCTCCCCAGGATCAGGTGATCAAAATTCAGGTGCTTGGTGAGTGATTCGTATTTATGACCGTTGCCAGGTCCCAAGTTCATGTGATTTTAACCTTCAGACAAGCAAAGTCCATGGGGGAGCTGGATTCACTTAACATCTGGGTTACCCAACTGCAGTCATTCACTTAACAATGGTGGCAAGGGTTGTAAAACGGGGCGAAACTCACCTAACAACAGAAACTTGGGGTTCAATTGTGGACGTAAGTCAAGGATTATATGTACCTGGGGCTTTGATGGGCAAGAGGCGCCCATCCCAGCCGGTACCTCTTACAGCAGGGGTCTCTTTTTCTGGGACCAAAGGCAGTGCAGAAGGACAGCCAAGCCATACCTGGCAAAGGTGCAGCTGCATCCAGGAGTTCCAGACGGGCCATTTAAAGACTGCACCGGCTCAGAAGCCCTGCTATTTGGGTTGGGTTGGGCTGGGTTGGGTAGTTGAATTGGGTTGGGTTGGGTTGGGTGGAGTGAGGGTGGGTTGGGGGGGTTGGGTTGGGGGGTTGGGTTGGGTTGGGTTGGGTGGTTGGGTTGGGTTGGGTTGGGTGGTTGGGTTGGGTTGGGTTGGGTAGTTGGGTTGGGGGGTTGGGGGGTTGGTTTCCCAAATCGTTCTGGCACTGACATCCACAATTCCACAATCTGCCCTCTGGAGCAGAAGAGGAGAAGTCTTTACCTGTTTCCATGTGAGCAGCCCCATCACCCTTTAGATCAGGGGTCTCCAACCTGGGCCACTGTAAGCCTGGCAGACTTCAACTCCCAGAATTTCCCAGCCAGCTTTAGATGCCTTCCTTAAAGACTGAGTCCCAGCACTTTTCCAACTTAGTTTCTCTGTCTCCTGGCCATACTCTCCTGTTCCCGTCCTCATCTTATGATCACAACTGGAACCAAAATGTCTATTGTTAAGCAAGGCAGTTATTAAGCGAATCATGCCCGAAACAATGACCTTTTTTGCCCCAGTTGTCAAGCAAATCATTGCAGATGTTATATGAAACACGTGGTCATTAAGCGAATGTGGCTTCTTCCCCCTTTGACTTTGCTTCTTGGAAGCTAGCTGGAAAGGTTGCGAGTACATGTCAGTTGCCAAGCACCCAAATTGTGGTCCCATGATTGTGGAGTTGTGAGGGTGAGAGCCCAAGCTAAGTCATTTTTTTAGAGTGCCATTGAGCTTCAAACAGTCACTAAACAATTGGTTGTAAGTCAAGAGCTACTTGTATGTCTGAATCCTCCTTTGCAATAGCTGCCAAGGATGGTGTCAGGATTCCAAATGGCATCCAAAAGTAAATCAGAGTCCGAGGCAAAGTATTGCTCAAAGTTCCAATTTATTAAGAGAGACACGTTGGCACATCTCAGAAAACCCAAATCTGAAAGCTACCAGGTTTTCCCACCCAGTTGAAAGTTCAAGATCTTGCCCCCACACCCACCAGCCCATCCCATGGTCCAATCTTCCACTGCCAGAAAGACAGATTCCTCTCATCCAGTTCTAGCCAGGTGCAAAGACAAAGACAACCTTGGATTTCTAAGAAGAATGTTGTTATGGCTACATAGCACCCAACTCCGCATAATTCCCCTTCCCATTTTTCCAAAGTGTGGCAGGCCTGAAGTCCAAAAAGAAAAGATGGCTTGCAGGCATGACAGATGGACTCGCAGTACAGAATATTCTGGAATTGTTATCTCTGCCCATCCACCAGATCAAGAGACAAGAATGGGACAGGAAGGTCCCAAATTTGCACCCCTTCCCAGTCTTTGCAAGACACGGCCGTCAGTGACTCAGACACAGTCACTCTAGAGCAGGGGTGTCAAAATCAAGGCTCAGGGGCTGGATCCTGACCACCCTTGTTCCAGGAAGCCATCTGGGAAGAGGAGAAGGAGGGAGAGAGAACATTGCTAACTCTCCAAAAAGGGTCCCCTTTGGAAGGATAGATTTTCTGCCTCCTGAAAGGGGTGTTGATCCAGGCTCTCTAGCAGCACCAAGCCTGGTGGAAGAATACCTGTGTTTCCAGCCTGTTTCCAGTGACAGGTGCTGCCATTGTCTCCTTGGCACTTACAGGACAGATGGAGCAGCAGCTATTAAGAGCAGGGGTCTCCAACCTTGGCAACTTTAAGACTTGTCGATTTCAACTTCCAGAGTTCCTCAGCCAGCTTTGCTAAATGAAAGACTTAAAAAGATTTAAAAGAAGTGTATGGAAGGCAACCCCCACCCCCCCAAAAAGAAAGATTAAAAATTTGGATGCAGGCAAAAGATGTGGGATAAAAGGAAAAGAAAGAGAATGTAAAGTAAAAAATAGGCCATGAAAGTATTTTAATAATGTGTATGGATATTAGAATTATACTGCATATGTTGGATAACTGATTTGTATGTAGTGCGATAGTGATAGAAGTATAAAACTATGGTTGATAGTGAAAGATTAGAATTAAACAATACAGTGATTAGATAATGAAATAATATATTTGTTATTATCCCATCTTTGAATGTTATAGTGACAGGAAAGGAAAAAAAAGATAAAATAGAAACAGCAATAAGGGGCAAACTATAATATATAGACGGACAGGCAGACAGACAGGTAGAGATAGAGATGTTAAGATATATGAAAGAGTAAGAAGAAGGGTTAGAGTTGAGGGATGGCGGTAAAGGATATGTACAAATAATATGAAATAATGAAAATGAAATGTAATGATTGTGAGTAATAATGCTATGTTTATTTTTATTGAAATGTATGATACCCAGGTATTACCCCATTGATATACGTTGATATGTATAAGCCAGTGTTTCTCAACTTTGGCAACTTGAAGATGCAAATGCTGGCTGGGGAATTCTGGGAGTTGAAGTCCAGACATCTTCAAGTTGCCAAGGTTGAAAAACACTGGTATAAGCAATATAAAAATTAAAAAAAAACTGACCAAAAAAAGGAGACCCCTGATTTAAAGAACCTCACTGGGACACTCAGACGCTCACAGCCATCCTTCATTTGCCTGCTTCATATCAGAAGTAAGTTGCTACCGGGTCACACCGGTTTGGGCGAACTGGTAGTGGTTTGTTGGTCTGGGTCGTAGAACCGACAGCGACCCAGGCTGGCCATGCCCCAAATTGGTTCCCCGGTCGCTGCTGACTTTGTTGGCAAGGTTTTTTTGTCTGTTTTTAATGTTCTGCGCATGCTCCGCTTCATGCCCAGAGGAAGACTGGGGAAGGGGTGAACTTTGCTTTTTTTCTCCTTCTTGGGCTTATTATTTTTGCCTCTAGCAGGGATTTCACCTCTTCCCGATCCTGCTTTGACCAAATTTCTTTCTCCTGTTTGGGCCAGGAGAATACCTTTGGCTCCTCTGACTCTTGGTGGGTGAAGGAAGAAAGGGCCCTCTTGTCCAAGATGGCAACCAGGCGGCTTCGTTCTGGAGACCTGGCCCGCTTTTGCCAAAAGCTCAACCGGGTGAAGACTCTGCAAGATGACCTCATGGAGACCTCCTTCAACCGTTGCTTGAGCACAGTCGACTTGACACTGCTGGGCATTGGCGGGATGGTGGGCTCTGGCCTCTATGTGCTGACCGGCACTATTGCTAAAGAGACAGCTGGACCGGCCATCGTGGTGTCCTTCATCATTGCGGGCATCGCCTCTCTGCTGGCTGCCCTCTGCTATGCGGAGTTTGGTGCCCAGGTGCCCAAGACGGGCTCTGCGTACATGTTCACCTATGTCTCAGTGGGTGAGATCTGGGCCTTCCTCATCGGCTGGAATGTCATTCTGGAGTACATGATTGGTGGGGCAGCAGTGGCCAGAGCCTGGAGTGGCTACCTGGATTCCATTTTTGACCACAGGATCAAGAACTTCACGGAAGCCCATGCTGGCACTTGGCACATACCCTTCTTGGCCCATTATCCAGACTTCTTGGCATCTGGCATTGTGCTCATTGCCACGGCCTTCATTTCCTTTGGTGCCCGCTTCTCCTCTTGGCTCAACCACGTCTTCTCAGCCATCAGCATGGGCGTCATTCTCTTCATCCTGGTCATGGGGTTCATCCTGGCCAAGGCCCAGAACTGGAGTGCCAGTGAGGGAGGATTTGCCCCTTATGGCATCTCTGGCATCATGGCCGGCTCAGCCACGTGCTTCTATGCCTTTGTGGGCTTTGATGTTATTGCCACATCCAGCGAGGAGGCCCGGAACCCGGAAAAGGCCATTCCGAGGGCCATCGCCATCTCACTGAGCCTTGCCACCGGAGCATATATCCTTGTGTCCATGGTGTTAACGCTGATGGTGCCCTGGCATTCGCTGGACCCTGATTCAGCCTTGGCCGACGCCTTCTACAAGAGGGGCTATTCCTGGGCAGGTTTCATTGTGGCCACCGGTTCCATTTGTGGTAAGTTCCAGTGGTGAAAGTCTTTTTTTTTTACTACCGATTCTGTGGGCATGTGTGTATGAGTCCATTCACAGCAGAGCTGCTGCTCCCTTTATGTTTCCCCCCCAGCCCCCTCTCTCCCTGGGTCTACCTTAAAGAGACAGGCTGCAGCAGCTCTGCTGTGAATGGAGGGAGAAACGTTCGGATCGGGTGGGTGGGTCGAGCAGCCAGAAGAGGTGAGTGGCAACAGGGTGACCAGGCAGGCATGGGCAGGGCGACCAGGGATTTTTGCCACTGGTTTGGAGAACTGATGCCAATCGTCCCTGCCGGTTCAGCCAAACCGGGAGGATTTCACCCCTGGTAAGTTCTTTTATGTCTGGGTCACAGATACAGTCTGGCTGGCACTCTGGGTGCCATTTCTGCTCCTTCCCTTTTCTCTAGCCTTTGGTTACTCCTAATGTAGTCTTACCAAAGTGGACTCCTTTATATGGGCTGGCACAGGACCCAGGTTGGTAGGAGAGACTAGGACATGGCCAGCTCCTAGAACTGAGCATGGCCTGGGACAGTCAGCCCACACAAGAGGTTGTGCAAAGATGCAATATAACTACGCCTCATCCTAAAATAACTATGCCTAATCCTAAATGAGTAGGTTGGGAACCGTGATTAAACGTAACATAAAGGCACCAGTTTAGAGAATGTGCCTGCATGCTAGGCCACTTGAAAATTACAGAAAACAGTAGAGACTAGCAAGGATTTTATGCTTGCATGAAAAGATATTTCTGTCCCTCTTTGCCAAGTTGCATTCAGAATTACCCTGCTTGGAGATTGGGGCATCCGGGAGTAAAAAAGGAAGTAGAACGTGTGTCAACTGTCCCACTCAGTCATCTGGCAAAGAAAGACTTCCAACCATCTGTCCTTGCCAAGAGTATACTTTACTGAAGCTTAAGTGGTTACAGAAGAAGTGAAGCTGAATCTGAGATGTTCTTGTGCAAACAATACAAAATGTTCCTCTCAAACCCGCTCCCCTTTCCCCAGATATTTGCAAATGTCCAATCAGGTGCTTGTCTATTTTTCAGGAAACAGGTTCTCAGTTCCCAGCCCTACAGATTGATAGTTGATCTTGGCTGGCTGGATAGTTGACAAGGCTCAACTGGGCTTCATTCCCCAACCCTTCTTGTTCCTTATAGTCCAAACTTTCAGTCAGGGTTCCAAGTAATACACCCATAGCAGACAAAACTTCGAGGCAGGTAGATTCCTCAAAGAATAGCTTATTTGGATGTATCATATTGGCACAATTCTGGTGAAAACCGACTCTGAAGGTTTCCGCGGTTTTCATCTAATTAAAAGTAAAAGTTTCCCCCTTTTCCCAAACAATCAGTCACATGGTCTAATCAAGGTGCCATCTGGTTCCCTGGTGTCAACATGCCTCCTCTCTCTCTCCCTGTGGGAATGTCCTTGGTTCTCAGGAGAAAGTGTTTTGTTTTGGCTACAAATCCCCAGCTATCTCTCCCCTCCCTATCCCTTGGATCCAGTGTGGCAACACTGAAGCTTCAAAATGGCTTCGGTCAGGTCAGCTTCAGGGTTGACCCTTTCTCTCTGTTGCTAATGTCCAGCTCCCAGCTCATGAAGCTTGGATAGGAAAGAGGCAGCCATGACAGTGTGGGAGGTGTAGGTGGGAGGTATAGGGTCTCCTGCCTGAGCAGGAGGTTGAACTAGAAGACCTCCGAAGTATATTTGGTGGGCAAGAGGAGTGAGACAAAAATCCCTAAGGGATCCTGGTCTCATCTGCTCTTCATTTTGATTGCTGCTTGGTCCTTCTAAAGCATCAACAACAATCTTGGCTGGCAGGGAGAAGCCATCCCTCCTTGCTTCCACAGCTTGTGAGAACTCTTGAGTGGCCACTGAAGAACCCAGAGTACTGCCTGGATTAGTCTCTGGTCAGGTCCACCCTTGGTGTGTTTGTGGGGAATGTGTCTTCTTTTGTGCTAGCTTTCCTAGCTTTGTTTTCTCCTGTTATCCTTCTAGTGTCCAATGGTGTAGAAGGAGGGTGCTCCCCGTCCTCAACAAGACAGCTGCAGCAAGACTCACTGGCCTAGAGGCTGGTCTTCTGCAGAAAAGGAGCTGACTGGCAGGCATGGGTCTATGACAATTCATCATGGCCAATTTGCTATGGCCAACACACTGCAGGACAAGAGTTACACTAATATCAAAGAAATGGTGGAATAGAGTCATTAAAGAAATGACAGAATGAAATGTAAATGGCAAAAATTAAAATCATCATCATCTCCTTTTAACAACCCCATAATCCCTTCATTGGGGTGGAGTAGGGGCAACTGAATGGAGCAGTGTTTAGTGGCCAGATGCCCTCCTTGTTGCTGATGCAGAGTTTTGTTCAGTAGATATATTCCCATCGTGCCCAGAAAGAGAAATATCTGCCTCTACCGAGGATTGAACCCACAGCCTCCTGATTGTGAGGCAAGAGCCTCACCTCTAGGCCACCGCACCACTCCAATGGCAAAAATTAAAATGACTTTTATTCACTTTAAACAATTAAATAGAATTGTTAAATTGTCCTTCAACCAGTTGTCTCGCGGTGAGTTGGCTGCAGCGAGTTGGCCATGGTGAGTTGTCCCATTCCCTGCAAGCACCATCAACACCTTCTGCAACACTCCCCAATCGTCTCAGGGGCCCACTGTGACCACCAATGTGTCTCTCCTCCTCAGCCATGAACACCGTTCTCCTCAGCAACCTCTTCTCCCTGCCTCGGATTGTCTACGCCATGGCCGAGGACGGTCTCTTTTTCCAGGTGTTTGCCCGCGTTCACCCCCGCACGAAGGTGCCCGTGGTGGCTATCGTGGTGTTCGGCTTCCTCATGTCTGTCCTCTCGCTCATCTTTGACCTGGAGGCCCTGGTCCAGTTCCTCTCCATTGGCACACTCCTGGCCTACACCTTTGTCGCAGCCAGCGTGATCATCCTGCGCTTCCAGCAAGGCAAGACGGAAGCTCAGGAGGCCGCCGGGAGGAGCGAGGCCATCCAAGCAACGGCTGAGCCTGTGGACGCTGCCGAACCCAAAGAATACGAGTCTTTCTCAGATAAGCTGCAGCTGGTGGGCAAAGAGAAAGCGGGCAGGGTGCGTGAACCAGGGCAGCTGAAGGCAGCCTTCGAACCCTACTTGGAGTTCCTCAGTGATTTCTACCCTGGTGAAGTGGTCACCGTGGCCGTGGTTGTCCTCATGGTGTCGGCCCTCTGCTTGGCATCCATCCTGGTCTTTGGAAAGACACAGCTGCACCTGCCCACCTGGAGTTACGCCTTGCTCATCCTGCTCTCCAGCCTGGCTTTCACGGGCAGCCTTGTCCTCATTGGTGTCCATGAGCAGAAGCCAACCTCCCAGACCTTCCAGGTGAGGCAGGCGGGCTCGGCAGTTGCTGTGCTCTGATGCAAGAGGAGGTGGGTGTGAACTGGGAGGGTAAGGAAAATGCATCATCTTCCCCAAACACAGCTGGGCCAGAGAAGGCTGCCCTTAAGGCTGACCAAGTTGAACCTCTGCATGGAAATCTGTTTTCAAATTGGGCTGTGGTTGCCTGGCAGGGTTGGGGCACAAGTCCTCCAGTCCAGCCACCAGAGATTGGGAGAGTTTCCTGGCTGATGATGCCCCAGGCCTTATGGGTTGGTTCTAACTCTGTATTGAGCCACGGTTGATTAAGTGCTACCAAATCGTTCAGTGACTACATAGGTTTTCTCCATCAAAATGAGTAACATGGTTTAACTTTAGGAGAGCATGTTGTGCGAACACTGTATCCAAAGTGCAGCTTCAGTTTAGGCCTTTCATCACTTCCTTTGGAGTTCCCGGCTGCTGCTTTCTGTAAATAAGGTTTTTATCTCTTTCGGGAGACAAAACCTGTCTCAGGGTTCCAATTAGCATCCAAAATTAAATCGGAGTGCAAGGCAAAAGATTCCCCAAAGTTCCAATTTATGAAGAAAGCCATGTTGGCACATCTGGGAAAACCCGAATCTGAAAGCTTCCCGGTTTTCCCCACCTAGTTGAAAGTTCAAGATCCTGCCCCCATACCCACAAGTCCATCACATGGTTCAATCTTCCACTGCCATGCTGGCAATTCCACCCACCCAGTTCCAGTGAGGTGTAGAGGTGCAAAGACAAAGGATGACCTTGTCTTCCTAGAAAGAATTTTGTTATGGCTACATGTCATCTAACTCTTTACAAGCCCCCCTCCCATTTTCCCACAATAGAAAATGCATAGTAGAGTAATAGAAAGTGGGGCAGGCCAAAGATCCAAAAGTAAAGATGGCTGCAGACCTGGCAACCTCATTGTTTGTCAAACCATGATGGGCCAAATCTTGTGCCAAGACCCCTTCAGGTATCAAAACCCTTTTGCACATCTGTTGGGAGTCTCCCAGGCAGCCCTAACCAGCCTTCTGGTTCTCTGCCAGCAGTGTGTTGCGGCTGCCAAAAGAGCCAATGCAGTCCTAGACTGGTCAATAGATAGCGAGCTTCAGAGATGATGTGAAGTTAACATTTTATGCTGCACTGGTAAGACTATGCTTGGGACGCTGCATTCAGTTCTGATCAGCACAATGCAAAACAGACCCTGAGGCCCTAGAAAGAGTGTAGAGAAGATGTTGTCGGCCACCGGCCCCTCCAGCAGCCGAATCAGATGAGTAGGAGGAGGTGTGGGAGTCAGGGTCAGCAGCAAGGCAACCTGAGAGCTTCGAGGGGGAAGAAGGAATGGAGCTGAGAGAGAGGGAGTGGGAGGGGAGAGGGAGGAGGAGGAGGAGCCTGGACTGTTCAGCCCTCAGATGGAGAGTCAGCAACCCCCCAGGTCTGGAGGTGGCTAATGAGGAAGAGAAGGATCAGCTGGGTACAGTGCCAGATGCACAGATGTGCAGAAGGCAGAGGAGAACAGTGGAAATATATGGGCTGGTCTTTGAGACAGAAGAACCACCGCTGCTAGCAAAGCTCCACCCTAACTCGGGATCAAAGGCAGGGGGCGGAGATGAATAGATGTGGTAGACAGCTATTCATTTCCCTGCCATCGAACTTGTTAGCCTGCGGTGAGAGAGAAATCTTTTGCCGGGGCTGCTGGCATTCCTAATAAAAGGAACATTTATTTAACTACAGATGGTTTGTCGTGTTTGGGGAGCCAGGTCAGAACAGAAGAGCAACAAATAAGATATCTGAAGGATAAACCATAGGATGAACGGCTAAGGGTACTAAGTATCATGAATGAAGGAGAATATACATGTCCCAGGATAATGTTGCAGGATGGCCGGCACCAGAGGTTTCTCATCCAAACTTTTGGACTTGTGCTGGAATCAATTTTTGGGAAACTTCTACATGCGCACAGAGAAGTTTCCTGAGGATGGGCTCCAGCATGAATGCAAAAGCTCAGAAGAAAAAAATTCTGGTTCTGGCGACCGACCCAGATTAGATCCGGTACTAGGTATGTCTAGCCTAACAAAGGGAAGAATTAGGTGTGTCATGATAGCTGTCATAGAGATATAGAGAAATTTCCTAACAGTGAGAACAATGAATCAATGGGACGTCTTATCTCCAGAGGTTCTTGGGTGCTCAATGACTGGAGGATTTTAAGAAAACATTGGACCACCATTGGTCTGTAAAGGAGTAAGAACTCCTGCATGGGGCAGGTGGGGTTGACTAGAAGACCTCAAGGTTCCTTCGAGTCTTAGGATTCTATGATCCCTGCCCTCCTTCCTTTCCAGCTTCCTCTGGTACCGCTGACGCCTGCCCTGAGTATTTTCATCAACCTCTTCCTCATGCTGAAGCTCAGCTACATGACCTGGCTGCGTTTCTCCATCTGGTTGGTGGCAGGTAAGTTTTAAGAGGACTGCAAAAAGGCGCACCTGGAATTGGGGGTTGGAAGAAACACAGGAAGGTTAGCAAACCTGGGATGAGGATGGGATGGGAGTCGCATCCAAAGCAAGGCCAGGCAAAAAAAATGGCAAGGAGGTCAGAAAGCTTAAGGAGCAGTCATAATACAGACCATATAATACAGGTAGTCCTCCACTTACGACCACAATGGGTCCCAAAATTTATCTTGTTAAGTGAGACATTTGTTGAGTTTTGCCCCATTTTTACAACCTTTCTCGTCACGGTTGTTAAGTGAATCACCGAAATTGTTAAGTTAGTAACCCGGTGTCAGGTTTCTGAAAGATGCCCTAATTAATTCATGAGCCTCAAGCCAAGTTTCAAAAGAAAACCAGTCATTTATTAGGAACACCATTTTGGTAATACCCCATTGCAGTCAGATCTAACCTCATTTAAATTATGGCCGAACTTTGCCCCTGTTTCTTCCCTCCCCTCAGTCTGTGTCATAAATGACATTCTCCAATGAGATGCACACCTAACAAGTCTGCTGTAGTAATCTGAGATCCGACTCTAGCCGAAGGTATGCACGGAATACGCTCCCCCCATCCCCTTTCCTGACCATGGCAACTTGATAACAGACAGGCCAATGCTTTATGGGTTGACACCTGGTTGTTAAGTGAATCAGGCTTCCCTGTTGACTTTGCTTGACAGATGGTCACAAAAGGGGATCACGTGACCCTGGGACACAGTGATGGTCATGAGTCTGAGTTAGTTGCCAAGCAGTCACTAAGTGAACCATTGTAAATTGAGGACTTCCTGTAGAAGCCACATTAGAAAGGCAGGGCCTGGTCACCCAGTCCTGACTGCCATCTTGAGTTTTTTGACACACACCTCCCTCAGATGCCCCTGAACGTGGGTTCAATCTCTTATTCAACTCAACCATCTCCAAGAATGGGCAGGTTGGCCGTTTTGAGAGAAAGCAAGCGAGGAGCTGTCCGTCTTTGGAACCTGCCCAAAAACCATATTACTGAACCGTTAAAAAATGTGAAGCATTTTAAAAAGAGAATAGAATTCCTTGCAATATATTGAAGCTGGTTTAACGTCCCTGGAAATATCTATTTACCATGGTGACACAGTGATGGGAGTGCAGTACTGCAGGCAACTTCTGCTGACTGCCAGCTGCCTTCAATCTGGCAGTTCGATTCTCACCGGCTCAAGGTTGATTCAGCCTTCCATCCTTCTGAGGTCGGTAAAATTAGGTCCCAGATTGTTGGGGGCAAGAGGCTGACTCTGCAAACCTCTTAGAGGGCTGTAAAGCACTGTGAAGCCGTATAGAAGTCTAAGCGCTGTTGCTATTTGAGGCAATTACTTGCCGGGAAGGTTGTGCATATTGGTCTTCAGACTCGGACCCCTTTCCTCTTGATCATTTGGGGCACCAGCCTCCTGCCACAGGAGGGCCACCCTCTATATGAAACCTCCAAAAGCTTGGAGCATTTTCAGCACAGGTAGTCCTTGATTTACGACCATAACTGAGCCCAGGATTTACGTTGCTAAGTGAGAAATTTATTAGAGAAGTTTTGCCCCAGTTTTACGACTTTTCTTGCCGTGCTTGTTAAGCGAATCTCTGCAGTGGTTCAATTAGTAACGGCTGTTAAGTGAATCTGGTTTCCCCAGTGACTTTGCTTGTCCGAAGATCGCAAAATATGATCAAGGGACATAAAGATGAACAAGCTGTCAAGCCCCCGAATGTAAATCATGATGCGACAACGGTCATAGGTGTGAAAAATGGTCATTTTTCAGTGCCATTGTAAATTCGAATGGTCACTAAACGGATTGTTGTAAGTCAAGGACTACCTGCACTCGAGGTCCACCCCATGAGATAATTCTGGAGTGCTTGTTTTGATAAGAAAGAATCTCAGTAAAATTATGGGCTAGGCAGGAAAGCTTCCCCTGCAAGGTGAGGTTGAAGGGGGCTCCGGCAGCTTCCGTGGGGTGCCTTGAAGCTGCTTTCTACTAGGCTGCCCAGACCCGGGGATGCAGTCCCTTGGAGCTCCTTCCTGGGGTCGGGATGGGATCTGATCTGGCTCTTTTTGGTTGTCCTTGCAGGCCTGCTGGTGTACTTCAGCTACGGCATCTGGCACAGCAAAGAGAACCTGCGGGACTCCCCGACACAGGAAACCCGAGCCCGCTATGTGGTCTTCCCGAGCAGCAGCTTGGAGGAGACGGTGCAGACAGTGCAGCCCAGGACGGAGCCAGCCCAGGGCCTGCCAGATGCCCAGGAGAGTGGCGAAGAAGCCAAGAGATGACCTGGGAGGGTCCGGCAGAGGCCCTGCTTCCCTCACCCACCCATCCCATCCCGCCCGTTGCTCTCCAGCCTGGTCAGAGAAGAGCACAGGCAGGAAAGTCTGGGGAGAAACCAACCTTTTACTGCCGGGGGGGGGGACTCCCCCACTTCTCCTCTCTTACCTGGCCTCGCTTCTCTGACCGGAAAACTGAACTCACCTGTTTGCCGGATGCTCTTCAGAAACGGCTCCTTCGCTTGTGCCCCAGCTAAGCCACCCTCTCCTGTGCCTCCTTTGTGTCATCCACTTGCTCCCCTTCCCTCCCTCTCCAACCTGCCCTCCAAGGGGCAGTGCCAGGCCTGCCATTTTGGGGTCTTGATCAATCAGTGGAGGAAGGCAGGGTGTGTGATGTATGCCTGGATGCTTGGATGGGCTCCTGCAGGGCAGGGACAGGGCTGTCAGAATGACAGACTGAGATGAGCTGATTTCCCAGTTTTGATCTCAAACAGAGTCCTTGACCACTAACAAAGGCACATCTGAGAGCCCAGATATCTCTCTCTTGCACAGACCATGGGATGTAATCATCACACCCATCCAGCTAACACAAGAGCAGGCATTAAGTGTGCGGTAAGCACACTTCCTCCTGCACAAACCTGACCCTGGGACACTTCTCGGGTGTGAGGTGGGGCAGCCTTGGGGGTAGCCCCATGGACTGAGAGAGAGGAAGTGAGAAGGGGAGCCAGTAGAGTCCACCCATTGCAACGAGGCATTGCCTACCCATTGGCCATGGCAGGAGGAAACCAAGGCTGGTGAAGCAAGTCGACATAGCATCCTCGACAAGGCAGGAGGAGGTCCTTCAACTCTATGGTGGTGGCCATCTTGCTTTTTTTGACTCTCTCTTCTCCCAGACAGCCCTAGAGTAGGGCTCTCCAACCTTGACAACTTTAAGACCTGTGGACTTCAACTTCCAAAATTCCTCAGCCAGAAGTTGAAGTCCACAAGTCTTAAAGTTGCCAAGGTTGGAGACAGAGGTGGGTTGCCAATTTTTTACTACCAGTTCGGGTGTGCTCCTCTGTGCACTCTCCCGCACGTGCAAAAGCATCCGGGAGGGTGGGCAGAGCCTCCCGCCGCTGCTACTACTGGTTCAGCCGATCCAGGAGCAACCCACCTCTGGTTGGAGACCTCTGCTCCACAGCCCCGATGTGGAGGGAAACGATGGAGGGAGATCAATGGTGAAATTCAATTTTTTTTATTACTGGTTCTATGGGTGTGGCTTGATGGGCGTAGCAGGGGAAGATTACTGCAAAATCCCCATTCCCTCCTGATCAGCTGGACTTGGGAGGCAGAGAATAGATGGGGGCGGGGCCAGCCAGAGGTGGCATTTGCCGGTTCTCCAAACTACTCAAAATTTCCACTACTGGTTCTCCAGAACTGATGAGAACCTGCTGAATTTCACCCCTGAAGGAGATGGATGGATAAGAAAACCAAGGCTGAACTCCCCCAGAAACAGAAGGCAGGAATTACAGTGGGCACCTCCTCTCGTTTCTTCAGGGTGGAGAAGCTGGGAAACAGAGAACAGCTGAGTTCACACAACACCCTTACCCTAAGGATGTCTGCTTTGCCAAATACCCCCAATGACCCAAGGGTAGGTTAGCGCCACACACTATATCATGCACAACCAACACACACAGAGACCGCCATGCTAGAATTCTCCCAGCTGGACCTGTGGGGGTAGATATGGCTTGGCGTGCTGTGTGGACACAGCCTCTCGGGTGGCTCTGTCCTTCCCACGTGTTGTGAGAACACGCTTTTCGGGGCCTGTGGAACTCTGCTGGTTGGAAAGGCCTACAGGAAGGCGCTTGGAACCAGCCTGGGCTGCAGGGGTTGCCTTCCTCTTGCAGGGTTGCAAGGGGGCTGCCCTCCTACACAGACCCTCACCCAAGGGGGCAACAGCATTTGTCCCCCCGAAGGGTGCACAGAGCACATAGGAGTGGTGAGCCCTTCCTGTGAGAAAGGGCTGCCTCTAGGTCCATGCAGGAGGGGCCGGAGCAGGGTGGAAACAACATTTGGGGAAGGAAGAAATGCCTGCTAGGACAGAGAAGATAGAAGTCAAATTTCATTTTGGGACAATAATGTAGAGGAAGATTGGCTTCCCTTTTTTATAGCTTTCCTCGCTGGGAGGGGCTATTCAGGGTTTGTCCTGCCTGGCGGCCTCCGTTTCCTTTCCCACTGCGCACTTCCTCTGCTTCCTGCTTAACTGTGTGCTGGCCGTGGGTGTGTGTGCGTGTGCCCTGGCCACATCCTTCCTTTTCCTTTTGTGTGGTGACTTGTGCAATGGCGTTTGGCCAAGAAGCCAGCCAACTAACGATAAAGACTTGTCTTTGCTGGGCGGGCAGTTCTTCAAGTGATGTTGTGCAGATTATTTCAGTCGGCAATGTAGTGTGCAGGCAGCCTTCTCCCCTCCCACTCGGAAATCTTAAATCCACACCTGTTCTTGTGACAAAAAGGGAATGATGTTAAATATAGGAGGAGCAACTGTCTCAAGTGTTAATATAAATTTTAGGTTTCTTACAGCAAAGGTGTGGCTTACCCGAGCTCTAACTTTATCGGGAGCGCATCCTTTGCACATCACTCCAAAGACAGAGGCAAGGCCTTGTTCCCACCCACCCTGCTCACCTCAAGCCCCCTTGTTCAGAGGTGCCTCAAGGCTGAGCTTTGCCACGACTCTCCATTCCTTCCCACTCGGATTACCCCACAATAGTCATCACAATAAGGTTGTGTTTCTGTAGAAAACTTTTTAAAGAATCGCGCTTCTGCATAAAATTAAAAGGCATGAATAGGCTTTTTAAAAAAATCATGTCATTCTATAAAACAGCGGTTTCTAATAAAATCCATAAGTTTTTCTTGCAGAGCTCTCACATCCACCAGGTGGCATTCAAAGGACTGTAGCACACTGAGCATCAAACACTTTTCTCCTATGCGCTTCTCCAGCCTTCAAACTCCAGGAATTTGTTAAAAAAAACAAAACTGTAGGGACTAGCTGGTTAAATGGCCTAATCAGTTAGTTAATGACAATATAGCGTACAGCTCTGGTTACTTGATTCTCAAGGGGAGCAAAACCCAAAGATTTTGCTAATTCTTTTAAACTGGTGTGTGAACTTCTATCATAGCAATGGCAAATTGAAGTCGCTTCCTGATTCCAATCTTTCTAGTTAGGGATATCTATGTGATGCATTTAAGGCTGGTTTTGAACCAAAACCCAGTAGCTTTTCTTAACTTCTGCATCAAAACAAAGATACATGTAGGTACTTTAAAGTCTGTCATCTTTAAAGAATTGCTAGGTTTCTTGCCTTTTTTTTTAACCTGCTTTTTGAGGCATGTCTCTTCTGGAGCAGATTCATAGCACAGAGAGAATATATGCTTCAATAGGAAAAAATGGGCCAGAGAGGAAAGATTAATAAAGACCCTTATGCTAATTCACCCAGTGGATTTTATTTATTTACTAGACCACCTGTGCCCTGTTGGGTCATAGTTTTAGAAATATTTCCTTGCCAGATTCCTCAGTATCTTTAAGAATGTACTTGAAAATTTCTTTAAAATTCAGGATGTATCAGCCCTGTAAGTAGCCAGTGTTGAATTGTATAGTACAGTCAAACATTTACTACAAGAAATGTTTTATAACATTTTCTATTCCTACATAAAATGCTAATTTTATGTCATAAAATATTGTATGAAATTTGCCAAATTTCAGCTCTACAAGAGCTGTATGTCCCAGACTTTGGAGACACATTCTGTAAGTTAGCCCATCTGAGGTACAACTGGCTGAAAAAGGTTTTGGCCTATGATGTACCTTTTCACCCAACTAAAGGTTATAGGCAGGAGAGTTTTAGGGGTGTATAGATTTAGATTTATTTATTTATTAAATGTATATGGCTGCCCATCTCGCACAAAGTGATTCTGGGTAGAATACATCAAACTTAGCAACAATACAATATTTCTCTGACAAGATTGGCAAAACTGAAGTTTACAAAAATAAAAAAAAATAAAAAGAGAACTGGAGTGAGATACATTATTTACTACAAATGGCCCCATATCGAGCAAACATCATGGACATAATCCACTGCTTGACCCACACATTTTTTGGGAGTGGGGGTACCCTTCTTTCCCCAACTCTTGTTGCCTTCTTCCTTCAGCTTTCTCTCGACCCCAACCTTCAATATGGCTTGGAGCTGACCACATGCACCCGGAAAGTTGTGGCCTTGGACCCCCTCAGCCAATCCACCCCGAATTTCACTACAGCTGTGTGAATATCCCTTACCATGGTGTGTGTGTGTTTATAGATGGCCTTCAGCAGGGGAGAGTTCAACCTTCACCATGTCTGGCCATTAGAACTGGTCTGCCTGCAGTGGAGGTGGGGACTTCCTCTGGGACAATGTCCAGCCAGGAAGTCTGCTGGACATTCCTGGCCACTGGAAATGTTTTCAGGGGAAGCTGTGCAGGTTACACAAGAGGAAAGGTTGATATTGAGGATGGCACACAGGATAATTTGGCTAAAAGTACCGGGACAGAGTTTTGATAGAGGAGCAGTTCCCAAACTCTGTGGAATGAGAGGGAATAAATGCATCCAAAGTTTCTTCCCAGATTTTTATCGGCTTCCTCTTAGCCTCCACTGAGGTCCGCTCGGACAACCTGCCTCATCAGATCACTGGAGGGTTTTGCCTCAAAGGGAAAATTGCTAGGAACGCTTGTGGCATCATGTGCCAATGGATCCCTTTGTGTTGCTATGAGCAGGGTATCCAAATCCTTGCAAGGAGATCCCTGCAGCCAACATTCAGCATATGAAAAGGTGGCATGTCACACAACATGCTGGCTCCAGCCCAAAGAGAAGCACGGAAGTGGGGAGGGGATCAGAAGGCCTGGACCTCTATCAAGCATCACCAGATGATTCACGGGGTCCTCCCATCCAGGACATCAACAAGAAAAGGCTGATCTTCCAGGGCCACCAGGAATCTCTTTAGGAAACCTGCAAATGTAAGAAGATGCACAAGTCCAGACAGGGCACAATGGATGGAAACTGAACAAGGAGAGGTTCAATCTGGAAATAAGGAGGAACTTTCTTATAGCGAGAACCATCAACCAAACAAACTGAAGTTGCCTTCAGAAGTTGTGGGAGCTTCATCCCTGGAAGCTTTCAAGAAGAGACTGGCCTGCCATCTGTCAGAAATGGCGCAGGATCTCCTGCTTGAGTAGGGGGCTGGACTAGATGACTTACAAGGCCCCTTCCAATCTATCTGTAATTCCACCAAGGAATCAATGCCACTGTTTTCTGTCACCAGTGGAATTCTCCAGTTCCTGATGCAAATTACGTCCTTTGGAAAGCAACTGGAGCTAGAAGCTTGGCTGGCTGCATCCAAGCCTCAAGTGCTAAGAAAGGCTTTGGGAACAGGTGGGCTACTGAGCGACAGAATCAGGCTTGACACCACAGCGATGGCCATGCAGAGCTGGAATCCTCCATCTGGCCGGGAAAGGATCTAGTGCAGGGGCCATCGCAGTTGAAAACAGAGCTTAGGAGAACCACCCAAGTTCCATTTTCTCTGGCAGAGACACCATGGGCCGGTCCTTCATTGTTTCCAGGGCGGCCCTGTGGGCCAGATCTAAGCACCCCACGGGCCTTGAGTTTGGCGCCCCTGGTCTAGTGGAAGAAATCATCTTTGGTCTGGCTGGACACCCCCAGTGCTGCTGTGCAGAAGCAGTGCACCATGGGCTGCGGAACCTCCTTTCCAAGGGTGTCTGGAACCACCTAACATTCCTTGGACAGAGGTGGTCAGAGCCAGTAACTGAAGTCGCCTAAATATCGCCTAAGGCCCTTGTATTGTTTTCCCTGGACGTCGGGGAATCCAGATGCTGCAGGCATGGACAATCAGGGAATCATGGAGAGCCGATGGGTTCCAGGGGCTGCAAAACCTGCCAGGTCTGCTCAGCAGGGACTTCCTGCTTTGGGCAGAAGAACTGATGGGGCTTTGCAGCCTTGTGCTGCCAGTTCTGCCCCTTTTAGCTTTGTGTGCAGCATTGGTATGCTTGGGGTTTGACAACACGGCATATTTGCCATCACATTGAACCTACTCCCCTTAATAGTGTCCCCCCCCCCCCCCCGGCACTGCTCAGCCTGGCTGAGCTGAGACAGTGGTAGGAAGGAACAGCGCTCAGGACAGGGGTCTCCGACTGGCAACTTTAAAGACTTGTGGACTTCAGCTTCTAGAATTCCTCAGCCGGCATGGAATTCTGGGAGTTGAAGTCCATGCATCTTAAAGTTGCCAAGGATGTTGGGGACCCCTGCATTTAGGGCATCTAGCCATGGGAAGACAAGCCTGCTGTTCCCCAGAGAAGCGAAGTTACTTGCTGCACCTTTGGAAGTTTTCTTCTGAACAAGCGAGAGGTTCCATCATGGTGGATCAGAAGGCTGGGGAAAAGTTCTTGGACAGCCTCACATGCCCGGACAAAGTCCTGCTTCACCACAATTGCCTGAAAAGAGGAATTCCGGGCAGTGAGCGGGTTGGAGCCAAAGCTGCCACAATCTCAAGATGGATTAAAACAAAACAAGGTTCCCCAGCAGCCCAACAATCAGTCACAAAGCAAACCTTCTTCTGGCCAGGGGAGGGAGCCAGGTGAGGCAGGTTCACCTGAAGACAGGGACTGCACCAGCTGCGGCCCCTTCTACCTGAGAAGGATAGAAAATGATCCTTCTTGGATCAGAGCAAGGCCCAGTTGGTGCTCTGCAGTGTGGAGCTAGAAACCTCATATTCAGGGCTTGAGGAAATGGCCTTCCCTGTCTATTCTCCCCCACCTGGCCCTGCTGAATTCCAGTCTGAAATGCAGCACCTCTGTAGAGTCCATATGCTTTACCTTCCTTAATGCATTCGCCTAACCTTAACCTAACTTTGCAACCTTCTCTAGGCTTGGAAACAAAGCAAGGGCAAGTTTGGTTGGAAGTCAGATGGAAGGAAATTGGGAAGGCATCCTGGAAGAAGGAAATGGCAACTACTTCCTAGGCTAGGCTGCCTTTCCTTTCCCTCAATCTGTGCAGTTGCAGTAATTTCACAAATTCATTACAAGTAATCCCCGAGTTATGAGCGTTCCCTTAGCAAACTTTTGAAATTACGCGAGAAGCACCCCCTAGCATTTGCAAACGAGTCCCGAAACTACAAATCTTGCAGCACCACAGCAGTTGTTCTCCCTTACGAATGATCGCAGAGACTCTGCAACATTTGTCCTGAACATTGCAGTCCGAAACAGAGCTTCTGAGGGGAAGATCTGGCCCTTCCCCTGGCCTCCCCCGGACCATTGCAGAAGCCTGAATGGAACAGCTGGGGGGCGCACGCAAGCAGCTGAGAGGCTGGAGAGGAGACTGCTTGCTGGATCTTCACTTTAACTTTAACTTTTAATAGATTTATATGCCGCCCAATCCCGTAGGACTCCGGGCGTCTTACAGAAAAAGTTAATATAAGAAGTTAAAATAAAGAACAATTTAAAAAGAAACAATTTAAAAACAATGCACCATACACTCAATCTGGGTGGGGCTGGACCTCATTCCTGAAGTCGACAGCCCCAGGCCTGCCGGAATAGCTAGGTTTTAGTGGCTTTTCGGAAGGCCGAGAGAGTGGGGAGGGTCCGGATCACTACGGGTAGGTTGTTCCACAGGGACGGAGCAGCTACAGAGAAGGCCCTCCTCCGAGGAGCCGCCAGCCGGCATTGTCCGATCGACGGCACCCGGAGAAGGCCTAGTCTGTGAGTTCTTATCGGCCGTTGGGAGGTATGTGGCAGGAGGCGGTCTCCCAGATATCCAGGTCCTAGGCCATGTAGGGCTTTAAAGGTGATGACCAGCACCTTGAAGTGTGTGCGGAGACCGATCGGAAGCCAGTGCAGCTTGCGGAGGACAGGTGTAATATGGGTGTATCTAGGTACACCCATAATCGCTCGCGTGGCTTTGTTCTGGACTAACTGCAGTCTCCGAACACTTTTCAAGGGCAGCCCCATGTAAAGCGCATTACAGTTATCAAGGTTAGAGGTGACGAGGGCACGAGTGATCATTCAAAGTGCTTCCCGGTCCAGATAGGGCCACAACTGGTGCACCAGGCAAACCTGGGCAAAGCCCCCCCTGGTCACAGCCAACAAGTGATGTTCTAATGTCAGCTGCGAATCCAGGAGGACACCCAAGTTGCGGACCCTCTCTGAGGGGTGTAGAATTTCACCCCCCAGGCTAAGGGATGGAATATCTGGACTATCCTTGGGAGGCAATATCAATAGCCACTCGGTCTTGTCTGGATTGAGTGCAAGCTTGTTCGCTCCCATCCAGACCCTGACAGCCTCCAGGCACTGGCACATCACTTCCACCACTTCGCTGAGTTGGCACGGAGCGGACAGATACAATTGAGTATCGTCCGCATACTGATGGTATTTGATCCCGTGTTGGTGTATGATCTCACCCAGCGGCTTCATGTAGATGTTAAATAGGAGGGGGGACAGGACTGAGCCCTGCGGCACCCCATATTTAAGGGGCCTAGGGGTCGACATCTGTCCTCCAACCAACACCGACTGCGACCTGTCCGAGAGGTAGGAGGAGAACCACCGTAAAATGGTGCCTCCCACTCCCACCTCCTGCAACCGCTGCAGAAGGATACCATGGTCGATGGTATCCAAGGCCACTGAGAGGTCAAGAAGCACCAGGATAGAAGAATGTCCTCTATCCCTGGCCCGCCAGAGATCATCGATCAGCGTGATCAAAGCAGTTTCGGTGCCGTAACCAGGCCTGAAACCCGACTGAAAAGGGTCTAAATAATCTGTTTCATCCAAGGACCGTCAGAGTTGAAAGGCACCACCTTCTCAACAACCTTTCCTACAAAAGGGAGGTTGGAGACTGGTCAATAGTTGTTAAGGATAGCTGGGTCCAGAGAAGGCTTCTTAAGGAGGGGTCTCTCCACCGCATCCTTCAGTGGGTTCACAATCCGACGCGGCAGGTTGGGTGGGGGGGGAAACAATTATGGGGAACATGAGATGTTTCAGTGGGTCGGGGAGCTCTTGGGTGGTCTTAGGCAGGTGGCCTGTTCCATCAGTAAGCCTCCAATGGCCTTCCACACCCTGAAATACCTCCGGTGCACTTAATGAGTCACGCATTCGATTATCGAATGTGTGGGCGAAAGGAGGGAGTGATCACATTCAAGGTACGAGATTCACTCCCATAAATCCTTGGGTTACTAATGGAATGGGAAGGCTTTATTCCATGCGTAACTGGAGGATTACCTGCATTCCCTTTCTCCTCCTGCTCTTCCTGCCTAGAGGCCTGCTCACCTGCTCGCAGCACAACCCACCATTACATCCACCCAGCATTTCTTGTTTGGATTTCCCTTTACTTTGTGTGCCACTCACAACGTCACTGCCCACAAATCCCCGTCGTTTGGGAACTCACAATAAAGGGTGTTCTGTCCCCCACCCATTTTGACAATCCTGCATTGTCATTTCAGATGGCCAGTTTTCTCTTTTTGACCAACACCTACTGAAAAATCCAGAAGTTCCATTGCAGCTCCAGGATTCGTGCGGATTGCTTTGAGGATCCCAAGGCAGCCTTCGTTCTGGATCGGGTTCCTGGACATCTGCAGGGCACAGGAAAGAACAGCCCCCCTCTCTGCATCACCTGCCTGCCTGGCAGGGTTATTTGGATCTTGGGGTCACCTTCCCAAAGGCTCCTCACCTTGAGTCTCCTCAGGTTCTTGTTTCCTTTCAGGCCCAAAGCCAGCGCGAGGGCGCCTTCCAAGGCAATGCGATTATTACTGGAAATAAAGAGAGAAGGCCCTCAAAAGTCCCCCCACTTTCTCTCTTCCTTCCTGCCCATCCACGCAGGCCCACACCAGCTTGCAGTTGGAAGTAAGTTTTTAAAAAATACATCACAGGATCTACCAGTGATGACAAAAGATCAAATCTTCCCTCTTAGTCAAGGCATTTAAACATTTTAGAGCTTCGGGGGGCTTCCGGGTGGTGACGTCACTGTGCTTAGAGCGGGGTAATATTCTGCAGACACCGGGGTGGTAAGGCAAATCCCACGGCAGATAGGAGAAACCCCCCTAAACGGACAAAGAAATATCCTGCTATCTGGTTAGGACTGAGCAATGGCGGCCGCATAGAAGGAAGAAACAGAAATAGAAGCGGTTGAAATCGGGTGCTTGTTGTTATTGCCGACAATCCAGAGAGGAGAACAACGTGAAACTGGCAAAGTGGGTGTGCTGAAAGAAGGAGGAGCCGGGAAAGAGGCTATTTTTTATAGTTCAATTTTGCCAAAAAGAAGCGGTGCAAAGAGGCTGAGTTAGAACGGAAGGGACAGCCGGAAGAACCTTAAGATCAGCCACAGTAAGAACGAAATCCCGACATGGACTTCAGGGAATAAAAATTGCCGGAAAGTTTTGGAAGGTTCAAAGAATTGACTGCTTAATAGTCGGGTTGGTAAACGGAGTTCCCTTTTTTTTCTGCTTACCAGTTCTTCTGCCGCTGGGTTGAATCTTTAAGTATTTGATATTGATCTGACCAGGAGTTTGGAACAGTGCCAGAGACAAGAAATAGAGGTCTGTCTTTTGCTTCGTGGACATTAACACTGACACCAAGGAGAGAGTGGCTTAGAGAGACTAATTATTAGAACTGAATATTGAACAACCGACAAAACTGAGAGACATTTATTGATATAAAAATAGGGTGTGATATATAAATTTATGATATTTACTAATCAAATTAATTAAATAGAATATTACTAGTATTATTACATAGGACTGTTTAAATATTGAAAGGTGATACCAAGGAAGGATAATTGTTGAATTGTTGTTGAATATTGGTTTATACAATTATAATAATCATAATATATTATTGATATTACTGACAAGGTATAAATAAGGTAAAAGTTATAACCAATCGTGGGCAAGGTCAAAAAAGGGGGTTAAAAATGGCAACCTCAGCAAAATCAGGGAAAAAGACCATACCCAATGTGAGTTCAGCAACGCCCCCCTCCTCAAATCAAAAAACAATGGAGAGTGCGTGGGGATTGGAGAAAGGGGAAAAGATGGCAGAATCAGCGGGACCAGCACCTACGATGCAAAACATGCAATCGATACTCCAGATGATACAGGAGACCTTGGCTATAAGCCAAGAAGAGGAAAAATCACGAAGAATTAAAAAATGAAATGGGAGAATTGAAAGGAACTATCAAAAATATAGACGATAAAGTTGAAAAGATACAGAATGCCTTAGCAATCAACGAACAGAAAATCCAATGTATGGAAGAAAAACTACAACACTCAGATCAGAAGATGGGAAAAATGGAAATAGAATATAGACAGCTTAACAAGGAATTGGAATTATCAATAATCCATCTTGAAAACGAAAAAGAGGCATTCTACCTAAGATTTCAAAACATACCGGAAGAGAAGGAGGAAGATCTGAAAGAAAAAATGATTAATATCCTTACTGAATTTCTGCAAAAAACAGAACACAAAGTGAGACGGAATATTGATGAGGCTTACTGGGTGAATACTAATTATGCAAGGAGACGTGCATGTAAGATTCGCTAAGAAAACTGCCAGAGATGAAGTGTACAAAAAAACTAGAGAAGAGATGATTATACTACAGGGAAAAGAGCTGACCACGCTTAAACAGTTCAGTTCCCACGGAGAATCCGGGAACAATGCAGGCAATACCAATTTTTAACAAACGAGTTGAATAAAAATAGAATAGTGTACAGATGGCTGGTACCAGAAGGGGTTCTGGTATCTTGGCAAGGAAAAAGATATGATAGAGAATTTAGAAGAAGCACACAAATTCTATGAAGAACACTGTAATAGGGAAGGAGAACAAGGAAGCAAAGAGGAACTAGAATGCAGAGGTCAAGTAGAAGAAACATCAGAAGACAGCGAAAGAAGCAGGAGAGAAGAACAGAGGCAAGAAAGAGAGAGAGCAGAGAAGGAAGGCACGAGAGAGGAAAGTCAGATACAAACTAGAAGTAAAAGAAACAATTTCAGCTAAAGATGGATCAAGAAATAACAATTGTGTCGATAAACCTGAATGGACTGAATGCACCAAAAAAAAAAAAGAGCCCAGATGTTTAATAAACTTAAGAAATTGAAAGTAGATATAGTCTGTATACAGGAAGTGCATATTAAAAGAGAACATAGGAATCTACTGGAAAATAAAAAACTAGGGAAATTATATACAGCATTGGCAGATTTAAAAAAGTGGGATAGTAACCTATATAAAGGAAGAAATAAACTCCAAAGAAGTTTACTCAGATGAAGAAGGCAGAATGCTAATGATTGAATTAGAGACAACAGAAAAACTGATACTATTAATAGTCATATATGCACCGAACCAGAAACAAGAGGAATTTTATAGGAAATTACATAACAAAATAAATGAATTAGAACATGAGAACATTTGCTTAATTGGCGACTATAACACAATAGTAGATAAAAAACTGGACTATGAAAGCAAAAAGAAAAACAAAACAAAAAAAATTCATTACCCAAATCCTTTTTTGAAATGGCAAAGGAATATAAATTACAGGATATTTGGAGAGAAAGAAACAAAACAAGAAAGCAATATACTTTTTATTCGAGCCCCCATCAATCTCTATCAAGAATCGACATGGTTTGGATCTCATCCGGGCTGTGTAATCAAGTAGACGAAATCGAAACAGAACCAAATGAGTGGGCAGATCATAACCCAATAAAAATAAGATGGAAAGGTAAAAAAAGAAGAAAAAGATGGATGATGAATTCAAGTATTGTAAAAGAAACAGTATACACCGAAATGCTAGAGAAAGAATTAAAAATGTTCTTTAAAATAAATAAAAAAGAAGACACCTCAATTCAAAATCTATGGGATACCATAAGAGGCCTTACAATTGCCTATATGGTGAGAAAAAGGAGAAAGCAAAAAGAGCAAGGCATGCAAAAGAAGGCATGCAAAAAGAACTTAGAGAAGCGGAAGAAGAACTAGAGAAAGATCCAAAGAATAAAACTAAAAAGGAAAAAATAGAGGTGATAAAACATAAGATCAACTTAATAACTCAAAAGGAATTAGCACAGAAAATCAAAACAGTCAGGCAGAACTACTTCGAACATGCCAAAAAAACAGGACAATGGCTGGCATATAGACAGAAGAACGAAAGAGAAAAAAGGATGATATATCAATTAAAGGATGACGAGGGAAGAACTCGCTTCAAAGCGGAAGAAAAGAAGAATATCATTCACAAATATTTCACAAAACTATTCGCACAAGAATATATGGAGGAAACTAAAGTAAAACAACATTTAAAACTAGAAAAGATAACCCCAATCTCAAAAGAACAAAGGGAGGCGATAAATAGACCCATAACGTTAACTGAAGTGGAATCAGTCCTGAAAAATAAAAAAAATAATAAAACACCAGGACCAGATGGAATACCGGTGGAACTATACAAATATAATAAAATAATATTGGGAGTGCTAGGAGTGGAAATGTTTAATGAGGTTTTAGGAAAAGCCAAGATACCTGATTCATGGACTGAAGCAATAATATCCCTAATCCCAAAAGAGGAAACTGATCTACAAGAAATTCAAAATTACAGACCAATCTCATTATTAAACTCTGATTACAAAATATTTGCAGCAATTATGGCAGAAAGAATTAAACAGGTCTTAAATGAATACATCCAGGCCAAAATGGTTTTTTACCCCATAGACACATGAAAAATAATACGAGAGTTATTCTAGACATAATAGAGTACTATGAGGCCCATCCAGAAAAGCAAATGGTACTGGTTTACTTTGATGCACAAAAAGCATTCGATAACGTAATTTGGAAATTTATAACAATATTATTGGATAAGATGAAATTCGGAGAAAAATTTACAAAAATGATAGAAAGATTTTATAGTACCCAGACAGCCAAAGTTCTGATGAATGGAGATCTAATAGAAAAGATTGAAATAAAAAAAAGGAGTCAGACAGGGACGCCCCCTCTCTCCTCTGCTATTTATACTGACTTTGGAAACTTTATTAAATGAAATTCGGAATGACCAGGGAATAAAAGGTTTAAGACTTAAAAATGAAGAATATAAGGTCCAAGCCTATGCCGATGACTTAGTATTTGCTTTAGAGGACCCATTAGAATCTAGTTGAAATTAATTCAAAAATTAGTAGAATATGGTGAAGTGGCAGGACTAAAGATTAATAAAGACAAAACAAAATGATAACTAAGGATATGGCAAAAAAGCAAGAAGAGGAACTGGAAGCAGCAACCGGATTGCAGTTAACTAAGAAAGTAAAATATTTGGGGATCTGGTTGTCAGCAAAATGTTCCACAATCAAAGAGGATAACTACAATAAATTAGTGATACAAATAAAGAAAGATTTAGAAAATTGGAAGAATATTCAATTATCACTTATAATACGTATAGCAACAATTAAAATGAATATCTTACCAAGAATACTTTTCCTGTTGCAAACCACTCCTATCAATCCAGGTAAAAAATTCTTTCAAGATTTAAAGAAATTAACTACTAGATTCATTTGGCAGGGACGCAAACCAAGGATCAAATTAAAGTCAATGCAAGACAACAAGGAGAGGGGAGGCTTAGCATTACCAAATTGGGATCTTTACGCAACTGCAGTAACAATGACAATGATGAAGGATTGGATAGAGTTAAAGAATAAAATAATTCTGATCTTAGAAGGCCATGACCCGCAGGCAGGCTGGCATATTTTCTTATGGGATGACAAACATAAAAGGCACAAATACTTTCAAAATCATTTAATTAGAAGAACTTTACTGCAACAATGGCTCAAAATAAAAAAAATCCACTATGTGAAAACCCCAAATTGGCTATTACCAACAGAAAGAACGACACACCCAAATTTTACAGATTGGAACAAAATCCTAAGATCTAACTGACAGACAGGGAAATTTAAAAACAATTGAAGAATTGGCAGATCAGAATATGAAAGTTGATTGGCTAACTTACCTCCAAATTAAAACTAAATACAATAAAGACACTAAAATATATGGTATTGAAACAGAACCACACGAATTGGATAAAATTATTCAAAGTCCGGACAGAAAGATGATAGGGAAAATATACAAATTCCTCTTGAAGTATCAAATGGAAGAGGAAATTGTGAAAGAACCAATGAAAAAATGGGCACAGAACTTTGGCTATAACATTGAACTAGACAAATGGGAAAAATTTTGGGGAATAAATTTAAGAATGACACTATCAATCCCATATAAGGAAAACCAGTACAAAATGCTTTATAGATGGCATCTGGCACCATCAAGGTTGGCCAAAATTTCAACTAATACCTCTCCAAATTGCTGGAAATGTGATTCGGTACATGGCACATATTATCATTTATGGTGGACTTATGAAGGGCAAAAGAATTCTGGAAAAGGATCAAAAAATGGTTGGAAGAAATAACAAAGGTTAAGTTAGATTGGAAACCTGAATTCTTTCTATTAGGAATTATACCGATGAAATACAAAAAAGAAATACAATATCTAATACTACATATACTTACAGCAGCAAGGATCGCTTTCGCCCAGAAGTGGAAAAACAAACTAACCCCAAATGAAGATGAAATAATAAGAAAAAATATGGACTGTGCCGAAATGGATAAATTAACGAAAGAAATACAGGGAAAGGAAGAATCAGAATTCTATCGGATATGGAATAATTGGTATAGTTGGATGGAGCAAAGGAATTAAAAAAAGCAATGAAAAAATAGAATAACACTCAAAAATAATAATTATGAGTAAAACAAGGGGGTCAAGATTGGTGAATTCAAATCAGGACAATAGCTGGAAGATAGACTGTAGAACCCTAAATAAAAAAGGAAATGATATGAAACAAAAATGGGTGTGTGGGAATACCATCCCCAAGAAAACATGAACTGGGATCTGAAAGAGACACCTATAACAATAGAAAAAGAAAGGAAGGGAAGAAGGAAGGAAAGGAGGGGAGGAAGGAAGTAGAGAGTGGAGGGACGAAGGAAAGGAAAGGAGTGGAGGGTAGGAGAGGAAGAAGAAGTGTGGAGGAGAGGTAAGGGAAGAAGAAAGAGGTAAGGGAAGGTGGGTGTAAGGGAGAGAAAAAGAAGAAGAGGAGGGAGGAAGAGAAAGAAAGAGTAGGAGCAAAGGTAGGAAGGAGAAGAAAAGGGGTAGGAGTAGGGAAGAGGTAAGGGAAGGAAGAAGGGGATGGAGAGGAGGAAGGAAGGAAGTAGAGGAGGAAGGGAAGGAGAAAAGAAAAGAAAAGAAAGAGAAAACAAGGTGGTGTCTTAGCAGGTGCAAAAGATGGTAAACAAAGCATTTTAAACTATACCTTATAACTTTTCAAATGGAATAATAATAATATAAGAATGGCAAAGAAAAAGAATAATTATGTGAATGTATATCTATAACTGTATGTAAGAGAATAAATGACAGTAAAAATATAAAGCATAATATAGGTAAATAATATTTGGTCATAAGTAGCTAAGTTTAAATAAATTAAGAAATCTACATAAAAATGGATAACGAATAAGGAGATTATGAATGAAAGATAGAAATGTATAGTAGGGAAAACACTAACTGCAAAGAAACCGATTCGGAACTGCGGTATGATATACGATGGAACTTATTGTTCCTATGTTGTTTTTAAGTTATGTGTTTGTTTTTGTTGATGTGCTTATGTGTTTAAAATAAAAATTTATAAATACTAAAAAAAAACAAAAAACCATTTTAGAGCTTCATTCAGATCTAAAGATTAGGGAAACAGGAAAGGAACTAACCAGCAAACTTTCTCTTCCAGAAAACACTTCTGACTGGCAACCCACATTTTCATTTGGCCCAAATTGTTCCCATTAATCACATGAGCTCCTAATTAGTACATACCGTATTTTTCGGAGTATAAGATGCACCTTTTTTCCTCAAAAAAGAGGCTGAAAATCTGGTGTGTCTTATACTCCAAAAATACGGTAATAGGTCCAACTAAATTCCCAGCATTTCCAACTCTAGGTTTCTAGGTTCTGTGTTCCATTTCCAGTAGCTGAACTACTAATAGTTGAAGGGGGGGAAATCTTTGCTTTTTCCTGAGGCTCTGAGAGTTTTTGCTACCCACAAGGCAACTTCCTCCCTGAGAGGATCGCCAGGAATCATTCAATTGAGAGTGTCTGGAAATGGAGCAGAATCCTATGCAAACAGTTATCCAGCAAAGCGGGCAGAGCAACCCAGGCCTCAAATTCTGCACGCCTCACACTTTCCCCACACTGCTGGCACTCTTCTCTGGGGGAAAAGAGAACAAGACTGCTGGTTTTTATTTTATATTTTTGCATGGCAGCCCATCAGTTATCTGAAAACAGGATGTCAAGCTTCCAAAAAATTCGAAGAACTCGTCAGTTCACAAGAATTCACTTTCTGGTTCCAGAAAATCTAGCTTCTGAGATTATCCACAGATGCTGCATTTTGCCTTTTTTTTAAAAAAAAAATGGGTTGTCTAATATTTTATTTCACCAAAACAAAAAAGGAAAATGGCTTCTTAAGAAGCAGAATTTTGTTGCTAACTCCAGGTTTATAATTCTTCTTCTGTAGGGCGGAACCCTGAGTCCCGTGGTAAGCCCCAATTTGCTTAATTGGCTGGGTTGGTATCTCAAGCTAAGCCATGGTTTGCAATTACCAGAGGTCACACATCACCCCAGCAACAAGGAGATAATGCTCGGTTTGCCTTACAGCGCTGGATGACTTGGGCACAGCTCCTCCCAGGTTCCTCCCTCTGTGATTGGCAAGAGGCCACAAGTTCAGCACGTAAAAGAGAAGCAATCTACTTCTAGCATGTTGCCCATCGAACATTTCCCCCACTAAACGCTACATCAGAGGAAGACTGGTTGCGATGTCAGTGATGGAGCACCCACATCTTCAGAAGGCTTTTAAGAGAAGGCTGGACAGCCACTTGTCTGGAATGGTAGAGGATAGCAGCAATATTAGCAATAGCAGATTTTTATATACCGCTTCATAGGCCTTTCAGGCCTCTCTAAGCGGTTTACAGAGAGTCAGCATATTGCCCCCAACAACAATCCGGGTCCTCATTTTACCCACCTCGGAAGGATGGAAGGCTGAGTCAACCCTGAGCCGGTGAGATTTGAACCGCTGAACTGCTGATCTAGCAGTCAGCCTGCAGTGCTGCACTTAACCACTGCGCCACCTTGGCTCTTGCTTGAGGGTCTCCTGCTTGAGTAGGAGTTGCACTAAAAGATCTCTAAGGTTCCTTCCAACTCCGTTAGGTCTGTTCTGTTCTGGTTGGGCAGCCTGGGCAGAGGGGAAGATGGGAGGGAAGAGACTGCCAGTTCCTCCTCTCCCCTTAAGCAGGTGAGGTCCCTGATTCAAATCCAACCTTTGCCAGAAACTCACATGATGGCCTCAGCCTCAACTGCCCTGCCCGGCAATATGGAGATCCTAGAAACTATTCATTTCCTGGCTTGTGTCAAGGATGACTAAGAAACTGCTCTCGGCACTCAGGAAGTGCATGCACACACACATATGCCTCCTTACCCGATGCAGAGTTCTTCCAGCACATCGTTGCTTTTCAGGGCTGCCCCCAGAGCAGCTGCACCACTGTTTCCAAAGCCGTTATAGGACAGATCAAGGACTCGAAGGAATATATTCGCCTGTGGAACAAGACAGAGTTAGCAGAGCTTGGAGAAGGTCCAAAGTGGAGGGTCCACAGGAGACCAGCGCTTGCCATCTAGAGCTTCTAATCACAAGCCACAGTCTGACAGAGGGTTCCCGGGCCTTCACCCACTCCAGATTTGCTTCCGGGTTCTTTCCAAACAGGGAGCCTCTTCCCCTATCCAGGTCAGTGTTTCTCAACCTTAGCAGCATAGCTGGCTGGGGAATTCTGGGCGTTGAAGGCCACCCATCTTAAAGCTGCCACAGTTGAGGAACAATGATTTGGTTTACTGAGGAACTCCGGAAGATGAAGCGCCAAAAGAGACGCCTAGAGCGCCGCTGAAGAGCCAGTAAGTCCGTGTCAGACCGAGCCTCATTAAAATCTTGCATCAGAGCCTACCTCCGGGCTATCCGGACATCAAAAAGAACTCATATTGCTGCTCTGATAGCTTCCGCTGAGTCACGCCCAGCCGCCTTGTTTGGGATAGCCCGTTTCCTCCTTAAAGGGAGGGATACGGGCACTCCCTTGCAAGGTAAGGCTGAGGAGTTCGGTCAATTCCTCGCAGATAAAGTGGCTCAGCTTCGGGCAAACCTGGACTCCAATTGCGCAGAGCCAGCCGAGGTACCGAGGGAGGGTCTTGAGCGCCATCGTTGGATTGATTTTCAGTCTGTTACCCCTGAGGAAGTGGACAAGGCCATCGGAGCAGTGAGTGCCTCCACTTGTGTACTGGACCCGTGTCCCTCCTGGCTGGTCGCAAACAGCAGGGAGGTGACACAGGGCTCGATCCAGGCAATTGTGACCGCGTCTCTCCGGGAAGGGTCTTTCCCCCCCCCTTTAAAGGAGGCGGTGGTGAGGCCCCTACTGAAGAGACCGTCCCTGGATCCAGCCGTTTTAAATAACTATCGTCCAGTTTCCAACCTCCCCTTTGTTGGGAAGGTTGTTGAGAAAGTGGTGGCCTCTCAGCTCCGTTGGTCCTTGGAGGAAACCGATTATCTAGACGCCTTCCAATCTGGTTTCAGGCCTGGCTACAGCACGGAAACTGCTTTGGTCGCATTGACCGATGATCTCTGGAGAGCCAGAGACGGGGGCCGTGCCTCCGTTCTGGTTCTCCTGGACCTCTCAGCAGCCTTCGATACCATCGACCATGGTATCCTGCTGCGGCAGTTGCGAGGTGGGGGTGGGAGGCACTGTTTTTTGGTGGTTCTCCTCCTACCTCTCGGGCAGGTCGCAGTCGGTGTTGGTTGGAGGACAGAGGTCGACCCCTAGGCCCCTTAATTATGGGGTGCCGCAGGGGTCGGTCCTCTCCCCCCTCCTGTTCAACATTTACATGAAGCCGCTGGGAGAGATCATCCGACGGCACGGGATAGGATACCACCAATATGCAGACGATACTCAATTGTATCTGTCCGCCCCGTGCCAACTCAGTGAAGCAGTTGACGTGATGTGCCAGTGCCTGGAGGATGTGAGGGTCTGGATGGGGGTGAACAGACTGGCTCTCAATCCTGACAAGACCGAGTGGCTTGTGTTTTTTCCTCCCACAAATTGGCTTAGTATTCCATCTCTCAGGCTGGGGGGTGAAATTATACGCCCCTCAGACAGGGTTCGCAATTTGGGAGTCCTCCTGGACCCACAGCTGACTTTAGATCACCATTTGTTGGCTGAGACCAGGGGGGTGTTTGCCCAGGTCCTCCTGGTGCACCAATTGCGTCCCTACCTGAACCGGGAGGATCTTACAACAGTCACTCATGCCCTCGTGACCTCAAGACTGGACTACTGCAATGCGCTCTACATGGGGCAGCCCTTGAAGAGTGTTCGGAGACTCCAGCTGGTCCAGAATGCAGCCGCGCGAGCGATTGTGGGTGCACCCCGGTACACCCACGTTACACCTATCCTCCACGAGCTGCACTGGCTACCTATTGGTCTCCGGATATGCTTCAGGGTGCTAGTTATTACTTATAAAGCCCTACATGGTATTGGACCTGGGTACTTGAGAGACCGCCTTCTGCCGATTACCTCCCACAGACCCATTCGATCCCACAGATTAGGCCTCCTCCTTATTCCATCTTCCAGCCAATGTCGGCTGGCGATTACTCGGAGGAGGGTCTTCTCTGTGGCTACCCCAGCCCTTTGGAACGAGCTCCCCGTGGAGATTCGGACCCTCTCCACCCTTCAGGCCTTCCGGACGGCCGTGAAGACCTGGCTGTCCCAGCAAGCCTGGGCTTGAGTCCCCCCCCCTACTCGAATTTGCTGTGTCTGTTGTGCTTTTAAATTGTTCGTATTGTCTGATTGTCTTTGTCTTACTTTTTGTAATTTCCCCTCCCTTGGCTTTGTTCAGCCGCCCTGAGTCCCTTCGGGGAGTAGGGCGGCCTACAAATTGAATAAACTCCAAACTCCAAACTTAAGTGGCAACCCTCTTGGCTACAAAAGCTACGTCCCCCTAAATCAGGGGTGAAATTCAGCAGGTTCTAATAGGTTCTGGAGAACCGGTACCAGAAATTTTGAGTAGATCGGAGAACCGGCAAATACCATCTCTGACTGGCCCCAAAGAGGGGTGGGAATGGAGATTTTGCAATATCCTTTCCCCAGGAGAGAGAGGGAATGGGGATTTTGCAGTGTCCTTCCCCTGCCATGCCCACTAAGCCAATTCCTCAATTCCAGGGTGCTTCTCTCTTTGATTAGTTTCCAATCATTGTTTCTTGTTCTGCCCTCCAGTGCTTTGGAGAATAAATTGACCCCTTCTTTTTTGTGACAGCCCTTCAAGTAATGGAAGACTGCTATCATGTTCCCCCTAATTCTTCTTTTCTCCAGACTAGCCAAACCCAAATCCTGCAGCTGTTCTTCGTATGTTTTAGTCTCCAGGCCTTTGATCATCTTAGTTGCTCTTCTCTGAACTTTTTCCAAAGTCTCAACATATTTTTTGTAGTATGGGGACCAAAACTGGTTGCAGTGTTCCAGGTGTGGCCTTACTATGTTTTTATAAACAGCACTAATACTTCATGCGATGTTTATTCTAAGCCTCTGTTTATACAACCCATGATTGTATTAGCTTTTTTGGCCGGCGGCTGCACACTTTCCCTTATCCTCTGCTGGGAGATGCAGGAAATGTGGACTGTGATATCGTGACCAGGATATTGTACCACTAGGCCAGGAGTGGGCAACTATGGCAAGTTTAAGATCTGTGGACTTCAATTCCCAGGAATTCTGGGAGTTGAAGTGTACAGATTGTAAAGCTTTCTTTCTTTGTTTCTTTGTTTCTTTGTTTGATTGATTGATTGATTGATTTCTTGGCAAACACTACTGGGCAGCTCACAATTCAGAAACATATATTACAACTAAAATCTTAAAAACATTTTAAAATAATACAAACAGTAAAAGCCATTAAAATAATTTTAAAAAACTACTAGCTGCCATAGTTGCCCACCCGTGCACTTATACACTAGACCAAGCAGGGCCAAATTATTTCAAACCTGTTTGCATGTTAGAGGATGGAGGGGTGAAATAACAGCTTATGCTTTACAACTTCATCCATCAGGAAAACTCTTGAGCCGAGTCCCCTTTCCTACCCCCAGGCCTTTGGCAACAGCCACTGCTCCTTGGCCCCGAAAGTTGTTCCAGCTGAGGTCGAGTTCCTTCAGCCCCACATTTTCTGCCATGGCCATTCCAAGAGCTTCTCCTGGTTCAGTGTAGAGGGAGACACAAGAAATGGGAAAGAGGCCTGAAATGTCAAACTGAGGGAGGCTTTGCAAAAGAATGACACCCTCTTGGGTCCCACCCCCCATTTACAGGAGCTGCCTTTCCCCATACAGGAGACACGGTGGTGCAGTGGTGAGAATGAGTGTTGCAGGCTAATTCTGCCAACTGCCAGCAGTTTGATCCTGACCTGCTCAAGGTTGACCCAGCCTTCCATCCTTCTCAGGTTGATAAAATGAGGACCAGATTGTTGGGGGCAATAGCCACTCTGTAGACCGCTTAGAGAGGGCTGTAAAGCACTTGGAAGTGGTATACATACGTCTAAGGGCTATTGCTATCCAACCTAATGTGGCTTTTTCTGCTGAATTTCCGCAGAGCAATTCTCCTCACCTCAGCATAGATTTCAGCTCACAGAGGAAGAAGGGAAGCATAGTAGGATCTGCAAGCAGTAGGAAGAGGAGGTTCCCACAGAGCCAGACCACTGAGGAGCCCTTGCTTGTGGGAATCCCCAGAGAGTTCCAGAAACAGCTCATTCACAGACTTGGCACAATTCATAAGGCCATCCCCTTGCACGCCTCCCATTTGAAGAGCCCACGGAGTTGTCCAGAAGACATGGAGAGGTTTTATTCTCTTCCCTCAGATCATCCTAGCTGTTCCCAAGTTTAGAGCAGAGTTTCTTAAACTGTACATTGTGGAAGCCCAGTTCTCCTCAGGCACTTTAAGATTTCCACAAATTGGACTGAAGATCTACGTTAATGTTTTTGGTGGGTTTTTTAACCAATTTGGAGGAGACAAACCCTAACTTTTTTTAGTTGTGGATCTTTACTTTGCCCCAGCCGGTTGCAGCTTCCAGCTGACCTTGCTCTCACGTAAAGCTAAGGGAAACTGCCCAGAGCTAGGAAGACACATTTCCAGTTTTTCTCTGGAAATCTCAGATTGAAAGTTGACCACCTGTCCTACAAGAAAACATTAGCAGTCCCCTTCGTATTTTGTTTTCAAGAAAACAATGTCTGTAGTAACTGAAGCCAACTCAAAGATCTGACTTGCTTTTTATCCTTTTTCTGGAGTACTCCCCCCCCCCGCCCCCAAAAAAAGTTTTATCAGGAGCTAATTATAACACTTTTCAGCAACATTTGTGTACTTTTTAGCTTCCCAGTTCTGGCTTTGTCTCTCTATATACATATGTTTCATATTATTTTGATTTGTTAATTTATATTGCTAGTCCATGTTTGATATGCCATATGCCAAAGAAATTATTTTAATGACTTTTTATACTTTTAATTACTCCTACACAATTTTAGTTTTACACATTAATAATTCTATTTCAAGAAGCAATTCTTTTGGTAAACCAATAGATAAAACTCTTAAAGGGCAGACAGAAGCTTAAGTGAGCCCAACTTTCTAATCCCTACCTTAATTTTCTTTTTCGCTTTCTCAACTTTGGTAGCTCTTCCCTATTTTCTGCATTCTCTCTCTCTCTCTCTCTCTCTCTCTCTCTCTCTTCCTTTTGTCCCCGCTTGTTCTCCATCAAATCACAAAGTCTTCTTCAAAACATAAGGAGAAGAAAGAGATGGGGCTGGTGGGAAGTCAAACCCTCTCATGGGATGAGGCAAAGGAGGAGATTCCAAGCCACAGCAGGTAACAAGGGAAGAAAAGGGGGAAGGGAGGGAGGGAGGGAGGGAGGGAGGGAGGGAGGGAGGGAAGGTGGGCCGGAGTCACAGCCCAGCAATTCTTTCCCCCCAACAAAAGTAAACCCTAATGGTTAGTTCTTAGCTGATGAAAACCACAGCTGGCCCTTAATTTAACAATTCATATTCCCTTAAAGGTATGTGGTGACCTGGAACCAAAGGGCCATGAACACACAAATGGCATGTCTACGTAGATGTGTGTCTTTCTCACATGTGCTACACAGCGCTTCCCACACTACAGCCAAATACAATACTTCTATGAGATTTACCTGCTGGCTCTCCAAGCATGTTATGACTCAGATCAAGGTGCTTCACTTTCTGATTGGTCACTAAAGCATCTGCCAGATGTTTGGCTGCCCTGTCATTTAATTCATTTCCTGAAAGTTTCATGGTCACAAGAACTGGATTTTCTCGAAGCATTGTGGAGAGAGCTTCCGCCCCTTTCATCCCGACTCTGTTGTCGGATAAATCAAGTTCTGAAAGAGAAGAAGGTTGATCTCTAGCTGTGGCTTACCATGTAAAATCCCCCAGACCCATTAGCCCAACATGCCTTTGTTCCTCAATCCCTCCTTTGACCAGGAATGAAATGGTTTCATGGAGGATCCCTTGGAGAAAGGCACTCCTCACTTCAACCCATCAAACATGGAGTCTTTATTTGGGGGCAGCACATAAATGTTGTAAAGCAAATAAACAAACTTATAAGCCACCATTTCATTAGCAATCCTTAGGCTTGGGTTTCCCGGTGTAAAAGTCAAGAGGACTAAATTCTTAAGAACTGTTTCAACACAGCTTCAAGCTTTGCTGCTACATTATATGAAGAGTAAATCGCTGCTTTTCAAAAATGGAAACTTTAGAGGGCATCATCTGACAATGGTTTTAACAGCCAAGCCCAAATACCTCAAGGCTACGGATTACATGGACTCTCCATTTTGCTCTCCTGAAGCAATTCTCACAATCTCCCAATGAAGACGTGCACCTGAAATGTAGCAATTTTCCTTTAACATCTCCGCTATCACAATGGCTCCGTTTGCATCAAGGCCGTTGTCACTCAGGTTCAGCTTCAGGATGGATGTGTTGCTGGTCAGGGAAAGAGCGAGAGCCTTGGCTGCCTAAAAGAAGAGGCAGAGGAGGGAAGAGCCATGAGGGCAGAATGCTGAGATCTAGCCCGGTCCTCTGGCCAGTGGTTGTTGTTGTTCAATGTTTATTACACTTGTATGCCACCCTATTCCCGAGGGACTCAGGGCGGCTAACAAACAAGGGGGGGGGGGATACAACAACAGACAAAGACAAAAAGTGGTGAAAGTTTGGGGGCCTGGGGGAGGCCAACTGCAGTCTGGGAGGGAGCTGGCATGGCCATTCATTTCACAAGAGGCTCTGCCACAACTGAAAAGCCATTAGCGAGGGGCCTTTTTAGACCTCCAGCTAAGCAACACCAGTGATTAAGGAAGAGAGAAGGAAATGAAGGGTCAGAAGAGGTGCTGGACAAAGACAGCCCCATCCAGCTTTGCTTTCAGTCACCTCCCAGTGACATTGCACTGCAGAGCCTGATGGATTATTTCAGCAGCCATGAAATGAAAACGAGGTCACGTCTCCTGATCTGCAGCCTGGAAGTGGGCAGCAAAGTTGTACTGCCACATGAGTGCATCTGGACTCCAGTTTCCCATATAGATCAAGCACAGGTCTTGGGGGGGGGGGGGCTCCACCATATGCCAGCAACACCTGCTGCCTTTGACTCCATAAGTCCCGTTTAGCTGAGATGGTTAAGACCCTGGAGGCTGCTTTAACAGGAACTGGCCCAGTAACTTTTAAGTACAGAACCATCCTCATTTGGGACAAATGGTCACAAACTGAAACAGGCGCCTGCCTAAAGTTACAGAATGAAGGACTGGAAGGACTCTTTTCCTCTGTGTGCTTCATCAGGCAGCCCTCTGGCTCTCCTCATGAAAGGCTCAGCAGTGGCAGTTCTGTGTTGTGACAGAAGACTGTCCTCTGAGCCTGCTCTGCAATCTTATCAGTGCCAGGCAAGGATGTCTTTACCACTTTGTCATTTCAACTGGTCTGTTTTGTTTCTCTATTTTAGGTTGACCAAATTGGTCGCTTACGCTTTGCTACTAACAATCGTATTGTCTTAGGTGTGCTTAACTCATTTTTCTCCATAAGACACCTTGAACATTTGAAGGTAAAACTTAATCAGGCCCTTGCATATTTCTGCAATGGTGTAAGTGTTGGTGCTGTAATGCTCCTTGAGTATTCCCACAAATAACTCTGTAAAGGAATATAATATTCCCCCAAGTGCAACGCAGATGGAAAAAAAGGAGGGGGGAAGAGAGAATGTTCAAAGGCAGTGAGGAGATTCATACTTGCAGAGTTGAAAGCAAGTCCTGAAGTGGCCAGGCCAATTACCTTAGGATTAAGACCACGATGGTTCAGAATCAGTTCAGAATCTTTCATATGCCGTAAAAAGTAAGAGATAGGAACCACGCCATATGCTTGACAGATCGCAAGGTATCTGGCTTTCCCGGCAGGATCGTAGCATATTGTAGAGCCTAGGCCAAGACAAAAGGGGAAATGAAAGCAATGGTCATTCTTGGCTTTCTGTAAAACAACCAGGCCCAGGAAGCATCTGCAGTTTCAAGCAGTGCAAGAGCAAAATGACTTTAAAAACTGTAGCACCCGTCCAAGTCCCACCACCGTCCCCAGTGAGGCATGCCTGAACCAGATGTTCAGTGGTCTTGTATGCAAAAAATACAGAAGGGACAATGACTTTCTCAAGGCAATTCACAAGAGTTTGGTGTGTTTGTTTTGAAACTTACAAGATCTGCATCAAAGTCACAATGCCTTGAAAATGACTACCGACAATTACTTGGCTTAAAAAGAAATAAGACACATTTGTGGAAACCAGGCTAACAGGCAGAATATTCACTGCTCACACTGCAGGTTGGCCGCTCAAAGCAGGCAGGTGCAGGCAGATGCACCAGGGCATCAGATATTTAGAATTAAACATTACAAGAATGAAAGGTTACAAAAGTTAATTAAAGAGCAGCCAAATTCTCATGAGATTGTCTAAGACTTCTATCAGATTGATGGGGAAGGAATACCCGATGCTTACTTAATTGCCAACAAATCTTTGAGAGCTCTTTATTTCTTTATCTGTTTGACACATGTATATCCTGCCTTTATTATCAATAGTTCAAGATGGTTTCCATGTTGCTTACTCTATTTTTCCCATAACAACCTTGAGATGTAAGTTGATCTGGCTGATTGGCCCAAAGTCATCCAGGGAGCTTCCATAGTTAAAGATGAACTAAAGGCTAGCTAGCTAGCTAGCTAGCTAGCTAGCTAGCTATCATTCATTCATTCATTCATTCATTCATTCATTCATTCATTCATTATCTTAAGTCTCTCTGGATCTAGTTCAATGTTTCCCAACCTTGGCAATTGTAAGTAGCTTGGCAATTTGTCTAATCCATACTTTCTATTTCAAGGTCTGTGTCCCACTCCTCCTCTTCATCGTCTTCTGTTTCTTCTTCCTCATCTTCTTCTTTAAAATAGTTTAATGCTTTCTCCAAGAAGCAGGCACTGTTCTTCCCGTAGATCAGCTCTGATATATCAGAGGACCTTGAAAAAGTCTGATAAAAGACCGTGTCAAGATATAGAAACATACGAACATACTGTACCTATCTCTATCCAAAAAAAGTAATGATACAGAGGTCCAGCTCACAAAACCCTTGAAAAATGAGATCCCCCCCCCCCAAAAAAAAAAAAAACTAGGGAAAGCAACCAATCTAGAAAACCAGCAGCCTTAGAAACCTGAATAAAACATCAAGCAGGCTGGGAAAAATACAGGATGTAGAATAAATAATAGACTCAATATTCTAATAAATATACCAAATATTTTGGAAATATTCAAGAATCGTCCCCCCCTATTGCTAATATAATTAAGAAGCAGATCATTTGTAATTATGTCCCTTTAAGTAATTTTATCTCAGGAAGTGGTAAACAATCCAGTAATTAAAGTTTGCAACATGACTTTTTGAAGCCTACTTTCACCTCCCAAGGAAAACAAAACACCAAAATGGATTCTAAGCTAAGAGATTTGCACCAGGGCCAAGCAGGAAATCTAGGCCTGGCCTGGCAGAAGCAAAGAGGCAAAATTTAATTCTCTCCCAGTCATGTTTACTTAGCTCTATATAAAAGTGGGAAGAACTTTTAAAGCTGGAAGAACCCCAAATGATCTATTCGACATAGTTTTTATACTTTATGTGGTTTACATGGTTACATAAGCAAGAAAACAGCCGTTTGCATGGAAATAGATAAAAAGCAGAAATTGCTGCAATATCGTGGCTTGCCTCATTTCAGAAGCATATTTAGAAAAAAAATACTATTTAGCAAACCCAATTGCCTTTATTTGTGGTTTCCTGTCATGCATTTCCTGAGCTATAGACAATTACATATTACAACTCATTTATTCTTTTTAATTCAGTTTCAATGCAGGATTCTTAATCACCATAATCCTGATCAACACCAGACTTTTTAATTTCATTCGACTACCAATGTAATTCCCTGCGCATCCCCCTGCTTTTCAGAGCCAGGAACTAGCCAGGTTCCGATCGCGGAGAGCTTATTCTGAACGTTATTTAGAGGTTGACTAAGTTCAGATAGCACCCTAAGGCCCCCTCCTCTTAAGCCTGAGCTACAAATATTCTCCTCTTGTTCTTGTTTTGTCAAGAGAAACAGTCATTAAAACTGAAGGTTAAACCTCCTTTACCGAAAAACGTTTATTTTGCTATGGATTTGCACAAATTAGACTGGAAAAGAGACAGGTGTCTTAATGGAAACCCTGTGCTCTCCTTCCACCTTGGGGGCACCCAGGCCACCCCCTGGCTATGCCATCAAATATGAATGACAACAGGGGTAGTCCTCAACTTATGACAGTTCGTTTAGTGACTGTTCAAAGTTATGTCATTGAAAATAGTGACATTTTTCACGCTTATGACCATTGCAGCATCCCTGTGGTCAAGATTTGGATGTTTGGCAACTGCTTCATATTTATGATTGGTGCAGGATCCTGGGGTCACGTGATCCCCTTTTGCGACCTTCTGACAGGCAAAGTCAATGGGAAGGCCAGATTCACTTAACAACCATGTTATTCATTTAATAATTGCAGTGAGTCACTGAATGAAATGCAAAGAAAAATAGTAAAAACTGGGCAAAACTCGCTCAACAAATTTTTCACTTAACATAAATTTTGGGCTCGATTGTAGTCGTAAGTTGAGGACTACCTGCATGAATAAAAATAAAACCCCAAAACAGCATTCTCTCTTTTGGACTGTAACCACCATCATCCCCAGCCATCCCTGCTCAGAGAGACAGATTAAGAGAGTTGGTAGGGATCTTGTAGGTCATCTAGACCAACCCCCACCCCCGCCGAAGTTCCCCGATTCCAGATGTATTAGACTACAACCACCCGCATCCGCAGCTGGCATGCTGCCGAGGTCTACCATCATTCCTTAAAAAAAAAAAAAAAAACCACTCGGACCCGGCCCATCCCGTCAGTTTGTCCCCGCTGGACTACAATTCCCATCATCCCCAGCCTCGGGGGTAATGAGAGTTGAGGTCCGACTTCAGCTGCAGAGGGCGGGGGGAAGGCAGCTCTTTCCTCCTTGCCTTTGAGTTCCGCGAGCTGGAGGCGCTCGAAGCGAGGGACACGGAGGACGCGCCGCCGGAGAGCCGCTCCCCCGCCGCGTCGGCCTCCTGCTCGGGCACCGGCGAGAGCGGCAGCTTGGGCATCGGCGCGGCTGGGCCTCAGGATGCTTTGCTGCCATGGCAACGGCGTCACCGCGCAGGGGACGGAGAAAGGCGGCCAGCCAGCGGAAGGGGCGGGCGCATCCGGAAATCGCGCCTGACCATTGGAGGAGGGAGGCGAGGTGGCACCTATCGATCTCCCGCTCGCGTTGCCATGACAACCCATGTGCCAGGCCTTCTGCTTCAGAGGCCTCGAGCTGCTGGATCCCTCTGGCGGCCAAGCCAAGAAGGAACTTTCTGATAGTGAGGACCATCAGAAGTTGCCTTCGGAAGTTGTGGAAGCTTCATCACTGGAAGCTTTCCAGAAGGGACTGGACTGCCATCTGTCAGAAATGGTGTAGGGTCTCCTGCTTGGGCAGGTGGAGGGTTGGACTAGATGACCTCTAAGGTCCCTTCCAACTCTGTTATTCTATATTGAATGGAACAACTTGCCTTTGGAAGTTGTGGGAGCTTCATCCCTTGAGGCTTTCAAAAAGAGACTGGACTGGACTGCCCTCTGTCAGAAATGGGGGGGGGGGGGAGGTTGGACTAAATGACCTCTAAGGCAATGTTCCATCTAATTTTTTTTTCAGTGTGTGCGGAAAAGTATAGTGTTTGAGCGGCACATTTTCATGTCTGAGCACCTGAATTTTTTTCACAGATGTTTCACAGAGCAATTGATTTATAGGATCTGAATTGGAATGGAGAAAAATGGTTTTGTGCATGAGTGTGTGTGTGTGTATGTGTGTGTTTGAGTGAGCGTGGGATCGGGTAAGGGAACTGTGCCTATTTAGAAAAGAAGGTAAATTATTGCAAACATGATCAGTCGAAGATAAGTATGGGGACAGGTTGGGCGGTAGAGAGAAAGTGAAAAGAGTAGGAGAGAGGAAGAGAGGAAGAAAAAAGAGGGAAGAGAGACAGAGAAGGAGAGAGAAAGTGACAGAAGAGTGGGAAACAAGGAGAGAGAAAGGGAGACAAAGAGAAAGGATGAGACAGAAAGAGACAGAGGAGAGAGAAGGGAGAAGGAGAGAGAAAGTGACAGAAGAATGGAAAAGAAAGAGAGAAAGAGAAGAGAGACAAAGAGAAAGAGGATGAAAGAGACAGAGAGAGAAGAGAGGAAGAGGAAAGAGGAAGAGAGAACATCTCATTTCAACCCTGAGGTGCAAATATTCTCTTTGATTGGTAATTTTATTTGTCCATTTACTATCCAATACTCTCATTCCTCCTTAAGTTCATCAAGAATTTCCTTCTTTTTATTGAATTTATCACCATACCTTGAGAACAACTTTTTCAGCATAACTTTACAACTATTTAAAATATATAGAAATTTAGATCACGTTTTCAGAACATTAGTTTACTATTTATAAGTCACTAAGTTAAAGAAACAGAATTCAGAAAGTTGGCTTCCCTTTTTGTAATTGCCTATTGCCTGCTTAACTTTTTACCTACATTTTTGATAACTGATATTCACTGTTGACCCAAGAAGCCCATCGTAGAAAGAAACCCTCCATATGAACTTTGTTTGTTTTCCATGGAATGAAGTTTGGTCTTTTTCTCAACCATACAGTAGCATATTCTTTCTAAAGGGGATATAATCAAGATAGTCCATAATTGCCTACCAATCTAACAGTATGGCAATTGACAATCTCTTTATATTTCAACTCTAACTCTTTCAGTCTTAAAGGTTTGGTGAGGAGAAATCCAAAAATTCTTTTAAAGAGAAAAAAAATGCTTGCACAATTGCACCCATGGAAACATGTATATATGCACAACACACAGAGAAACAAACTTAACAAAGTGCTAAGTCTGCCCACCAACTAACTCTCTCTCTCGAGAGAGAGAGGGGGGGGAGGGAGTATCCCTACTTCCTTCAGCCCAACACTCTCGCTGGCATCCAGGCTAGACGAGAAGGACTGCAGAGGGTCTCCTCGAGTCTAGGGCAGCGAGTCATTCAATGGGAAAGTTGCCTCTTGGAAGGAATGACCCGGATTGGCTTCCGCTTTCAATCTTCTGCCCAAAGAACGAACGGAGAAGCAAAGAGGCAGGAGAGACGAAGCAGGAGAGATGAAGCGGGAGCCAATCCGGGTCATTCCTTCCAAGAGGCAACTTTCCCATCGAATGACTCGCTGCCCTAGACTCGAGGAGACCCTCTGCAGTCCCTCTCATCTGGCCAGGATGCCAGCGAGAGTGTTGGGCTGAAGGAAGGAGGGATACTCTTTCTCTCTGTCTCTCTGTCTCCCTCCCTCTCTGGCAAATCTGAGCAGCCGCTGCTGGGAGCCCGTCCCATACCTTCTCCCAACCCCCACGCCCCTTCTCTGAGCTACTTACTTTCTGCTCTGTGGACCTAGAACTGATTGCTGTCTCCAGGCTGGCTCTCCTCTCCTATTATGGTGGAAGGCATCTCACAAAAACCACTGCGCGGCATTTGGAAACTGCTGCGTGGTGTTTTGTTGCCACGTGTGCGGCCGCGCAGCTTAGAGGGAACATTGCTCTAAGGTCCCTTCCAACTCTGTTATTCTATTATAAAGAAGCTGTGAGAGCTTCATCCCTGGGGGCTTTCAAGAAGAGACTGGACTGCACTCTGTCAGAAATGGTGTAGGGTCTCCTGATTGGGCGGGGGGTTTGGACTAGATGACCTACAAGGTCCCTTCCAATTCTGTTAACCTGGCCCGCAAACCGGGCAAGCAGCAGCCTTGCGGAGCCCCATCAGCCTGGATTGAAGGGAAAGCCTGTTCTTTGCGGTCTCCAGGGCAGACATTGCCAGCTCCATCCCACAGCGCCTTTGCACCAAGAAGGAACAGGCGTGAAGCTGAAGCCTCGCCAGGCCTCAATGCCCCGTCCCTGCTGCTGCGGCCACCGCTTCCATGCACAAGCAGGTGACAGCGTTATGCAAGACAAACTGATGCGGCTACAAGAATCCTGCGTGAGGCTGCCTGGGGAGTCCAGAGCCTCGGACTGTGGCCCTGCTGAGGGCTGGACTAGAATACCTCCAAGGTCCCTTCCAGCTCTCTTCCGATTCTGACTCTAAACAGCGTGCAAATAGCACAGCCAATGGAAGAAGAAAACAAAGGGTACACAACCTGGTGGCCTTAGGGAGAAGAAAGCTGGATTCGCAGATCATGTTACACCATAATGTGCCTTCATTGGTTTTGGCTCAGGGTTTGAGAGAATCCAGACATGTCTGGCTTATTGCAGAAGCAAAGTGGTTGAACCTACCACTGAAAAGAGCAGTACCTCAAAAGGTGCCAAACTGGGCGATGCTCCCAATATACCTGCTTGCCTCAGCTGCCCCCAATTTTAGCAGGCTGATAATCCTTGCAGCTTTTCCTTCTTGCACTGGGAGAAGAGAATGACTACCGGTTTTATTGTCTTAGACCAACCTGGTCCAATATGTGGCCTGCCAGTATTGTGGACTTCAACTCCCAGCATTCCAAGGCCCATCCCTGGCTGGATGGGCATTAGTCCACAGCCCATGGAAAGTGCCTGAGGCATTTTTGCCTTTTAAGCACCAGCTGGCAGTTGAGCAGGATGTGTTCTCTGCTGCTACATCTCGTAATGGTTTTCAGCACGGGAGAATCTCTGAATCAGTGCTTGCTTTGGCCTTTTGGATTACAAAACAGAAATTTGCAACGTTCAGGAACAGAACAAATTGGGCTCTTGCACTGCCCAACCCAACATGGAATCCTTGGCTATATTTTGGGCTAACGAAAGAGGGATATTACAAGTTATCTGCATTTCTAGGTTATTGTTCGTGATTCTATTCATGGCAGTGGAAGATAACCATTATATTGGCTGCAGGCAAAGGCATATCTTAGGACAGAGAGATTTCTCCAGTGTTCTATTATAGAAATAACACTGACAGAAACGGAATCTGGGCTGCCAAAATATGAAAGATCACTAGATGGCAGCAGAGGGTATTACTGCCCTCTAGTGGTAGTTCACATTTTGCAATGCAGATCTAGTTCCTAATACAGGTAATCCCCCCAGAAAGGAACATCCATTAAACAAATGTTCACAAGTACAAATTTACCTCAAATCAGAGGTGGCAAACTGGTAGCGGTGCGGAAGTCTCCACCCACTCACCCAGACGGCATCACATACTGTTTTTTATGCTCTGCGCATGTGTGGAAGTTCCTGCGCATGCACGGAGGTGGTGCGTACGAGCGAAGCGAGTTTGCAAACCTGTATCTGGCCTGCAGATTCCCTAGCACAGGGGTCTCCAACCTTGGCAACTTTAAGATTTGTGGCCTTCAACTCTAGCAAAGCTGGCTGAGGAACTCTGGGAGTTGAAATCCAAAGCAGACTTTGTGGGCCAGAGGTATTTTTCTCGATGATGATGAATATAAAGGTCAATGTTTTGCTTTGCAACAAATCTTCCCTTCTTAAAAATACTAAATTAGTCACAAGCAGCAAACACGGAGACCACTACGGGAGATGTCTATAGATTCTCTGGGACTCATGCCACCAGGTTAGGGAAGCAGAGGTAGACACTTACTTAGGAGATGGGAATGAAAATTTATGATGACCATCTCAAATAATTTTAATAAATATAAATAAATGGCAGGCTCCACTTCACTGGTTGCATTCAAGGAGAGTCTAAATAGTCACAACTCTTTAATCTGGAGGCCTGGAGTCTGGTGTCATTGTCTGCTTTCAGTTCTAAAGTGTAACCTCCACACAAGTCATCAAATCAGGCCATAAGAAGAACAAATTGGCTCTAAGGACAAGCAGGAAAGTTGTCATAGGTGTCTTTGCACAAATAGAATAAATTGCAAATTATATCACAGGAGAAGGATGAAAAGATCAATTGTAATGGCTCCTCTCCTAACTTGAGAAAGTAAAGACTCTTGAAACGGATTATTTCAAAAGGAACCTTTAATCAGTCAGGATGGAAACTATTAGAAGCAAAGCAGCATCTGAAACCCTTTAGGCAATGCAAGTGGGATTAAGCTGATAATGACCCCTCCCCTTTGTCAGAATGCAGATTCTGACCAATACACAAGTGTGAAGATGTTTCCTTAACTCTTCTGCCCTCAGAGTCAATAAAACACACATTCCCATGGCTATCTCTAGTTAGACATTAAAGTAAGTTATCCCACATGGCTCTCATAAACATCCCTCCAGAGATGCTGAGACCTTCAATCTTCCGGTGACAGGAAACCAGTTGAAGCTGTGAGGGTCAGTGGATGTTAGTCAGGTAGAGCACTCCAGGCATTGACCACTCTGTTGCTGAAGTCATATTTTCTGCAATCAGGTTTGGAGCAGTTCTTGAAAATGTTATTGAGAGAAAAAATCTGTGAGGGTGCTGGAAGTTCTCTTGAACTAGCAGATTCTGGTAGTATTGCTACTTCATTTCTGGTTTATTGTTTTGTAGGTTTTACTTGCCCTTAGTGGATTTTATGCTTTATTCAATTAATAAGCCTCTTATTAATTGGATTTTAATAGTATAGCCGGAAGGCAATTTCATAAAAGAGATGAATGTGGTTTTCCCATATGAATGTAGTATGGGAACTCCACTAGGGGCAGAAAGTAGAGGATTTTATTGATATTCCACTGATTTCTAGACATCTCATCTCATCTCTGGACATCCCAGAAATTTCGAGTCAATTCAAGAGATCTTAAACTTGACAGCATTGTTGGGATCTGCGGTGAAGAAATTACTTTAATCAGAAAGTATTGATAAAAAAAGGTGTTAACTACAGATGGCTCATACCGGAAGGTTTACTATGTACTTGGCAAGGACAAAGACACAGGATAGATACAACTGAGAAGGCAGAAGCTTTCTACGAAGAATACTTTAGAGAAATGTCTGAGAAAGCTGGGAAAGACGATTCAGCGGTACAAATACTGGAATCACCCGTAACCGCGACCGAAAAAATAGAAGGAGCAGTAGGTGGAAGTGAGAAAGAAGGGGCGACAGGGAATGGAAGCCGCAAAGAAAAACGAGAACCTAGATCTACTAGAACGATAAATCCCGTATATAAAGTATAAACATGGAAGAAAGAAAAATGATTACAATTAACATTAATGGACTTAATTCGGCAACTAAAAGGAAGAAAGTATTCCATAAATTAGAGAAATTACAACTTGACATAATTTGTCTGCAAGAAGTACATATTCAAAAGAATTATGAACATTTATTAACCCAACCAAAGCTTGGGAAAATGTTTTCATCATTGGCAAACTGTAAGAAAAGAGGAGTGGTCTTTTATATTAAAGGCAACATCCCAGCAAAAGTAGTCTATGCAGAGGAAGAGGGAAGAATTTTGATGGTGGAAATTATGGATACCAAAAAGACACTCCTAATTGGAATCTACGCCCCCAATGAAAAACAAGATGAATTTTACAAAAAACTACACAAAAAAGTTCTGGAATTAGACTATGCTGATATTTGTATGATGGGAGACTTTAATGGCATTGTGAATCAATGGACTATAAAACACATAAAACAAAAAAATTAAATAGGAAGCCTCTGCCGAAATCTTTCTTTAGGATGACAGATGAACTAAATCTAAAAGATATATGGAGAGAAAGAAATGCTAAAAAAGAACAATATACTTTCTACTGAAATAGACATTCTTCATTCTCTAGAATAGATATGATATGGGTCTCAGCAGAGTTGAGCTCCAACATAAAAGAAATTGAGATTGAAGCAAGTACCTGGGCGGACCACAATCCAATTTTAATTAAATGGAAAGGCCAAAGGGCAAGATCTAGATGGACACTAAATAACACTATATTGAAAGAAAAAGAGTTTGTACAAAAAATGGAAAAAGAGCTAGTCCTTTTCCTTAAAGAAAATAGGAAAGAAGATACGTCGTTGCAGAATCTCTGGGATACAATGAAGGCTGTTATCAGAGGTTTGACAATAGACTACACAAGGAAGAGAAACTCAAAGAAAAGACAAATGCATAAAGCTCTAGACAATGACTATAAAATACTTGAAAGAGAACTACAGAGAGCACCACAAAAAAAAGATGTTAAAATAAAAATGGACATAACTAAACACAAAATGGACCTATTAGAAAAGGAAGAACTGGCACAAAAAATTAGAGGTGCCAAACAGAATTATTTTGAAAATGCGAACAAGCCAGGCAGGTGGTTGGCATATAAGATCAAAAAAGAGAGAGAAACAAAGAAAATACTTCAACTAAGAGATAAACAAGGAGAAATTCAGTATGGAAACACTGGAAAAAAAAATATTATACAAGACTATTATGTTAAACTCTATGAACAAGAAAAGGTGGAGGAGGGACGAGTTAAAAAGTACCTACAAGATGCCAATCTCCCCCAGGTACCAGATGAAACTAGAACAATGTTAGAAAGTAAAATAACAATGATGGAGCTAACAGAGGCACTTAAAAAACAAAACAATGGGAAAGCTCCAGGACCAGATGGACTACCTGTGGAATTCTACAGAACATTTGAAGAAATATTGACTACAAGTCATGAATGAAGTGATGTCTGAGAGCCAAATACTGAAGTCATGGTCAGAAGCGTATATCACACTACTACCCAAGGAAGAGACTGATTTAACACAAATCAAGAATTATAGACCAATTTCTTTATTAAATTCAGACTACAAGCTATTTGCATCTATACTAGCTGAGAGACTTAAAAAATATTTAAATGGCTTCATCCATTCAGATCAAAATGGCTTTTTACCTAAAAGACAAATTAAAGACAATATAAGAATGATTTTGAATACCTTGGAATACTATGAGGCCCATCCAGAAAAACAATTGGCACTGATGTTCCTCGATGCGCAGAAGGCCTTTGACAATGTGAATTGGCAATTTATGTTTTTGCAACTGGAGCAGATGAACTTTGGCAAGAAATTCATCCAAACTATACGAATGATATACCAGGAACAAGCAGCAAAGATAATGGTAAATGGAGAACTAACAGATCCTATTGAAATAAAGAGAGGTACAAGACAAGGCTGCCCACTATCACCGCTACTCTTTGTCCTAACACTAGAGGCCTTAAATAGAAAGATCAGAGAAGAAGAAGAAATAAGAGGAATGAAAATTAAGAGAGAAGAGTATAAATTGCAAGCCTTCGCAGATGATTTAGTCTTTATTCTTGAAGATCCATTAGAAACCGCACCCAAATTGCTAGAAAGAATAGAGGAATATGGAGAAGTAGCAGGCTTGAAAATAAACAAAGATAAAACAAAGATCATGACAAAGAATATCCCAGCAACACAAAAGGAAGAGTTGTCAGAAATGTTGCAGATTCAAAACACAAGTAAGGTCAAATATTTGGGGATATATCTATCACCTAGATGGAGCACTCTTAAAGAGGATAATTATACTAGATTAAAACGACAAATAGCAATCGACTTGGAGAAATGGGAAAACTTACATTTATCAATGATGGGAAGAATCTCTACAATTAAAATGAACATTTTACCTAGAATTCTATATCTGTTTCAGACAATACCAATCAGATTGGGTAAGGATTTTTTTCAAGATTTAAATAAAATAGTTTTGAAATTTATTTGGCAAGGGAAAAAAGCTAGAATAAAACTTAAATTACTACAAGATGTTAGATCAAGAGGAGGTTTTGGGTTACCTGATTGGGAGCTATACTATTAGGCAGCAAACTTGATGTGGATTAAGGAGTGGATATCATTAAAAAACTCTAGACTATTGAATGTAGAAGGTCACGATTTGCTGTTGGGATGGCATGCTTTCTTATGGTATAAGGGAACTAAATCACATGGTTATTTTAGAAGACATTACATAAGGGAGGCGTTGTTGTTAAACTGGGAAAAGGTTAAAAGATTACATTATTTAAAAATTCCAGTCTGGATATCAACAATTGAAGCATTTTCGTATCCGATAATATATAAAAAGGAACAAACAGTTAGATATACAGAATTATTGAATACAGAGGGTGAGCTCAAATCTAGTCAAGAGTTGAAGCAAGAAGGGATGGAAATGAACTGGTATTCATATGTACAGATACAATCTAGATATAATGAAGATAGAAAAACTAAAGGTCTTTATAACAAAATGACTGAGTTAGACAAAATTCTAACAGGTACTGATGAAAAAGTAATTAAAAAACTATATGGATATTTATTGGAGTTTAAATTGCATGAAGAACAAGTTAAAGAAACCATGATAGCCTGGGGAAAACACTTTAAGTATGGGATTGACTTAGAGAACTGGCAGAAATTGTGGTCTCAAAATTATAAAATGACAATGTCTACTGCATATAGAGAAAATTTGTATAAGATGTTTTACAGGTGGCACCTACCCCCGACCAGAATCGCAAGAATGTTCAAGAATAAATCAGAAAAGTGTTGGAAATGTCACCAGATACCTGGCTCATACTACCACATGTGGTGGACTTGCACTGAAGCTAAAAGATACTGGACTAAAATCCACATGTGGTTGGAGAAAATGACACACAAACAAATAGACTTTAAACCAGAGATCTTTTTATTGGGAATCATACCAGAAACCTACAACAAAGACTTAAAATATCTGATTGTAAATGTATTAACAGCAGCCAGAATTGTATTTGCAAAAAACTGGAAAAACGAAACAATACCAAAAGAGGAAGAAGTTATCCGAAAAATAATGGACTGTGACGAAATGAGTAAATTGACATTTGAAATTAGAGAACAAGAGGATGAACAATTTTATAAGATATGGGACTTGTTTTATCGGTGGCTAAGGGAAAAAAAAAACTTTGGAAATGAAAAATGATATACTTATGCTTTAATTGAAAAAAGTAAATGATGATATAATTATGCTGTGAAATAATCTAACAATGATACAATGAAGAATTAATATAAAGTCTGGTGATATAATGTATAAGGTTAGGAACTTACTATAATGATACTTTGCTGCTGATGAAGCAATTTTAATAGGGGAACAAATGAAAACTGGTATATATAGGCAGTGACGCCTTGTTGAAAAATGAAGGAATAAGATCTCTGTTTGAAGGTATGAAATGCAAGGTTAACAATGAATAGAAGTATACTTTCTGGGGGGAAATAATGCCAATGTTAACTGAATATATATTGTAGAATGAAAATGAGGCCTTTAGTTATATTAGATGGAATATCTGAGACGGTAAATATTATTTGAAGATGCAGATGTTAAAACAACTGTAACCAAACGACATGCTGCATGTGATGATGGTTTTTTTTTCTTTTTCTTTTTTTTCCTCCCCCTTCTTTTTTGGACCTTTTTGTCTTTTTTGTCTTTTTTGTCCTTTTTGACTTCCCCCTCCTCCCCCCCCTTTTTTTAAACCCTAGCTTATTGTGGTGTTTATTAAATATACAACAGAGAGATATGGGATGTATAAACTTAGTAGGGATGCACCTGTGATCAAATGACATATTGTATGTGATGATGGGGTTTTTCCCCCCCCTTTTTTTTCTTCTTCTCTTTTTCCCATTGTTGTCTATGTAATAAAAAAATAAAAGAATAAAAAAAAAAAGAAATCACTTTAATCAGTGTGGTAAAGTTCTTTCTTTCGCTCGCCCAAGCTCTGATGAGGGGGAAAGAGAGGACTTTCCTTACGCCCGCATCAGAGCTGGGGGGGGGGGGAGAAAGGACTTTACCCCATTGATTAAAGTAATTTCACCCGCAGATCCCAACAACGCTGTCAAGATTAAGATCTCTTGAATTAGATTCCGGCTGATGCGGCAGGGGCTGCACTGGCGGGGATGGGCGGAGGGGATGGGACTTGGAGTCCTATGATCTTGGCGAGTGGGGAGTCCCATCCCCCCCCGCCTGTCCCCGCCAGCGCAGCCGGGCTGCAATCGGTGTTCGTCCCTGCTACAATCCGCGACGCCCGCCTCATCAGCGGAATCTAATTCAAGAGATCTTAATCTTGACAGCGTTGTTGGGATCTGCGGTGAAGAAATTACTTTTATCAGTGGGGTAAAGTCCTTTCTCCCCCCCCCCCCAGCTCTGATGCGGGCGTAAGGAAAGTCCTCTCTTTCCCCCACATCAGAGCTCGGGCGAGCAAAAGAAAGAACTTTACCCCACTGATTAAAGTAATTTCTTCACCCGCAGATCCCAACAACGCTGTCAAGATTAAGAACTCTTGAATTAGATTCTGGCTGATCCGGCGGGCGGCGCGGATTGCAGCAGGGACGTCCGCCGATCGCAGCCCGATTGCGCCAGGGGCTGTGCTGGCGGGGACGGGCGGAGGGGATGGGACTTGGAGTCCTACAATCTTGGCGAGTGGGGATTCCTGCGATGGGGTTTGGAGTCCGATGCCCCTGGCGATTGGGGGTTCCGCTGGTTGGAAGAAAGTCCTTCTTCGCGCCAAGCGCTTTTCCCTCCCAACCACACCTGGGGGACACAGGGAAAGGCGCCCGCTCGCCAGTCCGCCCACCCACCCTTGGGCTCCCGGGGCAGCACCTCCCCAGCACCTTCCTTCGCGCCTTGCGGAGTTTCTCACACACAGGACGGGCGCAACCTGGGAGACACAGGGAAAACTCCGCAGGGCGCGAAGGAAGCAGCGTGGCAGCGGCAGAGCTGGGAAGGTGCTGCCCCCGGAGCCCAAGGGTGAGCGGGTTGGCGCGGGCTGGCGAGCAGGCGCCTTTCTCGCACACAGGGAAGGGGAGGAGGGTGGCGGCGGCTGTTTCACTAACCCCACGCAGATTACTAAAGGCCCTCAGCAGCAGCAGCAGCAGCAGCAGCCAACGACGACGACGACCTCACGCGACGGTCCTTGGGGGCGCTGCGGAAGCCCTGCCAAAGCGCCCCTTTTCCAGCTCGGAGCGGGAGGAGCAGCGAGCAGAGCCTCATTTAAAACGATGGCCGTGGCCGCTTGTTCGCTCCGCCGCTCTTGCGTGGAGGTCTACTGCCGCTCTTGCTGAGGAGGCAGAGGGGTGGGAGGGGCGCGAAGGAACCAGCGCGGCGGCGCTTGGCGAGCGGGCGCCTTTCTCGCACACAGGGAAGGGGAGGAGGGCAGCGGCAGCTGTTTCACTAACCCCGCGCAGGTTACTAATTCCCGGTTTACTCACCAGTGAAGCAGCAAAACAAAGCAAACGGCCGCGAAGGTGAAATGAAATGGAGACTCATGCGGCGTGCTAAGTGGACTCCAGCCAATCAGTGAGCTGGCTGGGATGGAAAACTTTAAGCAAGCCGCGTTTTCCATCCCAGCCACCTCACTGATTGGCTGGAGTCCAGGCCAATCAGTGAGCAGCAGGCTGGGCTGGCTTAGATTTTTTAGTGTAGATAGAATAGATGGGGGAACAGAACGAGCGAGCTAGCGGCAGCTGATGATGGGCGGGGGAGCCAGCGAGCGCCAAAATAAAGCGGGGTTTTTTGAGAAGCGGGCGGGACGCGGGAAAAATGATGAAAAGTCGTGCCTGTCCCGCCAGATGCGGGACGTCTGGTCACCCTACCCAAAGAGCCCCCATAGCAAGACAGGAAGTCTCCCTCCTCAGATAGGCATTCAGCCTTGCTACCCATATCCAGGCTGCCATGTGGCGATCACATGGGCACCATTCTGGGGGCTGTGTGTGTAACCCTCCACAGGCTGCCACACTTTTGGGCCCCCCAGCACACCAGTCTCCCTTCAGGTCTTTTGGGCCTTGAAAATATGGGAAGGTGGGAGAAAACCCCCAAATGTACATAGATACATAGATTAACAGAGTTGGAAGGAACCTTGTAGGTAACCTAGTCCAGCCCCCTGCCCAAGTAGGAGACCCTACACCCGGGATGGTGAACCTATGGCACGTGTAGCATGTGGAGTCATTTGTCAGGGCACACGAGGCACTGCCCTGTAAGCTGGCCAGCTGAGCCTTTTTTAAAGCCATTTTTCGCCCTCTCCAGGATCCAGAGACTTTATAGGAGCCTGGGGAGGGCGAAAAGAGCCTCCCCCCCGCAGAGGACCTCCGGAGGCTTCAGGAACTTCCCTGAAGCCTTTGGAGCGCAAAAAAACCAGCCCTATGGGCAAACCGGAAGTTCAGGAACGGACTTCTGGTTTGCTCGCGTGTCAGTTTAAGCCCTCCGGAGGCTTCAGGGAAGCCTTCTGAAAGTCCCTGAAGCCTCCAGAGGGCCTCCGGGGGTGGTGGCAGGGGAGGCTGTTTTCACTCTCTCCAGGCTCCTATAAAGCCTCTGGAGCCTGGGGAGGGCGAAAAACGCATGTAAAAAAATGGGAAGGAGTGTCTCTCATGCGCCATTGTTGCCCTACACCATTTCTGACCAATGGCAGTCCAGTCTCTTCTTGAAAGCTTCCAGGGATGAAGCTCCCACAACTTCTGAAAGCAACTTCTGTTCCATTGGTTGATTGCTTTCACTGCCAGACAATTCCTCCTCATTTCCAGGTTGAATCTCTCCTTGATCATTTTCCATCCATTTTTCCTTCTCTGGCCTTCAGGGGCTTTGGGAAATAGCTTGACCCCCTCCTCTCTGTGGCAGCCCCTCAAATATTGGAACATTGCTATCCTGACTCCCCAGTCCTTCTCTTCACTGCACCACCTCGGAAGAGCCGAGGTGGTGCAGTGGGTAGAGTGCAGTACTGCAGGCCACTTCAGCTAACTGTTATCTGCAGTTCAGCGGTTCAAATCTCACCAGCTCAAGGTTGACTCAGCCTTCCATCCTTCCAAGGTGGGTAAAATGAGGACCCAGATTGTGGGGGCGATATGCTGACTCTGTAAACCGTTTAGAAAGGGCTGAAAGCCCTATGAAGCGGTATATAAGTCTAACTGCTATTGCTACTAGACTGGCCATGTCCAGTTCCTGCAACCATTCATCATATGTTTTAGTCTCCAGTCCCCTCATCATCTTGGTTGCTCTACTCTGCACTCTTTCTAGTCTCAACATCTTTTTTACATTGTGGCAACCAAAACTGGATGCAGTACTCTAGATGTGGTCTTACTAGGGCTTTATAGTACCTCACTTGATCTTGTATCCCTCTGTTAATGCAATTTAGGATTGCATTAGCTTTTTTGCTTGCCACCACACACTCCTGTCTCCTATTTAGTCTGTTGTCCACTAAGACTCCAATATCCCTCTCACAGTTTCTGCTATTAAGCTTGGTTTCACCCAATCTATATTTGTACTTTTGATTTTTTTTCCCCCAGGACTTTACTTTTCTCTGGATTGAATTTCATTTTGTTAGAGAGTTGCAGGAAGTTAAAAACTAGCAAAACCAAAATGAACAGACTTTACCAGAAAAGAAACTGAGAGGAACCAACGTTCCCAGAGTCCTCCCCAGCCCAAGTGGTCCAAAGTCACTTTTAATTTCTTCAGGGACTTCTCTTTCTTGCAGGGAGTGGGTGCTTAGTGCCCCTACACTGAAACTGGGGCATGTTCAGAGCTGCTGGTTCCCCCCACAGAACTCCTGGTGCCTAACCCTGCCCGGACGCCCTTCAAACTGCACCAGGTAGAACTGCCTGGCCAGGTGCTTGGCCATGTCTTTGAGGGCAAAGGAAGCGGCCACGATCTCCGAGATGAGGAAGCAGAGGAGGACACCATGCACCGCCATTTCCAGAGGCATACAGATCACCTGATGGTCCGTCAAGATGAACAGCAAGACGGGCATCTCAATGATGAAGGACAGGAGGAGGAATCCAGCCAACTTTGGAACCTGTGGGAGCCAATGGGGAGCGGGGGTGTCACCTTTCAAGAGAATAACCTGGTGACAACCCTGAAGTTCACCTGACCGGATCCATCTTGGAGCTTCAGTGCTGCCACACTATTGCTGAGAGATAGGGAAGGGGGAATAGAGATAGCCAGCGTTTTGTAGCCAAAACCAAATATCTTCTCTTGGAAACCAAGGACATTCTCACACCTGGTCAGAGAGAGGAGGAGTGATGTCATCAGGCAACCAGGCGGCACCTTGATTGGACCATGTGAATTTTAGGGGGGGACTTTTAATTAGGTGAAAACCGTGAGAACCTTCAGAGTCGGTTTTCCCCAGAACTGTGCCAATATGATATATCCAAATAAAACTATTCTTTGAGGAATCTACCTGCCTTGGGAGTTTTGTTCTCCATGGGTGTATTATTTGGAACCCTGACAACTGGCCCCTGAAATTCATCCTGAATTTCAACTATATCTCAGAAGCCTCTGGCACCCTTGAAACCAAATCTGCTCCTCAATGTTCTTCTCTGCTTCCGTTTAAGATTAATTTAATGTTTTGAAAACTCACCAGGCATTTGACACCTGCTCAGGTGTATCCATGGGAGGGGGGGGTCTGAAAAAGTCAGAGGGCAGCCTTGCCCGGACAATTGAAACCCCGCCCCCTATGAGAGGCCTGCAACAACTTCTCTTTCAGGGCTGCAGCTGCAGGGACCCCAGGCTCTTTGATTTCAGTGGAAGATATTTTGCAATAATGTCTAAATATATCCACAACTGAATAGATAGAGCAGAGCTCTATTTATAGAAAGAAAGCTAAGCATAGTATCCCCTGTCATTCCTTACCTTTTCTTGCAAATTCCCAACGTATCCAAGGAAGAGACGAGCGGCTTCCACTCCGACAATTGTCAGGTACGCAGCAACCAGCAAGCATTGGTAGTAAAGGGGTAGCAAGCTAAACTGTGGGGGCATAAAAAGAGATGGGGGTATTTTCCAATGGGCCCCTCCTGCTACGCTACTCCTGCCCTTCTCCAGAGCCTTCTCCAGCCCAAGGCAAGCATGGAAAGCCCAGCTTGAGATGTTACTGGGAAGGAGGTCCTCCCTGCCAGAAAAGGGAAGCAGCCCCACACACTTGGTGCAGCCCAGCTCCAATGCCTGCATTCGCAGGGAGGCTGGAAAGCTGCCTCTTTAGAGCTCCAGGGTTGTCTGGCCACAATTCAACAGCAAGCCAGGATAGATTCACTGGCTGCATTCTCATAACAGACAGGATTCAGCCAGCTGGTGCTTCCCTCCTTTCTGGTACCATAATAATGAAACTTCCCTTATTATATTGCAAGCAGCCATCCTTTTTGCACTGGCCAAAAATATTTTATCTTTACATTCTGAAGAAAATAAACTAGCTGCATGCAGATCTGGTTTCCTCTGAATCTAATAAGAGGAGGGAGGTCAAGCTATTTTCCAAAGCACCTGAAGGCCAGACAAGGAATAATGGATGGAAAGCGAACAAAGAGAGATTCAACCTAGAAATGAGAAATTTTCTGACAGGGAAAACAATCGACCCATGGAACAGAAGTTGCCTTTGGAAGTTGTGGGAACTTTATCACTGGAGGTTTTCAAGAAGAAACTGGACTGCCATCAGTCAGAAACGGTGTAGGGTCTCCTGCTTGAGTGGGGGGTTGGACTAGATGACCTACAAGGTCCCTTCCAACTCTGTTAATCTAATCTGAGCCCTCCATTAACCCTCTCTTGCAGGATATAGGGAGAATTGAAGGTAAGCCTCCTGCGGACTTTGCCTGCTCATATGAGACAAAGACTCTTCTCCTGACCCAGATAAAAGTGTAGTGAGAACACAAGACTTTTGAGGGACCCAAAGCTTTCTTTATGGTGCCCTGGTGGGGCTCGTGGTTCATGATTCAGTTTAATGATGATTAAGGGCTGGAGGCTAAACCATATGCAGTGGTGGGTTCCTACCGATTCGGACCGGTTCAGCCAAACCGGTAGTGGTTTGGCAGCCTGGGTCGCTGGAAGTGGTCCTCTTGTTTTTCAGTTCTGTACATGCGCAGTGCACATCAAGTAGGTGCACACAGCACACGTATGCATGTGGCATGCACATGAATGAACTGGCAGTACTGCCTGCTGGAACCTACCCCTAGCCATATGAAGATCAATGGAGGGAACTAGGTAACCCTAGTCTAACAAAGAGAAAGAGTAGGGATGACACTATAGCAGTGTTCCAATATTTGAGGGGCTGCCCCAAAGAAGAGGGGTGTCAACCTATCCCCCAAAGCACCTGAAGGCAGGACAAGAAGCAACGGATGGAAACTCATCAAGGAGAAACCCAACGTAGAATTAAGGAGGAAATTCCTGACAGTGAGAACAATCAACTCATGGAACAGAAGTTGCCTTTGGAAGTTGTGGGAGCTTCATCACTGGAAGCTTTCAAGAAGAGACTGGACTGCCATCAGTCAGAAATGGTGTACGATCTCCTGCTTGAGCAGGGGGCTGGACTAGGGCAGAGGTGCCAAACTTGCGTTGTCACATCGTCATGTGACGTATCACTTTTTCCCTTTCACTAAACCAGGGGTTGGTGTGGCCAACACACGATGCATCCGTCCCATGGGCTACGAGTTTGACACTCCTGGATTAGGCCCTCCATGGTCTTTTCTTTTATTCTCCATGTTAAAGACCACAGGTTGCAATTAAATGGAGTAATGCACAATCTTTTCAGGAGACGCTGTCTCTTGTCCTGCTCCAGTTCCAGGATTCCTCCAACTATAAGCCCTATTTACAAGCTCCAGTCATGCCATGGACTGGAAAACTTCCTTTCCACCCTTTAACGGATTATCAGAGTTGAAAGGGACCTTGTAGGTCATATATTCCAACCTTCCCAAGCAGGGGAAGAGAGTTACCTTCAGCAGCTGCCCCAAGAGCCCTTTACCTTTAGCTCCAGCATAATTGCCTCGGACAGACACCAGAAGGGGAGGAAGAAGGCGTTGAAGTACAGCAGCATCTGAAGGGGGAGACTGGAGAGCACCATCTGGCCTTCGGGGGACAGAAAAAAGCTCAGTGGGAAAAAAATCGGTTTCCTTGTTGTCTTTGGTTTTGTGATGGACATTTAAAGCCTAGAATCCGGGATCAGAAGAAGCCTTTGCCTTCAGGTCTAACCCCTGGTTCAGGACAGGAATCTGAATCAAAGCCCCCCAGGAAAGCCTCTGCTGGAACATACCTGTAGGAAGTAGCACCCACCCCTCTCCTAGAAAAATGAAATATTCTAGGAAATATTAAAAAGGCAGAATATTATCTTTATCTGGATGAGAAACGGAGAAACATGTTTTTAGGCAGGAAACAGACTCACTCTGAATAGCCCCCACCCTCCTCAAGAGTCCACAGCAGATGTCCGCACTTAAACAATAAAGAGATAGCTAGATCTATTCATAGGCAAATGCCATCACTCAAGATCCAACAAAGGTGGGATTAACCCTCTACCCATCTCACCACATGGCACCTGGGAAGATTACATCCCCCAGCAATTACATCACCCATCAATTCCCATGATCCACCATCCTCTTCAATAATTCTGCTGGAATTAAGTCTCCCCAGGAGCCTTGCAAGGGAAGCTAACTAGCAACCAAAGAGTTCAAAAATTGCAGGAGGCCCTGGTGGTACCCGACTTGTTCCATTTGGCCCCATGCCAGTGCTCGTCTTTTCAGGGTGTGCAAGATGATGCATCTAAAAACGAAGGACCAATTGTGGCCAATATTTTTTTGACCCACTCACCGTTGTGTGTCTGGCCCTGCTCCTGAGGTGGTCCTCTCCTCCTCCTTCCCACTGCCAGGCCAGGCAAGTATGAGACCTCCCTCAGTTGGGCCAGCTCTGTGCACATTTCAGGCAGGGGTCTTTTGTGGCAGCCTGGAGTAAACACAGTTATTCCTCGATTTATGACCACAATTGAGCCCAAAATTTCTATTGCTGTGCGAGACAGTTGTTAAGTGAGTTTTGCCCCATTTTATGACCTCCATCGTTAAGTGAAGCACTGCAGTAGATAACTCAGTAACCTGGTTTTTAAGTGGGTCTGGCTTCCCCATTGACTTTACTTGTCACAAAGGGGGATCGCATAAATCTCTGGGACACAACAACGGTCACAAATGCATGTCAGTTGCCATTGGTGGTGCCCGACCTCCTTCTATTTGACCCCAAAATTGGAGCACCCAAAATTTGATCCTGCGACCACGGGGATGCTGCAATGGTCGTAAGTGTGGATTTTTCAGCCCCTTTGAGAGCTTGTTCTCCAGGTCAAAGTCTCTTTAAATGGTTAGAAATGCTTCTTCCTAGGTTTCCCCCCTCCTGGGTTGAGCTGGCATTGAAGCACCAGCTGGTAACGGAGTTTCCTTCCATCACTCGATTTCTTTGGAACGAGCTCCCCGTGGAGATTCGTACCCTCTCCACCGTCCAAGCCTTCCGCATAGCCTTGAAGAACTGGCTCGCCCGTCAGGCCTGGGGATAAGGATAGTTACCCCTCCCGAATGATGAATGTATGTTGCCTACTATTTTATTATATGTCTTCTATCTTGATGTTTGTGTTCCCCCCTTCCCAGTTTTATGTGAGCCGCCCTGAGTCCCCTCAGGGAAAAGGGCGGCCTACAAATTCTAATAAAACTACAAAACTACAAACTACAAAACTTTGCCAGCCTGCCCACAATCTATTAACAGATCAACAGAGTTCGAAGGGACTTATATAGGTCATCTAGTCAGAAGGGACACCCCTTTGAGGCCATTCACGATTTGGATGCTCTTGAGACCCTCCAGCAGGAGTGGGGAACCTTGTTGGCTGAGGAATCCTGGGAGTTGAAGTCCACAAATCATAAAAGGCCAAAGGTCCTTCCCCTACTCTACAGCCTTGACCCTCCACCCAACTATCCAGCTTTTTTGGCGTTGCTGCCTTCCACATTGGGCAGGCAGGGCAGACAGGATCCCAGGAGGGCTTCAACCCTCCTTGCAATGAGGGTGGGACATGTGAGAACCTCCTGTGCTATATGGCACCCCACTCCCACCCCCTATCCCAGGTACCTAGCTGGTAGAGCTCAGCCATGCTTCTGTCCTAGGTCTGGCCGTTGCTGGAGAGAGAGAGAGAAAGAGAGAGAGAGACCAAAAGTCACCAAGGCTTCCAGAGGGAAGTTGCAGCCCTGACAACTCCCTCTCCCCCCTTCCCAGCTGGATCACGTGAGATGTGGTGATAGTTGTGCTTAATCGCATTATCAGGCCAGGCTGTCCCAACTGTCCTTCAAGCCAGGGCTCTGGGCTAATCTGGTGCTGCTGAAAATAGGACGTAGGAAGGATGAGAACATGACTATGCCTGGTCTTTGAGTGTCTGATGTTGTAAGATGACAAAGCCCCCATCTCTCTGCTCCCATTGCAACCCTTCACTTAGAGCACTGAAAAGGCATCCTAGCGACCTTCAGACTATGCCAGGGGTCTCCAAACTTGGCAGCTTTTAAGCCTTGGGGACTTCGACTCCCAGAATTCCCCAGCCAGTGTTTGCAGCACTTCTTTTTGTGCCACATCCGTCATCGGACGTTGGCGATCATGTTGGCGATATTATTTTTGTCAACAGCCGCATGAAAAAGTGCTGCTGAATTTTGTCCAAACTGATCTCTTAGATTTTGAAGCCACGATGTTCTTCTTCTGCCTCAACCTCATTTGCCTTCAATCTTTCCCTGGAGGATTAAGGGAAGGATGCCGAATATTTCCAGGTGTCACATCCCATGCCCAAAATATTCTAACTTTTGCTTTTTTATGGGTTTGATTATTTCCCTTGGCTTTCCCAGGCAGAGAAGTGGGTTCCCACCAGTTCAGACCAGTTTGGATGAGTAGGTAGTAACTCAGCCTGTCACGCCCCTGAACCAGTCCTATTATTGGCAGCACCATCTTGATTTTCGATCTGCACATGCGCAGAACAATCTTCATTGCAAAAATTTAATTTTTAATTTATTTTTTTCCTCTTTTCTAACATTGTGCTCATGCGCAGACCTTTTGAGGTGCAAATGCGTACACCTAGGTGTAATGCTGGCAGGAGCCCACCCCTGCCCAGGCAACTTATCCCCTCCTCATTTCTGATTCTTTCAACCCAGCTCGTACATAACAGCCACCTGTCAATCCATATTTCAAATGCTTCTCATCTCTTCAAGTGGCTTTCTGTCAGAGCCCAACTCTCTACTCTGGAGAGCAGGATAGAAAAGATGGTGCATCTGACAAGCCTGATTTTCAGTCTTAAGCTTATGTGATAAGTGCTTAGTGCTTGCAGGGCTGCGATGTGCGAAGGGGCTTCCCAGCATCACATGCTCTGTCCTTCCAGCTCAGCTCCCATCTCCCTTGGCTGTGAAGACATTTAATGCAGCTGCATGAATTGCTGCATTTCGATGCCTGCTGTCTGTCTTGGTAGCAGTCTGGCTTCTCCTCTTCTGTTTTTGGAAAGTGCTCTTGACAATCCACCGTGCTTTCCAATGTTGAAAGAGAAACCTTTTAGACACCAGTAGAGGCTGAGCACCAAAGAATGGAGACCTTTGGACTCTGGTGCTGGAGAAGACTCTGTGAGTCCTTTGGATTGCAAGGCGATCTCACCGGTCAGTCCTAGGTGCTTCATTAGCCGAGAGCCCAGAGAAGGGGTGGGGGTGTGGCTATTGTTATCCGGGAGTCTTTAGCACCTCGTAGGATCCCTGCTCCGGAGCTTGTTGGGTGGGAGTCCCTGCTGGTGAAGTTGGACCTCATGGGTCAAGTGGGTTTGCTGTTAACGTACCTGCCTCCCAACAGCATTGCAGCAGCCCTCCCCTCGCTCCTCGAGTCGGTAGCCGAGTTAGCAATTGAGTTCCCCAGGCTAATGGTGCTGGGGGATTTCAATTTGCCTTCGCTCGGTGAACACTCTGACGGGGTGCAGGAGTTCATGGCTTCCATGACAGCCATGGGCTTGGCCCAAGTAATTCGGGGCCCAACCCACTCAGCGAGTCACATGCTTGACCTCGTATTCCTCTCGGAGCAGTGGACTTGTGATCTTGGTCTGAGGGGTAATGAGATCATACCCCTGTCGTGGTCAGACCACTGCCTACTGAGGCTGGACTTCTGGAGACCAAACCCCCACTGTAGGGAGGAGGAACCGACCAGGTGGTTCCGCCCCAGGCGACTTATGGACCCCTTGAGGTTCCAGACGGAGCTTGGGTTTATTCCTGACACTCTCGCCCACAGTCCGGTGGAGACTCTGGTTGCTGCCTGGCACTCGGCAGCATCGGAGTCCCTTGACCGGATTGCGCCACTACGGCCGCTCCAAGGTGGCGGATCCCGGAGGCCCCCTTGGTTTACCGAGGAGCTCCGGGAGAGGAAGCGCCGGAGGAGACGCCTAGAGCACCTATGGAGGTCCGATAAATCCGAATCGAGCCGAGCACTCTTAACAACATGCACCAAGGAGTACATCAGGGCACTTAGGACAGCAAAAAGATCGTATATTGCCACCTTGGTTGCGTCCGCCGAGTCTCGCCCAGCCGCCCTGTTTAGGATAACCCGTTCCCTCCTAAATAGGAGGGATACGGGGGACCCCTTACAGGGTAGGGCTGAAGACTATGTCCAGTTCTTGGCAGACAAAGTTGCTCGGTTTCGGTCGGATTTGGACTCCGATTTGCAGATCCAGCCAAGGCACAAGGGGATAATCTGGTAGACCATCGCTGGGTTGAGTTTCAGGATGTTGCCCCCGGGGACGTGGACAAGGCCATGAGAGCTGTGAGTGCCTCCACTTGTGTACTGGACCCGTGTCCCTCCTGGCTGGTTGCCAACAGCAGGGAGGTGACACGGGGCTGGATCCAGGCGGTTGTTACCGCCTCCCTTCGGGAGGGGGTCTTTCCCCCCGCACTCAAAGCGGCGGTGGTGAGACCCCTCCTGAAGAAACCATCCTTGGATCCAGCCGTTCTTAACAATTACCATCCAGTCTCCAACCTCCCCTTTGTGGGGAAGGTTGTTGAGAAGGTGGTGGCCTTTCAGCTCCAGCGGGCCTTGGAGGAAGCCAGCTATCTGGACCCATTCCAGTCCGACTTCAGACCGGGTTACAGCACAGAAACCGCTTTGGTCGCATTGACCGATGATCTCTGGAGAGCCAGGGATGGAGGCCATGCCTCCATCTTGGTTCTCCTTGACCTCTCAGCGGCTTTCGATACCATCGACCATGGTATCCTTCTGCGACGACTGCGGGAGGTGGGGGTGGGAGGCACTGTTTTGCAGTGGTTCTCCTCTTACCTCTCGGACAGGTCGCAGTCGGTGTTGATTGGGGGGCAGAGATCGACCCCTAGGCCCCTAACATATGGGGTGCCGCAGGGGTCGGTCTTGTCCCCCCTACTATTTAACATCTACATGAAACCGCTGGGCGAGATCATTCGGAGGCACGGGATAAGATACCACCAATACGCGGACGATACCCAGTTGTATCTGTCCGCCCCGTGCCAACTCAATGAAGCGGTGGACGTGATGAACCCGGGTCTTGAAGCCGTTAGGGACTGGATGAGGGCTAACAAGCTTGTACTCAACCCGGAAAAGACCGAGTGGCTGTTGTGTTTCCCTCCCAATAATTTGGCTAGTGTTCCATCACTCAGGCTGGGGGGCCAAATATTATACCCCTCAGACAGGGTTCGCAACTTGGGAGTCCTCCTGGACCCACAGCTGACCTTTAATCATCATCTGTCGGCTGTGACCAGGGGGGCATTTGCCCAGGTTCGCCTGGTGCACCAGTTGCGACCCTACCTGAACCGGGAGGCTCTCACAACAGTCACTCGTGCCCTTGTGACCTCTAGGCTGGAATACTGCAACGTGCTCTACATGGGGCTGCCCTTGAAGAGCATCCGGCGACTTCAGCTAGTACAGAATGCGGCCGCGCGAGTGATTGTGGGTGCACCTCGGTTCGCCCACATAACACCTATCCTCCGCGAGCTGCGCTGGCTACCCGTTGATCTCCGGGTGCGCTTCAAGGTGCTACTTACCACCCACAAAGCCCTCCATGGTAGTGGATCTGGGTACTTGAGAGACCGCCTCCTGCCAATTACCTCCTTGCGACCTATTAGATCACACAGATTAGGCCTCCTCCGAGTCCCACCCGCCAGTCAGTGTCGACTGGCAACTACGCGGAGGAGAGCCTTTTCAGTAGTTGCTCCGACCCTTTGGAACGATCTCCCCGTGGAGATTCGTACCCTCACCACCCTCCAGACCTTCCGCACAGCCCTCAAGATCTGGCTATCCCGTCAGGCCTGGGGTTAAAGATTATAATCCGTCCCCTCCCGAATGATGAATGTTGCTTCTATTTTTAATTACGTACTGTCTTTATATGTCATTGTGTGTACTCCCTTCCCTATACGTTGTAAGCCGCCCTGAGTCCCCTTAGGGAAAAGGGCAGCCTATAAATAAATTTATCTAATCTAATCTAATCTAGAGGAGATCAACCCTGACTGCTCTTTAGAAGGCCGGATCCTGAAGAGGAAACTCAAAGACTTTGGCCACCTAATGAGAAGGAAGGAAGTCAAAGAATGGAGGCTTTTGAACTCTGGTGCTAAGGAAAACTCCTGTGAGTCCCTTGGACTGCAAGGCGATCCAGCCGGTCAATCCTAGAGGAGATCAACCCGGACTACTCTTTAGAAGGCCAGATCCTGAAGAGGAAACTCCAATACTTTGGCCGCCTAATGAGAAGGAAGGACTCCCTGGAGAAGAGCCTAAGGCTGGAAGGCAAAAGAAGAAGGGATGGCAGAAAAGGAGGTAGCTGGATGGAGTCACCGAAGAAGCAGTCGGTGTGAGCTTAAATGGACTCCAGGGGATTGTAGAGGACAGGAAGGCCTGGAGGGATTTGGGTAAATCTTTGATATGCACAATGTCGGGCCTTTATTTTCAGATCTTGCTTAATGTGAGATGTGCCTCCTTCAAAATTCAAGAAAAGAAACCCCCAACTCCATTATTTTAGAGAAAAGGGTTGGAGACCTTCCAGTTGGAAAGCCACATGGATGGCTCCTTGTTATTCATTGGTTTGAAGATGCCACTGGCAATTTATGCATGAGACACAGGGAACCAACATCAGGATGGTGACTGTTTACACCCAGTTTCCAAAATGCAAAGGTTCTGCCTCTGTCTTATGCGCAGGGGCAGATCATGTGCTGATGTACAGTCACCATATGAAAAATGTGTAAAACTTTACATGCTGCATACATGTGCGAGACGCCCTCATTTCTGTGGATCCCACCTCTTTTTTCCCGTTTTCTCTGTTCTGTTTAGTAAAATTAATAGAGCCGAACACATCTTTAAAAGAACGAGGCCCCCACTGCCAAAGTTGTTGCTCCTCCAGAGTTCAGCAGTGGAACCCAAAAGGAAGCTGGTGCCCAAATGTCAGGAGGGGGAGGGAGGGGAGGGGGACAGAGGCTGCAGCCATCAGAGTGGGCACTTCTTGCTTGTTCCAGTGTCTCCATCGCCTGCAGACGAGATCCACTCCTCCTTTGGTGCCTGAGGAGTTTGTTAGAGCCAAAGTGGCACAGTGGTTAGAGTTCAGTACTGCGGTCTACTTCTGCTACCTATCGATTGCCTGCAATTTGGTAGTTCAGATCTCACCAGGCTCAAGGTTGACTCAGCCTTCCCTCCTTCCGAGGTGGGTAAAATGAGGACCTAGATTGTTGGGGGCAAGAGGCTGACTCTGTAAACTGCTTAGAGAGGGCTGTAAAGCACTACGAAGCAGTATATAAGTCTAAGGGTGATTGCTATTACTCTTCCTTTTCTCCTCCCTCCCTCCCTCCCTCCCATAACTCTACCCACTGCCAGCAATTCAATTCTCACTGGCACAAGGTTGACTCATCCTTCCCTCCTTCTGAGGTGGATAAAATGAGGACTCAGATTGTTGGGGAAAATGGGCTGACTCTGTAAACCGCTTAGAGAGGGATGTAAAGCTCTGTGAAGTGGCATGGAAGTTTAAAGACTATTGCTATTGCTATCCAGATGCACCTTTAGCGTATCCACCAGCTGGGATGCCGCCAGAAGCAAGGAGGAAGTCTGGGACACTTGGACTACATATTCCATTTCCCAACCTAACATGATTTCAGGCAGGAATAGCAATAGCAATATAGCAGTAGACTTATATACCGCTTCATAGGCCTTTCAGGCCTCTCTAAGCGGTTTACAGAGAGTCAGCATATTGCCCCCAACAATCTGGGTCCTCATTTTACCCACCTCGGAAGGATGGAAGGCTGAGTCAACCCTGAGCCGGTGAGATTTGAACCGCTGACCTGCTGATCTAGCAGTAGCCTGCAGTGCTGCATTTAACCACTGCGCCACCTTGGAATGTAAGACATGGTGGAAGCTCTAGTCCAACAGAAGTGGAAGACTCCCTCCCTCCTCTTCCTGAGTGTTGAGCCTTTGTCCAGGGTGAACATTCAACTCTACGGAGTAGACAGGCACCTGCCAAAGATCCAGGTGAGTGTTGCTGGCCTTCTTTTTCCCTTCCCAATTCCCTGCCCCTTTCGACCCTGGGTGACTGCCACGTTTCTTCCACCAAGAGAAAAGCACTGGAGATTAACATAACATAGATGCAAAGCATATATTTGGTTTATTAAGAACCTTTTTAAAAAGTGGGGGATTGTGAACGCCTACATGATGCAGGAGAGGCCACGTTAGGCCAGCCCAACCGCCCTCTTACTTGAGCACCTGGGATGGGGAGCCACAGGGGGGGGTGTTCCAAAGGGTGTACAGGTAGTCCTCAAATTCCGATGACAATTGGGACCAGCATTTCTGTTGCTACGGTGATTTTCACCCAATTCTATGACCTTTTTTCCCACCGTTGTTAAATGAATCACTGCAGTTAAGTGAATCACATGGTCATTAAGTGAAACTGGTTTCCCCCTTGACTCTGGGTGTTGGAAGTCTGCTGGGAACGTCGCAAATGGTGAACACACGACCCTGGGACTCTGCAACCCTCGAAAATACATGCTGGTTACTAAGCATGCAATTTTGAATACAATGAACGTTGCGATGGTTGTAAGTGCAAGGACTTGTTGCCAGTTGCTTTTTTTCAGGGCCGTTGGAGCTTTGAACAGTCGCTAAATGAATGGTTGTAAGTCGAGGATTAACTGTAGCATAAAAACTAAAGAGAGTGGCCCCATGAAGCTGTGCCTCACACGTCAAACCCAGTGACGATTTCACTAGTCTGAGTGTGACCAGGATGACTCAGTTTCCCCCCATGTAGATTTATGAATCAATCACACTGGGAGGGGAAAAAGAGAGAGAACATTTTCTGCCTGGGGTTGGTTTTGGCCTTTCCAGACTAAGAGGTTGCATTCCAATAAAGGGGGAAGGAAGAGAACAAAAATTAAGCTTGATTTAATGAAAAGGCCAACGTACTTTCAATTAATAGCCAAGAAGACAATCCTTCCCTAGTCATTCAGTAATCCGAGATAGGAATTCTGCAGCATTCCTGAAGAAGAAACTTGGTCTGGAATCTATAAAGTGCATTGCCCCCCCACCCAAAAAAGTGGGGCGAGATGGACCCAGGGAAGAATAAGCAGATTCCAGTCATCCCAGTAGATCAAGGGAGGTTCAGCCCAGAGGAACAAGGAACAAGCTGCTCAGGCCACGTTCTGGTTTCCCAGTGTCCCAGGGCCTTTTCCGTCTTCTGCCTCCCTCCATATGATGCAAGGAGACATTTTGGCACATGGCACTGCAGGAGAAGTGGGGATGGGCTTGACTTGGGAGAAGGGAAGGGTGGTGCCAGGCAGCATCCTGAGGAAGCTGAGCCCTCTCCCATGGCAGGCTTAGCAGTTTGTGCCAGCCTGCAAAAGGTGCCCGCCACTTTTGTATATCCCTTCCTTCTCCTGCTCCGTCCATGGACAGCATTCCAGCCCGGCGGTCCCACTGTTCCTTCCTTCAGCCCCGCCCTGGGAGCTGCTACAACTGTCTCACAGCAGGTCAAGGGCAAGTCCACCTCCGATGCTCTCCAGAGAGATCCTTGAGACAAAGGGACAGCTGGGAGAAGAGTCTCAGGGGAAGGTCGGGCTTGCCACACCTGGAGGAAGGTCCCTGAAAGGGAACCAGACACAGGATCCCCACCTCTTAAGAGCCTTTCCCCGTCAGCCAGGACATGTCGCCAGTTCTGCAGAAAAGACAAAATGGGTTATGGCAGCCTCCCTGAAGCCCAGCAGAAAACAAGCAATACTGGCTGAAAGGCCTGGCCAGGGGCGCAGGTGGACCAGCCAGTAGTTCAGCCAAAGCCTTTATTATATTATATTATATTATATTATATTATATTATATTATATTATATTATATTATATTATATTATATTATATTATATTATATTATATTATATTATATTATATTATATTATATTATATTATATTATATTATATTATATTATATTATATTATATTATATTATATTATATTATATTATTATATTATATTATATTATATTATATTATATTATATTGTTATGTTATGTTATGTTATGTTATGTTATGTTATGTTATGTTATGTTATGTTATGTTATGTTATGTTATGTTTCGTATCGTATCGTATCATATAATATAATATTAATATTAATATAATCCCAGTAAGGGTATGGCTAGCTGATGAGAGCTAAATAGCTTGAAATAGATCTATACTAGACTCCCTTTATTTATTTATCAGCACAAGTGCAACACACACAGAGACACACGCACACAGACACACACACACACACACACATACATACATACACATATACATATACATATACATACATATATACATATATACATACATACATACATACATACATACATACATACATACATACATAAAACTAACAAAAAGAAACAAATTAATATAGTACAATATAACAAACTAACCCCCCAACTCCCCTCACACGAGCCATTGAATGGGCTCCATCCTGCTCTGGGTTCCCCAGGCCCACTGGCAGAACCAGGTCTTCAGTGCCTTCCGGAAGAATGTTAGAGTGGGGGCCGTTTTAATCTCTGGGGGGATGATGTCCCAGAGGGAGGGTGCCACCACGGAGAAGGCTCTTCTTCTGGGTCCCACCAGGTGTATCTCCCTCAGGGATGGGACCCGCAGCATTCCCTGCCTCCCAGCTGTGATGGGTCGGGTAGATGTGACCGGCAAGAGACGGTCCCTCAGATCACCTGGTCCCCAGCCATCAAGGGCTTTAAAGGTGACAACCAGCACCTTGAATTGCATCCGGAAGCAAATCAGCAGTCATTGCAACTCCCGCAAGAGAGGTGATACATGTGCACACCGGGGTCTGCACAAAACCATGCGGCCCGTTGCATTTTGTACCAACTGGAGCTTCCCCACGTTGGGTCATGTTTGCTCCCTGACACGGCTGAAGACCTTTCAGGGAACCCGAGAAATTCTTGGCCAGGAAGGGGGTCACGGGAAGAGTGTTGCTGGGGGTGTGTGTGTGCATGGGCATGGCCAAAAGAGAGGACCTGTTTTCATGATTCATCATCTGATCAGCAGCCAGCCTCCCTGCCCCCCAGGAACTGAAAGCAACATTGGTGCTCCAATCCTTCCTGTGGAGCCAAAATTGAACAACTGGCCCAAAACTACAATGAGCTTTCATCATGAAGAGAAAAACCTGGACAGGCTTTCAAGTTTCCGTGATTAACTCTGCATCGATCAAGAGGAGAACTGTTACAAGAGAAATAATTTAAAGAGAGAGAGAGAGAAAATTTCTGGAATTTCTGCCATTTCCCTCAATTTTCAAAGCTCCTCGGAGTTTCTTGTGTCCCCCTTGCACCAAAGAGAATCAAGATGGGGTTATTTTGAGACTCCTCCTGATGCTTGCTCAGGATGGAGGGAGGGGATTTCTCCCTCCCTTAATGGCTCATCCTTCCCTTCCATAGAGTTGTCTTGATGTCCCTTTACAACTCCCAGCCTCCAGGGCTGTTTTCTACCTCCAGAAGCACAGGCCGGGTGTCAGGTAGATAGATAGATAGATAGATAGATAGATAGATAGATAGATAGATAGATAGATAGATAGATAGATGGATGGATGGATGGATGGATGGATGGATGGATGGATGGATGGATGGATGGATAATAGATGATAGATAGATAGATAGATAGATAGATAGATAGATAGATAGATAGATAGATAGACAGACAGACAGACAGAGACAGACAGACAGACAGACAGACAGACATGATAAACAGGTGATAGATGATAGGTGACAGAGAGAGAGAGAAAGAGAGAGTGAGTGAGTGGTAGATAAGTGACTGAATGGATGGATTGATGGATAGATGATAGACAGACAGATGGACAGATACTGATAGGTAGATAAGTGGGTAGGTAAATGGATGGATGGACAGATAAATAGATGAATGGGTAGGTAGGTAGGCAGGCAGGCAGGCAGGCAGGCAGACAGACATATCCGGAGCACACAGTCTCTGCCTGTTCCCAGCTGAGCACTGAAGGATCCAGAATTCTGCAGAAAAGCACCTCTGGCCTCTTTTAACGATCACTGAATAATGAAGCTGTTCTGCCACATAGTCCCTCTTTTTTTCTAATTAAAAAGCAGGAAAAGCTTCTCAACCCAAGGCAGCCCCTCCAATGCCCTCGGCTGGGCTGTGGTCCCAGGGCAAACATACACAGGCACATACATACCGGATGAAGAGCCTTAAATTGTAGCAGTAAAAAGAGAAAGAGGAAGGAAAGGAGAATAGGTCAGGGCCACTTTCCTGCATGCTGGAAAAAAGAAATCTAAATTCCACTCCAATGTAACACTGAATAGGATCAACCACTTTCTAAACCGGGGGGGGGACCCCGAATTCTCGGCAGCCACATATAGTCCCAGCTCCCTTTTTGTATTCCTCCCCCTCCCTCCCCCCCATGAACTGTAGTGCCCCCCAAAATTATGTAATGCTAAAATTCTGTTGCAAACTATCAGTGCAAGTTTCTTATGCAGATATTTGTTGTGGCCTTGTTGGGTGGGGCGATGAAGAAAGCAAAAATGCAGAAGCCACTTTAGAAAAAGAGGGAAGAATTCAAAACTGGAGACCATTGTTCACTCCCTGTTCCTTCCGCTCCACTCTTCGGTCTAGGAAAGCTAACCATTCAAAAGCACCCCACTCTCCATCACCCCAAACCTTACCTTGTCCCTGTTCTGAGACCCCAAAAGTAAGATTCCTTGGCCTCTTGTCAATTCTGCTCATTAGAACATTCCCAGACTTAGAATGAGTCACCCCCCAGAGCTGTCAAGTAAATCAAGGCCACCATCACTGCGCAACCAAAGCCCCATCCCAATTTTACATATGGGGTATGACTGAACAAGCACCCTCTTGGCTTGGTGCAGCCCCCACCCTCGCCTCTGACACGGAAAGGGGCAACTCGCTGCAGCCCACATACCACGATCAACTCAACACGGGATAATTCACCATGGGACAATTTAGCAATAGCAATATCACTTACTTATATACCGCTTTCCAGTGCTTTCCAGCCCTCTCTTAGCGGTTGACAGTCAGCCTATGGTCCCCAACAATCTGGCTTCTCATTGTACCCACCTTGTAACAACCGAAGGCTGAGTCAACCTTGAGCCGGGTGAGAATTGAACTGTTGGCAGTGGGCAGAGTTAGCTGCAATACTGCATTCAGGAAGGAAGGAAGGAAGGAAGGAAGGAAGGAAGGAAGGAAGGAAGGAAGGAAGGAAGGAAGGAAAGAGGGAAGGAAGGAAGGAAGGAAGGAAGGAAGGAAGGAAGATAGCACTAGCACTTAGACTTATATACTGCTTCATAGTGCTTTTATAGCCCTCTCTAAGCGGTTGACAGAGTCAGCCTCTGGCTCCCAAAAATCTGGGTCCTCATTTTACCCACCTCAGAAGGATGGAAGGCTGAGTCAACCTTCAGCAGGTGAGAATCGAACTTATTCAATTGAATAATTGAATTAAATTCAATAATTAAATTGAATTTAACAATTCAATTATTTAAAATGAATAAAAATATTTTCATTGTTGTCATTCACATTTCACTCTGTCCCTCCTTTTGCATCCTTGCTTTAATGATTCTGTCCCACCATTTCTGTAATGCTCATGTAACTCTTGTCCCGGAGCGAGGTGTCCTGCGGTCAGTTGGCCATGGGAAATTGTCATAGATCCCCACCCCCACCCCACATGTGCACACTCCTGATTCAGAATTAGAACAAATAATCCTTCAAATCTCCCTCCTTCCAATCTCCAGGCTCTCTCCTCCGGGAAAAAGAGGTAAGCCCAGTGTAAAGTCGCAAGAATGATGCACTTGTGTTTCAGAGGGTCAGGGAAAGTCACAGGGAGAGTGGTATGGTGGCCTAGCGGTGGAGCTCTTGCCTCACAATCAGGAGGCTGTGAGTTCAATCCTAGTTAGAAGCAGATATTTCTCTCTCTGGGCACGATGAGAACATATCTACTGAAGAAAACTCCTCATTGGCAACAGGGAGGGCATCTGGCCAGTAAACACTAAGCTCCATTCAGTTGTTCAGACTCCACCCCACAAAGAAGTTGATGAGATGAGGGAGGGACACAGGAAGCTCACACTCGTGTTTGTCAAAGGCTTTTGACCCAACATGTCTGCTCCACGCGGAGTGGGAGTGGCGGGGCTGGAAAATATGCTGAGAGTTAACCTTTCTGTGGAGGAGGAAGAAGGCGGCAGCTACTCAAGAGGACTTACTCCACGTCTCGCTTGCGGATAGTCCTGCCAGAGCCCATGACGTCGGCCACCTTGGAGACCAGCGGGTCGTAGTTCATGCTGGCCACGGCCAGCACTTCATCGCTCCTGGAAGAAAAGATCAAAGGCTCAGAAATGGAGGGTAAAAACCGCTGCCAGCTGCCCAGGGTGCATTTCACACAAGGCAGGAGGTTCCAGTGGAACCCAAGGGAGCTTTTCCTAGGCGCTTTGCTTCTTTTGCACCCAGGTCTGCTGAGTTGATCCAACGAACTGTGATATGAATGGAACACAAATGCCGACTAATTATATTTGCATGACTCACTTCATTGACTCAAAGAACAAGCTGGCAATGGTGGCATCTCTGGGGGATGGTCAAAAAAATACAAGATGGCTTTTCAAACTCCCTTCTGCAGATGGCGCTGTTCGGCAGCAACAGGTAGGCTCCCTTCTAGGAGTAGCTGCTTTGCATCATTGGCTTATTTGAAATCTGTGGCCTACCAAGTACAACCGCTAAGCCAGGAACTGCATATCTTGTTTGTGTTTAACTTTAGAACCTGACCCAAAGGTGCTTTTTTCAGGAGGCATAACTGGACTTTCTTGTTTTTTCTTTGAAGACATTTCGCTTCTCCTCCAAGAAGCTTCTTCAGCTCTGACTGGATGGTGGGGAATGGAAGGATTGATATTCCTTGCAGACAGCTGGTCCTTTGCATCCTTTTGGAGGGTCGTTGAGGCCACTTAGAGGTTTTATCTGTGTCCTCAGGGTCACCTGAGTAGTGCAAATGGTTCCTGTAGTCTGTAATTTTTCCTCTGGAAATTTAAAGGAATATAAATCCTTCCATTCCCCACTGTCCTGTCAGAGTTGAAGAAGATCCTTGGATGAGAAGCGAAACGTCTTCAAAAGGAAAAACAAGAAAGTCCAGTTATGCCACCTGAAAAAGCACCTTTGGAACAGCCAGGACCTGGATGGCTGAGGATCTCTATAGACTTTTAGCTATGCAATTTGGGATGAAGACCCTTGGAATGGTGTGGGGGGAGGAATGGATTTCCAGAAGAAAAAATGCAGATAGGAACCAGGAGCACCACTCAGGTGACCCTGTGTTTTGAGGACTGCAAGGAGGGACGCGACAACAGGGTGAACGGAACAGTCTTTATTAACTCAAGTAAGTATGACAGCGATTCAAGGCAACCCGGAGCGCGCCAAACTATTTATACGAACGCTTCAACCAATAGGAGCCCGGGACTTGGACAGCAACAGCTGTCAAGCTCCCAGGTCCAATTAGAACTCACTCTCTGCCGGCAACAGCCTCCCTCGCGTCCTAACCAATCAGGACGGAGGAGGCTGTTGCTGACCGTCAAGGTGCTGAAGTAACTTTAACCAACGTAGGCCATTTGCATGGGCCTCATGAATATTCAATACCCCTTCCCCCCAGTTCTGCGCATGCTCCCCGGGTGGAGCATGTGTAGTCCTGTAAATAGGCGGGGCGGTGCCGGACCCGCCCTGACCTACGCAGTTCCACCAGAGTCGTCGGCGGAGGAGGACCTCCTTGTGGTAGCTCCTCCCGGAAGGGGGTGTAGCTCCAAGGCACGCCTTCTCGGGATGGCCCAGAAGGAGGGCTCAACGGCAATGGTGAGCAGGGGCGAGGTGCCGTGTCCAGGACGACAGAGTCAGGTCTGGGAGGCGTGTCAGGGGCGAAGGACATAGACAGAGGTGGGGACCGTTCTGCGGCGGCTTGAGATGTCGGTTGGAGTCCCCTGCAGGGGGCGCTCGGGTAGGCTGGGCCTGGTGTGGTGAAGGCCCAAGGCTTCGCGTCTCCGGATTGAGTTCCAGGTTTTTGATAGGAGAGGCCTGGTGTGGTGAAGGCCTCAAACTGCATTCCTGGACTGGCGGTGCTGACATCGGTTGGGTCCGGGCTGTCGGCTGGTGGTGGGAGGCGCCTCCTTAATTGATCCAGGTGGCGCCTCCATTGGGATCCGTCAGCCAATCCGACCCTAAAAGAACACGGGCCTGTCAGGGCAGTAACGGTGGCTGGAACCCACTTTGTAGGCCCCGAAAATGCTCGGGCCCATACCATGTCCCCCAGTTTGAATGAACGGGGAGGAATAACCCCCAGGTTGCTCGGCTGATCCCCTGAGTACAACGGGTGTAGCCGGTCCAGGGGAGTCCGCAGACGCCGGCCCATCAAGAGCTCCGAGGGGCTTCGGTTGGTTGTTGGGCAGGGAGTGGAATGTTGGCTTAGCAGGTAAGCCGCCACTTTCTCCTGCCAGTCGCCCCGGTCCATGCGGCCCAGGGCCTCCTTTGCTGAGCGGACCGCCCGCTCCGCCCGGCCATTGCTGGCCGGGTGGTACGGGGCTATGGGCGCATGTCGAATCCCTTGCCCGGCCAGAAATTCTTGAAACGTGGTGGACATAAATTGGGGCCCATTATCCGAAACTACCAGGTCCGGCAACCCATGGGTCGCGAATAGCCTCCTCAAGGCCCGGACCGTACTCTCAGCTGTGGTGGAGCCCATCAGGACCAGCTCCACCCAGCGGGAGTAGGCGTCCACCAAAATCAAGAAATTCTGACCGTGGAAGGGGCCGGCAAAATCCAGGTGGAGGCGTGACCACGGGCCTCTCGGAGCCTCCCACTCACGAGCAGGCCCAGCTGGGGGGTTTGGCCTAGATTGTTGACATGGGGTGCAGCGGCCAACATAGGCCGCTATTTCTGAATCCAGTAAGGGCCACCAGACATAGCTACGGGCTAATGCCTTCATTCGTGCTATGCCCGGGTGATCCTTATGGAGCAAGGACAGGACTTGTGGCCGTAGCGCCGTGGGGATCACCACTCGATCCCCCCAAACGAGGCATCCCCCGTGGAGGGAGAGCTCCGCCTGTCGGATTTTAAAGGGCTTGAAGCCCTCTGCCACCTTGTCCATGGGCCATCCCCTCAAGACCCAGGAAGCGACCTGGGAGAGGACAGGATCGTCATTGTACTGAATCAGGACTGCCGCTGACGTCAGAGTTTCTTTGACAGCCGCGAACGCATGCGCTTCGCGGCTCCCCCAGCGCCAGGCCACAGATCGGTCGAGCAACCGATGCAGCGGCTCGGCTAGTGACGCCTTGTGCGGTATAAAGGGGGCGTAGAAATTCAGGAGCCCTAGGAACGCCTGCAGCTCCGCCTTAGAGGTGGGTGCCGGGGCGTTCCTAATGGCTGCGACCTTAGAAGGCGTGGGGTGGATGCCTTGGGCGTCAATCATGAAGCCCAAGAATTCCACCTTTGGGACAGCAAATGAACATTTGCTGCGTTTCAGTTTTAAGCCCGCGCCCCTGAAACGACTGAGGACCTTCCGAAGTACTTCGATGAGTTCTGAGCGGCTGGAAGCAGCGATCAGGACATCATCGAAATACGGAACGACGCCCGGCAGCCCATGGAGCAGCCGCTCCATGAGGCTTTGGAAGATCCCCGGGGCCACGGAAACGCCGAATTGTAGGCGGCGACAACGGAAAGCCCCGCGATGGGTGACGATGGTCTGGGCAGCTGCCGCATCGTCATCCACCGGGAGCTGTTGATAGGCCTGCGCCATATCCAGTTTGGCGAATGTGCAACCCTGCCCAAGGGAGTGGAGCAGGTGTTGCACTACAGGGACTGGATAGGGGTTTGCCTGAAGGGCCAAGTTGATCGTCGACTTGTAGTCGGCGCAGATCCTCACCGACCCGTCTGGTTTAATTGGGAGGACAATGGGTGTCTCCCAAGGGGAATGATCAACGGGCTCGATGACTCCCTGCGCCAACAACTTATCCAGTTCGGCGTCAACCTTGGCCCTTAAGGCAAAAGGCACCCTGCGGGCTTTCAGCCTAATGGGAGCAACCTGAGGGTCTAAACTTAAAGAGATGGGGGTCCCCTTGTAACAACCCAACTGGCCGTCGAAGACGTCCGCAAAGTCCCTTAATATGTCTTCGATGGTACTGGGAACCACCCGGTGGACCCCTCCAATAGACAATCCCAGGGCCGGGAACCAGTCCAAGCCCAAGAGGGCTGGCAGGTCGTCCCTGACTATTAGAATGGGCAGTTTCCCCCGGAATTGGCCGTAGCGCACTGCGATAGGGAAGGATCCTAGAGTAGGAATCAACCTCCCTTGATAATCCCTCAGGGAGACCTCAGATGGTATTAAGCGATTCTGGGGCACTTTGGGGCATAGCTTGGAGAAGAGAGACCAGGGCAGGAGGGACCGTGAAGAGCCAGAGTCCACCTCCATCCGGCAAGGCTGACCTTCCAGCTGGACGGAGGCTGAGACCTTCCGGGCCCCTGCAGCGGCTTGGCTCGCCGCGCTGTCAGAACTATTAGGTTGACTGGTGGAATAGCAATCTTCAGCCCGCCTCGGAGGCCGCTGCTGCTGGCGGCGCGGCTGCGCCTGGGAACGGCTGGACGATTGAAGGAACGAGGGTGCCGGCAATAGGGCCCTGCAGACTTTTGCTAGGTGGCCTTCCCCTTTGCATCGGTTGCAAATGGCAGTGAGGAATGGGCAGGCCTGGCGTTTGTGACGGCCTCCGCATCCCCAGCAGGGCACCATGGACGCCTGCTGCACCGCTGGTTGAGGTTTCGGCTTCCGCTTAGGCAGAGTTCTCATCTGCGCCACCACATCTTCTTCAGGGTCATCAAAAGGCAGGTCGTCCTCAACCATGTGGGCTTGAGGCGACGCTTCTGGAGGTGGTCGCTCAGGTGTAGATAGCTGCAACCGTTCAATATCGGCCGTGGACTGCTCTGACAGTTCCGCTGCCCGGGCAGTCTCCACGGCCTGAAGCAGGGTGATTCGATGGTTTCGGAACATGCGGCTCCGCAGGTTGACATCGCGGACCCCGCACACGAACTGTTCCACTAAGTTCTCCTCCAAATTTGAGAATTCACACTGTGCGGCCACCATTCTCAAAGCCTCCAAAAATTGGCTAATCGACTCATTTTGTTTCTGGACTTGCCGGCGGAAAGCAAACCGGCGAGCGATGACAGAAGGGGTGGGCGCATAATGGTTTTTAAGTCTGGCCATAAGTTCGTCCCACCCCAGCTTGTACGCTGGCCTTGGGGCGGCCAGGGCTCTCGCTGACGCGAACATTGACGGTTCGCAGCATGAGAGGAAGAAGCTGCACTTTTCTTCCTCGGTTTGAGCTTGATTCTTGGAAGCAATCAAATAACACTCAAACCTCTCCATAAAACCCTCCCATGATTCTCCGGCCGAACCAAAGGGGGCAAAGGGAGGCAGAGCAGATGTCATCTTGACGGTTGTGAAGGGAGAGACAAAGAGAAGCCCCCAAAAAAATTTTTTTCCTCTTCAGGCAGTGTCCGTTGCCGGTCTGGACGGCGGCAGCTAACTGCTTGTCTCTCTCTTTTCACCCTAGCGTCGCGGAATCGCTAATCCCACCCTCGTCGCCAGTTTTGAGGACTGCAAGGAGGGACGCGACCACAGGGTGAACGGAACAGTCTTTATTAACTCAAGTAAGTATGACAGCGATTCAAGGCAACCCGGAGCGCGCCAAACTATTTATACGAACGCTTCAACCAATAGGAGCCCGGGACTTGGACAGCAAAAGCTGTCAAGCTCCCAGGTCCAATTAGAACTCACTCTCTGCCGGCAACAGCCTCCCTCGCGTCCTAACCAATCAGGACGGAGGAGGCTGTTGCTGACCGTCAAGGTGCTGAAGTAACTTTAACCAACGTAGGCCATTTGCATGGGCCTCATGAATATTCAATACCGTGGACACTGGGAAACCTCCAAGTGCTTCAAAAGGATACAAATGGCCAGCTGTCAGCAAGGAGTATAAATCCTTTCATTCCCCACCATCCAGTCAGAGCTGAAGAAGCTTCTTTTATGAGAAGCCAAACATCTTAAAAAGAAAAAACTAGAAAGTCCAATTGCCTCCTGAAAAAAGCGCCTTTGGGACAACCATGACTTAGATGACTGAGAATCTCTACTGACTTTTGGAATCTGACATTTCTCCCCACTGAACATGCGAACTGAATGCAGCCCAATATTCAAGTCAATCAAAATTCTTTGGAACTTTGGAAGCCTGGAATGGTCCTTCTTCCAAAAAAAAATTTAGTACCACCTTTCTCGGGAGATGATCTTCGATCTCAGAATTCCCCAGCCAGCTATGCAGTCTGGAGAATTCTGGGAGTTGAAATCCACCCATTTTAAAGTTGCCAAAGTTGAGAAATACTGTAAATCTGGAGTTTCATGACCCAAGTAATAAAATAAAATAAAAAGTTCTATTATTATTCTTTGAAGCTAAAATCGATTGCACAGATTCAGCCAGCTTTTGCAACACCAACAAGCAATTCACAAACAGCTGTATTTGCTTATTATAAACAAACAGTATACCATAATTGTGCAACCCCCATCATGGTGGCTTTTAAATTAGAGCTTTTCATGGGCACTTACTTAGTGTAAAAGGCTACAAATTTAAGTTCGTCTAGGTCTCCCCGAATAATCACATCATCAAATCCTTCTCCATGACCTAGAAAAGAAAAGCAACATGTCTATGTAGGAAGCACTAGTTTCTTTTTCCTATTTTAATCTGCTGTCTTGTTTCTTTAAAAAAGCATAAAAATATATATGATAAGAAACTAATTTAATACTACACATGAATAAATACATTTAGAGCATCTTGAAACAAACAGACATTTTTAAAATATATTTCACCACATTTTTATGGAGCTCTGTATTACAACGTGGCGAAAACAAAGAGAATTTTGCTGCAAAGTGCAGGTGAATCGACCAGGTGCAGAATTAGTTCCCTTTTGGTCAAGAGTGGAGAAGGTGACATTTTAAGGCACCCTAAATTAGATACTTTCTCCAGCCATTCAAATCTGGACTTAGTTTCACAGCACAAATCATACACAGATGCAAGACCTGCATTTTTTCCAAGCTTTCTAAGGAAGAAACATAGCTGTGGATTTTGCCAATCTGCCTGAGTGTATTCTTTTTTTTAATTTATCAAATATATGTGGATAAATAATGAGTGACTCTGGGCAGCAAACAATGAAATAAAAACAATAACGAACATTACAAGAGTTAAAATACAAAGTACCTGAGAATATCAAACAGCCCACCACCTCCCAAAAACCAGAAAGGCAACCAAAAAGCAGGTCTCAGCAGCGCACACTCTAATCCTAAACTTTTCTTCCCTCACCTGCATAGCGAATGCTCTTGCCAAACATGGCTGTCCACAGGTAAGGGACGGTGCTGATTTCGGTCCCATAGGCCAGCATGTTCAGTGCTGCTATGCGCCCTGGGATGCAACAGAGAATGTAATAGAGAAGTCAATCAGGCATCTGAGTTAGGGTCTTTAGAGCATATCAAAACTATGTTTGTTTTGCCATCAGGTGGTTGTGTTTTTAACTATGGATTATTTTAGGCAAAAGGACACTAAACAACTTCAGTCAAATGAGAACTATGCTATGTTGATGATAGTAAGACTCATTAAGAATCTTTGACCTCTGATATGAATATAAGTAATGACTGTGGAAGAGATGCACGAAAACTAATTGTAACCAATTGACACACTTTCTACAAGATGTAATGTAAGATTATTTTTTTGCATTGTTTATTTAATAAAAATAAAAATTTCTTGCAAAAAAAACCCTGTTTGTTCATTATTTGAATGGTGTAAGCCAGGGGTCAGCAACCTCTGGAGCCGCACATGGCTCTTTCATCCCTCTCTGGTGGCTCCCTGTCACTGCTCGGCTCCACAATTGATAGGGCTTTCAGTTAGGACAGGTAGAGAAAAAAGAACACCATGCTAGGAGGGGACTCTATGGTGGGGGAACTGGACTTCCGGTCAGCACAGGAAAAAGGACGCTGTGCTAAGAGGAGGCTCAATGGTGCAGGAACCAGACTTCCGGTCGGCTCCAGAATTGAATGTGGGTCTTCCAGTTAGGACCTTTGTGGCTCTTTGAGTGTGTAAGGTTGCCAACTCCTAGTGTCCATTGTTTCTCAACTCTGGTAACTTTAAGATGGCTGGCCTTCAACTCCCAGAATTCCCCAAACTGGGGATGGCTGGGGAATTCTGGGAGTTGAAGTCCACCCATCTTAGAGGTTGCCTAGGTCAAAAAAACAAACCATGTCTTCATTGGCTGTTGCATGCAACAAATCCATCCTCTGAGACAAGAACACTGCAGAGACTCTAGCAGGGCTTTTTATTATTGTGGGGTAAAGAAACAGCATCTTGGGATCCTGCCCAACTTTCTCCCTGTCCCATACACAAAACCGGAGCCATTTGGAGGGTCGTTTTCCTGCTTTCCTGTTTGTCAAGACTACTTAAAATCCTCTCTTAACAGTTCACTCCTACCTTCCTGTTCTGACCCCCCTCGTCCCACACCAACACACACTCCAAGCCGAAGATAAGTTACGGCATTTAATTAACAGACAGACAGGTCCTTGGCAGCAAACCGGCACAGATAAGCTTGGGCAGCAATCCAGCAGAGATAAGGCTTGGCAGCAATCCAGCCTGCCAAGCTCACAATAATGTTCTCCGACATTAGTTCCTGCGTTGACTTCTGCAAGAGGGGCGTGTGCACAAGCAGTCCTTTTATAGTCTGGAAAGGAGCCTAATGACCACCAGCTGAGTGCAATTACCTCTTGTAATTGCATAATTGTTCCTTCTGCTTATTAGCTCTCCGATGCCGGGCATCTAGGAACAACTCCCTTGGCTCCTCCCCACTGTTGATGTCCGGATTACACCCCCTTGTCTCCTCCCCACTGGTGGCCAACCAGCCTCTCTGTGCCCTGCTCTGAGTCGGAACCCTGTCCAGGGTCCTCCACATCCTCCAAAGCCAACTTATAGGGCCCCTCGCTGTCGGAGTCTGGTGGCAGCTCCAACGGCTCCTGCTGGGCCACAACACTTCCCTATCGCCAAGTCCAGCTCTACACTTCTTCCCAAATGCAAAGTCTTAGACTCCAGTAGGGAAAATCTAAAGATTGGTTACAGTGACAGCCTTCTCTTTTTTTTACAGCCCACCCTGCCTGCTGTGCTTGGAGGTGGGTGGGTGTGACTTTGTGTGTGTGTGTGTGTATGTGATGCATCAGTCCTGAACAAGGTGGAGCGAAGCAAGTTTTAAAACCAGAACAGAGGGAGGTTTATTCATAGGGAAAATATGATTGGGAAAGGTGAAGCTGAACACCCAACTAGGCCTAGGACGGTCCTGGGCCTGGGAAAGGACCACAGAAGAGGTTGTTGTCCGTCCATCTGCCCGTCCCCTCCCTCTCCAATATCTTGACTGCCCTAAACCAAGACAGGCTGCAGCTACCCGCACCATTTGCTAAGGATTTCCCAGGATTTCCAGAGGGGAAATGGAGACTTCTCCTCCACCACAACACCCACCGTGCATGTGAGCCATCTGCCAGTGGGGAACGTTGGTCTTCTTGTGGTTCCTCAGTGCCAAAGGAAAGGCCACCGCGTCGCCTGCAGCAAAAACTCCTGGAACGTTGGTCTGCATCATCTGGAAAGGAGAGAAGAGCTCTGTTGGGGGAAGGCCTTGCAAGGGGAGGGGGAACAAGGAATGGTCCATTGCAGGAGGGAAGAGGGAGGGAGGGAGGAGGGAGGGAGGGAGGGAAGAAGGAAGGAAGGAAGGAAGCACCAGCTGAGCAAGGAAGGAAGGAAGGAAGGAAGGAAGGAAGCAAGGAAGCAAGGAGCAAAGGAAGGAAAAAGCAAAGAAGGAAAGGGGGAAGGAGCGAGGGAGTGAAGGAAGGAAGGATGAAGGAAAGAGGGAGGGAAGGAAAGGAAGGAGGGAAGGCGCAAAGGAAGGAAAGAGCAAGGGAAGGAGGAAGGAGCAAAAGGAAGGAAAGAGGGAGGGAGGAAGAAAGGAAGGAAGGAAAGAAAGAAGGGAGGGTGGATGCACTATCAAAAGATTTCAAAAGACAGGCAAAGCAACCAGACAGAATCATTTTCTTAACTTTCTCGGTAGCTTTGACAAATCTGATCATTTGTGTAAACTCTAAAAATGTAACAATAGTCAAGTGATGACTAGAAATAAAGATGCTGAGGAATACCTGGAAGCATCTTTAGGAACTTCTCCACAGCCAAGTCATTTAGTTTTTATACCTGTTGCATCCTGATAGTTTTGGCTGAGTTTTTACCGGACAGTCCCGTGACACTTCCTGGTTTTCAGCTGCACAGGGGAAATAAATAACTAAGAAATGGTTTAGCTCTGACTGAAGGAAGCACAGCTGTCTTGTCCTCGTGCAAATATTGACAGTGAAACAGGGAACCCAGCCTGCTCCTCCTCTTCAGAGAGCCATATTCACATGAAGAGTGGATATCCTTGTATTCTAATATTCTCATGCTTACACAAGGGTTGTAAATCTCTTCTGACTGATCTGACCTATTCCATAAATTGTGGGGTTATTAAGCCTGGTTTGTCCATTTTTCAGCTGATAGTTTTACTTAACATCCTTAAAGATGAAGCAAATCTCAAATGCAAAAAAGGAAAACAAGGCAAAGCAGCTGATAGATTGAAAACATTGCTAGCAACCAAACTGCAGGAGTTGGAGAAATTAGCAGCAGATCTGTTTAAAATCATATAAAAAATTGCAATTCAGCTAAGCAGTTGTGGAAAACACAGCAGTGGCCCAGGGACTGGAAAATATCCATTTATATTTCAATACCTGTCCTGTGATTGACCCACATTTTTTTAAATTAATACTTGGAAGAGAGGCTGGCCAGACAAACTAATCTTCCTATTTACTTTTGTCAGTTGCAAGATAAAAAAACCTCCAGTTCTAACCCCATCAGATAATTATTTCTCACTTTGGTCTTAGCAGGTGCCTAATACTGTTAATCCTCATTAATATGTAACCCTCCTTTGCTGATAACAAGGCCACTCCAGGGGTGGAGGTGGGGAGTTGCGGGAGGGCTTTAAATCTTTCCCAAGGAAAGCAGCCCCTTTGCAATTCCTGCCCATGGCCCACTCCACAAGGGAGGCCCTCCTGGGGTGTATCCAGAAAGAAAATCTTTGCCATAAATAGAAGACCCCTCTTAATAAATCTTTTTAATATATGCCTTTAGGGTTCACCTTTTTTTGATATCCAACCTGCAACTGCATTAGCCAGCAACAATTCCCAAAAGACCAAGGCTAAAGAAGGTTGAACATACCCAACGCTTTCCCTTACCTGATATGCTAGGGAGTGTTTCCAATTCAGACCTCAAGAAAGGCAAGGGCTAGATGTGACATTAGTCAGAATAGAGCTGGAAGGGACCTTGGAGGTCTTCTAGTCCAACACACCCCCTCTCAAGCAGGAGACCCTCTACCATTTCACACAGGTGGCTGACCAATCTCTTCTTGAAAGCCTCCAGTGATGAAGCTCCCACAAACTCTAGAGACAAGCAAGCTCTTCTCCCGGTACTGCACACACACATCCACACACACTTCTACTCAGATAATTTCAAATGAAGAGACGAGAGCTCCACACTGAACAAAGCACCTCAAGTTTTGACTCAGGAAATAATCAGGGACTAAATTTTACTTTAAAATATGACATGGAGGTAGGGAGGGAGGGATGCATGCAAGCATGCATGTATGCATGCATGGATGGCCACCCATCTTGCCTGAAACACTTCCACAGGGTGGAACTATGGATTCCTTGGTGCCCTTTGGTGATTTGCGCACCCCACCCTACCACACACTGATGGTGTTCCCTAGTTGGGCACTGCAACATCTGCAGGGAGAGCATCAGCACAGAGAGCATCAAGGACTCCATTTAGCCTACTGATTGAATTACCCAATTGCCGTTGGGTGTGTGTGTGTTATTATTTTATTATTTTTTATTATTTCTATTTCTTCTACATTGTGTTTTTATTTTCTATAAGCCAACTAGAGTCACTGGGAGTGAGTAGGCAGCTATATAAATTTAAATGAATGAATGAAATGGATGGATAGATGGATGGGTAAAAGTAGGTGGCTATATAAATTTGAATGAATGAATGAATGAATGAATGAATGAATGAATGAATGAATTGGATGGATGGATGGATTGAATGGATGAATGAATGAATTTGATGGATGGATGGATGGATGGATGGATTGAATGGATGAATGAATGAATTTGATGGATGGATGGATGGATTGAATGAATGAATGAATGAATTTGATGGATGGGTGGATGAATTGAATGGATGGATATATGGATGAATTGGATGGATGAATGAATGAATTGGATGGATGAATGGATGGATGAACTGGATGGATGGAATGAATGAATGAATTGGATGGATGGATAGATGGATGGATGGATAGATAGATGAGTTGAATGGATAGTTGGATGGAGAAATTAGATGGATGGATGAATTGAATGGACAGATAGATGGATGAACTGGATGGATGGATGAATGAATTGGATGGATGAGTGAATTGATTGAATGGAATGAATGAATGAATGAATGAATTGGATGGATGGATGAATTGAATTGACGGATAGATGGATGAACTGGATGGATGAATGAATGAATGAATTGGATGGATGAGTGAATTGATTGAATGGAATGAATGAATGAATGAATGGATTGGATGAATGGATGGATGAATGGATGGATGAATGGATGGATGAATTGAATGGACGGATAGATGGATGAATTGGATAGCTGAATGAATGAATTGGATGGATGAATGGATGGATGGATGATGAATTGAATGGATGGATGGATGGATGGATGGATGGATGGATGGTCCAGTGCTTGGCCAACAGCCCCCCTGCCCCCGCCACCACCACCTCCTCCCTGGCCGGCCTGTTTGGCTGCTTCTAGGGTACCTTGTTCACCACGATGTAACCTTTGGAGTCCAGATGGACGCCACTCTGCTTCAAAAAGCCAGTGGCTGGAGTGGCTCCTGCGCCAAAGAAAAGAAGGGCATTAGCAGTGGGAGGGACTCTTGACCCCCATCCCCATTTATTTCAACCACAGAAATGACCATTATCAAATACTAATTACCCTTGACCACTCCATCTGCTTTATAAATCATAAAATGATAGATCATCCATATAAACTGGAGATAATACAAGTTTACGTCCCAATTATCAATTGGTGCTTTGTTTTAAGTCCCCCCCTCTTCTTTCCTCTTCCCCCTCCTATTTTCCTTCCATATTACAGTTTTTTAGCTTGTAAAAAACTTTAGGTGATGGTTGCTCTTTGGTGGCCTGTAAAACATTCTGGCTTTTTGGTGGAATTAAAATGCTTTAAATAAACTAAAATGTAGCTTATTTTAAATAAATAGTTTAAATAAACTATTATTTAAATATATGCTATAGTTTAGTATCCCTAATACTGATAATTCCTTACTGTCAAAATCAAACACTTTTTGGGCTCCCCGATTATGTCATCACTTCCTTCTCACACTTTCTCATGGCTTCAGAAGATCCTGATTTCTGTCATATGAAATAATTATCCTATGGAAGGATTTCTCGGAGTGGTTCGGTGGCCTAGAGGTGGAAACTCTCATCTCACAATCAGGAGGCTGTGAGTTTGATCCTAGGTAGAGGCAGATATTTCTCTCTGGGCCCAGTGAGACTATATCTGCTGAACAAAACTCCACATTGGTGACAGGAAGGGCATCGGGTCAGTAAACGCTCAGCTCCATTCAGTTGCTTTTTTGTGAATGAGCCAATGTCAACTATAATCTCTCTACTGACTCTTCTCACTCAGCTCTGTAACTTACTTCAGGGACAATTTTTTGGGTCACCATAGAGAAGTATTTTGCCAGGGCCCCCTTTCCAACTTAATCATTGTTCTAGAATCTCCAGATGGTCCCCCATCCCCAAATCCCCAAAGTGGCTTTTTTTTTCAAACTCAGCAAATGTCAGGTAAATGCTACCCCCTGATGAACAGAAAGAGCTGTATAATTAAAGTAAGGGCTGTCCTTGTGGGAAGGTCAAGGAAGAGTCCTCAAAACATAGGGGCACTCAGGGACATCCCCAGGGGGTTATCTAAAAGCTTAAGATGGCCAAGAGCAACTGATCAAAGCATGTGTGATGTCTCTCTTGGACGATTCCTCTGATTCTTCCTTGGAGTCGGCTCAAGGGAGGATGAGCTCATTCCTGGCATGTCAGGAAGTGGGTTAATTAATGACTCTGAACAGCCTGCCAAAAGAAATTTAAAGGATGCTTCGGAGGGTGGCAGCTTGCAGGTGTAGATATCAGTGAAGAGGAGGAGCAGGAGCTGCCTTCTGCAGTAGATTCAAGAGCACGCAGGGCAGAGAAAAGACGAGAGCAATGGAGATCTTCCAGATTTCTCGGGAGGAGGCCTTGCCTGTCTTGATGGGCTGCACTGGAAAGCTATTTATCATGGCAGGCATAGGGAGGCGTTGCTGGGAGTAACACATTGGGTTGATGGCTGTGTGTATTTATTCCTCGTATGTCCTGCTCGACTTTGTACCTTGGAGACTTTGAACTTCTCTTACCAAGTGAGCTCTCATAGACGTCCTTTCAGTTTTCCTGGTAGATTTAAGTTTGTTTGGTGGACTTGGTTGGTTGGAGCAACTCTCTACTGTTTTATGGACCACCGGCCATTGCCTGGTGGACTAATCCTGGCCTGCTTGTGGCTGGATTGATTTGGGACAGTTCTGAGGTTGGGTGAAGGGAACTGCTGGGGAACATCAATAAAACTCTCTATAAACCATACTTACGTGTGTGTGTGAATGAGTGGGGCAGCGCAGCATGTGACACTTGTAGAGAGTGAGCTTCGATTGGGCAGTCCTGGTGCCATTTTGATCTTCTTCAGTCCCCGCAAAGGCCAACCCCCAAAATACTCCAGCTACTTACCTATGCCGATCACGCAGACATCTGCCCGGAGTACCTTGCCACTCTTCAGCACTACCTCCTTCAGCTTTGGGGAAAGGTAAAATGCAGCCAATTAAAAAAAAAACACCCCTTCAGCTCAACAACACATTAAGCTGAAGCTAGAAACATTTCTGCTAGGAATTCTATCTAAAATTTATAATAAAGAGAATGCATATTTAATCATTCATGTATTAACCGCAGCTAGAATTGTATTTGCACAACATTGGAAAAGTGTAGAGATTCCTATTGATGAGAAGGTGATATGGTAAATATTAGACTGTACAGAAATGAACAGATTAACATTAGCAATTAAGGGGAAAGAGCAAACTGATTATTATATGATATGGGAAGTGTTTTACCAATGGTTGGAGAGAGAAAAAAGGAATTTGTAAATCAAGAAAGCTAAAAAATAAGTAGACAATAAACTTAGATAGAGATATAAATGAGATGAAAACTGTTAGTATGTGTATGATGAGAATTACGATGTTTAATGTTGATATGATATTATTACTAGAAGATATTAAGAAGAAAAATGGAGAGTTCTATAACATTTAAATGCTCAATATATTATAATACTAAACTTAGGGAAATAATGTTAATATGAATGTGAAAGATGTGGCAAAAAAGGAACGAGGTTGCACAGAGATGTTTGTACCCAAATGACACACGGCATAAGGAAAGATGGTATGTTTATTTTTGTAATTAACAAATAATAAAGCTCTTTAGAAAAAACCCAAACGCCTAAGTGATTTCTTGTTACAGTTCTGCTTATCTGTGAAGATAGAAAGCTAGACACTGCTGGGTGTGGGAGGCTCCCCACCTCTCCTTGGGTGGGTGGGTGGATGTGGCCGGGGAGTTTCAAACAGAAATATCCTGGCTAGATTTGAGAAGGAAAAAAGAAATTATATTTAACTATTTTTGGGTTTGCGGAAATACCACCCCAAGAAAATAAAAAGTAAGAACTGGAAGAGACAGCTACAACAGTAGAAAAAGAAAGAAAGAGAGGAGGGGAGGAGAGGAAGAGGAGGGAAGGAAGACAGAGTTGCGGAGAGGAAGATGGAAGGGAGAAGGAGAGAAGGGAGAAAGGGGAAGAGGAAGAGTGGAGTAGGGGAGAGGTAAGAGGAAGAAAGTAGGGAAGGGAGGGAGGGAAAAAAGAAAGGGAAAAAGAAGGTGGTGTCAAAACAGGAGGAAGGGATGGTAAATAAAGCAACCCAAATAGTATGTTATAACCCTGTAAAAGGAATGACAAAAGTATAAGAACGATGAATGTAAAAAAGAATAATAACTATGTGAATGTATACCTATAATTGTACATAGAGAACAAAAAATAAAAATAAAAAACTTTAAAAGAAACCAGAAATATCCTGGCAACCTTGCAAACTCTGAGCAACTGAAAACCATCACTTATCTGAAATATTATAGGTTCTCCTGCTTGAGCAGGGAGCTGGACTAGAAGACCTCCAAGGTCCCTTCCAGCTCATCCATTCTATTGTTCTATTGTTGTTCATCCTCCCCAGAGGCTCTACGCCTCTCTTCCACCCCTCCTCAGGTCCAAGGAAGTCTTGCAAACTGCCTCCCCAACTGTGGACTTCCTCACTCTGTACATGGGCAGAATCCTAAACTCTCAAAATGAGGCCAGTGGAGGGCTGGAGGACTTCCAGGTCTTGACTGCAAGGGCTGTGGCTGGTGGGGCTGGCAGTCCTATCCATAACAGGGAAGTGCTAGGAGACAGTGGGCAAAGATGAGGAAGGGCTCTGTTCTCTTCTTGATGTTCATATTTTTATTTTCTAACTCTCCCAACCTCCCTCCGAAAGAAACAGGAGGCTGCCAAGATGATGAACCAGGCATCCTGTCTAAGGAGCTGCCCTCCCCAGGCTTCCCATCCTTGCAAAAAGAAATATCTTTTTCACTCAGCGATTAATTCCAAAGCTTGCAAAGAGTCTTCTCCCACCACCCCGGCCTGCCTCCTCCAACCAGAGGCTCAATGGGGGGTTTTGAGGGCCCCCCAAAGCCTCACTAAACTCCATTCAATTCAATCATAATAAAACTGGGACCTTGGAGGTCTTCTAGCCAACCCCCTGTTCAGCAGGAGACCTATATATATATCAGAGTTCCCCAACCTTTCCGTGTTGGAGCGAGGAAGAGAAGGAAGGAAAGAGGGGATTATTTTATGGGAGGGGCAGGTGCATGTGTGTGCGCGAGCATCTGCGAAGTTTGCAGCGATGCTCGTGTGAATGGAGCCAGACCCTCTGGGATGCTCATGCAAACATCCATCTGAGTGGGGATGTGCACGTGTGTAGATGTGATCCAGTGTCGATTAGGCCATAGCTGCGGCCCACAGGTTGGGGACCCCTGCCCTATACTATTTCAGAGAGGTCCCTGTCCAATCTCTTCTTAAAAACTTCCAGTGGTGAAGCACCTCATTGTCCTCCCTATTGGGAAGTTTCTCCTTAATCTCTCCTTGATTGATTTCCATCCATTCTATCCAGCAAGAAGCAGAGCCAGCCAAATGTATAGGCTGAAAAATAGCTTTTATCCATCAGACATCTATACGCAACATAGCACCACAATCAGGTTTAATATGATAGATTTGCAGGGCCAGGGTAACATACATGTTTATACCAGTGTAACATAATATTATATACATATATGTATGTGGTAATGTGTGCTAGTTATTAGTTATTTGGGTTTAGGGATTTCTTTTTCTTTTCTTTATTCAGTTACCAGCCAATAACCTTGCATTGCCCGGGTATTTATTTATAGGGGGAAAATGTCTGGACCAAACATAATTTCTAATGTTGGATTTTACCCCTTACCAGAGGGAGCCCCCTTGTGGAGTATTGTGGAGTACTGTGAAGCAGTTACCATGGCAACTCCACTGTGCTGTACAGTAGAAGCCATTTTAAGGCACAACAGGCTGTATCTTAACAGAACACCCACCTACCCATGAGGGGTTTTAGGGGTGTCTTATCCCCGCAATATTTTTTTCAGTGTTTAAGTCATCTGTGTGCCAAGTTTGGTTGAAATTCCTCGAGGCGTTCCATAGTTATGCTGGAACACACACACACACAGCCATTTTTACATATATGGATGGAGATGTATTTGGCGTTTTCAGGAGGGCTGTACCAAGGGAGGCTGATTCAATTTTATTGTACACATTGACAATAAAGGTTTGTTTTGATTGATCCATCCAACTCTACCTTGCCCTCCTGTTCCCGCAGTTCTGACACTTCGGTCTGCATGTAGAACTTCACTCGGTTGTTTTCAAACATCTGTCCCAGAGGAGAAGGGGAGAGAAGGTTGAAAGACATTCCACTCAAAACAAGGTTCAATCCTCCCCAAATGCCCCCTACAAGGAGCTGCCTTGCCTTCATGATGGCTCGCCCAACCTTCTCCCCAAAGAATTTCTTGAAGGGGGCTTCTTCCAGCTCCACCACCGAGACTGAGTGAGCCTTCTCCGAAAGGTAGGCAGCCACCTCCATCCCTGCAAAGGGCCAGAGGGAGCAGAAGGGTTAGGGAGCCACCGCGAGAAAGACCCAACACAAGCTGAGAGTGCAGCACAAAGGCAGACGATCCAGCTGCTGAAACAAGTCAACTTGGGCAAAACGAGAAAAAAACAATAGCTAAAAACAGAGGGAGAAGCCCCCCTCCTCAATCTCCAACTTGGACACAGAATTTAATTTTCAAGACATATTTAGCCTGTGTCCACATACTGTACTAAATCATGATTTCCTTAATCATGGTTTGTGCAATAAACTACAAACAGCAGGATCTGCTTTGCATGCTAAGTCATAAACCATAGATACCGGGTTTCCTCAAAAATAAGATCGGGTCTTATATATTTCATTTGGACCAAAAGACCTATTAGGCCTTATTTTCAGGGAGGTCTTATTTTGAGGGTAACTGCCAGCCCCCTCCCACCATCTGCTTGCCTGCATTCTCAACAGCTTTACAAAGCTTCCCAAGGCAAACACACTTTTTGCCTGAATGGAAAAATGACCGAGACTTGAAGCTTTGTATGCTTGCAAGTGGGATGTTTTAAAACAGAGTAATTAGCAAAAGCATCCCATTTGCAAGCAGAGAAAGCTTTGTCTCCATCTGGGCAAAAAGTGTTTGGGCGCTTAGAGGGTGCTTGGGATTTGCTCCATTCTCAAGCACCCCATAGGAGCCCAAACACTTTTTGCCCAGATGGAGAAATGACGGAATACTGGAAGCTTCATCTACTTGTAAATGGGATGCATGCAATTAGCAATAGAGTAGAGTAGAGTAGAGTTATAGAGTAGATAGAGTAAATAGAAGACCCTGTTTCCTTGAAAATAAGATATCCCCAGATAATAAGCCTAATTGGGTTTTTGAGTGCATGCGCTAAAATAAGCCTTCCCCCCAAAATAAGTTGTCCCTGAAAATTTTCAACACAGCAGCAGCCATGAGGTGACTACCCTCACCGCCTCCTGCACCTCAAAAATAATAAGACCTCCCCAGAAATAAGGCCAAGTGCTTATTTTTTTGGGGGGGGGGAGAAAATAAAACCCTGTCTTATTTTTGGGGAAACACGGTAGAATTAGAATTAGAATAGAATTCTTCATTGCCCAAGGGTGATTGGACACCAAGGAATTTGCCTGTGGTGCAGATGCTCTCAGTGTACATAAAAAGACAAGATACAATTGTCACAAATCATAAGGTACAGCACTTAATGATGGTCATAGGGTACAAATAAGCAATCAGGAAACAATATCAATATAAATCGTAAGGATACAAGCCACAAAGTTATAGTCCTGCAGTCAAAAGTGGGAGGAGATGGGGGATAGGAACGATGAGAAGACTAATAGTAATAGGGATGCAGCCTTAGTGAATGGTTTGACAGTGGGGAGGGAATTATTTGTTTAGCAGAGGGACGGCATTCAGGATCTCTATTTCAAAGTATCCCATTTGCAAGCAGATGGAGCTTTGTTTCCCTCTGGGTGAAAAGTGCCTGGTGGAGCCAGGCAGAGGCAGAGGCACAGGGGAGGCGATCCCAACGCACCATCCACTCTGTCCCACCATCTTTCAGCTTGCCTGTGGCTGCACTAGGCAGGCACCTGCTCGGAGTGGCGGGATCAGCTGCCTCTCCCCTCCCCCCATGCCTCTGCCTCCGCACTCGGACTTAACTGCGCTGTGTCAAAGCACCAGCGGGCTGCTGCTGCTGCCAGACACTGTCATCCCCCCATGCGCTCGCTTCTTGTGCTGCCCCCAGGCTTATTTTTGGGGTAGGGCTTATATTAGACCCACCCTAAAAATCAGGCTAGAGCTTATTTTGGGGGCAGGTCTTATTTTCCAGGGAGACACAGTAGTAAACCACGCTACTGCATGCTAGACTCAGATGAAACAAACCACGTTGTGAATCAGGTGAGCTTCCCAGGGTGCCTAGGCAGCCTTTGCTCACCCAGGAAAGAGGCTCCCACCACCACGGCGTTTTTGCCAGTGGCCACTTTGACCACCCGGTTGGCATCTTCCACAGCACAGATGGTGAAGACGTTCTCCACTTCCTTGCCTTTGCAGCTGAGCGTTTTGGGTCTGGAAGGAGAGATTGGAGAGGTCAGGCCGAGGGAGCCTCTAACGCAGTGTTTCTCAACCTTGGCAACTTGAAGATGTCCGGACTTCTTCAAGTTGTCAAGGTTGAGAAACACTGTTCTAACGGTTGAAGAAGGGCAGGTGGGAAAACCAGGGAGGAAGTCTCCTTATTCCTGGCCCACCTTCCCAAACGCCCCAAGCCAAGTTTGATCAGGAAAAGACTAGAATTCTGGCTACCCAGTTAGAGTAAAAGGCGTCACATCTGAGAAAGGGAACTGCAGCTCCTGCTCTTCATCCTTTTCATCCCTTTTATTATTAGGTATGTTTGCCGCCTTGAGTTATTTATAAAAATAATAAAAGTGGGATACAAAAAATTTAAATGACTAAATAAAATTGTTCAGTCTCCTCTTGTTTTATGGCCAGCATACACCGCTCTCATCCTACACCCGTGATGGCGAACCTATGGCACATGTGCCAGAGGTGGCATGCAGAGCCCTCTCTGTGGGTGGGCACGCCATCTGCTCTTCTGCTTTCTGGCATGCCAGCCAGCTAGTCTTTGCAGGCACCAGAGCACTGGAAAACAGCTTAAAAATGGCCCCAAAACAGCCAAAAAACAAGCATGCATGTGCTGGCCAGCTGGTCTTAGGGTTTCCAGCACTCTAGTGCACGCACATGCATGCGTGTTCCGGTTTGGGCACTCAGCGCCGAAAAGGTCCTCCATCACTGTCCTACATGGTCTAAAATGGTTTAGGAAGGCAAGCTGTTCCACTGGTTAACTGTGCCAAAGTTTCTCCATAGTTCCATGAAATTTCATCAGATTCCACAAAACTAATTTCAATTTCTAAGCCATGGAATCTTAGGCTGAAACCCACTGATTCATCTTGAAGATACCACAACATTCTGAAACGGTCTGTCAGACCCAAACAACCAGATCCACCCGTGAACAGTCCACTTAGCTCCTTCATTACTCGCGTCTATTACAGAGGAATCTTCTCAGACTTTGCACCCAGGACAGACTAGAGAAGGTTCAGTGGCATTCAATGGGGATCAGGCCTTGCCTTCTTGTGATTAATTAAAGTTTCCAGACTAATTCCCCACTTGACTCCTCCCCCTGGTTCAGCCAGTCTCTCTCCAACACATTTGGGGTGCATTAAAACCTCCTCCACCTGAAAAACAAGACCTCAACACTTGGTGCAAAATCTTTTAGGGCCACCTACGTGTTCCCTGTTGCCAGCAGCAGCTTGTTGTACTCCATCTTAAACCCATCCTTGAAAATGGCCGTCTTGTTCTTGACATCCACCGCCACCACCTGAAACAGGAAGGACGAGCCATTAACAGTAATTTCTTAGCTGTTTTTTTTTTCCCCATCAGACCAACACACACCTACAGAGTTGTTGTGGCCTGTCGGCTGCCAGCCCCTCCAGCAGCTAATTTAGAGGAGGAGGAGGAGGAGGCGGCAGCGGCATGGGAGGCCCGAGGGGGAAGTGGGAATGGAGCTGGCAGAGGGGGGGGGCAGAGGCAGAGCCTGGGCCATCCATCAGCTCTCAGATGGAGAGTCAACAGCCCCCAGGTCTGGAGGGGGGCGATGAGGAAGAGGAGGAACAGCTGGGTCCAGTGCCTGATGCATGGATGCACAGAAGGCAGAGGAGAGGAGAGCAGTGGAAATCTATGGGCTGGTCCTTGGGACAGAAGAGCCACCACTGCTAGTGAAGCCCCATCCTAGCTCTGGGGATCAAAGGCAGGGGGTGGAGATGAATAGATGTAGCAGACAACTATTCATCTCCCTGCCAGACAGACTTGTTAGCCTGCAGTGAGAGAGAAACGTTTTGCCGGGGCTCCTAGTAAAGGAATCTTTCAGTTCACTTCAAAGGGTTTGTGTTGTTTGGGGAGCTGGGTCAGAACAAGAGTCCATGCTGGGAAGAGGCTTCAGGGAGCCAAACGCACCCATCCTGCACTGTTTTCAGAGATGAAACCAGGCCAGGTGACATGACCTCCCTCCACAGGTCCTGGTTCAATAGAGCAGCTCTCGAAAGTGTGAGTTAAACCAAACCATCTCTGGATTAATAACAAAGTCCTTTTTTATGTCCACACAGACTCTCCCTTCACACGTCCCACAAAGAGATCCAGGCCCTCTTTGAAGCTCCCCCCCTCTCCACAGAGACAGACCCTCACCTGCATTTCAGTCAGGACCTCAATGTCGTTCGTGCGGAAGAATTCTTTTGGACGCAGAGCGATCTGGTCAGCGTGGGAATCCATTGACTGAAAGCAGAGGTCAGTTTTATGCTTAGATACTACTTAAGCGCCTTCCAGAGGTGTTGGAAGGGTTCTGAGAGTTGTAATCTCACCTACACCTGAAGGGTCTCCCTAAGAAGGTGTAATGGTCTATGGCAGTGCTTCTCAATCTCAGCAAGTTTAAGAGCTGTGGTCTTCAACTCCCAGAATTCCCCAGCCAGCTTGGCTGGGGAATTCTGGGAGTTGAAGTCCACAGCTCTTAAACGCTCTGTTGGAGCGATGGGTAACTGCATGCGTGTGAAGTGAACAGGTCGTTACACCGGTAGGATCCCACCCCGGTGGTAGCTTCTATATTAATTTGAGTCATTTTTAGGAAAAAGAGCAAAGATTCAATATTAACTCTGCCCTTAGATGCCATGACTATTATCAGGTGGGCACTGGAGGGAGGATTCCATGCATACCTTCGGCCAGAGTCGGATCTCATAGTTCTACAACCTAGTTGGTAGATCTGATTTATGACACAGACAGAAGGGAGGGGATAGAGGGGTAAAGTTCAAACGCAATTAAGTGGAAATCAGTTTTGGCTCTCTGTGAAGTTCCCAGAAGATGACCTAATTAATTTACAAGCCTCAAGACAAAGTTCAAAAGAAATCCATTCATTTATTAGGATTAACATTCTGGCATATTCTTCTGCGGAGCCGAAACTGATTTCCGCTTAATTGTGTTTGACCTCTCTATCCCCTCCCTTCTGTCTGTGTCATAAATCATATCCACCAACTAGGTTGTAGAAATATGAGATCCCACTCTGGCCGAAGGTATGCATGGAATCCTCCCTCCAATGCCAACCTGATAATAGTCATGGCAATGCTTTACAAGTTGACAGATGAGTGACAAGTTACATGGACACCCATGGACTGCATGAAAAGGAATTCTGTTTCATTTCAAAGACAGCATCACAGAGGCTCAATGCTCAGAGATAAGATGGAAAAGTGGAGCAGCCACCCAGTGTCCTCAAGGAAGCCTTGGAGAAATTCCTGGGTAAGCACCAACCTTGCTCAGTTTGGGCCTGTCGTAGGGCAAATGTCGATCGATTGTACACATCACAATCCTGTCCGAGAAGCCCTCTTGGCGGAGAGTCTCTGCACATACCAGCCCAGCAGGACCTGCCAAAGGAAGTGACTGTTGGTGGAAGCGCCCGTCGTTTGGCAGCTGAGAATTCCCCATTAGGTCTTCTCCACCTTCCTCCCAGAGTAGCAATAACTTATATACCGCTTCACAGTGCTTTCCAGCCCTCTCCAAGCATTTACAGAGTCAGCCTCTTGCCCCCAACAATCTGGGTCCTCATTTTACCCACCTTGGAAGGAGAGAAGGCTGAGGCAACCTTGAGCCTGGTGAGGTTCAAACTGCCAAATTGATCTGAGGGTCCCAGGAAGTAGGAACGGCGCCACTCCAGCACAGAGGCACCAATTGGGCTGGACAACTATTTGATTTGGAGGTTTGATCCAAAAACAATTGTATAGATTCCCCAGACTGAATGGATTGTTCAGAATAAACGAGAAAGCCAATCTGAATGACTGAATCAAGGCTTCCACAATGGGGGTGTCCTTGTGAGTTTTCCCACAATTCTTTTAAAATATGGGCAAGACCAGATTCATTTGGGCATCCGAAGGGATGGGCTCCTTGAACCATGCAGTGGCGTCTCCAGGAGGACACCCATCCAAGCAGGGCTCTGACCCCCACCCTGAGGCCTCCGCCCTTGAGCACCTCCTCTCTACACCAGCCAGTACCTGCCCCAATGATGAGCACATTGGTGCTACTGATGCTGTAGTTGCTCAGCGAGATGCATTTCGCCATCACCTTCGTCCGCTTCTGGGCTTGAAGAGCCTGGGGTGCAAGGAGGGGCCATGTCAACTCAGTCCCGAACTGATGCATGCAGCACCCCAATCCCTACACCTCTGGCCAAGTCCCCTCCAGCCAGGACTCTATCCAGAATGGTGATAGAGCACCCAGCATTCTTGGGCTGGTGGGGGAAATCTGGATTTGAAGGCACTCAGTCTGGGAAAAGCTGCTCTGCACACAGTTAGTTAGTGAGTTGGTTGGTTGGTTGGTTGGTTGGTTGGTTAGTTAAACTGGTTGGTTGGTTGGTTGGTTGGTTAGTTGGTTGGTTACTAATAGCACTTAGACTTATATACTGCTTCACAATGCTTTACATCCCCCTGTAAGAGGTTTACAGAGTGAGCATCTTGCCCCCAACAATCTGGGTCCTCGTTTTACGGACCTCAGGAGGATAAAATGCTGAGTCAACCTTGAGCCAGTCAGGATTGATCTCCTGGCTATGGGCAGAGTTTGCCTGCAGTTCTACATTCTAACCACTGCGCCCCATGGAAGGAAGGAAGGAAGGAAGGAAGGAAGGAAGGAAGGAAGGAAGGAAGGAAGGAAGGAAGGAAGGAAGGAAGGAAGGAAGGAAGGAAGGACAATAGCAATAGTACTTATATACTGCTTCAGTGCTTTACAGCCCTCTCTGAGCAGTTTATAGAGTCAGCCTCTTGCCCGTAATAATCTGGGTCCTCATTTTACCAACCTCGGAAGGATGGAAGGCTGAATCAACCTTGAGCTGGTTAGGATCGAACTCCTGGAGTCAGCAGTGAGTTAGCCTGCAGTACTGCATCCTAACCACTGCCCCACAATGAATCCAGTTAGTTAGTTAGTTAGTTGAATTATATGGCTATCCATGTCCTTTTTCTGTGACTGTAGGTGGCTTACAATCAAATAATTAATATACACAACAGGAAAAATAAAAACTACAAATCAAATAGCATTAATTAACCAGTCCTTACAGCTTACCTGTTTGCTTGCTCGGATGTACACTTTTTCCTTCTCAATTTTCACCTAGAAGGAGAAAGAACACCTTCATGTTTCATGATGCAACTTTCACCCTCATTAAAATAAGTGTTTCATCATTATATAAACCTAGCCCAGCTGCCCCGCCCCCGCCCCCAATGAAAAACAAATTGTCTTCAGGGGGAACGGTGTCAAGCGAGATGCCCAGCCTGACCCAGCAGAGGCTCAGATCGCCTCCAAAGTCCTCCCATACCAAGGATCCAAGGTCATCCCCAACACATGGTTGACTTCAGCTTCTCTTGGAAACCTTGAACATGTGCAACATTTGAACATGTGTAAATCTGACATCTGTCAGAGGTGCTCAGGTTCAATCATGCCCAGGTTGACCTCTAAGTTCCTTTCCAACCCTAGGATTGTACGAGTAAAGACCAAAGAAATGGTCTCAGAGCCAAGAGTTGGCAAGACATTTGTGGGACAGCATCGGCTGCTATTCCAGACAGCGATCCTTATGCGCCATTATGTCCATAGCCGCTGACAAGGAGAGTGTATGTGTATGTGTTTTGTGTAGACTGCCATCTCCTTTCAGCCCCTGGCCTGCAGGACTGACAGAGTAAAGCTGCATTCAATTTTTGGTCACCACATTATAAAAAAGAGGTTGAGACTCTAGAAAGAGTGCAGAGGAGAGCAACCAGGATGATGAGAGGACTGGAGGCCAAAACATATGATGAACGGTTGTAGGAGCTGGGCCTGGCTGGTCTAGTGAAGAGAAGGACCAGGGGAGACAGGATAGCAGTCTTCCAATATTTGAGGGGCTGCTACAGAGAGGAGGGGGTTAACTATTCTCCAAAGCACCTGAAGGCCAGACAAGGAATAATGGATGGAAATTAATCAAGGAGAGATTCAACAGAAATAAGGCAGCCGGTTGGACTAGATAACCTACAAAGTCCCTTCCAACTCTGTTAATCTAAGCTGGGCTACTGAGATACTGTTTGGGTCCCAAACTGCCTCCTTCTTGCCCATCCTGTCTTTGCCTTAGAACCTCAGTTGACCTGGCCAGGTGTGTCAGGGGAAAAAAACCCTCAAAGGTCTTTGATAGCTCCCAGTTCAAGGAGTCCCAGTCTGTAAACTTTTCAAGATTTCTCAATCTTGCCTGCTTGAAGATGTATGGATTTTATGCTGCCTGGGGAATTCTGGGAATTGAAGTCCACGCACTTTCAAGTGGCCAAGGTTGAGAAATTCTGGTCTAGGGATTAAAGGGAGTGGCTTGCTGGGATATTTGCCAGGGACTCTGGTCAATAGACTGGAGGAGGTAATTTGTCTGAAGTCATGCAAAGGGGAAGGGGGAGGGAGAGACTGCTGCACATTCCCAGGGGCATAGACTGGGCGAAGATCACAGGGCATTTTCTTCAATGACCGGCTGCTGGCTTGCTGTTAATCTGCAGACCTCTCACCTGGAATTTGGGGAGACTATCCAGCCCTGGGAAGTCTTCGATATCGCCAGTGCCGATGTTGAAGCAAGCCCCATGCCAGGGGCAACGGATCCGGCCTTTGGACAAGACTCCTGCAGAAAGAAAGCAACAGCAAAATTAGTCCCCTTCTTGACTGGAAATAGGCAAACGGTTGATTTTCGCTGCTTTGACACAAAAAAGAGGTAGCTGAACAGAAAGTAAGGTTTGCCATGAGTTAAACACTGCAGGAGGAGATCTGAGCTAATTCTATAGCAGTGCCTCTTAACCTTAGCAACTTTAAGATGTTAGGAATCCTCCTCCAAATTCCCCAACCAGTATGAGTGGGTTCCTTCAACTCTGGGAGTTGAAGTCCATCTCTCTTAAAATGGCCAAACTTTACAATCTTGATCTTCAATCTTGATCTTCAATCTTGATCTTCAATCAAGATCAAGGGAGGTACTAATACCACACCTACAAAGCCCTAGTAAGATCACACCTAGAGTACTGCATCCACTTTTGGTCACCACACTATAAAAAAGATGTTGAAACTCTAGAAAAAGTGCAGAGAAGAGCAATCAGGATGATTAAGGGGCTGGAGGCTAAAACATACGATGAATGGTTGCAGGAACTGGGCATGGCTAGTGAAGAGAAGGACCAGGGGAGATAGCAGTCTTCCAGTGCTTGAAGGGCTGCCACAGAGAGGAGGGAGTCAAGCTATTCTTCAAAGCACCTGAAGGCCAAACAAGGAATAATGGATGGAAACTGAACTAGAAATAATTTTCTGACAGTGAGAACAATCAACCAATGGAATAGAAGTTGCCTTCAGAAGTTTTGGGAGCTTCATCCCTTGAGACTTTCAAGAAGACACTGGACTGTCATCTTTCAGAAATTGTGTAGGGTCTCTTGCTTGGGTGGGGGTTTAGACTAGATGACCTATAAGGTCCCTTCTGTTAATCTGTTAACTCTGTTAATCTTCAAATTTAACAGTTGGAGCAGGGGTCTCCAACAGTGACAACTTTAAGACTTGTGGACTTCAACTCCCAGAATTCTCCCAGAAGTCCACAAGTCTTAAAGTTGCCAAGCTTGGAGACCCCTGCACTGGAGAACAAAAGCTGCCCAAAAGGTTTGCAAACAGAACTCCAGTCTGCCAAGGAATCATTCTGGCTTCTACGCAGACTACGGTATTTGAGAGGCAGAATGGAGCAGAACAAGTGTGCTTGTGGATGTAGAACACACACTTGAACAATATCTCAAGTCTTTCAATCACACCCGGGTACTTGTCTGAGCAGTGCTGACATACACTTAAAAAACCTTGATGGTGGCAGGTGAGCATCCATCCTCTTTGATGTAGAAGAGGCTCAGAATTACCTTGGCACTATTGCTAACTTTGGCAGAGATGGAGCTGCCGAAAGTTCTGGGAGCTTGAAAAATTGACATCAAGGGTATTTCAAAGGCTGGAAAGTGTTCAATGTTATTATTTCAATTTGCCATTGATGCGTAAGGCACTGGAAGAGAAAATAATCACTTCATTTCTGGAGTGGCTGACCACGAGCTCTTCCTCTTGAGAATATTCCTGTCAGATCCCTAAAAAGTGATACTGCCATTCAATTGGGAGGAGGGGGGCCTTGGAGTCAATTTATTGGCAATGCCTGTGACAACTGATATTTTACAACTGGTTTCCTGCAGCCGAAAGGCCAGAGATCCCACCACCTTTTGGGGAATGTTTATGATGGCTGTGTGGGGTGTTTTACTTTAATGCCTGACAAAGATAGCCATGGGAATGTATGTTTATTCAGCCTCAGAGCAGTTGATAAAGGAAACATCTTCACACTTGTATATTGGTTAGAATTTGCATGGGAGGTTTCACTACTGCTTTAATTCTACCTGCATTGCCTAAGGGGATTCAGATGTTGCTTTGCCTTTAATGGTTTCCATTCTTCTTAATTAAAGGTTCCTTTTGAAATAATCTGTTTCAAGAGTCTTTACTTTCTTATGTTAGGCAGCACTAAACTCCCAAAGGTGCTTTTTCAACTGGTCTTTCTGGTTTTTTTCTTTGAAGACATTTCGCTTCTCATCCCAGAAGCTTCTTCAGCTCTGACTGGATGGTGGGGAATGGAAGGAATTATACTTCTTGCAGACAGCTGGTCATTGGCATCCTTTTAGAGGGTCATTGAGGCCACTTGGAGGTTTGTCTGTGTCCTCAAGGTCACCTGAATAGTGCAAATGGATGTGGAGCCTTTTTGGAACTGTTAAAAGGACTCCTGTGTTGTAGACTGGAGATAGATGGTGTCATATCCCTCCCCCACTCTGTTGAGGAAGGACTCTTCAGGTCCCGTGTGAACTTTGGACAGAGGACCACTGGTTTGAAAAAGGGGTCAAAGAAGCCCCCAAAGGCCAGACAAGGAATAATGGGTGGAAACTGATCAAGGACAGATTCAACCTAGAAATAAGGAGGAATTTTTTGACAATCAACCAACAGAACAGAAGTTGCCTTTGGAAGTTGTGGGGGCTTCATCCCTAGAGGCTTTCAAGAAAAGATTGGACTGCCATTTGTCAGAAATGGGGGACGGTCTCCCGTTTGGGTGGGGAGTTGGACTAGATTAGCTACAAGGTCCCTTCCAATTCTGTTAATCTAATCTAATCTAATCTGAGCCCTCAGTTAATTCTCTCTTCCAGGTTACAGGGAGGTTTGAAGATAAGCCTCCTGCTGGATATAAAAATGGACCAATTTTGTTTGGGGGAGATAATTTTTCAAGGTTCTTGTAGACATTTCAGCAGGAATCCACCAAGGACCAATTACAGTCTAGAGCGGTTTTGCTCACCCATCTGGAAGGGGGGAGGAGAGGAATAAAGCCTAGGCACCAAGACTCTGATGTGGATGAAGGAAAAACCGGTCCTTTTGCAGTGATCACAAGAAAAATTTAAAACATAGGGAGACTGCGAAGCAGACAAACCAACATGCGATCAAACAAAGAGCGACAGGATCTTCCAGTGTCAGAGTCAGCTGCCCTTAAGAGTTTACTATTTTTAGAGCCTTGCAGGCTTCTTCTTTGGGCAAACAATTGTCAGAACTTCCCTCAGCCTTTTTCAGGCCAGTCTTCTGACCTAGGCTTCCCAAAGTCACGGAGCAGATTCCTTGTCCCAACAAAACCCCTTTTTATTAGGCTAATGTGAATTCCTCTCATTCACATCCAGCAAAGTCCTGGCAAACAGTCTTTCAAGGGTGAATTGACAACCACAGACATTATCAGGCTTGGAGAGCTGCCAGGACATTACCTTCCAAACGCCACGCTGTAGAAGAAAATACTTGGCAAGAAGTTAGGAACAGATCTTCACCCGAATGAATTGAACTAATTGTCTCCTGTAAACTCCACTCCCCTTTTGCTCCTCTTTTATTTCCTCTGGGAGGGGCCATTCACCGTCCACCTGTGGCCTGACTCCCAGGTCGACCCCTGTTCTTTAGCTGTTCCCTTCTCCTGGCAGCTTTGTGCATGCGCACACTGGGAACAGGCTCCAGCTGTTCCTCTGCCTCACTGATGTCTGACTCTGAAGGCAGCTGATAACTGGCATGTGGCCCTGGCCCTCTCTCTGCCTCTGACACAGAGCCCTCATCAGAGCCTTCCCCAGACTCCAGGACTGGCCCATGTTCCACCCCAACCCCCTCACTGTCCGAATCTGCTGCCAGCTCTGCCACAACACCATCTTCTAGCTAACTGCAACTCCTGCTCTGGGGCACATGGGGTAAAACACACCTTTCACCAGTGGGGCGCCGTAATGAGGACACTTGTGACCCATGGCGTAAAACTCTCCATTTTCTTTCACCAGCAGAGCCTTCCCACAGCCCAGATCGACTTCTCGCATCCTAGGGAGAACAAGAAGGAGCAATGCCATAAATGTCTTTTCCACACAGACCTGAGTTTGCCAGAAGCCCGGCAGAACAAGAACATGCAGAGGTGGGATTCAGCAGGTTCCAACAAGTTCTGGAGAATCAGTAGCAGAAATTTTGAGTAGTTCAGATAACTGGCAAATACTACCTCTGGCTGGCCCCGCCCCCATCTATTCTCTGCCTCCCAAGTCCCAGCTGATCGGGAGGGAATGGGGATTTTACAGTAACCTTCCTCTGCCATACCCACCAAGCCATGCTCACCAAACCATGCCATGCCCACCAAGCCACACCCACAGAATCGGTAGTAAAAACTTTTGAATCCCACCACTACCATGATGGGACCCACATGGAAGGAAATGGTCTTAAGCGAGAGGCCAGAACTGTCCGGCCAGCTCTCAGCAAACTTCCCTCTGGATATCCTGCAAATCACGAAAACTGGATCCTGTTTTGACCAGCAAGGCGTCCAAAGCAGAGGCAAATATTAATGCGCAGAATGACAATGTGCAAGTTTATTGGTCAGAAATAATCATTGTATGGATAGAAGAGAATATTTGCCACAAGGTTGAACTGTGGGGTCTTGGTGCTCTCTGAAATTGGTTAGTTTTCTTGAAGATGTTTCGTTAACAAACTAGGTAACATCATCAGAGCTAGTCTAGCATTGATGATGTTACCTGGTTGGATAATGAAATCTCTACAAGAAAACAATGCAGCTCAGAGAGCACCAAGGACTCTGCAGTCCTACTACTACTACTACCACTATTACTATTACTACTACTACTACCACCATAAATCCCACTCCTTTCTAGCACTGATGATATTACCTAGTTTGAGAATGAAACATCTGCAAGAAAATAACCAAACTCAGAGAGCACCAAGGACACCTTAATATGACCTTAAGGAAGACACCTTAATGTGTCTTCTAGTTGCTTGCTTCTTGCAAGCAACAAAAAATAATCATCACCTACTGTACATACAGTAGGGCAGTTTATCATGTTCCTCAGAGGGTCCCAAAGGATGATATGTTGCCTGAACCCTACCTCACCCCTCTTGCAATTTTCAGCATATTACAGGAACTCTGTCAAGCCATTGATTAACCTGACTCACCTGTTAAAACATACTTAAAAGTGAAATGTGTTAAAATGCCCTAACTCAGAACGCTGCCCCGCCAGGGAAGTGATGCCCGAGTGTCATCCTTGTGTCAAGTGGAGGTGGGGGATGGGCGGAAGGGGCTCTCGGCTTGATTCCTGACACAGCCTCAGAGTTCCCTTTCTGGGGTTCAACCCGTCTCCAGCTAAACCTTCCTCACAGGGTTGCTGTAGGGGGAATATCTTGTAGGTGTTCCCAGAAGAGAAGTGGAATTATGACAATGCGTAGCTTTCCCACTCTTAGGGGTCTGGAGTTTTGGATCCTTTTTGACGTTGATTAGACGCCATTCTTGGAGAGTGAAGCAATCTTTTGAGGGACAGGCAGAGTTTGCAGAGAGCAGGCCTTCCCCCACCTCATTTTGATTAAAGCAGTTTTTCAGCCACTTAAAGATATGTGGACTTCAACTCCCAGAAGCTCTGCTGGCTGGGGGATTCTGGGAATTGAAGTCCGAATATCTCCAAGCGGCTGAGATTGAGAGACAGTTTTAAAACCCAAGAAAAAGCCCTGGGCCCCCACTGACTGTCCAATGTCCAGGTCCTTCACGTGGCAAACGAAGGCCTCCACCACATCCTTCACATTCTGGTAGGGGTTGGGGGCGACTGGGTGCTCCTCCAGCTGGTAATGCCGCGAGGTGCCATTGGCCTTGTAGACGATGGGGCTGGCCTTCCCGTTGGGCGATGTCTCCTCTTTGATGCGCTCCTTCTCTGGCAGCACCACCTCGATTTTCACTTCCACTACAGGAGCAAAGAATACAAAGGCAGAGAGGTGAGAAGGACAGGAGAGTATCTTTGATGTGTTTGAGCACAACCAATTAAATAGTGCTAGTGGATAAATAATAAAAAATTAGAGGACAACCAATTAAGCATGAGCCAACAGTGTGAGGCAGCAGCCAAAAAAGCCAATGCAATCCTAAACTGCATTAATAGAGGGATACAATCAAGAGCAAGGGAGGTACTAATACCACTCTAAAAGCCTTAGCAAGACCACACCTAGAGTTCTGTATCCAGTTTTGGTCACCACACTATAAAAAAGATGTTGAGATTCTAGAAATAGTGCAGAGAAGAGCTACCAGGATGGGGGGGGGGGACGGGACTGGAGGCTAAAACCTACAATGAACAGTTGTGGGAACTGGGCAAGGCTGGTCTAGTGAAGAGAAGGACCAGGGGAGACAGGAGAGCATCTTCCACTATTTGAGGAGCTGCCACAGAGAGGAGGGAGCCAAGCTATTCTCCAAAGCCCCTGAAGGCCAGACAAGGAATAATGGATGGAAACTGACCAGAGAGAGATTCAACCTAGAAATAAGAAGGAATTTTCTGACAGTGAAAACACTCAACCGCTGACAATCAACCACCCAAAGCTGGCTGGGGAATTCTGGGAGTTGAAGTCCGCCAGGCTTAAAGTTGCCAAAGTTGGAGACCCCTGGCTTAAACAGCTACTGTGATTTATTTAAAAACTGTCACAAAAAGGTCATAAGGCAGGTCTCGTTTAACAACCACCTTGCTTAACAATGGACTTCTGATCCCAGTCGTGGTCATAAGTCAAGGACTACCTGTGTTGCATCTGGTTGATTCTGACGCCTTCCTGTGCCCGTGTTCCTGGTCAGGGCCACGGCCCTGTTCATGCTGTCTCTCTCCCTCCCTCTCTGTTCCTCCATCAGTGTCAAGTATCATTTAACAGAATAACTGAGTTGGAAGAGACCTTGGAAGTCTTCTGGTCCAACCCGCTGCTCAAGCAGGGAGGCCTATGCCATTTCAGACAAATCTCTTCTTAAAAACTTTCAACGTTGTAGCATTCACATCTGGAGGCAAGTTGTTCCACTGGTTAATTGTCCTCACTGTTAGAAAGTTTCTCCTGAGTTCTAGCTTGCATCTCTTCTTGATTTCCATCCATTGCTTATTGTCCTGCCTCTGGAGAACAAGCTAACTCTCTCTTCTTTGGGGTAACCTCTGAGATATTGGAAGACTGCTATCATGTCACGCCTGGTCTCTTTTTTCATTAAACTAGGCATAGCCAATCCCAGCCACTGTTCTTCGTTTGCAGCCTCTATATCGTTTTCTTGCTGCCATAGTAACAGGGAGGGAGGGGGTTTCAGTATTTGGCAGGGGAAGCGTGCAGGAGGAGATATCTTGGGATGAAGAGGGAGTTTTGTTCTCACCATCTTCTGCACATGCTGAATGGTCTTGTTTAGGTCTGGTAAAGGTCAACCATCTCTGCATACCAGAGGGATGAAGCCACCTGAAGATGTGCCCCACATGACACCCTTGGAGGCTGGAGATTGGGTATTTAGCTTAGGGTTGTTGCAGGGAGGACTTTGGGTAAACTTTTGATATGTACAATTTCGCACCTTTCGCTTCAGATCTCGCTTTACCTTCGTTGCTATCCAGTAAAAGTACCTTTTCTCTAAAACAATGGAGTTGGGGGTTTCCTTTCTTGGATTTTGAAAGAGGCACGACTGACTGCCAGGCACAGACAGGGAGTCCAAAGGCTGAGATGAGCATTTTGAAACCTGTGTCCATTCAACACACCTGGAGCTTTCCTGCTGCTGCTACGCCTCTCATTGGCTCCCTCCAGGCTTCAGCACTTCTGGACAAGACCACCAGGGGGCTCTTTCTAACCATGTTGGTGTCAAAAAGGCAAGTTCTGACACCTAACGCAAGCTCTGCTCTCCTATATTTAGATTTTTTAGATTTTACTTTATTTGTATGCCGCCCTTTTCCCTGAGGAGACTCAGGGCGGCTCACAATTCAGGGGGAGGGAAGGACAAACAAGTTACAAACATGAAGACAATACATCGTTAAAAAAAGCGCAACAGTCATACCATTCGAGTGGGGTTGAAGTCTTTAGCCCCAGGCCTGTCAGGACAGCCAGGTTTTAAGGGCTACGCGGAAGGTCTGGAGGGTGGTGAGGGTACGAATCTCCACGGGGAGTTCGTTCCAGAGGGTCGGAGCAGCCACCGAGAAGGCTCTCCTCCGGGTAGTTGCCAGTCGACATTGGCCGGCTGATGGAATTCGGAGGAGGCCTAATCTATGGGATCTTATTGGCCTAGTGGAGGTAATTGGCAGTAGGCGGTGTCTCAAGTACCCAGATCCAATACCATGAAGGGCTTTGTAGGTGACAACTAGCACCTTGAAGCGCACCCGGAGATCAACAGGCAGCCAGTGCAGCTCGCGGAGGATAGGTGTTATGTGGGTGAAACGAGGTGCACCCACGATCGCTCGCGCGGCCGCATTCTGGACCAGCTGATGTCGCCGAATACTCTTCAAGGGCAGCCCCATGTAGAGCACATTGCAGTACTCCAGCCTAGAGGTCACAAGGGCACGAGTGACTGTTGTGAGAGCCTCCAGGTTCAGGTAGGGATGCAACTGGTGCACCAGGCGGACCTGGGCAAATGCCCCCCTGGTCACAGCTGACAAATGATGTTCAAAAGTCAGCTGTGGGTCCAGGACGACTCCCAAGTTGCGGACCCTATCTGAGGGGCGTAGTATTTGACCCCCCCAGCCTGAGAGATGGAACACTTGGCCAATATATGTGCATGACAAGTGTCAATCAATGAAGTACTGAAGAGGTGACGTTTCTCTTGTGACTTGCAACACATTTGTCATCACTCACCCTGTGCCTCTTCTGGCAAGTAGCCCACAACTTTTTTCTGCTCTGTTTATTTTGAATAAGGATAAGGATGATAAGGATGATAGGGATAAGAGTAAGGATCAGTGGTGGGTTCATACTGGTTTGGATTGGTTTGGAGATCTGGGTCACTGGAACCAGCAGCAAGGCCTCCCAGACCCCCGAACCGGCTCTCCTATGCCAGCGCCATCTTGATTTTAGGTTCTGTGCATGTGCAACAATTTTCACTGCAGAAATTTACTTTTTTTCATTTTTTAACATTGTGCACATGCACAGACCTATTAATGAGGAAATGCGCATGCACGTGGAGCACACGTCTGGTGTGTGTGTGTGAGTGAAGCGAGCACACGGAAAAATGTTGCACTCACTGAACCAGCAATAATGCCAGGAGCAACCCACCTCTGGTAAGGATTAAGAATAAGAATAAGGATTAAGGGTAAGGGTGAGGGTAATGGTAAGAGTAAGGATAAGGAAGTAAACGTAGTACCCATCATAATAGGCACCTTGGGTACAATCCCAAAACAACTGGAGCACCAGTTGAACACTATTGGCATTGACAAATTCACCATCAGTCAATTTCAGAAGGCAGCTTTACTTGGAACAGCTTACATCCCATGAAGATATTTTTAACGCCATCAAACCTCCAGATCTGTCTATCCCAGGTCCTTGAAAAGGACCCGATAAGTGGATAAAAATGCCAAATCCAGTCTGAACATCTGGCTGACTGTATGATGCACCATAAGACTAAGACTAAGAGGAGCAGGAGGAGGGAGAGGGGGAGGAAGAGAAAGAAGGGGGGAGCAGGGGTGAAATCCAGCGGTTCTGACAGCTTCTGGAGAACCAGTAGTGGAAATTTTGAGTAGTTCGGAGAACCGGCAAATGCCACCTCTGACTGGCCCCAGAGTGGGGACGGAATGGAGATTTTGCAGTATCCTTCCTCTGCCACACTCACCAAGCCACACCCACAGAACCGGTAGTAAAAAAAATTGAATTTCACCACTGGGCGGGGGGAGTCCATATCAGTTAACAGGAAAATACTGGTACAACTTTCAACATGAGATTCTAGCTGGAGATTTTAAGCCAAGGCCAACAACTACAACTACACAGCTCCTCCTGTGTCAAAGCATATTCTAGCCCCCAAAGCTACCAAGGCAATGGCTGGTTCCTGCAATGCTAGGTGAGATGCAAATGACTTAACTCTCTTCAGAGAGAATTTAGGGCACTTCCACAGGTGTTTCCCCCCCCCATCCCACCAGTTTTCTCCTGAAGCAGCTTCACTAACCATACCTGTAGGGTATCATCAGCAAAGTACTTTTCTTTTACCACATCCACAGCTGAGGCCCATTGATTTATGTAGTTCTAAAGGTGACTTCCCAATAGGAGTTGGGAGAGATGGGTTGGGAGGCCAGCAAAGGAGTGGAAGGGAGAGCAGACCCCAACAATTAAGACAGAAGCAGAGTCAGTTAGCAATTTATCCCTCAATACTAGCTAAGAAATTCCAGATAGCCTATGCTTAAGATCAGGAATGATTTAAATTGTTTAAAGTTAGTTTAGCAAGGAGGAGCTAAGTTCAATGTAAAGATGTTATTAATTTTGTATTCTTTTATTCTCAATATATCTTAGACTGTGTTTGTTAAAAATCTATACCGTATGTGTACGGGTTCTGGGAAGCCGGGGGGGGGGGGAGGTTGTGGGGGGGTCGGGGGTCGGGTGGGGGGAGGGATATATCAGGTTAGACGAGATGTGTTAGATCTCAATGTAATTTGACACCACATGTATACTGTTTCCCTTCTTTTTCTTTCTTTATCTTATATTTTTATTACTATTACTATTTTTTTCTTTAAAAATAGGATAGGCTAAGTATATTGACATGTAGCGGAAATACACTAAGGAGAGGAGGAGTGGGAAAGAAGAAGGATGGGCAGGAAAGGATAGGAGAGAGGGTAAGGGGGGAAGATGAGAAGGATAAGGAGGAGTGGATTGTAGAGTAGTAGTAGAAAGGGAGGGGAAGTAGAGTAGGAAAGGATGATGGAGGGAAGATAGAAAGTTGGAGGGTGGTAGAAGAAAGAGGTGTATGGAGAGCAGAAGAGCTATAATGGGTTTCCTTTTTGGGGGGCATTGTTGACAAGAGAAACTGATGTAATTATTACTTAATACTATATGATATGGGCTATGTATAGTATACATGTGAGCGTGTGTTATGAAAAAGGAAATAAAAATATTTTAAACCAAAAAAAAAAAGACAGAAGCAGAGTCAGTTGGCAATTAATCCCTCAATACTAACTGAGCCCAGATGGAGAGAAACATTTCCAATTGTGCAAAGAGTCTGCTTTAGGGAACCTAGAATTTTATGGCTGGAAGGTACCTCAGAGGTTTTCTAGTCCAACCCCCTGCTTGGATAGGACACCCTATGCCATCGCAGACAAATGGCTGACCAGTGTATTGAAAACCTCCAGTGATGGAGCACCCACAACTTCAGCAGTGTTGACTCTGCCACCCAGCTTGATGTCGTCTGCAAATTTGATGATTACCTCTTCTATCTCCTCTTCTAGATCATTTAAGAAGATGTTGAAAAGTACTGGGGCTAAGACAGCACCATGGTGTACCCCACTGTATGCTTTCCTCCATGTTAATGTAATTCTATTGAGGACTACATGTTTAGTGCAGTTGGTCAGCCAGTTGTGAATCCATTTGATGCTGTCTATTCTACATTTTTCTATCTTATCCAGAAGTAGACTGCGGTCTACTTTGTCAAATGCCTTACTGAAGTCTAAGTAAACCATGTCCACAGCATTTCCCTTATCCGCTAAGTTTTAAAAAAGTTCTATTGCTGTTGGCTTTTGCACCATCAGCTTGGCAAGAATCGAAACTGCTCAGCTGGTGGAGCTGGAGTTGGCTCAGAAAGGTTGCTTTAGCTCTTTCAGCAGGACCAAAGAGAGCGAATTTCCTCACCCTTTGATCAGATTTGGATATCTTCTTGGCAGGAAGTTTTCCTCCTGTACAGGTCCCCACTCCCCAAACAGCCCTGCCCACCCAAGGCCAGTCAAGATCAGAAGACCTGCAAGAGCTTAGTTGGCAGAATGAAATGCTGGGAACGGAGAGAGATTTCATATCTTCCTGAAGACTTGCTGACTCGACATATTCCGCCCCGCCCCCCCGCAAGGAATTTAATAAACATGAGGGCTTTCTAAACAACCCTTTGCAACAGGAATGGTTACTGCACCGTAATGTTGTAATGATTAGCATTTAAATGACAACTTTTCAATTCCCATGAATTCTCTCCGGGAACTTTTCCATTAGTCCCATGAAGTAAGCAACTTTACGACCTCTCATCTTACTCCTTGTTTTATTATCTTTGAAGGTTGGCAACACTGCAACATCACTATCGGCTCCTTGGATAAACGGAGCCGATGGCTCAAAATAGCAGATTCAGCCCGGCTGACAGGAGGACCTGACAGAGGTGAAACTGGGCAGATGGTTTGCCTCCTGAAAGGGTCGCCCAACGCAAACTTCAGCCTGGTGCGCCAGGAACCATCACCAGAAAGTGTGCCAACGGAACTCAAGTTGTTTTCCTGACCACATCACAACAGGGCTGCACGTTCCTTATTTTTCCAGATGTTTGTGCAGCTTCCCAATCTGGCTCCCAGCCTCAATTCCTTCCTGGAATTCCTTCCTTCGGCTACATGCAGTTCTCAACTTATGACCACAATGGAGCCCCAAATTTCCATTGCTAAGCGAGACATTGGTTAAGCGAGTTTTGTCCCATCTTACGACCTTTCTTGCCGGAGTGGTTAAGGGAAGCGCTGCAGTTGTGAAGTTAGTAATACAGTTGATAACTAAGCCTGGCTTTCCCATAGACCAGTGTTTCTCAACCTTGTCAACTTGAAGATGTCTGGACTTCAACTCCCAGAATTCCCCAGCCATTCGCTGGCTGGGGAATTCTGGGAGTTGAAGCCCAGACATCAAGTTGACAAGGTTGAGAAACACTGCCATAGACTTTGCTTGTCCGAAGATTATAAAAGGGATCAAGAGACACCGGAACACTGCGACCGTCATAAATATGAACCAGTTGCCAAGTGTCTGAATTTTGATCCTGTGACCACGGGGATGCAGCAAGGATTGTAAGTGTGAAAAACGGGCATAAGTCACTTTTTTCAGTGCCGCTGTAACTTAGAATAGTCACTAAATGAACTGTTGTAAGTCGAGGACTACCTGTAGTATTCTCAAATAGAGTTATTAAAATATTTAAAAGAATTAATAGAACACAGAATAGAATGGAATGGAATGGAATGGAGTGGAGTGGAGTGGAATGGAATAGAATAGAATAAGAAATGGAATAGAATAGAATAGAATAGAACAAGAACAAGAACAAGAGAAGAAGAAGAGGAGGAGGAGGAGGAGGAGGAGAACAGGAAGAAGGTGGTGAAGGAGAAGGAAAAGAACAAGAACAGAACAAGAACAGAACAAGAACAGAAGAAGGAGGAGGAGAAGGAGGAGGAGAAGGAAAAGAACAAAAAGAACAAGAACAAGAACAAAAGAAGAAGAAGAGGAAGAGGAGGAGGAGGAGAACAGGAAGAAGAAGGTGAAGGAGAAGGAAAAGAACAAGAACAGAACAAGAACAGGAGGAGGAGGAGGAGGAGGAGGAGGAGAACAAGAACAAGAACAAGAACAGAACAAGCTGCAAGGTCTTCTAGTCCAGCCCCCTGCTCAAGCAGAAATACCTAACTATTTCAGATAAGTGACTGTAGACTCTTCTTAAAAACCTCCAGTGATGAAGCACCTACAATGTCTGGAGGCAACTTCTGTTCCACTGCTTAATTGTCCTCGCTGTTAGGAAGTTTCTCCTTAATTCCAGGTTGCTTCTCTCTTTGATCATTTTCCATCCATTGTTTCTTGTCCTGCCCTCTGGTGCTTTGGAGAATTTGACCCCCTCTTCTTTGTGGCAGCCCCTCAAATACTAGAATACTGCTATCATATCACCCCTAGTCCTTTTCTCTAGGCTAGCCAAACCCAAATCCTGCAGCTGTTCTTCACATGTTTTAGTTCCAGGCCTTTGATCATCTTAGTTGCTCATCTTCACTTCAATCAGTAGATAATAGAGCAAGAGCGGGCAACAATGAATGGTCCTTTACACCCTATGGACTTCAACTCCTAGAATTCCTGAGATGAGGTGTTTGGCTAGTTGAGGAATTCTGGGAGTTGAAGTCTACAGATCTTAAATTTGCCAAGTTTGGAGATCCTTGTTCTAACTCATCTCTCCTCTTAAGTCCTCCCCCCCCCCAACTGCCTCCAGCCTGAATAACTCAGCCATAAACAAGAGTCAACTAGATTTCCCAGGACATACCTTTGCTCAACCCTCAACCTGGTCACCAAAGAAATCCATTTTCAGAGTTGGGATGATACATAGAACCTCAAATTCATACAGTTTATACAGTTCCACCATTCTTGGAAGCTGGTGGACAGGTGAAAAGGACAGGATTCCTCAACAGGTGATGGCATGTTGCTCCACCTGGCTTCTTCCGGAAGCCAAAATAGGAGTGAAGCATTTGGGAGAGTGAGAAAGGGGAGGGGAGTGCTCTCAATGCAACCAGACTAAACAACTTCTGCATGGTCTCCAAGGATTTCCTTCCTAAGTGCATGGATCCAACTGGTTTAAGCGCTTGTCCACTTCAGGATGGCATACTCCCAAGCTGCAGTCATTTTTAAAACAGGATGCCTTAACAACAGCCACTCACACTTTTATTACTTCACAGCTGGATTACTGCAACATGTTCTTTGGGCCACTGCTCTTGAAGACTATTTGGAAACTTAAGAGGGGGCAAAGCACAGCTTTATTGATTACCGATTTGTTTCCAGGTGGAGTTTAAAGGGCTAGTTATTACCTGTAAAACCCTACGTGGCTTAGCTACAAGCAACTGACAAGATCTTCCCCCAAAGTGATCTAACCCTCCTGTTCATGAAGAGATACTCTGGGCTTCAAGGGATCCAAAAGATCCCAGGGTGGATTCTTTTTCCCTTTGAAATTCATATGTCCCACCTCTCTCCTCATTTAAAATATTTAAAGTAAACGTAAACTTGAAATAAGTAAAATGCTTATACTCTGCTATTTCTTATTTGATGCTGTCATTTAGAGGCATTTTTATATTATGATGATTATTTTCACGTACTATGTTATAACTGATGTTAGCTGTCAGGAACTTTAGTAACTGGGTAAGATATAAGTGTTAGCAAATAAATAGTTTGTTACAAATAATAGTTAATTAAATAAACTGCATTTACACAACAATCCAAGACATAGAAACATCTAACCCAGGTTAAAACTAAATAAGTTAAGAGAACCTGGAATAGGTTCGATGAAGGGCAAAAAAGATGGTCAGGACCCTGCAAGAGCTGGGACTGCGGAGCCCTGGGAAGACCAAGGAAGGATCACCCATTGACTCCTCTCTCCTCTAGAGTATAGGACAAGGAATCACAGAGCAACCAAGATGGTCAGGAGACTGGAGGCTAAAACATATGATGAACGGTTGCATGAACTGGGCACGGCTAGTCTAGGGAAGAGAAGGACCAGGGGAGACATGATAGGTGGGTCCCAATATTTCAGGGGCTCCAAGAGAGAGGAAGAGGGCAAGCTATTTCCCAAAGCACCCAAAGGCCAGACAAGGAATAATAGATGGGAACTGACCAAGGAGAGATTCAACCTGGAAATAAGGAGAAATTTCCTGACAGAGAGAACAATCAACCCATGGAACAGAAATTGCCTTCAGAAGTTGTGGGAGCTTCATCACTGGAGGCTTTCAAGAAGAGACTGGACTGCCATCGGTCAGAAATGGTGTAGAGTCTCCTGACTGGGCAGGAGGTTGGTCTAGATGACCTACAAGGCCCCTTTCCAACTCGGTTCTTCAATTATTCTGTTAAGGACAGAATATGATACCAGTCTTCCAATATTTGAGGGGCTGCCACAGAGAGGAAGAGATCAAGCTATTCTCCAAAGCACCCGAAGGCCAGGCAAGGAGTAATGTATGGAAACTGACCAAGGAGAGATTCAACCTGGAAATAAGGATTAATTCTCTGACAGTGAGAACAATCAACCCATGGAACAGAAGTTGCCTTCAGAAGTTGTGGGAGCTTCATCACTTGAGGCTTTCAAGAAGAGACTGGACTCCTGTCGGTCAGAAATGGTGTAGGGTTAGACAAAAAGACCTACAAAGTCCCTTCCAACTCTGTTATCTGTTATTTAAGCTACAGGAAGACAGGTTCCAGCTGAATGCTAGAAAAATATCTTATGTTTGAAGGCTAGATTAGTTGGTCAGCTGGACCAACAGTGGGAAGAGTGAGCAGTTCAAGTGGAACAGAAGAAGCTTCTTGGATGAGAAGTGAAACGCCTTCAAGGAAAAACAAGGAAGTCCACTTGTCTTTTGAAAAAGCACCTTTGGGACAATCGTTACCTGGACAACAGAAAATCTCCCTACACAAGTGGAAGGTTGGTGACCCTTCATTCAGGGCCTGGCTTTAATAGTTGAGTGGACCAGAGGTGGATTGCTCCCAGTTCAGTCCGGTTTGGCCAAACTGATAGTGGCAGTGGTGGGAGGCTCCACCCGCCTGCCCAAACACTTCTGCGCATGTGCAGAAGCGTTGCGTGCACACAAGAGAGAGAGAGAGAGGCCGTGCACAAGCGAACCGGTAGTAAAACCGGTACAAACCCACCATTGGAGTGGACTCTGAAAACTCACGTTTTCTGGTTCACTCGACGTGCAAGAGATTTGCAGAGAAATTCCTTTGCCTAAACTTGCTGTCTGTGTTTGGGAAGTGCCACCTGCTTCATTCTAAGGTTTTCTTGCACTGACATCCAGCCTTAATAGATGCCCAAGTGCCAACTTTAAAAGGGCTTTACTTCCCCCCAGCTTTGGCCTCTCTCTCTCTCAAGAGACTTGGTCTCCGACTGCTCTTCCAGAAAGACCCCTCCCTCCCCCAGCTTTGCTCCCCACGGTTTTCCAGGAAGAGTTCTTAATCTTCTATTAAAGAATTATGCTTGCATGAAATGAAGTTTCCAGGGGATTAGCCAATCGCTACGTTGAAATTCTCCACTGGCTCCCTTGGCACTAAGGCCTCCGGCATGCCTGACCTAGTTTAATCACGGGTCTGCACAAAAGAGGCCACGTTTGGGCCACGGAGCCAGGAAGCTTTGCTTAAAGAAGCTCACCTGGTTTGGGTTTGGAGAAGCATCCTCCCATGGCGAGTCAAGCAGAGGAAGCCGTCCGGCAAGGGAAGCACCGAGGGGGAAGTGGCACCTTCAGCCCAGCCTCTGGGCAGTGGAGACCTCCAAGCCAACCAACAAGCGAGGAGAGATGTGGAAAGTCACCGTGGCGGCTGCTGCTGAATGGCTTTCCTCAAAAGCAAACGTCTTCTTGCTACTTTGGTCATCTTGTGGCTTCTTGGGTAACCTGCGTGGGATTAAAAAATGCAATGAGTTGTAACTGCCAAGTAAGGTTATTTGAAATCTTGACCCTGTCAGATTCACCCCCTTCGGCTTGGCGTCTTGCTGGCATTCTGCTATCCACCGGGGAAGGGAGAGGGGAACAAATGGGCAATAAAGCTGTATACCTTTATGATGGGAAATTAGGAGGGGGAATTGGCAGTTTTTAACAGATTAACAGAATTGGAAGGGACCTTATAGTCAACCCCTCCCCTTGCCCAAGCAGGAGACCCTACACCTGTGATGGCGAACCTATCGCACGCATGTATGCCATTGCCAGCTGCTCTTCTGGTTTCTGGTTGCGGGTGCTGGAGCACTGGAAAATAGCCAAAAACAGGCTGTTTTACGGGCCATTTTCTGAGCCATTTCCAAAAACAGCCTGAAAATGGCCCGAAAAATGGTCAAAAACAGCCAGTAAACAGGCATGCATGCGCCAGCCAGCTGGTCTTCGGGTTTACAGCACTCTGGCACGCACACACAAACATGTATTCTGGTTTGGGCACTCGGTGCTGAAAAGGTTCTCCATCAGTGCCCTACACCATTTCTGACCGAGGACAGTCCAGTCTCTTCTTGAAAGCTTCCAGTGATGAAGATCCCACAATTTCCAAAGGCAACTTCTCTTCTGTTGGTTGAGGAAAATCAGAGCGTTTTGGAATCCGATTCGTGCTGGCAACTTCAAGGCCATTTGCCCTGAGAGTGAGATTTCATCAACCTAAACACCCAAAACATTCCCCAAAACATCTTGGCAGTGCCGGATTGGTTGTATATGGAGGGACCATGGGGGGAGGGCTCAGGGGAACCAAGGGGTTACTTGTGTATTCATGCATTGGAACTTCAGATTCCGCCTGATTCTCCTGTGATCAACATCTCTTAGTAAAAGTGCATTGTCACCACAACCAAATGGGAGTCGAGAGTTTTACTTTCCTAGGAGGCAGACTGGGGCAGGTCTGACAGATCCTTTCTCGCACAACCAGGATTTGGGGCCTGCAGAATTGTCACACTGTAGTCCTACAGAAACTCCTAATGCCAGTCTTCATAACCTGTCAGCCTTGCCAAATGCCTTCTCAGCCACTACACAGGCTCTCAGGGTGTAGAGGGAGGCAGTGCCCTTGTGCTGCAGTCAAGGGCAACAGCTGAGTAACCATTACCAACCCCAAGATAGGGACCGTCCTCCTTAGGATTTGGGAGACTACCAGAGCTGGAGGCTAGATTGGGAATCCAAGGAAACACCTGTTCTGACCCAGGCTCCCTTAAAAAGTAAGCAGCAGAGTCTTGGTCCTGGCAAAACCCCTTTTATTTACACGACTGTGAATTCCTTTCATTCACAGTCAGCAAGGCTTAGCAATCAGTCTTTCAGAGGAATGTTTATCCACACGAACCTTATCTCCCTTGGAGAGCTGCCAGATAACTAGTTTCCAAGTGCAGGGCAAGGCAAAACTTGGCACAGAGTCTCTTATAGTCACATACAGTACTTTCCACTCTTGAAACGAACGAACGAATGAATTGTTTCCTGCAAAATCCCCCTCCCCATTCATTCCTCTTTTGTTTCCTCTGGGAAGGGGGGACCAATCACTTCCAAGGTGTGGCTTTACTCCCAAGTCAATCCTGCTTTCTTAGTTTTTCCTGTCTTCTGCCAGCTCTGCACATGCGCATACTGGGAACAGGCTCCAGCTGTTCTTCTGCCTCACAGCTGTCTAGATCCTCCTCTGCCTCTGACGCAGAGCCCTTATCTGCGATTTCCTCAGCCCCCAGGACTGGCCCATGTTCCTCCCCAACCTCCTCACTGTCCAGCTCTGCTGGCCGCTGGCGGGCCACAACACCCTAGAAATGGCCAGGGAAGAACATTTCCACCAAGATGCCCCCCTTGAAGAAGAGAGGTTGACTGACTTTGAGACCACCAAGAAAGATCCAGGCTGGAGAAATTTATTAAAACCCTATTGCTTGTGGAGTGTTTGTGGCAGTGGGTGGTAGGGGGAAGACACCAAGGGTAAAATGATGGCCACAGTTTGCACAATGCCAGTGAAGCCCTGGATGCCCTCTTGATATTTAAACCCCAAATATCCATTTTGTTCCCTAAGAACAGCAGGGAACTCAAGACCTGTCTGAAAAGAATGAATGACCTTCTCAATTATTTTTCAGTCATGGCCTTATTTATAGATTCCTGTGAAAACAGCTGTCTTGCAAAAGGGGAGAGACAGAGAGAGACAGAGAGAGAGAGACAGAGAGACAGAGACAGAGAGAATGAGAGAGAGACTCATCCAGTATGAGGTGAGATCATGCTTGGAACTTGGTCACCACAATACAAAAGATATGCTGAGACATCATGAAGTGTGCAGAGAAGGGCAACAAAGATGATTAGGAGACTGAGGAGTTGCAAGAATTGGGCATGGCTAGTCTAGTGAAAAGAAGGACTAGGGTTGACATGATAGCAGTCTTCCAATATTTGAGCGGTTGCCACAAAGAAGAGGGAGTCATCCTATTCTCCAAAGCACCTGAAGGCAGGAGAAGAAGCAACAGATGGGAACTAATCAAGGAGAAGACCAACCTAGAACTAAGCAAAATTTTCCTGTTAATAAGAAAATCATTGTTGGTGCTCTATCACTGGAAGTTTTCAAGAACAGACAGGACAGCCATTCTTCTGAAATTTTATAGGGTCTCCTACTTGAGCAGGGGGTTGGACTAGATGACCTCCAAGGACCTATCTAACTCTGCTATTCTGAACTTCCCTCTCTTCTCAGGGAAGGAATCAATGTAACACACATCCCTATTCAGAGCTTGGTTCTGGGAGAGATTTTCTCCTCACAGACAAACATCTAGGGGGAAATAAAATCCAGAAAGAAACCCCAGCCAGGGCGAGGGCTGAGCTCTGCTTCCCATTCCCCTCACAGAGACACTTTGCCCTCTTTTGTGGTTGCCACACATCAAAGAAAAAAGCCATCCAACAGCTAGTAGCATAATCATCATTAGATGACCCCATTCTCTCCCACTCCACAGTTTAATGTTACCAGGATATCCATGGGGTCCAGTAAGTCAAGATGGCGGCCCAAGGCATAAAGGTAAAGGTTCCCCTCGCACATATGTGCTACTCGTCCCTGGTGCTCATCTCCATTTCAAAGCCGAAGAGCCAGCGCTGACCGAAGGCATCTCCGTGGTCATGTGGCCAGCATGACTCAACACCAAAGATGCATGGAACGCTGTTACCTTCTCATCAAAGGTGGTCCCTATTTTTCTACTTGCATTTTTATGTGCTTTCAAACTGCTAGGTTGGCAGAAGCTGGGACAGGTAACAGGAGCTCACTCCATTATGTGGAAGGGATTCAAACCACTGAACTAAATTAAGGTAAAGATAAAAGTTCCCCTCGCACCTATGTGATAGTCATTTCCAACTAGGGGGCGATGATCATCTCCGTTTCAAAGCTGAAGAGCCAGTGCTGACCGAAGACATCTCTGTGGTCATGTGGCCGGCATGACTCAACGCCAAAGGCGCACGGAACGCTGTTCCCTTCCCACCAATGGTGGTTCCTATTTTTCTACTTGCATTTTTTACGTACTTTCGAACTGCTAGGTGGTTGGCAGAAGCTAGGACAAGTCACGGGAGCTCACACCATTATGCGTCCCTACCATGGCCTGAGGAAAGCTTTTTCCATTTTAAGGGCATTGTGATGCACACAAAAACGTTCAGAGCTTCAACTTTTATTTATTTAATTGATATGCCACACATCTCACCCCCTGAGTGACTCTGGCTGCCATCTTGGCATTTTAGACCATATCCTGATGCAACCCCTGAATTTAACAGGGAAAAAATATTTTCTCTGCTGCCTTCACATAATCCAGTGGTTTATACACCATGTTTGTTTGTTTATTACACGCATATATAGCAGTGGTGAAGTCTAATTTTTTTGCCACCGGTTATGTGGGCATGGCTTGGTGGTGGCAGGTCATGTGACTGGATGGGCGTGACCAACTTTTTTTCACTTTTTAAAGCATTTTTTCCTACCTATTCACCCAAACTGGCAGGGGAAAAATGCTTTAAAAAGTGGAGAGAGAAAACGTTCCAACGATTGCATGGCTCACAGCTGATGAGAAACTTTCCCCCCCACTTTTTAAAGCATTTTTTTACTACCGGTTCCGGAATAAGTAGGAAAAAATGCTTTAAAAAGTGGGGAAAAAGTTTCCGTGGCAATCAGCTTTGCTGTGCAATCGTCAGAACCTTCCCCCTCCCCCCACAAACACTTTTTAAAGCTTTTTTTTTTTTTTGGTTTTTTTTTTGCTACTGGTTCTAGTGAACTGGTCAGAACCGGTAGCATTTCACCCCTGATATGTAGCCATTTCACAGTCAAGCAACTTGTTTTGGGCTGCCTGGTGGCTGGTCCTGGCCTTCTGAACTGGGCTGAATCCATATTTGCTTTTATCTCTGCTATTGCAACCAGAACCAAGAAGAGGCAGAGAGGGAGGGAAGGAGGGAGGGACCACCTTCCAAGAAGTCACATAGGAATCTAAAGACCCTTAAGATAAAAGACGCAGCCCTGAAGCACGGCTGGGCCTGCCTCTTCCCCCAAATTGCCCTTCAGGGGCCTTTGGGCCGGTTGGTGCGTGCCTGGCTAAGCCCTGGGTCATTCCACCCTCAGCAATCTCCCGATGTAACTTATTTCCACCCTTATCTTTACAAGAAGCAAATGGAAAAGGTAACATAAACCTTGAGCAGGAAAGGAAGGGGGGGAGGGCTGTGAGGTTTGCCGTGTCATCGACCCAGCCTTCGGAGGGCAAAAGGTAACACGGTTTTGACTAATCAGGTTACATTCATCAGTTTGCAACCAAACTGGAAGAAAGGAACAGTCTTTGGAAGTTCCCTGGATGAGATGGGTAGACCTGCCCTTCCCTGGAGCAACATGGTTTTAAGCGTGTTTTTAACATATTTAAAAATGCTTGGGCCTCTCTGCTTTTTCTCCAAGGCATCCATGTTGCTGCTAATGTCCCTAGCAGTGTTTCTCAACCATGTCAAACTGAAGATGTTTTACAGATTAACAGAGTTGGAAGGGACCTTGTAGATCAACGTCTAACCCCTCACCCAAGCAGGAGACCCTACCCCATTTCTGACAGAGGGCAGTCCAGTCTCTTCTTGAAAGCCTCCAATGTTGAAGCTCCCACAACTTCTGAAGGCAACTTCTGTTCCACTGGTTGATTGTTCTCACTGTCAGAAAATTCCTCCTTATTTCCAGGTTGAATCTCTCCTTGTTCAGTTTATTCCTTGTCTGCCTTCAGGTGCCTTGGAGAATAGTTTGAGCCCCTCCTCTCTGTGGCAGCCCCTCAAATATTGGAAGGCTGCTATCCTGTCTCCCCTGGTCCTTCTCTTCACTAGACTAGTTCCTGCAACCTTTCATCGTATATTTTAGCCTCCAGTCCCCTCATCATCTTGGACTTCAACTCCCAGAAATCCCCTGCCAGCAAAGAATGATGGGAGCTGAAATCTACACATTTTCAAGATGACAAGTTGAAAAACACGGCACTAAAGCATGATGACCCAGCACTGAAGTGAAGAGAATTGGACACCAAAATTCTCTTTTGGTGTCCAATTCTCTCTCTCTCTTGGAAGCCTTTGTGTCCTTTTGCTCAATCCCCAGGGAAGATGCCAAAGAGGGACCCTCCTGGGAAGGAGGAAGTGAAGTAGGTGCCCCCTCTTGGGGAAAAGCTTGTCCTGGAAGAACAGTTGGCGCTTGGCTCCTTTCCCTGGAGATCCTCAGGAAAATCCAGTTTTGCCCTCCAAATGTTTGGCAGAAATTCTGGAAGGCCACTTGTGTTCCAGGGTCATGAAAACGAGGTTGGGATGAGTTCCAACTCAATGAACTTCTAATCCTTGCTGGACCCCGATTCTAACCACTATGCCTCTCTTCCGGTTGCTAAGAAAAATTCCTTGGATTAAGGCAGCTTCCTGGCTTGGGAAAGGCACCTCAAAGGCTTCTGAATAAAATTGTGAAGCCTTCCCTGACTTTTCCAACAAACCCCATGAAGACCAAGTCCAGGCCGGAAGAGATCAAAGCTCAAATTGGTTGATCAGGCAAAATGCTGTTTCTTTAGCCAGAACTGGTTGCATTCAACTCAATAGGCCAGGATCCTGCAACACTACAAGCCACTAATCTGTGTGTATTGTCTGGAAGTGAGTTGATGTTTCTGTTGGTGGTCAGCTCAGAGAGAGTTTCGTCTCAGGCTGGGGAGGGCCAGCAAGGGGGGGGGGGTCCCAGCCAAGATCAGGAGGAGGGCCATTGACCAGACCAAAACTAGATCCAGCCCTGGGAAATAGGTCCGTGACACTGAGGACCCAAATGAAGACAAGATAGTTGTGTCCTGGCCATCGGATGAAGCCACAAAGATGGGGAGGGAAAGGTCAGCCAAATTGGCTTGGGGAGGGTTGGGGATACTGAAGTAAAAGGACAGAAGAAGACAAGCTCAGGCCCATCAGAGGTTCTCCCAGGAGGTTCTCCTGCACAGCTGCCCCTTCAGGTGAGGAGAGAAGGAAGAGCCACTGATTTCAGCCTCCCTCCCTCCGCAGACTCAAGAAGACCAACTACCAGAAGGGGCAGCAAGCAACCCTTGCCCTCCAGCCCAGTCCTGCCTTCTGCTGCTGCTGCTGCTGCTGCTGCTGCTGCTTCAGCAAATCAGTCTCCAGATTAGATCTGCTGAAGGGGAAGCCTGGCAGGGGAAGTCCTGAATGGGCTCTTTCCGAGTGGAAGACCGACAGCCATCCCAGATTAATCATTAAGCAAGAGGTGCAATGAAGATTTCAAAGGTGCATCAATAAAATGCTGATTAATTCCTCAAGGGCTGAGAAAGAGATTTCTCAGCTGAGGAGAGAGGGGGGAGGGGAGAGGAAGGAGAGGGAGGGAGGGAAGAGAGAGGGAGGGAGGAGAGGAAGAGGAAGAGAAGGAAGGAGGGAAGAAAGAAAAGAGAAGATAAGATAAGGGGAAGGAGAGAGGGGGAGAGAGGGAAGGAGGGAGAGGGAGGAAATAATAGAAGAGAAGGGAGGGTGGAGAGAGGGGGAGAGGGAGGAAGGAGAGGAGGAGGAAGAGGAGGAAAGGAAGGGAAGGAAGGCAACTATGACAAAGACTTATAAAGATGGAGGTGATAACGTTTTTCTCTCCAAATACCAAAATTCAGATTACCACCAAAGACACAAACTACAGTCAGGTAAACTGTCCTTTCCACAGCTGTTACCCTCCAGGTATAATGTTGGGTTCAAATCCCACCATCCCCAGTGACCGGGGTGGGTGGGGGAGCAACCAAGGGCCCCTCTTGTCCAGATGTCTGTGCCTGCAGCACGCAGTCAGAGGCCCCATGGATGTTCATAAACTTCTATAGCAGCGGCTGCTCAGCTGGTTTCAGGGAGGGGGGAACCCAGAGATCATTTAGCTGCCCTGAGAATATCCCCTCTCCAGAATTGCAGCAAAACAGACTCCCCAGCCAGAGCCCATCCCTGGCTTCCTCCATCCAGATGTTTCCCTGTGCCCTGCTGTCTCTCTCCCCTCCTTGGTAGCGACCCCTCCTCAAAATGCCTTCTTGATGAGTCCAGGGGCTCCAGTGCCCCAGGGACCCAACTGCTCCCACAAGACAGAGCCTTTCCAGGGGTGGCCCCTGTGGGTGGGAAACTATTCCTGGGTCCCTCGCAAGGCAACCAAAAGACTTTCCGAAGGCTTCTTGGGGTCTGGTGCCCCCTGCTCTCCCTTCCCTTCCCTTCCTGTCCCCAAAGTGCTTTTTCAAGAGGCAACTGGACTTTCCGGTTTTTCTTTGAAGATGTTTCGCTTCTCATCCAAGAATCTTCTTCAGCTCTGACTGGAGGGTGGAGAATCCGTTCCCCACCATCCAGTCAGGGCTGAAGGAGGTTCTTGAATGAGAAGCGAAACGTCTTCAAAGAAAAACCGGAAAGTCCAGTTGCCTCTTGCAAAAGCACCTTCGGGATAACCAGGACCTGGAAGACAGACAATCTTCATAGACCCGTGATGGTGAACCTATGGCATGCGTGCCAGAGGTGGCACACCAAGCCCTCTCTGTGGGCATGCGTGTCATTGCCAGCTGCTCTTCTCGTCTCCAGCATGCCAGCTGGTCTTCGCAGGCACCAGAGTCCTGGAAAACGGCCAAAACCAGCCAAAAAACAGGCCTGTGCACGCTGGCCAGCTGGTCTTTGGGTTTCCAGTGCTGCGGCATGCACCAAGACCAGGTGGCCGGCGTACCTGCGCATGCCAGAAACCCAAAGACCAGCTGGCTGGCACACACATGCGCACTGGCCTGCTGGCCTTTGGATTTCTGGTGCTCCAGTGCTCCAGCCCTCCAGTGCACATACATGCACACACATGCACCCGGGTTCCGGTTTGGGCACTCGGCGCCAAAAATGTTTGCCATCCCTGCCATAGACAGTTCAATCTTACGCATCATCACACGGATTGTTGCCACCCAGACTCTCAGGGTGTTTTGCCATCCGGCCTGCATCCATCATTCCCAGAAGGCCCCCCCCCACCTGGCCTCCGGAGAAGAACTGCTGTGCCAAAAGCCATTCAATAATTCAATGCTCTTTGCTCTTCCATGTGCTTCAAAGGGCCGAGTCCCCAGAGGAGGCACACAGGAATACATAGGGAGGCTCCTCCTGCAAGCTTCCTCCTTCCCCCCTGAGATGATGCCTGGCCTTTTCCACAGTCCAGAGGCTGGGGTGGGGAGGGTCCTTTGTAGGGATTCCACGATAACCAGCTGTCCACAAGTCAAGAGCAAAGCTTCCCTCTGGATGTGGGAAGCAGCATCTGAGCATCCCACCACATCTCTGCCCCTTGTAGAGTGTGGGTATCATTGCGCGCACATAAAAAAAGGGGAATGCTTCACGCTCCTTTCATCAGCCTGGCTTTCTGGCTATCCTGTGGCCTGCTTCAGAGATACGTCCAGATGGTATACTTGATTAGGAATACAAAAGGATTTGCCCCATTTTCTTCTAGCATTTCTTTCTGCACTTCCCTGAGTGTTGCCGGTTGGTCTCCTGTCCCATCCCATCTTTAGCAGACCCAACCCTGCTTGCTTGATTTTATTATTTTATTTTATTTTATTTTATTTTAATTTTTTTAATTTAATTTTATTTATTTTATTTTATTAATTTTATTATTTTTATTAATTTAATTTTATTATTTTTATTATTTTTATTATTTTTATTAATTTTATTAATTTTATTAATTTTATTAATTTTATTTATTTTATTTATTTTATTTATTTTATTTATTTTATTTATTTTATTTATTTTATTTATTTTATTTATTTTATTTTATTTATTTATTTATTTTATTTATTTATTTTATTTATTATTTTATTTATTTTATTTATTTTATTTATTTTATTTATTTATTTTATTTATTTTATTTATTTTATTTATTTTATTTATTTTATTTATTTTATTTATCTATTTTATCTATTTTATCTATTTTATCTATTTTATCTATTTTATCTATTTTATCTATTTTATTTTATTTATTATTTTATTTATTTTATTTATTTTATTTATTTTATTTATTTTATTTATTTTATTTATTTTATTTATTTTATTTATTTTATTTATTTTATTTATTTTATTTATTTTATTTCATTATTTTATTTATTTCATTATTTTATTTATTTCATTATTTTATTTTATCTTTATATTATTGTTTTATTTTATATTTTATTTTATTATTTTACTTTTTTACTTTACCTTATTTTTTATTTTATTTATATTGCTGCCTATTTGCATATGGCAATTCCAGGCAGCTTACAGAATATAAAATACCATATAAAATTAATAAAACTAATAAATTAATGTACTAAAATCACTCCCCACCACGGCGACAGCAGATCACATGAGCCACCACGGCGACAGCAGATCACATGAATGGGCTCCATCCCACTTTGGGTTCCCCAAGTCTGCAGGCAGAACAGGTTTCAGCGCCCTCCGGAAGAGTGTGAGAGTGGGGCCTTTTTAATCTTGTGGGAGGGGGTGACGTGATAGAGGGGAGCCCAAAAAAGGCCTGGGAGAGTCTGCCCCTTGCTGAGCTATTGGGCTGCTTTTAGGAGGGCAGGCCAGGAGCCCTCCTAGGAAGAGGCATCAGCCAAGTTGCCTGCTGCTCTCTGGGAAATGAGTTGCCATCAGCTGAGCTTCTCTGAACCAGTGCACAACCAGCTCTGGCAGGGCACAAATCTGCCACATCATTTCAATGTATTCAAAATGTGCATGATTCAGGCTTCCTCTACATCAAATCACAGCCCCCGTCAACTGAAAATGTGCTGCTTCAACTGGCTCACAAGATGTCTGGAAGCCGGTATGTTAATGATGCTCCGCTGAATGAAAATGAATTTACAAAGCAAATAAATGCTGAGAAATGCATTGCAAAAACTTTGAAAGGTGGAACAGCCAGTTCTGTATCTGCAGAGGGTGAGACCGATTGAGCTAAAATGTGCGGATGTGTTGCAGCACAAACATTATATAAGAAACCACTTAAAAATATGCATGAGGCTTGTTTGAGCGGCCCAATTTCCCACTGCCTTAGAAGAGATGAAAAATACATTCAGCCTTGGCTGCATTTAAGCAAGGTTGAACTTGTTTAGAAATTGAATGGGAAAGGTTTTTTTATTCACTATGCTCTGATGACACCTTTGCACAACATACTAAACCTGAAATAGCAAGAGAGGGGAGAGCTTGCTTCAATCAATAAGCTCTACTATGCTTGGAAAAGATTGCCAGTTTCACCCCATATGCCAAGATCCTCACAAATGCACTGAAAAAAATGCACTTTTATTTGCCCAAAATTAGAAAGCTGAAGAAATTCCTGAAGATGAAAATGTGATTAAAGAAAATATTAGATTGTGCAGAAATGAGTAGATTAACAATTAAAGGAAAGGAAGAACCTGATTATTATAATATATGGGGGGTTATTTTATCATTGGTTAGAAAATGAATGTGGATAAAAAGTATAAAATTAAATAATATAGGAAGTTAAATATTATAACAGGAGATATGTTAAGTTGTAATGTTAAAATAAGAATTGATATAAATAAAGAATTTGGTGGTTAAGCTATAACTATTATGACACAAAAAAGTTTGTACTCAGACAACACACTGATTAATGAATGATGAAATATTTGTTTTAAAAAGAAAAAAAAGAAAAAACTTTTACCAAAAAATTATATATGCATAGAACCACAATTTTTATCTAATCCAGTGAGTTATGTGAATGGTCCTGGAAAGAAGGTATGCCATAAGCTGTGAAAGTATTCATTGCAGTTGGAAGAATTCCCTTGTCAAGCAACTTTTCCAGCATCCTGTTTTTCCGTTCCCTTTCAATTTCTTCTGCACGTTTGCTCTGAACCTGCTTTCCCACAGTCCTCTTTCTCCCCTCCCGTCTCACCTGCTAGCAAGGGGTATGGATCAAGGAAGGGGGAGGGGCTGAGGGTCACAGAGCCCCTCTTTGGCTGGCTGGCTGGGACCCCTGGGATTTTCACCCTCAACCTGGGGCGGATGGGGGGGGGCGGGAGGAGATGGGCTTTTCAGTTAAAACATTAAAAAGAGAAAAAGAAGAAAAGGAATATCCCCTTTCCCCAGTACAAAACTGTAGGGCAACCTGTGAGCCAGTGGTCACCAGCAGGTGGTGGTCCATGAGAAAATGTTGGTGGTCCACATAAATTTTTATTTTGCACTAAATACTTTTTTAAAAAAAATCATATTAGTGGTCCCTGGGATTTAAAATTGTGAATTTAGTGGTCGCTGAGGTCTGAAAGGACCCTTGCTCTAAGTAGCTCCAAGTTTCATTCAACATCACGCAATCTGGAGTGGGATGTAGGATGGAAAAAATAGTGAAGGGTTTATTTGCAGGATTTCATTTACTTTTATTTCATCTACATCTCATCTTGCTCCAATTAAAATAAGCACAGTTAATAGCATCACTGCTGTTTGCCATTTTCTCCTTCCAAAAATTGTTTTAGTCCATGGTAGGCAAAAAGAGGAAGCATTTAAAATGGATTTAATTCGAGAAACTTTTAAATCTGGAAAGATGCTACCAGATCTCAGGTTTTTTTTTAAACTTCCAAAATGGCAACCTTGGGAGATGGGGAGCGCTGCACCTCCCCCCCTCCCTTGGACCTGCAAATTATGCACACCTGATTGTTCATGGGTACAATATCTGGAAAGGAATGGAAACCCCCATTGCTCTTTTAGAGGACCCCAGAAAAAAACCAGAGCTTAACGTTTAAAACTGTTTTCCTCCAGGAAAGCCCTGGGATCACCCGACAGAATTCCCAGGATCTGTAAACAGGCTGTACAATATATTTCTATTTTGATAACTTTTGATAGGACCAGAAGAGGCTTTCCTGAGTGCCTGCTGCTGGTGGCACAGAATCTGAACTCAGGGCCTGAACTGCTCCCCCCCCCAATTTTCTCTCTCTCCAAGGATTGCCTCATTTCTCCAACGAGCCGAGGGGAGGAAAGGATTACCCCATTTTTAAAGAGCCAGAAATTCTGCCTTTCTCCTGCACAAGAAGGGGCTTCCAGGCTGCCAGGTACGCGCGTGGGGCTGAGATGCCCAGGTGGGCACCGGCGGCCCTTAACAGGAGCGGCCGGTTCTGAGGCTGCCCGCAGGACGCGCGGTGCGTTCGCAATCGTCAGGACGGGCCAGGAGGAGGGGGGGGGGATTTGAAAAAAACCACTTCCTCCCCGCCCCTCCCACACGCAACTTTGCCCCCCCTGCAGTCACTTCCTCGGGGGGGGGAGCGCTATTCAGTCACTCCCCCCCCCCAAGCCAAGCCGCACCGAAAGAGCCGAGGGGAGCGGGGTGGGGGGTAGGGAGAAGAACGAAGGGGGCTTCGTGGGGAACGCAACTCTTGGGCAGAGCAGCTGGCAGGATGGAGCCCGGGGTGGGATGGGGGGGCACTGCAGCCCCGGAGAGCATCTGCAGCGCTGGACAAGCTTCTTCGGATCCCTCCGCAGATGCCAGCAGCGGCTCTGTTCCGCAGGGCTGCAATTGCACCGGGCGGGCTGGAGGAAACGCCAAGGACCAGGCGCCCCCCCCCCTCCCGTTTCTTACCGAGCCAGAGGAAGAGCCGCAGCTCCGGAGCGGCTGTCCGGCGGGGTCCCGGGGCCGGCGGCGGCGGCCGGGAAGGCTTCTTGGGCAGCAGCTCAGGGCCTCCTTCCGGTGCCCCCGCCCCTCTCCGCTCCGGGCTGCCCAGCAGCCCCCAAACTTCGGGCTCGGCGACGCCGCGGCTTCTGCCTTGCCGGCCGGCCACTTCCCGACGCACCTGCCTGGCGCCGCCCCCGCCCCCGCCCCGCGCTCCTCCGCAACGGACGGCTGCTGGGACCAGATCGGGGGTCCGCACTGGCCCCCTGCCTCCCGCTTGGGCGGGGGGCACCCCTGGGTTGGTTTCTGCGCTATGCCCGGCCGCTTTGCACATACACGCCAAACTCCGCGTGGAGCCCGTGCGGGCCCTTCTCCCACCCCGAATTCTGCGTGGCGCAAAAGCAGCCCCCCCCCACGGCCCCCTGGCAATAAATTCCGCCTTTGGGCTTTTTGACCTGGTGCCGCCGCTTGGAGTCCCGAGCCAGAAGGCGGTGGGGGCTGCTGTGCTTCTCTCCCCCCTCGCCCAGCGCAGGTGAATGACTGCAGGATCTGCCCGCTCCGTGTTCAATGCACCCCCCCCCCCCAAATGGGCATCTAAGCCCGGGGGCTTTCAGGAGCCGGGAGAAAGGCAAGGCGAGAGCTGAGCTCGCTGCCAGGCAGAGGCGACCGCGGGAGACTCGCAAGGAGGAACGAAGAGTTGCTCTTCGCCCCCCCCCCCCCAACCGGCTCATTCCTAACTTTCAGGGCTTTTCAACTTTTCGGTGTGTGTGTGTGTGTGTGTGCGCGCGCGCAGCAAGCCTTCATTCTTCACTCTGGAGCTTCCCAGGTTGTCTCTGGGGAGCTCCTGAAGCCCTGGTGATTGCCACCTGGATAGGGCACCCTCAAGGCAGGCAGGCAAGAGCCACTAAAGGAGCACAATTGCTCAACTTTTCTAGAATACAAATGTGAATATTGTAGCCGAGTTTGGATTCCTTGAGGGGAGGGGTAGGTAGATCGCAGTTCGCTTTGCTTGGGGGTGTGTGTGTGCAATGCCAGGGAGGATTAAATTCTCCCCCCAAGTTCTTGGAGCCCACACAGATTAGCATTGCTAAAACCTGAATACAAATTTTGCTGCCATTTGCACATGGGAAGCCTATGAAAAGTGTTAGTTCTAAAACAGATTTTTTTAAAAAAAAGCAATAGCTCAATCTCTCTCTCTCACACACAGAGAGAGAGAGAGAGAGGGAGGGAGGGAGGGAGAGAGAGAGAGAGAGAGAGAGAGAGAGAGAGAGAGAGAGAGAGAGAGAGAGAGCCCTCTGCTGACAGGTACAATGTGTACAATGTGAGTGTACTTTGTGGCCCTCAAGCCTCCTCCCTCCCCCACTACCAGGACCACGTTTATTCATCTCTGTTTCATTGTGGTTTATTTAACAAGCAACAATTTACAATAGTCCTACTACATTCTGCATTATTCAGGCTCCCTTGTGAGTCACTTTGAAAGGCTCAGAAAAAATCAAGGGGGTGGGGAGAAGACCAGAGAGTTGGAAGCTGCCCCATATAGAGTGGGCTGCCTCTGGGGGGGGGGTACGAGGGCCCTCTGCACTAAATAAATACATCTTTTAACTAGACCTGTTTTCTGATCCCAGAAAATGGGAACATGCCTTCAAACAACAGAAGAAAAAACTTAGTTCAGTGTCAGGAAAAGTCCCCCAATTTACCCACAAAGCCCACTGAGCCAGGGAAGGGATGGCTCCCCTTCTCCAAATTCTTTCTGGGGTACCTTGCTGAGAGCCATCTGTCAGTGGCACTTTGCATTTGGATTCCTGCACTGAGCAGTGGGTTGGGCTGAATGACCTCTAGGATCCCTTCCCATTCTGATTCAAGCTAAGCTTGACTGATCTAGTATTAAGGCAGCTCTATTTCCTAGACTAACAGCCCAATGCTGGCTCAGGATAATGAGAATTGTAGGACAACACATCAGGCGGTCAGTGCTAGTTTCCAGAGCTCAAGCCATTGAAGTACTTGCAACTGGGAAGGGTGGGGGAGCTAGCTTGCCTATTGCCCACCCTCCTGGGTTGCAACAGATCTTGAAGCCCTGGGCGATGCCATCCTCACTGCCCCCTCCCCCCAGGAAGATCCAGCAGGAGAATAAACTCTGGTCAGAATCTTCAGAAATGTGACAAAACCCCTGAAAAGAGGTGGGGGGAGGCAGATAACGGGCCCTTTTAGATAGCTCAGTGGCTAAGACACTGAGCTTGTCGATCAGAAAAGTCGACAGTTCAGCCGTTCGAATCCATAATACAGGTCTCTTGCCCTGAGCAGGGGGTTGGGCTAGATGACCTCCAAGGTCCCTTCCAAGCCTAACCCTGTTTACCAACTTTTAGGAAACCACGAAATCTCCTCGGGAGCAAACGCCCCCCCTTCCCATTGGCCCTGTAGATGCTGCCCAACCCCCCAGAGGCAGGGGAGGGAGGGGAGCCTGGCCTCGGGAGGACCCCGGGATTGCCCCGGAGCCGAGCTGAAAGGGACTGCCTCCAACTGGGAGATCGCCCCGCACCGGCTGGCAGTCAGTCCCTCGGCTTCACCGCAACTGCTTTTCCAGAATGTCCCGCTCGGGCGGGCAGGGCTTGAACGAGCCGATCTGGCCCTTGAGCCCCGCCACCTGGCTCAGCTGACCGAGCGGGGCAGGCTCCTTCCTCGCCCGGCCGGTCCTGAGCTCACAAAGCACCCGCAGCGCCCAGGCTGGCACGCCGGGTACGTGTGTGTTTGTGTGTGTAAGGGAGGGGGGACTGCGGCTCTCCAGCGGTGGATTGTGGGAGCTGTAGTTTTTCCGGGACGAGGTCCCCCCCCCAATCCCGGCGGGCTGCCCTCCTTCTCGCGGCCGCCGCTCACGCGCCCGGCGCGGAAGGAGAGGTGAGCATGCCCGGGTTGGGGTTTTGGGGGTGGAGGTGGGTCGTCTGAACGGGCCAAACCCGCCAGCAGGGTTGCGCAGCGCCTGCCGGAGTATGCACGCGCCTGCCACCCACCCCGCTCCCCAGGGCGTCGCGCGCAGCCCGTGCACGCGCACCGGGGGTAGAGGGTGTCATAGTGGGGCAGAAGGATTCCGGCGCATTGCACGGCTTTCCCTAAGCGGCGGTGGGCTCGCTTTGCAAAATCGCAGCAGAAACCCGGGAATGGCTGAGGAAACCTCTGAGCCGGGCTGACCTTGTCCTGGCCAGCGCGACCTTCCTCCCAGCTGGCTCCTTTCTGAGTCCTGCCAGGGATGGGCCAGCAGCCAGGCCAGCATTACAGGTAGTTCTGGAGTTATTTCAGAATAGAATAGAGCCGGAAGGGACGGTGGAGGTCTTCTAGTCCAGCCGCCTGCTCAAGCAGGAGAGCCTATACAATCTCGGATAAGTGACTGTCTAGACCAGAGGTCTTCAAACGTGGCCACTTCTGCTGGGAGTTGAAGTCCACAAGTCTTAAAGTGGCCACGTTTGGTGACCGTCGTTGCCCCAGCTCAGCTCCACCACACATATGTGCGTGCTTCCCACCGGCTAATTGGTGTTTGATCTCTTGCCACTCATGCGCAGGTCATGTGCAGGAGATGTGCACACATGCACGGGGATCGCACACACATGTGCAGGAGTGCATGGGGCGGAGTGCATGTCGAGGGGGTGGGGTACACACAGGTCCTGCACACATTGCATTATGGGTGCACCTGCACATGTGCGCCTTTGGCACACGGCAACAAAGATGTTAGCCATCACTGGTCCAAACTCTTCTTAAACACCTCCAATGATGGAGCACCCATGATTTCTGGTGGCAAGCTGTTCCACTGGTTAACTGTCCTCCCTATTAGGAAGTTTCTCCTTAATTCCAGGGTCTCTCTTTAGTTAGTTTCCATCCATTGTTTCTTGACCTGCCCTCTGATGCTTTGGAGAATAAGTTGACCCTCTCTTCTTTGGGGCAGCCCCTCAAGTACTGGAATCCTGCTATTGTGTTCATTAATAACTCAAAGCCACTAATTTACCCAATGTTCCTCCTATTTTCTCCCTAACAACCTTGTGAGGTGGGTTGGGCTGAGCGAAATAACAGGTCCAAAGTCAGCCAGCCAGTTTTCATCCTGGTTTCATCCTTGTTGCCGTAGCCATGAGACAAAACTGGCTCACGATGTGTGCTTGCCTCAGTGTGGTTTTGCACCCTGTATAAACATCACCGTTGTGTTTCACAAGCCATGTTTATATCTTGGAGAGATCTAGACATCCAAGTACACTTTGGTTAACCATGGCTCATCACAATCTGTGAACTACTCAAACTCTGCCTTCCTTTCACTACTGGACAGCAGGAAAAGGGAAGTTTTTCTACCCCACCAAAATGGGTCAAAAAAAAAGTCAATGTCTCCTTGAATAGTTTGGAAACCTGTTTTTTCCCTCTTCTTCCTGTAGATGAAGTTTCTTCCTGTCCTAAAAAGCTGGGAAGAATGGCTGGTTCCTCGACTCCACCGTTGGGCCTCCCATGCCTCCGTGGGCCAGGCTGCCCCCTCCCTGGCATTCGTTCCAGCCAGCCCTCCTCCAGACGCTGCAGCAATAGAGAAACTCCAGATGTTTCTTCTACGCTGCCAGAGGCTCTTTGTCTTGACCGGAGCAGGAATCTCCACCGAATCTGGCATCCCAGATTACCGTTCCGAAGGCGTGGGCCTCTACGCCCGGTCTGACCGGCGGCCTGTCCAGCATGTCGAGTTTCTCCGCAACGCCACAGCCCGGCAGAAGTACTGGGCCAGGAACTTCGTAGGGTGGCCCCAGTTTTCCTCCCACCAGCCCAACATGGCACATCGGGCTCTGAGCAGCTGGGAAGAGCAGGGGAAGCTGCACTGGCTGGTGACCCAAAACGTGGATGCCCTCCATGCCAAGGCTGGGAGTCGGCGCATGACTGAGCTGCATGGCTGCACACACAGGTGGGAAGGGGGAAGGGGGCGCCAAGCCTGACAGGGAAGGTGCCTGACGTTGCAAGTGCCCAGCACATCTGATGCCTGCACTGGCCTGGCCCTGGGGCTCTGGGTTTGAGTGCAGGTGGAAGTTGGGGTGGGGGTGGCATGGCTTCCCTTGGGCTGAAAGTCACCACAGCCTCTGAAGGGCCCTGCTTGAAATGGGGCGGCATTTGGAATATATATATTTTTGTTTTATAAAAAAATACCACTCTATAAGGGTGGTTTGGAGGGAGGGAGCTACATGCAATATTGAAGTTTAAAGCCTATATGTTAAGAAGTCAAAGAATGAGGTGTATTGGAAAGTTTTTTTTTTTTTAAAGGATTTTTTGTGAGTTTTTAAAAAGTTTAGTACTTTGAAGGAAAGAGGAGGATGAGAAAGAAAAGAAGGGGCTTCCCCAGCCCCCCTTTTTTCTCTTTCTTTCAGTAAGGTAAGGCCAAAGAATTTGAAAGAATACAATAAAGTTTGTAAATAAAAATGGTGACAACTCAGAAAGATTACTAGTTGCAAATGGAAATACACACTTTTTCCATAGCAAGGGAAATAAAGCAGGAATGATTAATCTGATTATTTAAAGAGGAAAATATGTTCTTTATTTGGATATCGTTCCTGGAATTTGTGCTTAGGAAGAAAAAAAATTAAACTTTGATCATGCTTTTGTTGATTAGAAAGATTTGGGGTTATAGGAATAGCTAGTTATATATTAATGTGTAAAAGCCAAAAGTGTGTTTACCTTGTACTGTGTTGGAAGTGAGTGTCCCCTTTTCTTTCTTTTTCTCTTCCCCCTTGTATTTCACACCCCCTTTCCCCCCTTCCCTTTCCCTCCCTTAATTTCCTATTGTCTTTTCTTCTTTGTATTTTATATATATGATGAGAATTCTTAAAAAATGTGGCAACATTTAGGATGAGCAATGGGGTGAGTCTGGTGGATCTTTGGTGGGTTGTGAGTGCCCAGGAGCATCTCTTCAGCATTTCTGCCTGCCATAGGCCAGAAAAAGCAGGCGTGGGCAGCAGCTTGCCGTCCTGAGCCCCCTGCCAATTCTTTCTGCTGGAGGTTGGAGCTCCCTGCTGCCTTCCTGGGTCATGGAGGACATGATCCTTCTCCCACACGTAGCTGCAACTGCTAGCAATTTATTATAATATCCGTGGAGTGTGCAGGTCTGCGACGAACAAGCGTCATCTTGCCAGTCTGAGCAGGCGAGTTCTGCTCATCCCACAGATTCCTTTGCCAAAGAGAAAAAGGGTATACGGGAGCATTTTTGGGGTGATGCAATACAAAACTAATCAAACGAAAGGAGAATTTAATTCTGCTCATAGGTGGCAGAGCTTTTAACTCTATTGGGAATAATATTATCAATATTAGAAAAAGAGGAAGCAGAGAAGAATGCTTTGCGCTGCTTTGCAATGTGGGAAAACGGCATAACCGTGTGGCAGCCATCATCACCACCTGTTTGGGCAGGGGGTTGGACTAGATGACCTACAAAGTCTTTTCCATCTCTGTTAATCTGTATGTGCCAAGGCCGTAGGAGTAGAAGCCGTTCATTGATGATTTGTATATGTCCCTTTGCTCTGTCTTCCCCTGAGTTCAACAGAGTGGATTTTGGCTGTGACTCTCATAACGGAAAAGACACCAAAGTCAAGAAGCGGCAAAAGTCAGGAAGAAAACGGGCTTCAGGGTTTGTGGGAGAGGCTGTGGGGCCAGCAGTAGGCAAGGGATGAATCTGCAACTGGGCTGGGGGGCTAGAGAGCTTAGATCCCTGCCTGCTCTCCTCCAGACGCAGCAGAGAGGGGCTTCCATGGTTGCTAGCCAGGGATGATGGCAGAGGCCTTTCTCCAGAAGGCTCCGGAACAGCCCCCATCAAATAAGAATAGGCTGTTAAATGTATTTTGAGCAGCAAGACCTAGAGTGGTCCAGCTATGGAAAAGGAATGATTGAGGGGACACCTTTGACCTGGCATCTGCTGCAATGCTCACGTCTCATCTAAGAAGGAAGACTTGGCATCTAGTATACACACCAGGGGTGGGTTTCAACCGGTTCACGGCGGTCCCTGCGAACCGGTTGGTCGGCGAACCCGGAAGTAAGTAACTTCTGGGAACGGCGAAGGGCTCACCCACCCGCCCACGCTCCTTACTCGGTTTTGACGAGTTCTGCGCTTCCACGCATGTGCAGGACACATACAGCACCTGCACGATCCTCCAGGAGCAGCTGGAGCATCACACAGATGCTAGTACGCATGCGTGCGCCGCACACGCGCACGAGGACACCGCCGGCCCCGTTCCAACCAAACCGGTTGGAACGGGGCGAGAAACCCACCCCTGATACACACAATATGGGGCGCAGTAGCTCAGTGGCTAAGACACCAGGCTTGTCAATCAGAAAGTTTGGCAGTTCAGCAGTTTGAAAATGCAAGTAGAAAAGTAGGAACTACCTTTGGTGGGAAGGGAACAGCGTTAGTCAGGCCGGCCACATAGCCACAGTGGCGTCTTGGGACAGTGCTGACTCTTTGGCTTTGAAACGGAGATGAGCACCGCCCCCTACAGTGGGGAGCAACTAGCACAAGGGGAACCTTTGCCTTCACCTTTATACACACAATTATGTTGATTTGGCTCAAATTCAGCCTTGCAAATGATGTGAATCCAGCCTCTTTTTGTAGCTAGTACATCAAGATTTATGAATAATAGGAAGGCTGGGCCCAACTAAATTATGGTCTGCAAAGCAGAGATACTGACCTTCTTTCTCCAGCCCTTAAAGGATCTGGGTCAAAGGCTTGCACGCATTGGGAGGTGTCCCCCCCCCCAAGTACCTCCTGTCTCCGGTCCTTTGCAAGTGTGGGCCTTGGGATTCCACCAGATCTTTGAGCTAATGGAAGTTGGGTGCTCCAGACCTAAGGTGTTGTGGGAACCATCATCAATCATAAAGCTTTTTTATTTTGAGGTTTATGTGTGACATCTACCCCGTTCCTTCATATTCACTCAATAGATAACAGTTTCCGGCTGACCTTCTCTGGGCTTGAAAACTAAGTGAGGGTTAGATTGTGAGTTAGAGGGAGACCAGGAGTAAATCTGAGAAATTTCAGCTAGACTACCAAGTTGAAATAATACCATAAGAAATACCATAAGGAAGGCTGAGCACGAAAGAATGGAAGCCTTTGAACTCTGGTGCTGGAAAAGACTCCTGTGAGTCCCTTGGACTGCAAGGCCATCCAACCTGCCAGTCCTAGAGGAGATCAATCCTGACTGCTCTTTAGAAGGCCAGATCCTGAAGAGGAAACTCAAATACTTTGGCCACCTAATGAGAAGGAAGGACTCATTGGAGAAAAGCCTCATGCTGGGAACGATGGAGGGCAAAAGAAGAAGAAGGAGACGACAGAGAAGGAGGTGGCTGGATGGAGTCACTGAAGCAGTTGGTGTGAGCTTTAATGGACTCCAGAGGATGGGAGAGGACAGGAAGGCCTGGAGGAACGTTGTCCATGGGGTTGCGATGGGTCGGACACAACTTTACAACTAACAACAACAACCAAGTTGAACAGAATCCGGTAGCAAGGCAGCAGGCAACCTTTTGGTGCTCCTGCAAAAGGTGCCTTCTGTGCAGATGCCAGAGGGCTGCGGGTGTCTGATCGTGTCCCTCCCTGGGAGAGCCTTAAGCCTTTTGCTGCCTGGGGGAGCCAGACAATGCTGACACCACCCACCTCCCCCTGGCATGTTATTCCCAGGAAGTGTTCACAGCAGGGGAAAACAAGAATAATATCCTTTTGTCTGGGCCAAATCTCTCAGACAAAAATAAAGTCTTACATTTAGGCAAGAAAAACCAAAAGTACAAATATAGACTTGGTGAAACCAGGCTTAATAGCAGACACTGTGAGAGGGATCTTTGACTCTTAGTGGACCAGCTAAATTAGTGGACCAGCTAAATAGGAGCCAGCAGTGTGCAGCAGCAGTCAAAAAAGCCAATGCAATCCTAAATTGCATTAGCAGAGGGATACAATCAAGATCGAGGGAGGTCTTAATACCACTCTATAAAGCCTTAGTAAGGTCACACCTAGAGTACCGCATCCAGTTTTGGTTACCACACTATAAAAAATGGTTAAGTCTCTAGAAAGAGAGCAGAGAAGAGCAACCAGGGTGATGAGGGGACTGGAGGCTCAAACATATGATGAATGGTTGCATGAACCGGACATGGCTAGTCTACTGAAGAAAAGGACCAGGGGAGACATGATACCAGTGTTTCAATATTTGAGGGGCTGCCACAGAGAGGAGGGACTCATGCTATTCTCCAAAGCACCTGAAGGCCAGACAAGGAATAATGAATGGAAAGTGAACTAGAAAGGAGAAATTTTCTGACAATGAGAACATCCAACCAATGGAACAGAGGTTGCCTTCAGAAGTTGTAGGAGCTTCATCCCTGGAAGCTTTCAAGAAGAGACTAGATTGTCATCTGTCAGAATTGGGGTAGGGTCTCCTGCTTGGCTGGGGGGTTGGACTTGATGACCTCCAAGGTCCCTTCCAACTCTGTTAATCTAATCTCAAACCTGAAGCATTGACCTCAACTACTTTTCTATTTTCTTATTTTATTTTCTTATTCTCTAATGGAGGTGGGATGGGATTTAACTAGGAATCGTGGGATAGTCCCTTCCTTCTCCCCGAGCTTAGAAATCCATCTCTCCAGTGGGTCCTGAAAGCCTCTTTCTCCACAGGGTCGTGTGCCTCAGCTGTGGGGCCCAGGTCTCCCGCGAGCATCTCCAGGAACATTTTGAGGCCTTGAACCCCACGTGGACTGCTGAGTCTCATGGTGTGGCTCCTGATGGAGATGTCTTTCTGCCAGAAGAGCAGGTCCGCCATTTCCATGTCCCATCATGCAGCAAATGTGGTGGGGTCCTCAAGCCAGATGTGGTTTTCTTTGGGGACAACGTGTGCAAGGAGAAAGTGGACTTTGTGTACCAGCGCCTTGAGGAGTCCGATGCGATCCTCGTGGCCGGTTCTTCCTTGCAGGTATGTGTTCGAATCTGCCTCTGAGGTGCCCGGCAAGGGGGGTCTCAGCCTGCAGGCTGCCTCGGCCTTCTCCAAGGATCATCTATACCTTCTGGGTATGGATGATGTGTTGTAGAATAGAGTAGAGAAGCGTAGTGTAGAAATGGAATAGGAATAGAATAGAATAGCATATGGAATGGGATAGGATAGGATAGAACAGAGAATGAAATGAGAATAGAATTAGAATACAATTCTTTATTAGCCAAGTGTATTGGACACACAAGGAATTCATCTTCGGTGCATAACCTCTCAAGGTACATTAAAAATACATTTATCAAGAATCATAAGATACAACACTTGTTGATAGTCATAGGATACTAAATAAGCAATCAAATCATACTAGGAAACTAAATAAAACAATATAAATCATAAAAGATACAAGCAACAAGATTATAGTCATAAATAATAGTAATACAGTCTTAGTAAATAGTTTGACAGTGTTGTGGGAATTAGTTGTTTAGCAGAGTGATGGCATTTGGGGAAAAACTGTTGTTGTGTCTAGTTGTCTTGGTGTACAGTGCCCTGCGGCGTCATTTTGAGGATAAGAGTTGAAACAATTTATGTCCAGGATGCGAGGGGTCTGTAGATATTTTCACAGCCCTCTTTTTGGCTCGTGCAGTCTTCAGGTGCTCCATGGAAGGCAGGTTGGTAGCAATTGTTTTTTCTGCACTAAAGCCTTGGAAGCTGCTGAGGGCTCCCCAAAATCTGGACTGTATCACCCTGGTTAGCTGATGGAGACATCGATTTAGAGCAGAGGTCTTCAAACTTGGCAACTTTAAGACTTGTGGACTTCAACTCCCAAAATTCTCCAGCCAGCATAGAATTCCACAAGTCCACAAGTCTTAAAGTTGCCAAGTTTGGGACTCCTGATCTAGAGCTTTGTCTTGGAAATCTGATGCTTTGAGGGTGCTAAGCAGTGGTGGGTTTCAAAAATTGTTTGAACCTACTCTGTGGGTGTGGCCTCCTTTGTGGGAGGGGCTTGCCACCCATGTGACCGGATATGAAGATGCCGACGACACTTGTCAGAACCACCTTAAATTACCTCACACACAGCACTGGCATGCATAAGAATAGGATGTACACTTGTTTTTTAAAAGGCATCTTTGGTTTGCGTTAAAACAACTTCAACACACGCAATGTTCTGATTGCATCACAACCGCAGTAGTCATCCTTACCTTTCACAGAGGCACTGAGTTTTATAAATATGAGCATGATAGTGTAGAATAATCATATCCAAGGACCAGTGGTGGGTTTCAAAAAAATTTGGAAGCTCTTGTGTAGGTGTGGCCTGCTTTCTGGATCCACTGGTGGAACCTCTCATAACCAGTTCGGTAGATTTGACGAACCGGTTCTACCGAATAGGTGCAAACCCACCTCTGGTGCTAAGGCAATGTCGCAGGAATACAGTCCTGGTTCCGAGCATTATAATGGGTCTTCTTAACATGTTTCCCAAATCGTCCTAACCCTGGTGCATTGGTGACCGTTTCTGTCTCTATAATCCCCCACTTCCTGCTATAACATCCTTAAACCCCACCCACCCTGGACCTTGCTGGCTCTTAGTGGCTACCAGGCAACATTAGACCCCGTGGGGAGAAGGGAGAGGGGCACCTGTGCCTCTTTTCTGCCAGAGCTCCTCACTAGGCATGACAAGCTATGAGAAAACTGGGTCCAGGCTAATCCTTGATGGAATTTCATGGTCTTACTTGAGTAACTTTTAATGTTACTCAGTAAAAACGTGGCTTAGCCCATCTGCAGATTGCTCTACAAATGAAGTAGTAAACTACTTTGTTTACTTGGAACACCATCTTCCAGGTCTCCATGTTGCACACCCTCACACGCACCCCAAGTCTTCCTGTTTAACAATGTTCAGTGTTTTCTCAATCTCAGCAACATTTAAGGTGTATGGACCTCAACTCCCAGAATCTCTCTGCCAGCATGCCTGGCTGGAGGATTCTGCGAGTTGAAGTCCTTCTTCTTGTGCCATATCCGTCTACGGACATTGGTGATCAGTTTGGCAATCCTGTTTTTATCAAAGCCACACAAAAAAGTGCTGCGGAGCTTTGTCCAAACTGCTCCCTTATATTTTGAAGCCACGATCTTCTTCTTCTGCCTGGACCTCATTTGCCTTCAATCTTTCCCTGGAGGATTAAGGGAAGGATGCCATATTTTTCCAGGTGTCGCATCCCATGCCCAAAATATTCTAACATTCATTTTTTAATGGTTTTGATGATTTCCCTTGGCTTTCCCAGCCGGCTTATCACCACCTCATTTCTGATTTTGTCAACCCAGCTTCCTGTAAATCCACAATTCTTTCACAATGCTTCTAGTCTAGTGATGGCTAACCTTTTTCTAAAGGTGTGCCAAAATTGTGTGTCCACCACCTGTGCATGCACGTGTGACCCCTTGCGCATACGTGCATGATTCTCCCCTCCCCCACATGCAGGAGGGGGGAGTTTTCACCCTCTTCAGGCTTCCGAGGCTTCCCTGAAGCCTGGGGAGGGCGAAAATGGCCTCCCCCAACCCTCCGGAAGGCCAAAAATCAGCATGCGCCGAAGCTGAGGGCTGCAATGCTGGCAAATATGGCTCCATGTGCTACTTGTGGCACGCGTGCCATAGGTTCGCCATCCCAGTTCTAATCTTTTCAAGTGGCTTTCTGTCTGAGACCAACTCTCCACTACGTAGAGCAGGATAGAAAAGATGGAGCATCTGACATAAGCCTAAGACTGATTTTCAGTCAGGCTTATGTCGTGACTGCAGAAGACTTTTTTCAAGGTCTGCACAGGGACAGTATAGGTGGTACCTTGCTCAATAGTAGTAACTGTGAAAGGGATCTTGGAGTCCTAGTGGACAACCATTTAAATATGAGTCAGCCGTGTGCAGCAGCTGCCAAAAAAACCAACACACTTCTAGGCTGTATAAACAGGGGGATAGAATCAAGATCACATGAAGTGTTAATACCACTTTATAAGGCCTTGGTAAGGCCACACTTGGAATACTGCATTCAGTTTTGGTCTCCACCTTGTAAAAAAAATGTGGAGACTCTAGAAAGAGTGCAGAGAAGAGCAACAAAGATAATTAGGGGACTGGAGGCTAAAACATATGAAGAATGGTTGCAGGAACTGGGTATGTCTTGTTTAATGAAAAGAAGGACTAGGAGAGACAGGATAGCATCTTCCGATATCTCAGGGAGGGAAGAAAATGGAGTCAAACTATTCTCCAAGGCACCTGAGGGTAGAACAAGAAGCAATGGGTGGAAACTAATCAAGCAGAGAAGCAACTTAGAACTGAGGAGAAATTTCCTGATAGTGAGAGAAATTAACCAGTGGAGCAACTTGCCTCCAGAAGTTGTGAATGCCCCAACACTGGAAGTGTTTAAGAGGATCTGGATAGCCATTTGTCTGAAATGGTATAGGGTTTCCTGCCTAGGCAGGGGGTAAGACAAGAAGACCTCCAAGGTTCCTTCCAACTCTGCTATTCTATTATTGTATTTTTGAAGTCCACACAAAGTTGTCGGGATTGAGAAAACACTGCCTAATCCTTAGACGCTATTGGCCCAAGGTTGTGCAGGCCCAGAGCCTTGGTGTCGTGTGTGAGCACATCCAGAGGGCACCCAGGTAGGTAGGGAGAGCATGTCAGCCATATGCTTCACTTCATCTGATGAATGTTTGTTTTGTTTCCGGCAGGTCTTCTCAGCTTACAAATTTGCCCTGGCAGCCCAGGACAGGAAGCTGCCGATTGCCATTGTTAACATTGGCCCCACGCGGGCCGATTCCTTGGCTTCTCTAAAGCTGAATTCCCGCTGTGGGGCCTTGCTGCCTTCTATTCTCCTTTGAGTGACCTGGTGGGCATCCAGACAAGTCAAGATTCAAGGGTAACGACGGGGAAACTGTTGGAGTGGGCTGGTTTGAGGTCCAGGGGGCTAGGTTAAATACTACAAAGATAGCCAGAAGGACTGAGTAATCCATGGCCTAGAAATAACTTTGTAGAACATAGAATTATAGGACTGGAAGGAACCTTAGAGCAGGGGTCTCCAACCTCAATAACTTTAAGCCTGGAGGTCTTCAACTCCCAGAATTCCCCAGCTAGCTTTGCTCCCAACCAACCAGCAGCCTGTGAAATCAAGGTAGTAATTCAAGCAGGATTGTGCCAAGGGGAACACGAAAAATCTAGATCTTGTCTTATCTTACTTTGGCTACTAAGCCAGCAGACCATGTAGACTCTCAGCTCCACAGTTCAATGGCATTTTGCCTTTTTAGGACTGAAAATATTATATACTCAAGTGGGCCCGTTAGCCCCCTCAAACCAACCCCTCAAAGAGTCTTCTGCAGCCTCAGATGTCCACAACATTGAACTATGCCTCTCCTGCGAATCAGCTCCACTGTTGTTGTTTTTTTTGAGGGGGAGGGGGCAGACCAAATAAAGGCACCTGTTTCAGATAAATCTTCTCTTCCTTCCTCAGAAGCATAGAAAAGTCACAGGACTCATTTTACTTACCTTGGAAGGAAGGAAGGCTGAGTCAATCTTGAGCCGGTCAGGATCAAACTCCTGGCTGTAGCTTGCAATACCTACATTCTAACCACTGTGCACGATGGATGGATAGATGGAGGGAGAGAGGGAGGGAAGGAAGGAAGGAAATAGCAATAGCACTTATACACTGCTTTATAGTGCTTTACAGACCATTTTGTTTACAGAGTCAGCCTATTGCCCCCAACAATCTTGATCCTTTGAAGGATGGAAGGCTGAGTCAACCTTGAGAAGGTCAAACTCCTGGCAATGGGCAGAATTTGCCTGCAATACTATCTTCTAACCACTGTGCACCATGGAAGGAAGGAGTGAAGGAAGGAAGGAAAATGAACAATAGCAATAGCCTTTAGACATATGTCACTTCACAGTGCTTTACAACCCTCTCTAAGCACTTTACAGGGTCAGCCTCTTGCCCCCAACAATCTGGGTCCTCATTTGACCCACCTCGGCAGGACAGAAAGGCTGAATCAATCTTGAGCCTGGTGAGATTTGAACTGCCGAATTGCAGTCAGCCGGCAGTCAGCAGAGGTAGCCTGCAGTACTGCCTTCTAACCACTGCACCACTGCAGCTAATAAAAGATAAAACCAGAGGTGCTACCTCACCACAGATGAAGGATGTGGGAGAGGAATCCAAGAATAAACGAAAGGAACAAAGTCGGTTTAAACTTAAGCCTTCGACACAAGGCAGCAGGGAAACCTGAACCTTTTGCCATCGGAACTGATTGCCACAAGACCAGCTTTCCCATTTTCAGATCTCCCGATCCTCCCGATCATATGAACTCCATCCCAGCATGAAGCATTGAGTGAGGGAGCCACAATTCTCACTTTCCTTCTCCCACCTCATCTAAGCTTCCTTTTATGTTGTATGATGAAGTGTTATGTACAATACTTAATTTAGTGACACTTTGAAGTTGCAGCGGCAGTGAAAAAAGTGACTTATCCCTGTTTTTCACTTATGACCGTGGCACCATCCCCATGGTCACATGGTCAAAATTCAGACGTTTGGCAGCTGATTCACATTTATGTCGTTTGCTGTGACTTTCTGATGATCAAAAGTCCGGGGCGAAGCCAGATTCACTTTGTAACTGTGTTTACTAACTTAATGACTGCAGTGATTCACTTAATAACATTGCAAGAGAGATTGCCAAATTAGGCAAAACTCACTTTAACAACTGTCTCGTTTGGCAACATGACATTTTGTGTTTCCATTGTGGCTGTTAAGTCCAAAATTGAAATTTGGCATTTATTACTCTAGAAAAGCCTCTGGGATAGGTTCCAAATTTGGGAACTTTTAAGACTTGTGGACTTCAATGGACTTGTGGCTGACTGGGGAATTCTGGAAGTTGAAGTCCACAAGTTTGGACATCCCTGCTCTGGGAGCTCTATCCAATCAAACCAATCAATTTGGCCCACTGACCCAGGCCCAGAAATCTTCCCCTCCCTCCGGAAAAGAACCAGTCAGGGGACCTTGTGAAAGGCTGGCATCAGGATTGCTGGGGTGTTCATGCTTTCTACACACACAGTGATGCAAAACCTGTGGCCAAAACCCCCTCAGGCCAAGGCCTCCCAGGCAACTTTTGAAACCGCTGTGATATTTATCTTGGATGGCTGTCAATCCCTCGGTCCTGGAGAGAACCCGAGTCAGCAAAGAGGCACCGCCTCCCCCACCCCCTTGAGCCTTGCCCTGATTGGGCGCCACCAAAGCCTCCTGTCTTTCATCAGAGCTGGGAAAACTCCCTTTCTGAACTTGGCGATGTGCTTGCAAAGAAAAAGTGCGTGAAGCTTCACGAGAGAGCTCAGACGCTGGCCATGGCGCTCCTCAAAATCCTCGTCCCTCTGCTCATCGGCTTCTGCGCTTACTATTACTACCCACAGGAAAATTTCTCTGCAGGTAAGGAGGGTAGATTTCCCCCCCCCCATGGGGAGGCCAGGCCATTGCTGTGCTTCTGCCTTTTTTCTTTTCTTTTTTAATTACCCTTTTTTTCCATTTAATGGGAAAAGAATGGGCTTCCCTGGAGAGGGGGAAATGTGGGTGAAACTCCTGCATGCAAGATGTGAAGGAGGCGAGCTGGTTTTGGTCTCGCCAGGAGGGCAGCCCATTTGTGGTGTTCCTACAATGGGCTTGGACCTCCACACTAAAGAAAAGGGTTGGGGGTCGCACAACACACCCCAAATCCAGCATTGAGGCAGACGTCATCCATCTCTTTAAGCCCATTGCCTGGACACCACTGATGAGCACATGCGAACATCCCTTTCTTCCTCTGTGTGATTTTCTCTGCACCCTCTCGTGCGCCCTATTATTCAGAAAATCTCCCCCCCCCCCCAAGGGGAAACGGCACGTTGGATAATCTCCAGATTTCAGATTGGGAAGGGGATGTGGGTTTCAGGAAGTAGAAAAGGGCAGGATGGAGATCAGGAAGGCTGTCAGAAGTCCTGGAAGCATCAGCTTTGCATTTCAGCTACATCCAAGCTCTCGTGGCAAATGGTGCCACACACTGGATTCTCTGCTCACACAGTCCTGTTGCAAGAAAAGGAATCCATTAGCAAATGGTGGTGCCTTTCAACAGATGGAATCTATTGCCCAGGGCTGGGCAGCCAGCTTTCATCCCTGTCCCAGATACCTGGATGGGTCACCTCAGAGGAAGAGACGGGGAGCTGCTTTGGGGGCTTGAGGTTGAGCCGACCTCTGCCCAGCCCCAGGGCACCTGGGTGAGCCCCCATCCTCCACCTACCCCGAAGCAGCAGCACTGATGGAGTTTGAAGTGGCTGCAGGGCACCTTGGCAGTTCTGCAATCCCTTACCTGCAATTCTCACCCACCTGGCGGGAGGCTGAGCATCCCTGATAGTAAGTGTAGCTGGTGGCCAGACATATTCTACTTAGGTGGCAGTTAGGAGAATGTAGAAAGACCCAGGTTGAGGTGGGCAATGCACCGGCCAGGAGGAATTCTGGGAGTTGAAGTCAAAGTCTCTGAAGTTGAGAAATTCTGCCCTCCCCCCTTGCAGGAGCAAATTGCAGAAAATGGTGCTGGGGAATCCTGGGGGCTGAAGTCCATAGATCTTTAAACTTGGCTGGGTTGGGAAATTCAGGCAGTGCAGAATCTGGGGAATGAACTTGGGGGGAGAGATGGGGGGGGAGTAGAATTTGGGGCTGAGAAAAGATGCAATTAGCCCAAGAAGGAAAGAACCAAGTGGGGAGAACCAGACAATCCGCTTTCTCCACCGAAACCTGAAAAGCCCCATTAAATCCCACCCACCGAGAAGGAATTTCTCTGCCATCAGCTGGTTCCACAAATAATTAGTTTAGGGGGGTGGGCTGCCCTGCTCCTATTGACAACTGAAGATCCCCCCTCAGTTTGGAGGGCTGTTTGTTCTCCTTCGGGGCGGGGTGTGTGTAACTTTTCTCCATGCCAAAATGCCCCCCTCCCTCCCTACTTCTCTGGCCAAGCCGCGGAGCATGGGAGGTGGATGCTCGCTGGGCTCTTGGTTGCTTCGCTTCGACGTGGGTTACCAAAGGGTGGTGGGGGGAGCAGCAGACCGCTGGCATCTCCCGAATGACCTGTGTCCCCGATGAACGGGGGGGGGAGGGAGGGGCGCTCTTGGAAGCGAAGCCTTTCGTTGGAATTTGCCCCGAGAGAGAGAAGAGGCGGCTTGATGGGGCTCTGGTGGGGAATCGAGTAAGGGTCCAACGGAAGGGGGAGGAGGATAATGCTGTCACCCCTCCCCGACCCCTTATTTGCTCCTTTATTCACTTTCCTGCCCAAGGAGTGGCTTTCAGAAGTGCGCCCATTAGAACCGTCCCTTTAGACGACACACCCAATTGAATAAAAAGAGGAAATGTAAACTGCTTCCAATAAGTGTTTGAAGCGGTGAAGCTTGAAGGAAAACTCAGAAAATTCACAGAAGGGAACACAGAACAATACAAGAGGGCTGGAAGGGACCTCGGAGGTCTTCTAGTCCATCCCCGCTGTTCAAGGCAGGGAGGTCCACGCGTGGGGCCGTGGATCTCTTCCCTTAGTTAAAGACCTTCGGCCAGCCTCGTTTTCCTGGCAGCGACATCCACGGGCCGTCTCCTCTTCTGCCCGCAGAGATGGTGCGTGGGATGCGCGTGTTGGTGACGGGTTCCAGTTCGGGCATCGGGGAGCAAATGGCCTACGAGTTTGCACGGATGGGCGCCCACCTGGTGCTGACCGCCCGGAGGGAGGAGCAACTGCGGAAGGTAAGCGAAGAGACCCAACCTCGGTTACAGGAAACCGAATGTCACGAAACAGGCAGGGTGGGGGCTTATAATAAGCATGAAAGTTAATCCTGCTGCCATCAACTGCTCTTGACCCCCCCAAGGTGATTTTAAAAAAAGACGGTAGCCACGCATCTTGACTTTTGTTGTTGTTAAAGATTAGTAGAGATTCTTTTATTTCTATTTTATTTTTTGTTAGAATTTTTCAAAAAGCATGCAAAATTAAAAGATTTTTAAAAATTTATGTGGGGGAAAAATTAAAAAAAAATTAAAAAGAAAACATAGAATCATGATTCCTGCCCTCTTTTCTATTACATAGTTGCCATCTAAATTCTTTCACCTTCCTGTTTAACTTACTTTTTAAATCCCCAATCCATAAATCATCCGTTTTGTCTTTGTCTTTCAACAAATATCCATGTAAAGTTTCCAGTCTTTCAAAAAAGCCTTTCTTTGATCAAACTAGTCAGTTTCATTTTTTCCACAAGTTTTCTCATCAATATTACAAGTCATATTTCCTGTTTCATTTCATTATTCCTTTATCTTTGTGTATGCAATAATCTCGGCGCAGTTATCATAGATACAATATGAAATTTACAATATGTAAATTTCTGACACTTATTTTCTAATTCATTGTCCATAAAACCCCATTAAAACGATTCTCGTTCCATCCTAATATTAAGATTAGGATTAGGATCGCACAGGTTAGGTCTCCTCCGGATTCCATCTGCCAGCCAATGTCGGCTGGCGACTCCCCGGGGGAGAGCCTTCTCTGTTGCAGCTCCGGCCCTCCGGAACGAGCTCCCTGTTGAGATCCGGACCCTTACTACCCTCCAGGCCTTCCGCAAAGCCACCAAGTCCTGGCTCTTCCAGCAGGCTGGGAGGAGCTGAGAAGCATCTACCTCCACAGAAATTGTGAATGTTGGTTTTGTTTTTAATATGCTGTCTTTGTCTCGTTCCCCCCTTTCCCTTGTCTTTTGTGAGCCTCCTGGAGTCCTCCGGGAGTGGGCTGCATACAAGACAAATAAATAAATAAATAAATAAATAAATAAATAAATAAATAAATAAATAAATAAGTAAGTAAGTAAGTAAGTAAGTAAGTAAGTAAGTAAGTAAGTAAGTAAGTAAATAAATAAATAAATAAATAAATAAATAAATAAATAAATAAATAAATAAATAAATAAATAAGATTCACAGAGATTCAAGCGCAGTGTCATGGCCACCATTGTGACTTTTTCAACCAAACACCAGTTCTTGCGAGTCCTTTCCAACCCTTTGCTGCCTTTTTCCCTTCCTCTTCAGGTGGTGAAGAAGTGCCAGGACCTGGGTGCCAGTTCTGCCCACTATGTGGTTGCAGACATGGGCAACCTGACCGCTGCCCAAATGGTGGTGGAAGAAACTAAGGCCAAGTTGGGTAAAGACGACTTTCTCCATTTCACCCAGGACCAACCCTTGTGACTCCTGGGGTGGGATGGGGTGGGGTGGGGTGGGGTGGGGGGAGAGACAGATTGAGGAATTGGATCTCAGAGGGGGTATTCAGCCGGTTCAGACAGGCTTGCCCAAAAGGATAGTGGAAATCGTGAGTGGATCCGCTTGCTTGCCCTGGCTCTATGCTGTCCTACTTAAGCATGTTTTCAAGCCGCGTGCATGGGTGCAAGCCACGTGTGCGATCAAAGTGCATTCTAACCACTGGGCCATCAGGCCTCCTTGCATTCCAGAGGGATGAATTTAATGACAATAAAGTGAGCAGGAAAAGCAAGGATGGCCAGCAGTGGGGGGAGGGTGCTCATTCCTGTCCTGGAGGATCAACCATTTTGGCTCCTGGCCTTACAGAGGCCCAAGATACCTCAATATCTAGCCCTGTGCCGGCCTGGCTGGCCAACCTTCACCTGCACTAGGCTCCTTCCAGTGCTGACCTGTGATGTCAGGATACAGCCCCTTTGCAGACCTCTGTGTGCCCATGCTGGAAGACACCCTCCACGGATGGCAGCAGGCCAGCACCAGAAAAAGGTCAGTTTGCCCCTTGTGCCCTGAATGCTCTCTGTACTTCGCTCCCCCAGGAGGCCTCGACCAACTAGTCCTGAACCACGTTGGGGGAAGCTCCTTTGGTCCCTTCAAAGGAGAAATTGAGCCTGTGATCAAGTCGATGACGGTGAACTTCTTCAGCTACGCCCAGATGACCATCTCTGCCATGGATCTTCTGCTGGAATCTAAGGGGAACATTGTAGTCGTCTCCTCCATGAGTGGTAGGCACCGCAATCCTCACACAGGGCTGGCATATGGATGATGCCGCAGTGGAGCATTCGTTTGTGCTGACGGAGGGACTCTCCTGCATGTGACCCTACCAGTTCTCAGTTTGATGACAGAGGATTTGCTTCCAGGTGTCATCCCAGCACCAGCCCCTCCATTTCCCCATCCCTTTCTCTCCTTGCATCCCGTTCTTCCTTGTATTCCTTCTTATACTCACATTCATTCATTGCCTCTTATTCCCCAGATTTCTGGTCTCTTTCTTCCTGATGATCTCATCCACTCCATCCAACCATCATTTCTCAATCAAGTCGTTCCATTTAATTAATCAATCAATCAACAAACAAACCAATCAGAATAGATGATCATATTTCACTCTTGGTTTTTATCTGCCCTTCTCATTGTAAGCGCTGTAACTGACTTTCTTCTCCAGAAGACAGCTACAATAAGCAGGCTTTAACTGGCTGCACATCACCTTTGGGGTTGGGTTTCTTTGCAATGCAGAGATGCAATCAGCTCATGCACAAGCCATTAGCTATGTTCTACCCACACATCCCCGTCAAGTCAAAGTGACAGGTATTGGTCACTTAGCAACTGTTACAATATAGACCTACCTTGAAGGTCGTTGCCACTTGGATTCAAAGTTCCAACGGTCACCTGACTGCATTTGACAAGAGTTTTGCCAAAAACGGGCACTTCTAGTTTTCTCCAAAACCATGCCCATAGTAAAGCGTTGGTTTGCTGAATGACTGCTGCAAAAAAAAAAAAAAAAAGGATTGCAAAATCAACCTGATATTTACAGTCATGGTGGGCACTGGGCGGGCTCCAGAGACTACTTGTATTAAAGTAGATGTGGAAGGGCATTGAAAGAATTGCAAGAGTGGAAGAAGAACCCAGCAGAGATTATGCTACCTGAGACTTCTCAGGAAACAATAACTGAATGGAAAACTGCTGGTGACCGTCTAATGCTGCACCATAGAGAGTATTTTAACTCGTGACCCGACAATTGCGCGATAGACATATGCGTGCCAACAAAATAGCGCCGATTAAAACTCGACATCAGAATTGCGCCCACAAATTCGCGACATCAAAATTGCGCCAACAAAAGCGCGATGTCAAGCACAATAAAATAAAATAAAAATTAGGGTTAGGGCTAGGGTTAGGGTTAGGGTTAGGGTTATAACGTACGTATATGCGTCCCACTATGTTAAAGGCCCAGCACACTCACTGGGCTGTCTATAGTTTGTTGATGACGCGATTTTGTCGTCGCTCATTTGTTGTCACAAAATCGCTAAAAATCAATTAGCGATGTTGACGTCACGGTTTTGTCGGCGCGCATATGTCTATCGTGCATTTGTTGGTGAACCATTTTAACTAACTCTGCCTGTGTAGGGTTTGCCAATTGCACAGTGGCAGATAGGACAGTGCTCCGGAGGGTTAACTTCATTGCCCAGAGGATCATGGGTTGCCCCCTCCCCACTTTGGAAGAGCTTTATAGCACCTGCTGCCTTAAGAAAGTTCAAAACATTCTCAAAGATCCATCTCCTCCTGGGCACCCTTTTTTGGAACTATTACCATCTGGCACATGGTACAGGATAATAAAAACAAGAACAATCAGGCAGAAAAACAGCTTTTATCTCAGGGCAGTAACTGTACTGAACTCAATTGCATAGTGCAATATTAATGCAATATCAGGGTTTTTTAGTTCAATTGTATAGCATGTGAAGGATGCGTGTTTGTGTTTTATTTTTATAGTTATAATGTACACTGAATATGGCACTTAATTTCCTTGTACAAGGTGCAAATGACAATAAACTAAACTAAACTAAACATATGATTGGGGAGAGAGATTGAGGGAAGGGAGAGAAGGAACAGACAGTGGGAGCAAACCATTTCTCTGTCCACACCAACCTCTCCCTCCCAGGACGTGTCCCAGGCCCCTTCAGTGTCTCCTACTCAACAGCCAAGTTTGCTGTGGAAGGATTCTTCACCTCGCTGCGTACTGAGTTGCGCCTGCGGAACATGGACCTGCCCATCACTGTGGCTGTGCTAGGCTACATCGACACTGGTGAGTGACACGTCGAAACCCTCCTTGCCCAAATCCAGCACCCTCCTCTCGGGATGACCACTCAACTTTTTCCTCCTTTCTGCAGAAATGGCTGTGAAGACGGTGGGAAACAAAATCACCCAGAGGCCGAGCCCCAAAGAAGATTGTGCCCGGCAGATTGTGAGGGGCGGAGTGTTGCGTTACCGTGAGGTCTTCTATCCTTACTTGGCGCTGAAGCCTACCCTGATCTACAAAGAGCTGCTGCCCGAACTTTTGGACCAAGTCATAGGTTACGGCTACAGGCTGGAGAACATCCTCTAAAACTCGCCATCCATGTCTCCCAAAGATCGGGACTGTTATGTAAGCTCCCTGTTGGGAGAGCGAGTATGTTCAGAGAAGCGTTGTGAGAGTTGTGTTGGAGAACACACAAACCAGCATACAGAGACACCACAGTTTAAATAAGCTTTTACTTTTGTGGAAATAGAGGAATCAGAGTCCATCAAACAGTCCAAGTCATATACGGATAAGAGTCAGTCATCAGTGTCTTTCATTTAAGGGATAATCCAAATAACATAGTCCATAAACATACAAACAGTCCGGTACTCAAAGTAGCATTATCTGTAATCAGTGATTGGATCAATTTAACTAATGATAGGATACTTAATATTGAGGGACATGACTTGGTATATGGCTGGCATGCTTACCTGTTATATAACAAAAAGTGGACAAAAATTTTAAAAGTCATATTTTAAGGAATGCTTTATTGCGGGTTTGGGAAAAATATCAATACAAATTAAATGACAAGATACCCATGTGGGCCATTCCTAGACATGCAATAGAAAATATGAACATAGCACAAAAACAGGATAGAATTACTTACAGACAGCTTTTTACCCTGGAAAGGGGGGGTATTACAACTAAAACCCTTAGATGTATTAAAAGAGGAAAGAGTAATTCAAACATGGTTCCAGTATGGGCAGTTACAGGCCAGGTGGAAAATAGATCAAAAAATTGGTTTTATCCAAGTTGAGGATAATCTATTTAAACAAATAAGAGATCAAAGTTTAATGCATATAAAGAGGATATACAATGTATTAGTACAGATGGATTCCGAAACAGAATTAGTTAAAGATTGTATGATAAAGTGGGCTCAAAATATTGAAGAATTGAAGAACCAATAATGTTGGATACATGGGAAAGAATTTGGGTAAGAAATGTGAAATTTACACAAGCCCAAAACCTGAGAGAAAATGTTTACAAGATGTTCTATAGATGGCATTTAGATCCTAAAAAGTTGGCTTCTATGTATTCGAATTTACAACCCAAATGTTGGAGATGTGGTTCTCTTGATGCTACATATTTCCATATATGGTGGACTTGCCGAAAGGTTAAGGCATTTTGGATAAAAATATGGTGGATTATACAAAATATTCTTAAAAAAAGGATAAAGTTTATTCCTCAGTTATTTTTGTTAGGTATAATTACTGACTGCACAGCGGTAGAGGTTAACTTGATTTTGCATTTAATAACGGCAGCAAGACTGTTGGTGGCGCAATACTGGAAGAAGGAAGACTTGCCTACAATCCAAGAATGGACATTGAAAGTCACAAATTTAGCCGAGATGGCTAAAATATCTGCATATCTTAAAGACAACTCAAATGAGAGATATAAACGAGACTGGAAAAAATGGATCAATTATATACAAAATAAAGACGGGACTAAGAAATTCCAGATAGCCTATGCTTAAGATCAGGAATGATTTAAATTGTTTAAAGTTAGTTTAGCCAGGAGGAGCTAAGTTCAATGCAAAGATGTTATTAATTTCTTATTCTTTTTTTCTCAATATATCTTAGACTGTGTTTGTTAAATATCTATACCATGTACGGGTTCTGGGAAGTCGTGGGGGGGGGGGGTAGGTTGTGGGGGCTCGGGGGGGAGGGCGGGAGGGGGAAAATATATTAGGCCTGACGAGGGAGGGTAGATTTTAAAGTAATATGATTGCATATGTATACTGTCTTCTCTTACAACATGATATTGTCTATGTAATAGTATACATGTGATTATATGTTATGAAAATGGAAAATAAAAGGTAATTGGCAAAAAAAAAAATCCATACAAACAGTCCGGTACTCAAAGTTTGCTAGCAGTTGCAAAACTTACAATAGCTCACGGCACTTTCTAACATCCAGCTTCCAAAAAACACTCAGATCAGATCAGCCCAGCATCTAATAAACAGAAAGCTAACAGTAATTCTGGCTCCCTCTTATGGCCAATTGAGAAAAACAGCAACCAATCACATTTTACAGTATGATTTAAAGAAAACATTCACGTAGCATCTTCCCATACACGAAAAGGCATCTTGGGTTCAGTTTGGCCACGCTTTCTGGGCCTGAAAGATAGCAATAGCAATAGCCCTTGGACTTCTGTACCGCTTCACAATGCTTTACAGCCCTCTCTAAATTGTTTGCAGAATCATCCTCTTGCCCGCAACAATCTGGGTCCTCATTTTACTGACCTTGGAAGGATGGAAGGCTGAGTCAACCTCGAGCCGGTCAGAATTGAACTCTTGACACTGGGCAGTCACCTGCAATTCTGCATTCTAACCACTATGCAACAAGGAAGGAAGGAAGGAAGGAAGGAAGGAAGGAAGGAAGGAAGGAAGGAAGGAAGGAAGGAAGGAAGGAGAAGAAGAGCAATACCACTTAGACTTGTATCGCTCCACAGTGCTTCACCATCCTCTCTAAGTGGTTTCCAGAGTCAGCCTCTCACCCCCAACAATCTGGGTCCTCATTTTACTTACCTCGGAAGGATGGAGGGCTGAGTCAACCTTGAGCCGGTCAGGATCAAACTCCTGGCTGTAGCTTGCAATACCTGCATTCTAACCACTGTGCACGATGGATGGATAGATGGAGGGATAGATGGAGGGAGGGAAGGAAGGAAGGAAATAGCAATAGCACTTATACACTGCTTTACAGTGCTTTGCAGACCATTTTGTTTACAGAGTCAGCCTATTGCCCCCAACAATCTTGATCCTTTGAAGGATGGAAGGCTGAGTCAACCTTGAGAAGGTCGAACTCCTGGCAGTGGGCAGAATATGCCTGCAATACTATCTTCTAACCACTGTGCACCATGGAAGGAAGGAGTGAAGGAAGGAAGGAAAATGAACAATAGCAATAGCCTTTAGACATATGTCACTTCACAGTGCTTTACAACCCTCTCTAAGCACTTTACAGGGTCAGCCTCTTGCCCCCAACAATCTGGGTCCTCATTTGACCCACCTCGGCAGGACAGAAAGGCTGAGTCAATCTTGAGCCTGGTGAGATTCGAACTGCCGAATTGCAGGCAGCCGGCAGTCAGCAGAGGTAGCCTGCAGTATTGCCTTCTAACCACTGCACCACTGCAGCTAATAAAATATAAAACCGATAAAGATTCCTGCTGGGCGTCGCGCCGGAGCGAGCTGCCGACAGATCCTCTGTTCGGTTCGCCCGGTCTTTGCACGAGCGTGGCCGTAATAGGCAAGGTCCCTTCGAGTTGCGAGGACCTGTGGAGAGGGGAAGCGTCGGAGCAGTGGAGGGAGAAAGGCGATCTCCCCCCACAAAGCGAGAAGCTCCCTCAGAGCGCGTGCAAAAGAGGTCGGCTGATTAATGGCCGACCAGAAGACGTGGCTGCCAGCCTTCAACAAGGAAGGGAGAGACAGCTGCAGGGAACGTTGCGGATTGAATGACGGCAAATGTAAGATCTTGACTTAAAAGCCTAAATCTGAAGGGATAAACAACTTAACTGTAATAAGTACAGATACGTGTGTGGGCGCATTTGGTTGAAGCGGCTAGTAAAGACGAACAGGAAAGATTTGAGAGAGCCGAGTGACGGAGCGGATAGAGAAAGACCGAGACTTTGGATTATTTAAATTATTTAAATCGGGAGGATTAACGGAGGACGAGACGGAGGAGAGAAAGACAGTCAGTTGGATCTGCCCCCTTCGTGGGAAAAAGGGGGAAAAGCCTATGAGCCACGAGGGTTTGAACCAGCTTTAAAACTTTGAGAGCGCGGTGCCATATTACAGCCAGAGACAACAGAAGGACAACATTATACTGACAACAGGAAGTGATTGATGGGTGAGCTCTAAAATACTTTCAGAAACTCTGGCCTCTCCCATCTCTTGTCTCTTCACGCTGAAACATTTCCCCCCTAGCTAGTAAACGCCTCCCAGATATTGCAGAATTAATTGATTCTATGTTGGATAGCCCTGCTCTAGTGTAACTATCTTGCATGTCCTCCAGGCACTGTATAATTACTCAAGCGGCAACCAGAAGGTACCAAATTTACAGTTTAAAGGGGGAGAACTGAATTAACGTAAATGGCAACGAGAACAGTAACTTTAACCAAAGGGAGTAAAAAGCAAACGCCTTTATCTACCCCGGTGAGGGAAAAGTCACCTGAGGGCAGGCAAATGGGAGACAAGACAGCCCCAGCTCCACAAGGCCAGGAGGTAACAATGGACTCTTTACAGGAGGCAATACTGAAGATGAGCGAAAATGTCACCAAAGGTCTGGAGGGAGTAAAGAATGAAATGCATGAAGTTAAGAATAATATGGGAAAGATTGAGGAGCGTATAGGGGCGATACAAGCAGCGCTGTCGAAAAATGAACAGGAAATTCAAAATGTTAAGGAGAGAATGAGAGTAGCGGAAAAAAGGATAGACAAAGTAGAGGATAAACTGGAATCTATAAACTCAAACCTGGAGGAGGCCATCCTTCACCTAGAATTAGAGCGATCAGCATACTATCTGAGACTACAAAACGTGGAGGAAGCAAGAGACGAAGACCTCCGGGAGCTGATTGGAGAAATTCTGGGACTAGTCCTTGACAGGCCGAAAAATGAGGTCATTAACGAACTGGACGAAGTCTATAGAATTAATACAAGCTTCGCGAGACGCCATCGACTTCCGAGGGAGATACATGTGAGGGTGTTGAGAAGACAACTAAGAGAGGACATTCTAAGCACAATAAGAGGGGACTCACTAACGTATAAGGGTAAAGAAATCCTCATTTTAAAGCAGATTCCCCGGAGAGTCAGAGAGAAGAGAAGGAAATACAACTTCCTCTCCTCACAATTAAACAGACACAGAATCCAGTTCCGATGGCTTCTTCCAGAAGGATTGTTAATAACATGGAGGGAAAAGAAGTACCGGATAGACACTTTGGAGAAAGCTCAAGAATTCCAGGAGCTCTTACTAGCAGATGAAGAGAGGTTTAACAAAGAAGGAACCTTAAGATAGGAGGACTCTATAACTGCAACTCAGCGGGAGGGGCGAGAGACGGGAGAGGTCAGGGAGCGAGAGAGATATGGCAGAGAAGATTCAAGAGCAAGGTCACCAATTGAGACAAGGTCTAAAGGTGCCAGCAAAGCGAACAACTTGTAAAGGAACGGGGGAATGGGAAACGAATGTACTGTCAGCTAATATAAATGGTCTTAACATAACTTCCAAAAGAAAACGTGTACTGTTGGATCTAATGAAACAAAAGCTAGATGTAATTTGTCTTCAGGAAACCCATATTAAAGAGAAATATAATAATCTGTTAAACTGTCCAAAATTAGGTAAATTTTTTTGTTCGTCAGCACAAACTAGAAAAAGGGGAATTGTGATGTATATAAAGGAATGGTTGAACCCCAAATTAATACATGCAGACAAAGAGGGTAGAGTATTAATGGTGGAGATAATGAATGGTGGGAAAAAAAATTTACTAGTTGGAATTTATGCTCCAAACCAAAAACAAGAAAGATTTTATATAAATCTATACAAGAAGATAAATGAAATAAAGTGGCAAAATATATGTATTCTAGGGGATTTCAATGCAATAGTAGACGGCAAAATGGATTATAAGGGTATACACAAGAAAAGTACAAGAAGGAAATTACCGACTGCCTATGCAAATATGGTGAAGGAATTAGACCTTTATGATGTCTGGCGAACAATGAATGACAAGATACAACAGTACACGTTTTATTCTCAACCACATAATTCATGGTCCCGTATCGATATGGTCTGGTCAAACCCGGAACTACTCATGGATACTGTAAACATTGAAATAACAACGAACAAGTGGGCCGACCACCACCCAGTCTTATGGAAATGGAAAGGGAAGTCAAGGACCAAAGCTAGGTGGACATTAAACCAAAACATATTACAAGAGAAGCAATTCGTACAACAAATAGAAAAGGAACTGGGCTACTTTTTCAAAGAAAACGGTAAAGAGCAGACTTCAATACAAAACGTCTGGGACACGATGAAGGCAGTTGTGAGGGGAATATCAATAGCCTATCTAATAAGAAGAAACAAAATGTATAGGGGAAAACTTAATACATTGAACAAAGAATTAAGAGAGACAGAATTGCTGATTCAGAAAGACCCAGACAATAGCAGGTACAGGGAAAGAGGAGAGTTAATCAAACACCAAATAAATTTGATCTCGCAAGAGGAAGTAGCACAAAATATTAAGAGAATGAAACAGAACTATTTTGAACATGCAAATAAAACTGGGAGATGGCTGGCCCACAAAATAAGAAAAGAGGAGGTCAAAAGAATTATTAAACAATTATGTGACGAGGAGGGGAATCTGAAACAGGAAATAGGGGAAAAGAAAAAGATTGTACAGAATTACTATAAGAAATTATATAAACCGGACGAAATCAATAAACAAGACACTAGAAAATACCTAATAAAGCAGAAACTTCCAGTCTTGCCGGAGGAGATGAGAGAGATGCTTGATAAGGAAATCACACAAGAAGAACTGAAAAAGGCCATTCAAAAACAAAAAAACAACAAAACTCCTGGTCCGGATGGGCTTCCATCGGAAATATACAAAAAACTTCAAAACGTCGTAGAAGACAAATTATTAGAACTATTTAATGAGGCACTACAAAATGGTAAGGTCCCAAAATCATGGGAGGAAGCTTACATCACCCTAATACCAAAGGAAGAGGCGGATAGTAGTAAGATTCAGAACTATAGACCTATATCTCTGATTTATAAAATTTTTACATCAATATTGGCGGAAAGGCTAAAAATAATATTAAACCAAAGTATCCATCCGGATCAAAACGGCTTTCTCCCAAAAAGACATATTCGGTACAATACAAGAATGATAATCAATACCTTGGAATTCTACGAAACAAGATCCGAGAAACAAGTAGCTTTAATTTTTGTTGATGCCCAGAAAGCTTTTGATAACTTAGATTGGAACTTCTTAATCACACAATTAAAAATGATGAAATTTGGCGATAATTTTATAAAGATCATAGAAGCTATATATTCACAGCAATCTGCAAACATCATAATTAATGGAGAATTAACAGAGAGGGTACAAATTGGAAAAGGTGTTAGACAAGGGTGTCCGCTCTCCCCATTACTATTTATTATGTCCTTAGAAGTTCTCCTAAGTCGGATAAGATTAAACCAGGAAATTAGGGGGTTGACTATAAAAAAAGAACAATATAAAACACAGGCCTTCGCGGACGACATGGTCTTTATCGTGGAAGATCCACTAATCTCAGGACCGTATTTGATGAAGGATATTGAGAACTTTGGGCAAGTGGCCGGATTAAAAATAAATAAGGAAAAAACTAAAATGATTATAAAGAACTTTCCCAAAAATCAGATTGGAGAACTAGAGAAAATAATGGAAATAAAGGTAACAAAAAAAATTAAATACTTAGGGATCTGGCTGACTGCAAAATGCTCTTCCATAAAAGAAGATAACTATGATAAACTATTACAAAATATCCAAAAAGATTTTAAAAACTGGTTGAAACTACAAATATCATTGATGGGAAGAGTCGCAGTAATCAAGATGAATGTTTTGCCAAAAATCCTCTACCTATTTCAAACGGCACCGGTCAAATTAGGGGAAAAATTCTATAATGATTTAGATAAAATGGTACGAAATTTTGTATGGAATGGTAAAAAGCCCAGGATAAAATATAAACATCTTCAGGATAAAAGAGCACAAGGGGGAATGGGCCTACCGGAGTGGAAAACATATCATCAAGCAGCAATAACTATGTGGACAAAAGAGTGGGTAATGTTAGCCAACAAAAGAATCTTAACGATAGAGGGCCATGACTTGCAATATGGGTGGCACAACTACCTATGGTGCGAGGAAAATAAAGTCCACAATTATTTTAGTAGACACCATTTAAGAGGGGTATTAATCAAAAACTGGCTGGAAATCAGAAGGAAATTTTACACCCAACTTCCCAAATGGATATCTCCGACGGAAGCCCTGATATACCCGAATTTGATAAACTTTGATAAAATTGTTATTTACCAACAGTTGCTAGATGATCAAAATAGACTAAACCCTAGGGAAAATTTGGCTGAAAGGGGAATAAACATTGATTGGTCAAAATAAACATAGATTAGACTTAGCACAATTTGGCTTCCAGAACAAGGACCAGGAACTGGACAAAATTTTAATTGGACCAGATGAGAAAGTAATCTCGAAATTATACAACTGCTTCCTGATTCGAAAAATGGAAGCAGAAAGAGTAAAAGAAGTCATGGTAACCTGGGCCCAAAATATCGGCCACACGATAGATCTAGATGATTGGGAAAGGGTTTGGGAGTGGAATTTGAAATTGACAAAATCAATGGCCTATAAAGAAAATATATACAAAATGTTCTACCGCTGGCATCTTCCTCCGACAAGACTGGCAAAAATCTCCCCAAAAGTATCGGCCAAATGCTGGAAATGTAAAACAACGCTGGGCACGTACTACCACATGTGGTGGACGTGTCCGGTTGCTAAAACATATTGGAAGCAAATACTAAGATGGCTGAACGGAATCTTGTCAATGAAATTATGTCTTAACCCGGAAACCTTCCTATTAGGGATAACAGATCAAAAAATATGTAAAATCAATCAATACCTTCTCGTCCATATTTTGACAGCGGCAAGGATTGCTTACGCACAGTGCTGGAAGAGTGAAAATGCCCCCACCAGTACTATGGTGATGAATAAAATCTTAGAATTAGCAGAAATGAACAAATTGACGATGCAGATTAACGATAAAGAAGATACAGACTTTTATAAAGTCTGGGAGAAATTGTACAAATGGCTTGATAAGACAGTGAAGATTTAGACATAAAAGGAGATAGCTGACTAACTTAACACGATTCAAGCAACAATCCTAACGAACAACATACAAAAACTAAGAGATAAGTGAGAGGAGAAAAGTATTAGAGGTGAGGATTCACCGTTGACCAACTCTGCTAGACCACGACGTCGGGAAAACTTGAAAAGCTGATAGGTAATCCGTTACAACTACCTGCATGGAATTAGCAACCAAGTTTTATTCTAGGTAAGGCGAGATGAGCAAGGGGAGATGAAAATAATTCTTCATCTTGCATCTTGTAAAGCTTGCCTTTTTTAAATAAGGAAAGGAAAGAGAACCGGGTCGTCCTCAGTAGAGGAAAATATGTAAATGCAACAAAGGTTAGATTGGAGGGAGGGAGGGGTAGTAGGAAAGACAGGATGGAGAGGAGAAAGGAGAGGAACAGGAAAAAGGGAAAGGCAGAAGAAGAGGGGGAAGGTTAAAAAGGAGGAAGAGAAAGGAGAGAAGGGAAGGGAGAGGTGGAAAGAAGGAAGGAGAGAAGAAAGAGGGATAGGAAGGAGGGAGGGAAGAAGGCAGGGAAGCAAGGAGGGAAAGAGGGAGGGAAGGAAGGAGAGAAGGAAAGTAGATAGGAAGGAGGGAAGGAGGGAAGAAAGGAGGGAACTTAAGAGAAGAGAAAAGAAGGAGGGAAGGAGGAAAGGAGGGAGGGAAGATACGAGAGAAGGAGGGGGGAAGAAGAGAGGAAAGGGAAGGGGAAGGAAAGGAGGAAAGGAAAAGAAAGGAGGGAAGGAAGGAGGGAAGGAGAGAAGGAGGGAGGGAAGGAAGGGGAGTGGGAAAGAAGAAACAAGGGAAGGAAAGAGGGAGGGAGGGAAGAAGATACCTAACCTTTGATGTCTATAATGATTTTGATATTATGGGAATGTCTTGAAACGCAGTCAAATGTAAAGCGAAACAGTGGATGTTATATTGTCTTTTACCAGTTATTGGTTGTTGTATTTTTCTTTTACTAATAAAAAAAGATAAAACCAGAGGTGCTACCTCACCACAGATGAAGGGTGTGGGAGAGGAATCCAAGAATAAACGAAAGGAACAAAGTCGGCTTAAACTTAAGCCTTCCACACAAGGCAGCAGGAAAACCTGAACCTTTTGCCATCGGAACTGATTGCCACAAGACCAGCTTTCCCACTTTCAGGTCTCACGATCCTCCCGATCATATGAACTCCATCCCAGCATGAAGCATTGAATGAGGGAGCCTCAATTCTCACATTTTCCTTCTCCCACCTCATCTAAGTTTCCTTTTATGTTGTATGATGAAGTGTTATGTACAATACTTAATTTAGTGACTTCCTGGGGGCGGAGCCTGTCGCCGAAGAGGGCTCAACGGAGCTCCTCTCAGAGATCTGGTCTGTATATCTAAATAAGATCATAGATATCACCCCTTTTTGGCTAAGAAAGGGGCAGGGAGTAGCTCTGTGGCTAGGGTCTATTCGTAATTCACAGCCTTTTTCTTTTTTTTGGCTGTGGACAGAGATTAGATCCAGCGTAAGCGGAGCCTTTATCTCCAGCCAGTTCTTCTCAGCTGCTTTTTTTTGCAGCCCTAGACAGGCGACCCCCCCCCCCCCAGGACAAAGCAAAGTTGTTTGAAGCTAGGATTAATACGGGCGGGTCCCACCCCTGTGAGATTTATGCTTTTATTACTATCTTAAACACCAGCCTCATTTGTCCTAGAGGCTTCTTTGTTTAAACGGACTTCAAAATGGCGATTTCTCTCCGTTGGTGACTGATAGGGGATGTACTTAGCCGGCTTTACCTTCCTGCAGACCGCTCCTTAACAAAATAATTTTTTTTTGGAAACAGAGGGGAGCGAGAGCGCTGTTTATTTGTTTATTTATAATGGCACCCAGGTCAAAAGCGAAGCGTCTCTCTACGAATGTGCTTAAAGAATCTACGAATGAATTTAAAGAATCTACTATGGAATCGCAGCCCTTGTCTCCTACGCCCTCTACTGGAGAATTCTTAACACAGGAATTTTTCTTTCAAATGTTTAATGATTTTAAACAAGAAATCAAAGAATTTGTATTGGAGCTATATGGTAATTTAAAGTCTAAAATTGCCCAAATGAAGGCGAATACGTTTGTAGCCGTGTCTGCCTTGTCAGATTATACCGCTGAAATAGAGAATAAATTGGAAAGCTTGGAGGAGGCTAATTCTAATTTGACTACTAATATCCAAACATTACAACAAAAAATTAGAGATACCCAAGAACAGCTTGTTATGATAAACTTTAACAAGAAGGCATTTGCAATAAGAGTCAGAGGATTCCGCGAAAAGGAGCGAGAGAATCTGAAACAGACCTTTGTTGAAGCCTTCAGCCATGCGGTGGGAAGCCCGGGACTTAATTTTGATTGGCAGATTCGGAAAATCTATCGCCAGAATTCGTTGGTAGCGGAACAGCGACAGCTCCCGAGGGACATAATTATATATTTCTCCACAAAAGAATCCAGAAACGTGATCATGCAAAAGTTTTACAATAATAGTTTGCAAGTTGATGGCCAGGACTTGATTGTCTTCAAAGAAATACCATCCCAGATGTTAAAAGCAAGAAGAGACTATACTTTCTTAACTAAAGAGCTTAGAAATCATCAGATTCAATATAAATGGGAGGCCCCAGCCGGCATTACGGTCACATTTGAGAATTAAAGACTTCGTCTCAATTCTGTTTCGGAGGCTCGAGATTTCTATTACAAGACTTTGAAGGCGGGACTTCCTGATTCACTTGGAAAAGAGGAAAGACAAGCCGAAGGAGAAGGCAAGCAACAGACCACATGGCTGCAAGATGGAGGGGGTAGCTCTCCCTCCCTCGGAGAAGCAGAAAAGCGGAGATCGAGGATCTAGACATTCTAAAATATTCGTCAAAGTTGTGGATTGAACGGGGGTTTGCGACCTCTCTCCGGTAGAAAAAGCGGAATTGGATATTGGTGGGGTGATGCTGAATGTATATTTGTAAAATGCATGCAGAATGATTTACGCTGTTTAAATTCTGTTAGAAGGGAAAGTTTGATGAGATTATTTTAAAATAGAAGGTAAACTGATTCTTGTTGAAAGTATTATTTGAATATGTGGAATGATCCATGCTATTTAATTTTTATTAGAAGGGAAAGCTTGGTGAAATTATTTTGAGCTAGATTTTAAACTAATGTCTGCATAAATTTGATAGTGGTAAATATCAGAGAAGCAAGGGATGAGGGTAAAATGCATGCGGAATGATTTACGTTGTTTAAATCCTATTAGAAGGGAAAGCTGGATGGGATCATTTTAAGATAGAATGCAAACTGATTTTTGTGTAAAGTAATATTTGATCCACGCTGCTTAGATTTTACTAGAAGGGAAAGTTTGGCCAGATTATTTTGAGCTAGATTGTAAATTGATGTCTGCACAAATTTGTATAAATTTTGACTCTTGTGTGAATTACTGTTTGAAAATAAGGTTAAGAAAGATTATTTGGAGGGATTATGGGAAATAGTGGTAAATATTAGAGAAGCAAGGGACGAGGGTAAAATGCACGCGGAATGATTTACGCTGTTTAAATCCTATTAGAAGGGAAAGTTTGATGAGATTATTCTTCTCTAAAGTAATATTTGAATATGTGGAATGATCCACGCTACTTAAATTTTACTAGAAGGGAAAGTTTGGGGAGATTATTTTTGAGCTAGATTGTATACTGATGTCTATACAAATTTGTATAAATGTTTATCTGAATATAAGGTTAAGGAAGAGGAACGGGAGAGTCTACAGGAGGTTGGGGTAAATAACAAAGAAGCAAGAGACGAGAATAAAATACATATAGAATGACTTACACTATTTAAACATAGATAAAGATGGGGGGCTGAGCTTAATACAAAGAGTTCTTTTTTTCTTTTTTTCTTTTCTTTTTTTTTTTCTTTCTTTTCCTTTATATAATTTGTATTTTCTTTCTATCTATTTTTTTTTAATATATTACTTTTATTTTTAATCCATACGATCATAAGATACTTTAGATAGAGGGCAGTGCCAGGTGTGGGCCCTGGGAAGTCGGGAGGATTAGGGATGGGGATTTATGGGGGGTGGGTGGGTGGGTGTTAACATAGTCTCAATAAGAAAAAGAATGCACTTGTATACGGTTGTTCTTTTTTTTCCCTCTCTTTTCTTTCTTTATATTTTTTTTCCTTGGTTTATTTTATTTTTTATCATATTATATTAATAAACAACAGTTGAATAAAGGAATACACCAAGGAGGGAGGTAGAGGGAAAGAAGAGGGAGGAGTAAGGAAGGAGTAAGGGGAATGTAAGGAGGGCGTGCTGGGAGTAAGGGGAGAAGGAAGGTTTGAGGGGAAAGGGAAGTAGGAGGGGAGTGTTAGAGGGAGGAAAGGAAAGTATGGAGGATGGAAGTGTCAGGTGGGGTTGTGAATGATGAGTTGTGTTTTCTTTTTTATTTTGTTTTATTTCTTTTCTTATAGCAAATATCCAGTATATAAGTGACTGTAAAATGGAATGTGAAAATGAATAAAATATATTTGAAAAAAAAAATACTTAATTTAGTGACACTTTGAAGTTGTAGCGGCAGTGAAAAAAGTGACTTATCCCTGTTTTTCACTTATGACCGTGGCACCATCCCCATGGTCACATGGTCAAAATTCAGACGTTTGGCAGCTGATTCACATTTATGACGTTTGCTGTGTCCCTGGGGGTCACGTGACTTTCTGATGATCAAAAGTCTTCTGATGATCAAAAGAACTTTAAGACTTGTGGACTTCAATTCTCAGAATTCCCCAGCCAGCATGCTCTGGGAGCTCTATCCAATCAAACCAATCAATTTGGCCCACTGACCCAGGCCCAGAAATCTTCCCCTCCCTCCGGAAAAGAACCAGTCAGGGGACCTTGTGAAAGGCTGGCATCAGGATTGCTGGGGTGTTCATGCTTTCTACACACACAGTGATGCAAAACCTGTGGCCAAAACCCCCTCAGGCCAAGGCCTCCCAGGCAACTTTTGAAACCGCTGTGATATTTATCTTGGATGGCTGTCAATCCCTCGGTCCTGGAGAGAACCCGAGTCAGCAAAGAGGCACCGCCTCCCCCACCCCCTTGAGCCTTGCCCTGATTGGGCGCCACCAAAGCCTCCTGTCTTTCATCAGAGCTGGGAAAACTCCCTTTCTGAACTTGGCGATGTGCTTGCAAAGAAAAAGTGCGTGAAGCTTCACGAGAGAGCTCAGACGCTGGCCATGGCGCTCCTCAAAATCCTCGTCCCTCTGCTCATCGGCTTCTGCGCTTACTATTACTACCCACAGGAAAATTTCTCTGCAGGTAAGGAGGGTAGATTTCCCCCCCCCCCCCATGGGGAGGCCAGGCCATTGCTGTGCTTCTGCCTTTTTTCTTTTCTTTTTTAATTACCCTTTTTTTCCATTTAATGGGAAAAGAATGGGCTTCCCTGGAGAGGGGGAAATGTGGGTGAAACTCCTGCATGCAAGATGTGAAGGAGGCGAGCTGGTTTTGGTCTCGCCAGGAGGGCAGCCCATTTGTGGTGTTCCTACAATGGGCTTGGACCTCCACACTAAAGAAAAGGGTTGGGGGTCGCACAACACACCCCAAATCCAGCATTGAGGCAGACGTCATCCATCTCTTTAAGCCCATTGCCTGGACACCACTGATGAGCACATGCGAACATCCCTTTCTTCCTCTGTGTGATTTTCTCTGCACCCTCTCGTGCGCCCTATTATTCAGAAAATCTCCCCCCCCCCCAAGGGGAAACGGCACGTTGGATAATCTCCAGATTTCAGATTGGGAAGGGGATGTGGGTTTCAGGAAGTAGAAAAGGGCAGGATGGAGATCAGGAAGGCTGTCAGAAGTCCTGGAAGCATCAGCTTTGCATTTCAGCTACATCCAAGCTCTCGTGGCAAATGGTGCCACACACTGGATTCTCTGCTCACACAGTCCTGTTGCAAGAAAAGGAATCCATTAGCAAATGGTGGTGCCTTTCAACAGATGGAATCTATTGCCCAGGGCTGGGCAGCCAGCTTTCATCCCTGTCCCAGATACCTGGATGGGTCACCTCAGAGGAAGAGACGGGGAGCTGCTTTGGGGGCTTGAGGTTGAGCCGACCTCTGCCCAGCCCCAGGGCACCTGGGTGAGCCCCCATCCTCCACCTACCCCGAAGCAGCAGCACTGATGGAGTTTGAAGTGGCTGCAGGGCACCTTGGCAGTTCTGCAATCCCTTACCTGCAATTCTCACCCACCTGGCGGGAGGCTGAGCATCCCTGATAGTAAGTGTAGCTGGTGGCCAGACATATTCTACTTAGGTGGCAGTTAGGAGAATGTAGAAAGACCCAGGTTGAGGTGGGCAATGCACCGGCCAGGAGGAATTCTGGGAGTTGAAGTCAAAGTCTCTGAAGTTGAGAAATTCTGCCCTCCCCCCTTGCAGGAGCAAATTGCAGAAAATGGTGCTGGGGAATCCTGGGGGCTGAAGTCCATAGATCTTTAAACTTGGCTGGGTTGGGAAATTCAGGCAGTGCAGAATCTGGGGAATGAACTTGGGGGGAGAGATGGGGGGGGAGTAGAATTTGGGGCTGAGAAAAGATGCAATTAGCCCAAGAAGGAAAGAACCAAGTGGGGAGAACCAGACAATCCGCTTTCTCCACCGAAACCTGAAAAACCCCATTAAATCCCACCCACCGAGAAGGAATTTCTCTGCCATCAGCTGGTTCCACAAATAATTAGTTTAGGGGGGTGGGCTGCCCTGCTCCTATTGACAACTGAAGATCCCCCCTCAGTTTGGAGGGCTGTTTGTTCTCCTTCGGGGCGGGGTGTGTGTAACTTTTCTCCATGCCAAAATGCCCCCCTCCCTCCCTACTTCTCTGGCCAAGCCGCGGAGCATGGGAGGTGGATGCTCGCTGGGCTCTTGGTTGCTTCGCTTCGACGTGGGTTACCAAAGGGTGGTGGGGGGAGCAGCAGACCGCTGGCATCTCCCGAATGACCTGTGTCCCCGATGAACGGGGGGGGGGAGGGAGGGGCGCTCTTGGAAGCGAAGCCTTTCGTTGGAATTTGCCCCGAGAGAGAGAAGAGGCGGCTTGATGGGGCTCTGGTGGGGAATCGAGTAAGGGTCCAACGGAAGGGGGAGGAGGATAATGCTGTCACCCCTCCCCGACCCCTTATTTGCTCCTTTATTCACTTTCCTGCCCAAGGAGTGGCTTTCAGAAGTGCGCCCATTAGAACCGTCCCTTTTAGACGACACACCCAATTGAATAAAAAGAGGAAATGTAAACTGCTTCCAATAAGTGTTTGAAGCGGTGAAGCTTGAAGGAAAACTCAGAAAATTCACAGAAGGGAACACAGAACAATACAAGAGGGCTGGAAGGGACCTCGGAGGTCTTCTAGTCCATCCCCGCTGTTCAAGGCAGGGAGGTCCACGCGTGGGGCCGTGGATCTCTTCCCTTAGTTAAAGACCTTCGGCCAGCCTCGTTTTCCTGGCAGCGACATCCACGGGCCGTCTCCTCTTCTGCCCGCAGAGATGGTGCGTGGGATGCGCGTGTTGGTGACGGGTTCCAGTGCAGGCCTCGGGGAGCAAATTGCCTACGAGTTTGCACGGATGGGCGCCCACCTGATGCTGACCGCCCGGAGGGAGGAGCACCTGCGGAAGGTAAGCGGAGAGCGGGAGGGATACCCCCCCATCGCCTGAACAGGGCCAGCCCTGCACGGTTGGCAGCCTCCTCTTCCCCTCGGCCCATGCGCTGCCTCGCTCACTCTTCAGCTAAGAACTGGACCGCTTTCCCACGCGAAAAAGAGAACGAGCCCCTCTCCACGCTTGGAACTGGGGAGAGATTCTCTCCGTATACCAAGGTGCTTTTTCAAGCGGCAACGGGAGTTTTTGGGTTTTTTTTTCTTGGAAGACATTTCGCTTCTCCTCCAAGAAGCTTCTTCAGCTCTGAGAGGATTCCATTCCCACCATCCAGTCAGAACTGAAGAAGCTTCTTGGATGAGAAGCGAAACGTCTTCCAGGAAAAAAAACCAGAAACTTCCGTTGCCCCTTGAAAAAGCACCTTTGGGACAGCCATGACCTTGCATGATGGAGAATCTCCATAGATTCCCTCCCCAGCTTCAGTCTCAAAAGGGTGCTGGGTGCTGGGTGCAAATCCAGCTCCTGCTTTTCAGAGCTGGGGCAGCTCCCTTCCTGCTTGCTGGGGCACACCGATGCCACACACAAACACACACACACACACACACACCAGCCATTCTGGAGGGAGGCTCTGATCAACACCCAACCTCGGTTACAGGAAACCGAATGTCAGGAAACAGGCAGGGTGGGGGTTTATAATAAGCATGAAAGTTAATCCTGCTGCCATCATTTGCTCTTGACCCCCCCCCAAGGTGATTTAAAAAAAAAGACGGTAGCCACGCATCTTGACTTTTGTTGTTGTTAAAAATTAGTAGAGATTCTTTTATTTCTATTTTATTTTTTGTTAGAATTTTTCAAAAAGCATGCAAAATTTACGTGAGGGAAAAATAAAAAAAATTAAATTAGAAAGAAAACATAGAATCATGATTCCTGCCCTCTTTTCTATTACATAGTTGCCATCTAAATTCTTTCACCTTCCTGTTTAACTTACTTTTTAAATCCCCAATCCATAAATCATCCGTTTTTCTCTTTGTCTTTCAACAACTATCCATGTAAGGTTTCAAGTCTTTCAAAAAAGCCTTTCTTTGATCAAACTAGTCAGTTTCATTTTTTCTTTTTTTTTTAATAAATATTTTTTATTTTTGTTACAACATATACACACAACAATAGAGAAACAAACACAAAAAAGAAAGAAGAAAAAAAACACCAAAAAACCCCATCATCACATACAGCATGTCGTTTGGTTACAGGTGTTTTAACATTTATCATTCTTATACATTTATTATTTCATTTAATAGGTTATAATTTAGTATCATTTCTTATTCCCCTACCTGTGGCAATCCATCCCAACTACATTTCCCCCCCACACACACACCGTATCTCTCTGTTATATATATATTTAATACACACAACAACAATAATAAACACACACACACACACACAAAAGAAAAAAAACACAAAAAGAAAAAAAAACCATCATTACATATAGCATGTCGTTTGGTTACAGGTGTTTTAACATCCACAGCCTCGAATAATATTTACCATCTCAGATTTTTCATCTAGTATAACTAAATACCTCACTTTCATTCTACAATATATATTCAGTTACCATTAGTATTATTTTTCCCCAGAAAATATACTTATGTTCATTATTATCCTTGTACTTCATACTTTCAAACAGAGATCTTATTCCTTCATTTTTCAACAAAACGTCACTACATATATATACCAGTTTTCAATTATTCCCTTATTAAAATTATTTATCAGCAGCAGAATATTATTATAATACGCTCTTAACATTATACATTATATCACCAGACCTCTATTAGATATACATAAAATCATTATTATCCTTATCCTTTTTAAAGCAAAAAATTCTAAAATATTCAATTCATTGATATATTAATTTTTCATTGTATCATTGTTAGTTTATTTCACAGCATAGTTGTATCATCATTTAACTTCTTCAATTAAAGCATAAGTATATCCTTTTTCATTTCCAAGTTTTTTTTCCCCCTAGCCACCGATAAAACAAATCCCATATCTTATAAAATTGTTCATCCTCTTGTTCTCTAATTTCAAGTGTCAATTTACTCATTTCAGCACAGTCCATTATTTTTCGGATAACTTCTTCCTGTTTTGGTATTGTTTCATTTTTCCAGTTTTTTGCAAATACAATTCTGGCTGCTGTTAACACATTTACAATCAAATATTTTAAGTCTTTGTTGTAGATTTCTGGTATGATCCCCAATAAAAAGACCTCTGGTTTAAAGTCTATTTGTTTGTGTGTCATTTTCTCCAACCACATGTGGATTTTAGTCCAGTATCTTTTAGCTTCAATACTACATGTGGTAGCATGACCCCGGTATCTGGTGAATTTCCAACACTTTTCTGATTTATTCTTGAACATTCTTGCAATTCTAGTTCGGGGTAGATGCCACCTGTAAAACATCTTATACAAGTTTTCTCTATATGCAGTAGACATTGTCATTTTATAATTTTGAGACCACAATTTCTGCCAATTCTCTAAGTCAATCCCATACCTAAAAAATTTTCCCCAAGCTATCATAGTTTCTTTAACTTGTTCTTCTTGCAATTTAACCTCCAATAAATATCCATATAGTTTTTAAATTACTTTTTCATCAGTACCTGTTAAAATTTTGTCTAACTCAGTCATTTTATTGTAGAAACCTTTGGTTTTTCTATCTTCATTCTATCTAGATTGTATCTGTACATATGAATACCAGTTCATTTCTATCCCTTCTTGTTTCAACTCTTGAATAGATTTGAGTTCACCCTCTGCATTCAATAATTCAATATATCTAACTTTGTTCCTTTTTATATATTATTGGATATGAAAATGCTTCAATTGTTGATATCCAGACTGGAATTTTTAAGTAGTGTAATCTTTTTACCTTTTCCCAGTTTAATAACAACACCTCCCTTATATAATGTCTTCTAAAATAACCATGTGCTTTAGTTCCCTTATACCATAAGAAAGCATGCCATCCCAACAATAAATCATGATCTTCTACATTCTATAATCTAGAGTTTTTTTAGTGATATCCACTCCTTAATCCACATCAAGTTTGTTGCTTGGTAGTATAGCTCCCAATCAGGTAGGCCAAATCCTCCTCTAGATCTAGCATCTTGTAGCAATTTAAGTTTTATTCTAGCTTTTTTCCCTTGCCAAATAAATTTCAAAACTATTTTATTTAAATCTTGAAAAAAATCCTTAGCCAATCTGATTGGGATTGTCTGAAACAGGTATAGAGTTCTAGGTAAAATGTTCATTTTAATTATAGAAATTCTTCCCATCATTGATAAGTGCAGATTTTCCCATTTCTTCAGATCAATCGCTATTTGTTGTTTTAGTCTGGTGTAGTTGTCCTCCTTAAGAGTGCTACATCTAGGTGATAAGTATATCCCCAAATATTTAACCTTACTTGTAGTTTGAATCTGCAAAGTTTCTGACAGCTCTTCCTTTTGTGTTGCTGGGATATTCTTTGTCATAATCTTTGTTTTATCTTTGTTTATTTTCAAGCCTGCTACTTTTCCATATTCCTCTATTCTTTCTAGCAGTTTAGGTGCTGTTTCTAGTGAATCTTCAAGAATAAAAACTAGGTCATCTGCAAACGCTTGTAGTTTATACTCTTCTTTCTTAATTTTCATTCCTCTTATTTCTTCTTCTTCTCTGACCTTTCTGTTTAGGACCTCTAATGTTAAGACAAAGAGTAGTGGTGATAATGGGCAACCTTGTCTCGTACCTCTCTTTATTTCAATAGGATCTGTTAATTCTCCATTTACCATTATCTTTGCTGCTTGTTTCTGATATATCATTCGTATAGTTTGAGTAAATTTCTTGCCAAAATTCATCTGCTCCAGTTGTAAAAACATAAATTGCCAATTCACATTGTCAAAAGCCTTCTGCACATCAATGCCATTTGTTTTTCAGGGTGGGCCTCATAGTATTCCAAAGTATTCAAAATCATTCTCATGTTGTCTTTAATTTGTCTTTTAGGTAAGAAGCCATTTTGATCTGAGTGGATGAAGCCATTTAAATATTTTTTAAGTCTCTCAGCTAGTATAGATGCAAATAGCTTGTAATCTGAATTTAATAAGGAAATTGGTCTATAATTCTTAATTTGTGTTAGATCGGTCTCTTCCTTAGGTAGTAATGTAATATACGCTTCTGACCATGACTTCAGTATTTTGCTCTCAAACATCACTTCATTCATGACTTGTGGTATCTCTTTCAAAACAATCAGGTCTTGACCGCCAATTTGAAGCTTAGTGTTATAAGACGCTTGCAGTACCGTATTTCTAAGCTCTCTTGTAGTAAAATATATAATGATGTCTCGAGGAAGCTGCTTCTGCTTTGCCAGCCAAGAATTAACACGGTAAGCTTTGTCGATTTGCCAGTCAAGGTTGGTCCCTGGTCTTCCTATCAGGTGGTCAAAAGCTTCCGATAGGATCTGTTTCAAGTTCTCCTGTTTCTCCTCACGCAGCCCCCTTACTCTTAATGCAAAGTCCATTTGTCGATACTGTATCATAATAATTTCTTTTTCAGCATTTTCCACTTTTTGTTCCACCACCTCTGTTTTCAATGTCAAGTTAGTATTGGCATCATTAAGAACCTCTAGAGTATCTTCCATTCCAGAAGTATGTTCTGTCAATACAGTTACAAGTCTCAGCATTTCATCTCTAATTTTAACAACCTTAGCGTCGATTTTCTCATACAGCTCCTGTTTAAGTCCTTTTATTTCACTTTTGATTTCTTCTTTCATTTCTTTTATTTCCTCTTTTCTCTCCTGCTTTATCACCTCTCTATTATCTCTAAGCTTATCTTACATTTTAATTGTCAGTGCATTAAGAGCCTCGCTTAGTTTGCTCAGGAAAAATTCTTTTGTTAACACATCCCCAGTAGGGGGCGTAGGAAGCGGAGGCTACAGCTTTGTGCCAGGCACTGGGGATGTGCCCCTGGAAGTAGAGGGTGACGACTTCAAATTAATATTTAGTTTTGAAGCCATTTCAAAATTTATCTGCCTGCAATTAATAAAACTCTGTTGCCTGAATATGCAACTTTAAGTAAAGAAGCTGAGTTCCCCTTTTACTTTGAAGTTTAAGGCTTGGCAAAACTTTCAGTGAGTAAACATTATAACAAGACAGTTCAGCAGATTCATCACCATTTAACTTCCAGATAAGCAAGATTAATGAGGGAGTGAAAGTCTTGTAGAAATGAAACTAATTAAAAAGCTTCTGCTGGCCGATTGTGAAACAAATGATAAGCATTCTCCTTTGTTTTGAATTCTTGTAACAGTTAACAAAAAGTGTTCATTATTACCGGAGAAACCAGCCTGCTCGGCGCCATTTTAAAAGCCTCTAAGTAAATAGTTTTTTGTTGGAGAAAAAGAAAAGAAGCTAAAATCTTGATAAACAATTATTGCCCACGTAATACGGATCCAGCTCGTGATAAGATTAAATCAATCAAAACTTTGAACTGAGTGGGGGAGACCTACTTTGTCCCGCACAAGGCAGTTTGAAGTTCCCAGCACGGACAGCCGTTCTGCTTTGGGCTAGCCCCCCTCTCCCTGCAAGCACAAAAGCTGCAAAAATCGAAGAGCATTTGCCAGCAAAACAATTTCTTCTTTCCTTCTTGCCTGAAGGATAAGAAAACCTGATAAGACGTCAGATGGAAGATCCTCTAAACAGGTACATAGCCAGGAATTCGGAGGCAGCTGGTTTTTTGCTGCCACCACCAGCAGGCTCCACCCAGGAAACCCTGTGATCATTTTTCTTTCTTCCATGTTTATACTTTATATACAGGGTTTATCATTCTAGTAGATCTAGGTTCTCGTTTTTCTTTATAGCTCCCATCCCCCGCCGCCCCTTCTTTCTCAATTCCACCTACTGCTCCTTCTATTTTTTCGGTCGCGGTTGTAGGTAGTTCCAGTAGTTGTGCCACCGAGTAATCTTTCACAGTTTTCTCAGCCATTTCTCTAAAGTATTCTGCGTAAAAAGCTTCTGCCTTCTCGATTGTGTCTATCCTGTGTCTTTGTCCTTGCCATGTACATAGTAAACCTTCCGGTATGAGCCATCTGTAATTAACACCTTTTTTTATCAATACTTTGGTCAGGAATTGGTATTCTCTTCTCCTCTCTCTCACCTCTCTAGGAATTTGTTTGAGAACTACAATCTCCTTACCTTTATATTCTAATTTTCTATCTCCCAATTTCTGTAAGATTTGTGATTTAATTGTTTTCTTAGTAAATCTTACATATACTTCCCTTGGGAGAGCATTTCTCATTGCATATCTTGTATATACTCGGAAGCTTTCGTCTATTGTTTCTATTATCTTATCCTGAGATCTCTCCAGAACATCTATCAAGATCTTTGAAATTATCTGAACTAAGTTCTCTCCTTTTTCTTCTTCTATGTTTTGAAATCTTAAGAAAAATTCAGACCTATCCATCTCCCATCTTAATATTCCACTACTCTCTCTTTCATCATTGCTTAATCTGCTCTCTAGCTTCTCAGTTTTCTTCTCTCCTTGGATTTTATTTTCAATTTTTTGAATCCTGTCTTCATATTTCGTCATCCAGTTGTGCATACTTTCAATTTTCCCTTCCATTTTATCAACTTTTTGTACTATGCTTTGGTTTTGTTGTTCCATTACCTCCATTTTTTCCCCATACTCTCAAAACTTATTTACAAGGGTGTCTAACTTGTCATCCTTACTGTCAATTCCTGCTTGCATTTTCTGCATCGCTTGCATGAGTGTTTCAAAGTTTGCTCCTTTCTCTTTTTCATGCTGAAGCATTGACTGTGTTGTCCTCTGGCCTCCCGCAGGTGAGGAAGTTGATGTAGAGCCAAGAGGGGCTGCTTTTCTACTCATAGTCAATTAGTATTAGAGGGTGGAAGATTATAAGTACAGTGGGTGAAATGCGTAGGGGACAAAAGAGAGAAAAAGGAGAGATAAGGAAAGAAGGAAAAAAAGAAAGAGAAAGAGAGAAAGGAAAAAAAAGAAAGAAAAAACTCTTCAAACTATTTTGCTCAAAGTTTAAAGTAAGCCATCTATTGATGTCCCAATGTCTTCAAAACAAAATACAAAAAGAAGACATAAAGTAAGAGAAGAAACCCCCCCTCCAAAAAAGGAGGGGTGCTTCAAGCCACAGGTGGAAAAAAAAGTGTAAGTAGCCAAAAGGTCAAAAAGAGTGATCAAAAAAAAAAATCAATGTCAATATCTCCCCAACAAAATGGTATGAAAATAATGTTGAAAAGAGAAAAGATGCCACCAAGCTAAAACAAATAGTCTTTTCAGACTCTTTTTCCCCCCCCTAAGATAAAAGTCTTTCCAAGGTCACTCTCAGCTCCATCGCAACTCTGTTATTTAGTCTAACAGAAGTCCAGATAAGGAAACAATAGCACCTGTGTTGGTAACAATAGTTCAAGTCCGCTAGATGGCAGTATTAGCTTGTAGCTTATAGCTTGCATTAACTCTGTTAAAACTTCCGTAGCGATTGCTAATTACTAATTGTTAAAACGCAACCAAAAAGCTAAAAGAAAACAAAGGACAGATATTCAAAGCACTTTAGGTTTAAATTCAATGTCCCCACAAGATTCAAAGTTAGAAATATCAACAGCAAAAAGAGGAACACAAAAAGCCGATTTAAATTACAAGAAAGTCCAGCCCGGTTTCCAAAGATAAAAAAAGGAACAGAAAAGATAATCGTTCAATTGGCAACATTTATACTCGCCGCTTTTCTCACTAATCAGCCTTATTTTAAACTAAGTTTCCAAATTTAGAGTGTTCTCTTTCCAACAAAAAAAGATTTAAAACTCACACCAAACTACATGTTCTTATCCAGTCTCTTTAGGGCTATCCGCAGTTTCAGCAGCCTTGTGGCTGGTCCAGAAATCACTGGCAAAGAGAGGTTTCCCTAAGTCCCCAGAGACCTTGCGAACGTCTCTGGGACCACTGGATTTCCCTCTACCTTTCTTCGGGACAGCTTAGGTTCAAAAAAGAACCGTCCAAATGACCCGGTTAGATGGTCCCTCAGGAGCTGCCTGAAAGTCCGTCTTCTCACTGCTAAGCCCCACCTTCTTCCTCATCAGTTTCATTTTTTCCACAAGTTTTCTCATCAATATTACAAGTCATATTTCCTGTTTCATTTCATTATTCCTTTATCTTTGTGCATTTCATCGATACAATATGAAATTTACAATATGTAAATTTCTGACACTTATTTTCTAATTCATTGTCCATAAAACCCCATTAAAACGATTTCCGTTCCATCCTAATATTAAGATTCACAGAGATTCAAGCGCAGTGTCATGGCCACCATTGTGACTTTTTCAACCAAACACCGGTTCTTGTGAGTCCTTTCCAACCCTTTGCCCCCTTTTTCCCTTCCTCTTCAGGTGGTGAAGAAGTGCCAGGACCTGGGTGCCAGTTCTGCCCACTATGTGGTTGCAGACATGGGCAACCTGACCGCTGCCCAGATGGTGGTGGAAGAAACCAAGGCCAAGTTGGGTAAAGACGACTTTCTCCATTTCACCCAGGACCAACCCTTGTGACTCCTGGGGTGGGATGGGGTGGGGTGGGGTGGGGGAAGAGACAGATTGAGGAATTGGATCAGAGGGGGTATTCAGCCGGTTCAGACAGGCTTGCGCAAAAGGATAGTGGAAATCGTGGGTGAGTCCGCTTGCTTGCCCTGGCTCTATGCTGTCCTACTTAAGCACGTTTTCAAGCCGTGTGCATGGGTGCAAGCCACGTGTGTGATCAAAGTGCATGCATGGAAGGCCAAACACATGTGTGCAAGCGAAGCGAGGGGCATGCTCCAATTTGCAAACCGGTAGGGAAAGTAAGTGCCTATTGAATTGGATGCTCTGTGTGAATGTAGGTAAGGCTGTCTTCAGCTTCCCTTACTTATCCCAGCCGCGACCACCTGCCCTTCCTAGCATCATTCATTCCTCTCTATAGGAGTTGTCTCCCCCACAAGCGCTTTGCTGTCCCCTCCTTTCCTGCATGGGGAAGTGAACCCAGAGAGGTCATGTTTCCATGGCTCCTCCAGAAATGGGGGAATCCATGCAGCAAATGTGGAGGGGGCAGTACAGTGGCCTAGAGGTGGAGCTCTCGCCTGACAATCGGGAGGCTGTGAGTTCAATCCTAGGTAGAGGTAGGTATTTCTCTCTCTGAGCACATTGAGAATATTATCTGCTGAATAAAACTCCGCATTGGCAACAAGAAGGGCATCCGGCCAATAAACACTCAGCTCCATTCAGTTGCCCCAACTCTATCCCACAAGGGATTATGGGGTCATTAAACGTCAAAGAAGAAATGGGGTGGGGGGGCAACTTCTTTGAAGGCCAACGAGCAATTCAAATCTTTGTGGTGTACCTGTGGAGACACTTTTTCTGGACTTTGGGGCTGTACATAGAGACATGTTTGGTCTCTCGGGGTTTGTGAGAAGGGCTTCATGTGCTCTGCATCACACGTGGCCCTTAGAATCCAGAGCTGGCCACCGATATTAGGCAATGTGAATAACAGAATAACACACAAGTGGGAAGGAATCTTGGGGGGCTTCTAATCCAACCCCCTTCTGAATAGCAACAGGACTTACTTATACACTGCCCCATAGTCCTTTACCACATTCAGTGCTTCAGCATTCATTATCTGCATGTTGCTCCCAACAATCTGGATGAGAGGCTAAGTCAATATTGAGCTGGTCAGGATCGAACCCCAGGCAATGGGCAGAGTACCTGCAATGCTGCATTCTAACCACTGGGCTATCAGGCCTCCTTGCATTCCAGAGGGATGAATTTAATGACAATAAAGTGAGCAGGAAAAGCAAGGATGGCCAGCAGTGGGGGGAGGGTGCTCATTCCTGTCCTGGAGGATCAACCATTTTGGCTCCTGGCCTTACAGAGGCCCAAGATACCTCAATATCTAGCCCTGTGCCGGCCTGGCTGGCCAACCTTCACCTGCACTAGGCTCCTTCCAGTGCTGACCTGTGATGTCAGGATACAGCCCCTTTGCAGACCTCTGTGTGCCCATGCTGGAAGACACCCTCCACGGATGGCAGCAGGCCAGCACCAGAAAAAGGTCAGTTTGCCCCTTGTGCCCTGAATGCTCTCTGTACTTCGCTCCCCCAGGAGGCCTTGACCAACTAGTCCTGAACCACGTTGGGGGAAGCTCCTTTGGTCCCTTCAAAGGAGAAATTGAGCCTGTGATCAAGTCGATGACAGTGAACTTCTTCAGCTACGCCCAGATGACCATCTCTGCCATGGATCTTCTGCTGGAATCTAAGGGGAACATTGTAGTCATCTCCTCCATGAGTGGTAGGCACCGCAATCCTCACACAGGGCTGGCATATGGATGATGCCGCAGTGGAGCATTCGTTTGTGCTGACGGAGGGACTCTCCTGCATGTGACCCTACCAGTTCTCAGTTTGATGACAGAGGATTTGCTTCCAGGTGTCATCCCAGCACCAGCCCCTCCATTTCCCCATCCCTTTCTCTCCTTGCATCCCGTTCTTCCTTGTATTCCTTCTTATACTCACATTCATTCATTGCCTCTTATTCCCCAGATTTCTGGTCTCTTTCTTCCTGATGATCTCATCCACTCCATCCAACCATCATTTCTCAATCAAGTCGTTCCATTTAATTAATCAATCAATCAACAAACAAACCAATCAGAATAGATGATCATATTTCACTCTTGGTTTTTATCTGCCCTTCTCATTGTAAGCGCTGTAACTGACTTTCTTCTCCAGAAGACAGCTACAATAAGCAGGCTTTAACTGGCTGCACATCACCTTTGGGGTTGGGTTTCTTTGCAATGCAGAGATGCAATCAGCTCATGCACAAGCCATTAGCTATGTTCTACCCACACATCCCCGTCAAGTCAAAGTGACAGGTATTGGTCACTTAGCAACTGTTACAATATAGACCTACCTTGAAGGTCGTTGCCACTTGGATTCAAAATTCCAACGGTCCCCCTCCCCCCACTCATGGACCCATGGCCAAAGGTTGAACACCTGTGACCATTTGCAGCATCCCACAGTCACCTGACTGCATTTGACAAGAGTTTTGCCAAAAACGGGCACTTCTAGTTTTCTCCAAAACCATGCCCATAGTAAAGCGTTGGTTTGCTGAATGACTGCTGCAAAAAAAAAAAAAGGATTGCAAAATCAACCTGATATTTACAGTCATGGTGGGCACTGGGCGGGCTCCAGAGACTACTTGTATTAAAGTAGATGTGGAAGGGCATTGAAAGAATTGCAAGAGTGGAAGAAGAGCCCAGCAGAGATTATGCTACCTGAGACTTCTCAGGAAACAATAACTGAATGGAAAACTGCTGGTGACCTTCTAATGCTGCACCATAGAGAGTATTTTAACTCGTGACCCGACAATTGCGCGATAGACATATGCGTGCCAACAAAATAGCGCCGATTAAAACTCGACGTCAGAATCGCACCCACAAATTCGCGACATCAAAATTGCGCCAACAAAAGCGCGATGTCAAGCACAATAAAATAAAATAAAAATTAGGGTTAGGGCTAGGGCTAGGGTTATAACGTATGTATACGCGTCCCACTATGTTAAAGGCCCAGCACACTCACTGGGCTGTCTATAGTTTGTTGATGACGCGATTTTGTCATCGCTCATATGTCATCGCGATTTTGTCAAAAATCAATTAGCGATTTTGACGTCGCATATCTATCGCGCATTTGTTGGTGAACCATTTTAACTAACTCTGCCTGTGTAGGGTTTGCCAATTGCACAGTGGCAGATAGGACAGTGCTCCGGAGGGTTAACATCATTGCCCAGAGGATCATGGGTTGCCCCCTCCCCACTTTGGAAGAGCTTTATAGCACCTGCTGCCTTAAGAAAGTTCAAAACATTCTCAAAGATCCATCTCCTCCTGGGCACCCTTTTTTGGAACTATTACCATCTGGCACATGGTACAGGATAATAAAAACAAGAACAATCAGGCAGAAAAACAGCTTTTATCTCAGGGCAGTAACTGTACTGAACTCAATTGCATAGTGCAATATTAATGCAATATCAGGGTTTTTTAGTTCAATTGTATAGCATGTGAAGGATGCGTGTTTGTGTTTTATTTTTATAGTTATAATGTACACTGAATATGGCATTTAATTTCCTTGTACAAGGTGCAAATGACAATAAACTAAACTAAACTAAACATATGATTGGGGAGAGAGATTGAGGGAAAGGAGAGAAGGAACAGACAGTGGGAGCAAACCATTTCTCTGTCCACACCAACCTCTCCCTCCCAGGACGTGTCCCGGGCCCCTTCAGTGTCTCCTACTCAGCAGCCAAGTTTGCTGTGGAAGGATTCTTCACCTCGCTGCGTACTGAGTTGCGCCTGCGGAACATGGACCTGCCCATCACTGTGGCTGTGCTAGGCTACATCGACACTGGTGAGTGACACATCAAAACCCACCTTGCCCAAATCCAGCACCCTCCTCTCAGGCTGACTACTCAACTTTTTCTTCCTTTCTGCAGAAATGGCCGTGAAGATGGTGGGAAACAAAATCACCCAGAGGCCAAGCCCCAAAGAAGATTGTGCCCGGCAGATTGTGAGGGGCGGAGTGTTGCGTTACCGTGAGGTCTTCTATCCTTACTGGGCACTGAAGCCCATCCTGATCTACCGAGAGCTGCTGCCGGACCTCATGGACCAAGTCATAGGCTATGGCTACAAGCCGGAGAACATCCTCTAAAACTAAAATCACCATCCGTGTCTCCCAAAGATCGGGACTGTTATGTAAGATCCCCGTTGGGAGAGTGAGTACGTTCAGCCAAGCGTTGTGAGAGTTGTGTTGGAGAACACACAAACCAGCATACAGAGACACTGCAGTTTAAATAGGCTTTTACTTTCATGGAAATAGAAATATCAGAATCCATCAAACAGTCCAAGTCATACTGTCAGCGTTCCAAGTATCATGCAGAATTAAATCAGAGTCCAAGGCAAAATGATCCTTAAAGTTCCAATTTAATAAGTCAGACATCTTAGCATATCTATGGAAATCCCAATTCTGAAAACTTCCTGGGATTCCACTCAGTTGAAAGTTCATGATCTTATCCCCACACCCATAAATCCATCACATGGTCCAATCTTCTTCGGCCATGCTGGCATCTCCACCCAGCTGGTTCCGGTCAGATGCAGAGGTGCAGAGACAAAAGATGACCTTGGCTTCCAGAAAGGAATGACAACAACACATTCCACAATTCTACTCCTTTTTATTCCCCCCTCCCAATTACTACACTAATGAAACAGCATAGTGAAATAATAGAAAGTGTGGCAGGCCAAAGATCCTGAAAGGAACATAACTACAGGCCTGACAGGCATCCTCTCCTCAGAAGAAAAATGTTTTCTGAAAAGAGAACAACATCAAAGTTAGCAATAAAAAAAAATAACCATCTCTTCCCCACCCAAGTGGCTTCGGCAAAAGGTACCCCTTCCAATGCACTAAATACTGTAAGCGACCCCTATATAGCCTCAAGTCTAAGATTTTTTCACCTCATAATGTGTTTCTCTTCTACCACTACAGGAGGAGGGGGAGCTTGGGTGGATGGTCTTATGCTGGACTCAACTACTGGTTTCAACAAGCTACAATGAAATACTGGGTAAATTTTCCCTAGAATTCTGGGTAGACTGAGTGGAACTGTAACTGGGTTAATTATCTTTTCTATAGGAAATGGACCTAGAAATTTTGGGCCCAATTTTTTCCTAGGCATTCTTAATCTTATATTTGGTAGATACAAAAACTTTGCCCCCCACATGAAAGGGGGGGTTGGAGCGAGCGGTGTTTATCAGCTTGCTTCTTGTAGGCTTCTGCCGCATCTGCTAGAGCCTTCTTCGTATTTTCCCATCCTTTCTTTAGTGTGTCCATCCATTCATTCAGAGACATGGTTCTCAGGTTCTCTAGGTAGCTCAGGCATGGGAACAAATTCCACGCCACTGGTAATCTGGAAAGGAGTTAATCCAGTGCTGCTGTGGATCGCATTGTTGTACACCACTTCGGCAAAAGGTAGCAAGTCCGACCAGTTGTCTTGCTGATAGCCCACATAACACCGGATGTATTATTCCACCATTGCATTGGCCCTCTCCACTGTGCCGTTCGTGCTGGGATGAAAAGCTGAACTGAGTCCTTGTGTGGAGCCGATGGATCTCAGGAATTCTCTCCAGAACTTGGCAGTGAACTGAACTCTGCGGTCTGAAATGATCCTCTTGGGCACCCCGGGCAGCAATAAATGTGTTTCACAAACATTTTCACTAATTTCTTTGCGGACAGCAGCCCTGAGCAAGCAATGAAATGCATCTGCTTGGAAAACAAATCAATAACTGTCCAGATTACTCTATTTCCACTGCTGTCTGGGAGTTCAACAATGAAGTCCCATTGCGATCTCTTCCCATGGTTGGCTAGGGCTGGCCACTTGTTGTAGGGGGGCTTCCCCAGTCGTGTTTTCATTGTTGCGGAAGTAGCACAGCTTTTTACATAATCTTCCACCTCCGATTTCATCCTTGGCCACCAAAATTGATGCCTGGCAAGGTGGAGCATTTTTAGGAATCCAAAGTGGCCGCCTAATTTTGCATCATGGCTTCGCTGTAGGACTTCCAATCTCAACCCCGCAGGGACGTACAGTTTGGACCCCTTCCAGGCTAAACCACCTCTCATAGTTAGGATGTCCTTGTTATTGTTCAACCACGGGTCTGCCGGGAGTGCTGCTTTGAACTCTGTCATCAGCTTATCTCAGGTGGTGACCTGGGCCACTTGTTGGTGGGAGGAAGAAAGGATGGGTTGAGCAACTTCTTCCTTCTTACTGTCGTACTGCGGTTTTCTCGACAAAGCATCCGCCAACAAGTTCTTCCCTTCAAGGATGTGTTTAATGTCGAATTTGAACCTTTGGAAGTATTGTGCCCAGCGAACTTGTTTGGGAGATAATCTTCGATGGGCATGGATAGCTTCAAGGTTTTAATGATCAGTCCAGACCTCGAACGGCATATCCCCCCCTCCAAGAGATGTCTCCACATGAGCAGGCTCCACCTGATCACAAACGCCTTTTTCTCCAAAATGGCCCACCTCCTTTCAGTAGTGGTGAGTTTCTTAGAGATGTAAGCGCATGGCAAGTGGTGGCGCTCTCTATTCTTTTGTAGTAGCACTGCAGCTATTACTACTGTCATCCATCTGGATTATGAATGGTTGCTTGGGGTCGGGGTGTTGCAGTATGGGTTCTTGGGCACAGAGCCGTTTTAATTTCTCAAAGGCTTTTTGACAATCCATTATCCATTTCAGGGGTTGATTTGCTTTTGGTTTTGTGGGGAAAGGCCCCGTTTTTAATATCTCAGTCAATGGAAGGGCAATTTCCGCAAAAGTCAGAATGAACTGCCTGTAGAAATTTGCAAATCCAAGGAAGTTTTGTAGTTGTCTGTGAGTACTTGGAGGTTTCCAGTCTAATACAGCTTTCACTTTTCCTGGATCCATTTCTATCCCCTCATTGGAGATGTGATAACCCAAGTAATCTAGTGAGGTCTTGTGAAACTCACACTTCGACAACTTTGCATATAGCTTGGCGGCCAAAAGTTTTTTCAGGACTTGCCATACCAGCTTCATGTGTTCTTCTAGGGTTTTAGAGAAGATCAAGATGTCATCTAGATAAACAAGCACTCCACAGTATAGGTGGTTATGTAGCACCACATTTATGTACTGCATTAAGACTGCAGGTGCTCCTTGTAGCCCAAATGGCATGACTTTGTACTGAAAACTGCCAAGGGGAGTGTTAAAAGCGTCTTCCATTCATCTCCCTCTCTGATCCGTATGCGGTAATTCGCCTCTCTCAAGTCCAGCTTGGTAAAGATCTTGCCTTTTGCCAAGTGATTTAGTATATCTTTCATGAGGGGAAGGGGATAAGTGTTCTTTTTGCATACCACATTCAAGGCTCGCAGATCAACACAGAGATGAACCCCACCATTTTTCTTTTCTCTGAAGAGCACTGGGGTTGCTACTTTCGACTTTGTTGGTTCAATAAAGCCCCATTTCAAATTGATGTCTATGTAATTCCTCAATTCAACCATCTCTTTGGGGGTCATGGAGTACATTTTCGGCTTCGGTAAGTTAGCCCCCGGTTTGAAGTCTACTGCACAATCTATGCGGGGTGGGGAGATAGTTGCAATCTTCCTCACTGAACATCCCCACTAAGTCCCAGTAGTCTTTTGGTACTTGTTGGATCCCTGGAGGTTTGGTGTCTGCTGCAGGTGCCACAGGTTCTGGATGATCTGAGCTGTTGGGTCCCATCATTCCTGGGTGGCCTTTTGGTTCCACCGGTGGTAGCGGCCCAAAGCCGATAATTTTCTAATGCCGTCCTCCCACTTTATTGTAGGTTCCCACTTGTCCAGCCATGCAAGTCCCAAAATAATTGGTTCCTGCATTCTTGGAGCTATAATGAATCTGAGGAATTCATAGTGGTGGCCTATCATCAACTTTACCAATTCGGTAATTTTAGTGGCTGGGGCCCCTCCAATCAGTGTTCCATCCACTTGCTCAAACCAAATGGGATGGTTTAGGGGTCTTGTACATATACCTAGTTGCTCCACAATCAACATGCTAATTAAGCATCGGGTGTAGCCGATGTCCACAATTGCCCCAACTTCCCCTTCCACTCCAGTTTCTGGCACTTGGAGGTTGCATTTTATTGTAAAGGGGTGGATGGGTGCACTAATCATTGGGTCATCTTCGGCATTCCCCTCCTCCGAGGCTTCCCCCTTGGTAGGACTCTTTGTCACCTTAGGTTGGGGATCCTCTTCCAGAGGTTGTTGGCCCAGATGACTCTTCTGTGGTAGCTTCTGGAGCCTTGTCTTTACCACTCTGGTGGTTGGTGCACATGTTTGTGATATTGGGGCTGGAGCAAAGCACTCTGATGCTCTGTGGCCAAATTGACAGCAACGCTGGCATTTTATTGGCTTCCCCAAGGGACAGAACCTAGTTGCATCTCTAACCTTAGGAACCACCTCATCACTTTGTTCTGCTACCAATTCTGCAGTAATATCCCTTCATTCATTTCTTCTTCCACTGTTGAGAACTCTTCTCTGTAGGAAGGTGGGGTAAGAACCTGTTGGGGCATTGCAGGGGATACTGGAACCAGTGGGGAGGTCAATCCTTCGGTTGGCCACTGCCCAGTTATCTGCCATGGTGCCATCTGCTGAGGGAGGGTAGGTGCCCACTGGCATCTCCTCCATCCATGACCTGGGGTTAAGACCCATCCCGGGGGTTTCTGATTCACAGGTTGCAGTTCAACCAACAATGGCTGGCAGGGGGTGGGGTTGTATGCCAAGGCCCCCTCTGCTGGCTTGGAGGAGCTTCCCATGCTGATGGCCAAGTAGGTGCCCACTGATATCTTTTCCTTCCATACTCTGGGAAGAAAGCCCAATTTGGTGGTGCTTCATTCACAAGCTGCAGCCCAATTTCTGATGGCTTGCAAGTGAAAGATGCTGGCCAAATCCCTTCTTGCTGGCTGGGTTGACCTTCCCATTTTGATAGGGAATCTGTTTTCAACTCAGTTGCAGGGTAATGGGTCACTTCATTTATCACTGTTTGGAAGGAGTAATTATCTCCACTCCAGTCCTCTAGTCCATTGCAGCTTTCACTAGTGAAGGGGGGCGGGGAAAGATTGACTCACGTTTGGCTGAAGAAGTTGGTCTGGGAGCCCCCTCCAGCCATCCCCCTCTGACTGTGTATACATCTTCCCAGATACTATAAAGATAAAAAATTCCTCCCATGCAAATTATTTTGCACTTCGGAAGAACTTCAGAGAAGCAATTCATCATTAGCTTCTTTTCTCCTAATTGTTCACCTAATTTTATGCCCACTAGCCCCTTTCCGAGATGCTGGTGATTTATTTTAAAAAGAGAATTGGGATAATGTCAGCGTTCCAAGTATCATGCAGAATTAAATCAGAGTCCAAGGCAAAATGATCCTTAAAATTCCAATTTAATCAGTCAGATATCTTAGCACATCTGTGGAAATCCCAATTCTGAAAACTTCCTGGGATTCCACCCAGTTGAAAGTTCATGATCTTATCCCCACACCCATAAATCCATCACATGGTCCAATCTTCTTCGGCCACACTGGCATCTCCATCCAGCTGGTTCCGGTCAGGTGCAGAGGTGCGGAGACAAAAGATGACCTTGGCTTCCAGAAAGGAATGACAACAACACATTCCACAATTCTACTCCTTTCTATTCCCCCCTCCCAATTACTTCACTAATGAAACAGCATAGTGAAATAATAGAAAGTGTAGCAGGCCAAAGATCCTAAAAGGAACATAACTACAGGCCTGACACATACATGGATAAGACAGTCAGTCATCAATATCTTTCAGTTAAGGGATAATCCAAATAACATAGTCCATAAACATACAAACAGTCCGGTAGTCAAAGTTTGCTAGCAGTTGCAAAACTTACAATAGCTCACGGCACTTTCTAACAGCCAGCTTCCAAAAAACACTCAGATCAGATCAGCCCAGCATCTAATAAACAGAAAGCTAACAGTCATTCTGGCTCCCTCTTATGGCCAATTGAGAAAAACAGCAACCAATCACATTTTACAGTATGATTTAAAGAAAACAGGTATAGCATTGTTACATGATTTATATATTGCCAACCCAACCGTTAGATTATATTCCTAACAGGGACTGCTCGCTAGTTACACCTGCAATGTTTGCAGTGAATACAATGCCATGGTCAAAATGGCACCATTTCCTCCTACTTCCCTCAGCTCACCTTTACTCTGGTGCAGGATTTGGAGTCCTGGCCTGTTATCTAGAACAGGGGTCACCAGCCTTTTGGACCTCAGGGACCACTAAATTCATAATTTTAAATCCCATGGACCACTAATAGGAACTAGTGACGGGATGGGGTCCTTCAGGCACTTAGCTTGGCTGCTTGTTAGCGGAGAGAAGTGCCCGGAGTCAACCCTAGGTTTGCTGTCCATTGCAGCTAGGAATCTCAAATACGGCCAAGAATGAATGTTTGTCTTGTAGCCAGGCTGGGAGCTATTTCAGCCCTCTGCAAGCTCTGTCTTTGGAGGCGCCCGGCTGAAGTTTCACGCACCGCTCACTGAAGCCGCTGGACTCCCAGGGAGAGAGGGAGGGAGGGAAGAGCTGGAGCTACTAAACAGGCAGCCAAGCTAAGTGCCTGAAGGACCCCATCCCATCAGAAGCGGGAATAATTGTTTCGGCGGGCCGTATCGTATTTGAGGATCCCTGGTTCAGTGCAATATAAAAAATGCAAAGATTTTTCTGCAGACCACTAAAATTTTCTCGCAGACCACCAGTGGTCAATGGACCACCAGTTGGTGACCGCTGATCCAGATGCAGTGGTTGGAATGTGTAAAACCCAGCAGCAAATCAACCACTTCTCGGGTGCCCATTTTTTCAAGCCTGGCAGGGAATCTGGAACCAAATACTTACTGAACCTAAAAAATGTGATCATTGCAGAGGTAAGTGTAGTATGTATATTACATACCCGTAGTATGTATTGAGTAAAGGAAGTCACACCACGGTGGAAATGGTGCAACATCCTGTTAGTAACCTTGACAAAACAGGGGGAGGGGGGAATGAGACCAGTCATGCTTCTTTAGCCACCAATCTATCACAGGTATCATTAATATAAAGCCACATGCTGTATTTCCTGAGTCAAAGGCCAAGGCAAATAGATCGATGCACCCATTTAATCAAAAGCTGGATTCACACAATACATCAAACCTCAATGTAGCCGATCCCTGTTGAATGCAGAGGGTGCAAACCCATCTCATGTACTCAATTAGGGGAACATGGTGCTGGACAAGCCCAGAATATTGAACTGTTCATGTAATGTTCAGTAAATCAAAATTACCCCAACTGGATGTGCTATCCTGAGCTGCACATTCATTTATTTTTTAGTGACGAAGCCAATAGAAGTGTCTTATGCTGCTGTCACCGTACCCATAAATCCCTAGATTTGCAACCCAGAATGGCTGGGGTGAGGCACAGACTTGCTCAGCAAGGGCTGTGTGCGATCTCTGCCCACAGAATGTGGCTCTAGCAGTCACGGAAACAAAATCTTTCTCCACTTTTGTAAGTGGAATTTTGTAAAATTCCAAGAACATTTTTGGCCACATTTGCAATTAAAACACTTTCTAGAAACCCCTCCCACAACAGAGTCTCATTTCACATGAACCTTTTTCACTCACCGTGACATCTGGGACATCCAGGTAACCTGGTCATCCTTTTCCACTTGCCCTGATCGCCCTTCCATTTTCAGATACAGATACAGATACAGATACAGATACAGATACAGATACAGAGAGAGAGAGAGAAAGAGAGACCCACACCTGTTGTGAGGAGCGTGCACCAAACTTTTTATTCACGTAGCATCTTCCCATACACGAAAAGGCGTCTAGGCCCCTGCAGAGTTTGGATCGGGGCCTGGGCTTCCCTTGTCCGCCTCGTTCTCCTTGTTGCCTCTGAACCTGGCCAGCACAGGTGTGTTGAACACGGAGGTAGGGCTGGAAGGGCCAGAACTTTGGGGAGATGAGTTGGGGGAGCTGCTGGCAGGAACCCTGGAAGAAAGCCCCATCGGCAGTCAAGACTGGCTGCCAGACCCCCTCCCTCTGCCAGAAGAAGGGCCTACAGTACAAGACTATCCGGTTGAACCCTGAGTCTTCCTTCCCAGAAGGGCCAGGAGTTGACCTTCCCAAATGCGTCTGACAGACTCTCTCAACATCCTTGAGGCAAACAGTGGGAAGAAGACGGGGGGGGGGGTTCTCAACCTCTCCTCCACCAGCAATCTTCTACTCACTCGGTCCTGGCCCACCTCTTGCTTTAGAGCAGGGGGCTCCAATCTTGGCAACTGGCTGGCTGGGGAATTCTGGGAGTTGAAGTCCACAAGTCTTAAGGTTGCCAAGTTTGGAAGCTGCTGCTTTAGAGTATTTTAGAGATATTAAGAATTTCAGTCCTCCTCCTCTCCTCTCCACAACCCCACTCCCTTCTAGCATTGATGACATTTCCTACTTAGGTCCACAGGAAAACTACCAAGCTCCTCCTTCTCTCCCCCCTTCTAGCATTGATGATGTTGGATCATGAAACATCTGCAAGGAAATCAGCAGCTGAAAGAGCACCAAGGATCCCATCATTTTCCACCTTCTCCTCCTCCTCTTCACCTCTCCTCTCCACAACTCCACTCCCTTCTAGCACTGATGATGTTTCCTAGTTAGGTCATAAAATGTCCACAGGAAACTACCAAGCTCAGAGAGCACTATGGACTCCTCCTCCTCCTCCTCCTCCTCCTCCTCCTCCTCCTCCTCCTCCTCCTCCTCCTCCTCCTCCTCCTCTCTATAAACCCCACTCCCTTCTAGCACTGATGACATTTCCTACTTAGGTCATGAAACATCTGCAAGAAAACCATTAAGTTCATAGAGCACCAAGGATCTCAACATTCAATCCTGCTATACCACCTAGTGTCCACGCAACACCCCATCTGGCTTCTTTCCCCTAGTGCCAGAGGTAGGTTGCCAATTTCTTTACTACTGGTTCAGGCGTGCTCCCACATACGCTCATCCAACACTTCTGAGCATGTGCAGAAGTGTCTGGGTGAGTGGACGGAACCTCCTGCTGCTGCTACTACCGGTTTGGTCGATCTGGGCTGAACCGGCAGAAAGCCATTTCTGCCTAGCGCCAACCCCCTCCTGAACAGAAGGCTCACTGTCTTTACCTTTCAAAATGCAAAAAAAAGGGGAGAATTTCAATGTCTCTTCCTCTGGGCCGTGTGTGGCTAGAGGCTTAATTCCTCCCCCTCCCCAATATTTCAGAGAAAAATCAATCTCACAAGCATGAATAAAAATTGAAGAAAGAATAAAATTGTTCTCTTTAGCTCAGACCAACCTTTCTCAACCTTTCGGCCTTGGAGGAACCTGTTTTTCAGACCTTGGGGAAATCCTGAACATTATAGGTCAGAAGGTACAAAATTATTATATTCATTTCGTGTGTAGGTAAAGGTAAAGATTCCCCTCGCACATATGTGCTAGTTGTTCTCGACTCTAGGGGGCGCTGCTCATCTCCATTTCAAAGCAGAAAAGCCAGCGCTGTCCAAAGACGTCTCTGTGGTCATGTGGCCAACATGACTCAATGCCAAAGGTGCACAAAATGCTGTTACCTTCCCACCAAAGGTGGTCCCTATTTTTCTACTTGCATTTTTTATGTGCTTTCGAACCGCTAGGTTAGCAGAAGCTGGTTTACAGCCTTCTCTAAGCGGTTTACAGAGTCAGCACATTGCAAACCCCAACAATCTGGGTCCACATTTGACCAACCTTGGTAAACTTGAGTCAACTTTGAGCCGGTCAGGATTGAACTGTTGGCAATGGGTAGAGTCAGCCTGCAATACTGCATTCTAACCACTGCACTACCAGGGCTGTATTATATGCATTGATAGTGTTTTTCAAGTAAAGACCAAGAATGATTTTTCCCCCCCTTTCCCTCATCTCTGGTTCCCTCCCCCTCTCATGGATGGTTCCTGCTGCCCCCTGCTGCCCAGGTCAAACCAGGCCTAGATGACCTACTCTGAGAGGGAGCCCCTCAGTCCACTGCACCAGTAGAAAGGCAGGCTGGCAAGCGGGCACATTGACAAGGACAGGTCTGGCACCACGGTTGAGAATCCTGACTTAGCCATTAAAGTGCAAAGCTCACCTTATTGGATCCACTACCAGGTCTGCCACCTTAAAAGAGGGGAGGGGGGGAAATGCTCCAAGGAAAATCAAGGAATGTATGAAGTACCTTGGGAACGTATATTTCAGCCGGTGGACAGAGTTGCTTGCAAGAAACGAGGGACGAAATCCACCAGGATTCAGCATTAGAGGGCGTAGGTCAACCATGCTGTGAAGGATGGCAAAGAGGAAGCAGGAGTCTTACAGAGAATGTGTCCCAGAGCCTACGGGGGAGGGGGATGGGACCTCGCCACCTGGCCTTCTCTTAGTCTCCCCTGGGTATTGCTTTTTTGAGGGAGACCAGGTCCTTCCTGCCCCCTCCCTCTCTCCATCACCACAAGGTGTCAGGCTTGCAGCCATTTTTCTTGTGGATCTTTGGCCTGCCACAGTTTCTAATATTCTATTATGCCGTTTCTATTGTGGGAAAATGGGTTGGGGGATTGTATGGAGTTAGATGCTATGTAGCCATAACAAAATTCTTTCTAGAAAGCCAGGGTCATCCTTTATCTTTGGCACCTCTGCACCTGACTGGAATTGGATGGGTGGAACTGCTAGCATGGCAGTGGAAGATTGGACCAGGTGATGGATTTGTGGGTATGGGGGCAAGATCTTGAAAGAGCCGAGGTGGCGCAGTGGTTAAATGCAGCACTGCAGGCTACTTCAGTTGACTGCAGTTCTGCAGTTCGGCTGTTCAAATCTCACCGGCTCAGGGTTGACTCAGCCTTCCATCCTTCTGAGGTGGGTAAAATGAGGACCCGGATTGTTGTTGGGGGCAATATGCTGACTCTGTAAACTGCTTAGAGAGGGCTGAAAGCCCTATGAAGCGGTATATAAGTCTAACTGCTATTGCTATTGCTATTGCTAACTTTCAACTGGGTGGGGAAAACCGGGAAGCCTTCAGATTTGGGTTTTCCCAGATGTGTCAACATGGCTCTCTTCATAAATTGGAACTTTGCTTGGAAGGAGGGAGGTGACTTGTTCTCCATCTCTTCACTCCCCCCCCCCCATCAAATGGTGTTCCTCCATTTCAGGGGCCTCTCAGTGGCTCCTAGCCCAGTCCCTCCCACACTGATTATCTTCCCTTCCATGCTGGCCAACCCAATGTTGATTGAATGACCTCTTCCCTCCCTCTCCCCTTTCTTGTAGCTGATTTATATACCATAAAACCACGGTATGCAATACCATTCTTTAGCTTTGGGTATTTTGCCCTGGGAGAACTTGGTTAAGTTGACCCCACTACTTAGATTCACATGACCTCCTGAAACATATTCCGATCCTGTGGGTCTGGTTTTCCAGAGCAGGGGATCTTTCCAACGTTGGCAACTTTAAGTCTGGCGGGCTTCAACTCTCAGAATTCAACTCTTAAAGTTGCCAAGATTGGAGACCCCTGTTCCAGAGGAAAACTAACCCAGCATTTCTTAACCTCAGCAACTTTAAGACTTTATCGAAGAAATAAAAACACATAGAAAGTACTTTTTAAAAAAGCGAAAAGATACAACAAAGAAGGAGACATCATTTTAGCAGTAAATAGTTATTCTATGTATACCTATCTAATGGAGTTAATATTCAAGTACAACTATATGTCTTAGATGTATATGATTTCCATGTTTTCAGCCTACTATACTTGATAAAACAGTTGCATATTTCATTATATTTGTCCATGTGTTTGTAGGTAATCCACTCATTGGTAGCAAGTGTCATCAGCTCTTCAATCCAATGAGTAAAATCGACCATACATTTAATTTTCCAATGCCTTTCTCCCAAAACTTGTAAATGTATGATATTGTAAAAACATGTGTTTCAAAGAATCATTACTATTATTAGGTAAATAGTAATTTGAAGCCCAGTGACAATCAAACTCGCAATAGAGGAATTTCTAATTCTTTGTATGTCCAACCACACTTGGCCAATAAAAAATTCTATTCTGTTCTGTTCTATTCTATTCTTCTTCTATTCTCCTTCTGCTCATTCTTATTCTATTCTATTCTATTTCCTCTCCTCTCCTCTCCTCTCCTTTCCTCTCCTCTATTCTATTCTGTTCTGTTATGTTCCATTCCTGTTCCTGTTCCTGTTCCTATTCCTATTCTATTTTTATTCTGTTCATTCTTCTTCTATTCTACCTTATCCTACCCTACCCTATCCTATTCATTTCTTAGCATATGCACATCAAACTGATTTATTGATAACAAGTACCTTTAAAAATGTAGAGTGGTATTTTTAGTTTCAAAAGATTTAACAAGTTGTTCTAATGTGTCGGATGTCTCAGGAGCTGAAAATACTGCTGGTCCAATGTTGTTAACAAATGTTGTAGCTGTAAATGTTGCCAATGAATTACAGCTGATAATTATGTCTTAACACAATACATGCTAAAAATTCACTATCAACCTCATCAATCAACCGATCCAAAGTCAATATTTCCACTTCCATCCAATTTTTCCATTTCCATATTTCTATTTTTCTCCTCTTTTTGCCTTTTTGTTACTTTTAGAAAGCAATAAAACAATAAGTAATTTTAAAAAGATGTATGGACTTCAGGATCTAATCTGAGTCTGTCACCAGGACCAGAGGTTTTGTCTTCCGAGCTTTTGGACTCGTGCTGGAGCCCATCCTCTGGGAATTTTTCTGTCTAGTCCTGGTAACCAACTCAGATTGGATCCTGCAACATTATCTTGGGACACGTATATTTGTCTTTGTCCACATGGAGTTCAGTTCCAAGAATCCCTTGCTTTCTAGGGACTTTTGGTGTTGAAAGTCCAAATATCTTACAATTTGCTGAGGTTGAGAAACATTTCAAGCCCACAGGTGCCTCAGGACATTCTGTGAAGGCAACAATTCTACCTCATTTCTATACAGCTTCCTCCTCCCCATCTGGTTTCTGACCTCTTTTGATTGACAGGTGACATGCCGGCCCAAAGCTGTTTCAAGTCTGTATTGTTTCTCTCCATCTGTTGGGGTAGAGAGCAGCAGCTTATATTCAATATACAAGGAATGATCTTTCCTGGGGAATTATGAAAAAGTTGCTACATCTGAGGACATCCCCTCTCTTTAAAAAGTCCACATGAATGGAAAGCACAACATATTAACACATCCAGCAATCCACTGGATTTGCTGAACAAGCCAGAGTCAATCCTAGAAATAAGAAGTTTGCTTGGGCTGTTTGATGTTTACTTCTGAACATAAACTCTCAAGGTAGACATTATACAAAGTCCACTTTTCTGAGAAGAAGACAATATTTGAAAGAGTGCAGAGAAGAGCAACCAGGACAAAGAGGGGACTGGAGGCTAAAACATACGAAGAACGGTTGCAGGAACTGGGCATGGCTAGTCTGGTGAAGAGAAGGACCAGGGGAGACAGGAGAGCATCTTCCAATATTGGAGGGGCTGCCAGAGAGAAGAAGAGACAAGCTATTCTCCAAAGCCCCCGAAGGCCAGACAAGGAATAATGGATGGAAACTGAACAAGGAGAGATTCAACCTAGAAATAAGGAGGAATTTCCTGACATTGAGAACAATCAACCAAAGGAACAGAAGTTGCCTTCGGAAGTTGTGGTAGCTTCATCCCTGGAGGCTTTCAAGAAAAGATTGGATTGCCATCTGTCAGAAATGGTGTAGGATCTCCTGGTTGGGAAAGAGGGTTGGACAAGATGACCTACAAGGTCCCTTCCAATTCTGTTAATCTGAATCTATCTAAGATGATCAAAGGTCTGGAGACTAAAACATATGAACGGTTGCGCGAACTGGGCATGGCTAGTCTAGTGAAGTGAAGGACCAGGGGAGACATGATAGCAATGTCCCAGTATTTTAGGGGCTACCACAAAGAAGAGGGGGTCAACTTACTTTCAAAAGCACCAGAAGGCAAGAAAGAAGCAATGGATAGAAACTGATCAAGGAAAGAAGCAACCTGGAATTTTTTAAAAAAATGTCCTGACAGTGAACAATTAATCAATGGAATGACTTGCCTTTGGAAATTTACAGATTACAGATAAACAGAATTGGCAGGGACTTTGTGGGTCATCTAGTCCAACCCCCCTCCTGTCCAAGCTGGAGACCCTATACCATTTCTGACAGATGGCAGTCCAGTCTCTTCTTGAAAGCCTCCAGTGATGAAACACCCAAAACTTCTGAAGGCAACTTCTGTTCCATGGGTTGATTGTTCTGTCAGGAAATTTCTCCTTATTTCCAGGTTGAATCTCTCCTTGTTCGGTTTCCATCCATTCTTCCTTGTCTGGCCTTTGGGTGCTTTGGAAAATAGCTTGCCCCCCTCCCCTCTGTGACAGCCCCTCAAATACTAGAACACTGTTCTCATGTCTCCCCTGGTCCTTCTCTTCACTAGACTAGCCAGGCCCAAATTGTGTGTGTGGGGGGGGCATTACTAAAGCCTTTTAAAAGAAAATGGAGGAAGATAACCAGTTAAAAATTAGAAGCAAGAGCAGTAAACCCAGCATTAAAAAAAGCCACAGAATATTTAAGATAAATATGAAACTCTTCCCTGATTCTAAAAAGGCCATCATAAAGCCTCTGGGTCCAGCCCACTCTCTGGGGGCCATCACCAAAAAGTCCCTTTGCTGGTAAGTAATGCTTCCCCCCTCCCCCCAATGCAGAGGGGCCACATCTGGGAAGGCAAGAGGCTGCAAAGACGAGAAGCACATACCTGCTTTGGGAAAGAACCAAAGATTTTGGGCATGACTGGAAGGCCCGAATCCCAGAGCTTGGCCTCCGACTGGCTGAACCCTCCCATCAGGAGAGGCCTCCGGACCCTCCTCTCGGCCGGCCTCCAGGATGAGGTCTTGGCAGCTGAAAAGGAACAAAGTTTCACTCTCTGCCACTTCTGCCCCCCACCTGTGCCCACGTTGTGAACGATTGGGGCTTTGGGGGCTAAGCCATGTTGGGACCTGGTTTGCCAATGGCTCCCACCAGGTTGCAACCCTCCCCTGCAGGAGGTCAAGAAGTCCAAAATGACAGCCACAACCATGTGAACGTGATCCTTCTAATGCACAAAAAGTGGTGGGGATTTCTTTGCATGGTTGTGGTCACCATCTTGATTTTCTTAAACCCCCACCCCAAGCTCCCCTGCTCCCCTGGCTCCCTTTTGTCCTTTGGCTCGTATTGGATTGTATTAAGCTGTGTTTTGTTTTTATTTCACATGAGACAAGGGCATGCAATAAAGCAAAGATTTACCAAGGTGTATCTGTACACAATTTTTATTTCCTAAATCTGGAATGCATTCTTTCAAAATAAACCTGAGAGGCGCCCTTAGCAAGGAAAAAGAGCACAAGGCTCTTAGCAAGGAAAAAGAGCACAAGGCACAAGGTCAAGCCTTGCACTCCCTCTCCATTTCAGGGCCATAAATTGGGGTTGCCAATGGCTTTTTTCAAACCTTTGCATCCACCTGGGGCCCTGAGTACCTTAGCAGGTCACGTGGATGCAGTTCCAAATGTCTGTAGAGATTCTCCTGCATCCAACTCATGGTTGTCCCAAAGGTGCTTTTTTCAAGAGGCAACTGAACTTTCTTGGTTTTTTTCCCTGAGGACATTTTGCTTCTCATCTAAGAAGCTTCTTCGGTTCTGACTGAATATTGGAGGACAGAAGATTTATCTTCCTTTCAGTCATCTGGTCACTAACACTTTTTCTGAGAGTCGTTGAGGCCACTTGGAGGCTTTATCTGTGGTTTCAGGGTCCACATTCTAGACAGAGAATGTCTATGGAGATTCTCCATCATCCAGGTCATGGTTGTCCCAAAGGTGCTTTTTTCAAGAGGCAACTGGACTTCCTTGGTTTTCTTTGAAGATATTTCGCTTCTCACCCAAGAAGCTTCTTCAGCTCTGACAGGATGGTGGGGAAGGGAAGGATTGATATTCCTTGCAGACATCTGGTCATTTGCATCCTTTTGGAGGGTCATTGAGGCCACTTGGAGGCTTATCTGTGTCCTCAAAGACACCTGAGTGGTGCAAATGGTTCTTGTAATCTCAGCAGGATGATTTCTGCCCTGTGTCCCTACAGAAAGCACAGCTCTACAACACAGTCCTTTCAACAATTCCAAGAAGGCTCCATGCTCATTTGCACCACTCAGGTGACTCTGAGGACACAGGGTTTTCTTAATTAACAAGTTCTGCAGCCTGAAAATGCCTGAAACCCACTGAGGCGTGTGAATGCAGCCAGTGATATTGTGTGGATGGTCTTGGGAGTTTTTCTGGAAGGACAACGCAGAAGGTGGCCCCTCCTGTCAGCATGGTGGCTCCCTCTGGTCCCGCAGCTATTCAAAGTGTCCAGGGGAGGGTGGGAGGGGAAGCAGGCAAACACTTGAACACAAAATACAAGTACCAGTGAGAGGAAAGGAAAGGCAGAGTTACCGCGGGCGTAATCGTTGGCCTTCTCCATCTCCCGCTTGAGTTGCTCAACTTTTTCTTCCATCTCCATTTCCCCCAGTGTGTTGTCGTAATTCACATCACCCTGCAGCAGGGCAAAGAACTTGGCCTGGAAGAGAGCAAAGCAATAGCACTAGCAGACTTATATACCACTTTACACACCTTTACAGAACTCTCTAAGTGGTTTACAGAGTCAGCCTCTTACCCCCAAATAAGGGTTCTTATTTTACCCACCTTGGAAGGATGGAAAGCTGAGTCAACCTTGAGCTGATCAGAATCGAACTACTAGCAGTGGGCAGAGTTAGCCTGCAATACTGCATTCTAACCACTGCACACCAAGGCAGGCAGGCAAGGAAGGAAGGAAGGAAGGAAGGAAGGAAGGAAGGAAGGAAGGAAGGAAGGAAGGAAGGAAGGAAGGAAGGAAGGAAGGAAGGAAAGAAAGAAAGAAAGAAAGAAAGAGAAGAGCAAAGCAATAGGAATAGAACTTACAGTATATACTGCTTCATCGTGCTTTAAAGCCTTTCCTAAGTGGTTTACAGAGTCAACCTCTTGCCCCCAACAATCTGGGTCCTCATTTCACGGACCTCAGGAAGATAGAAGGCGGAGTCAACCTTGAGCCGGTCACGATCGAACTGCCAAACTGCTGGCAGTCAGCAGTCAACAAAATTAGCCTGCAGTGCTGCATTCTAAGTACTGCCCCACCATGGCTCTTGGGGCAAATGGGGTGAGGGAAAACCAGGAACAGGGGAGCAGAAGAGAGTTTGAGGGCAAAGAAGGCGAAGGGCAGCCGAGTGGGGTGGCTCAAAACACAACATTCCCAGCAAGGAGAAAAGTAGAGGAGCAGATTTAAAGGCAGTTCTACCCCTCTCATCCTTGCTGGGCTAGATTTCCACCTGAAGGGAATAGGCACCTTAAGGCAGGAGGCTGGAGCCCCTCCTCTCCAGGTGGATCAGGTGGGATCTGTTATTGGATCTGAACTTCTGAGGGACAATCAATCAAACTAAGCTGAGAGGACATGGCAGAAGCCAGCCTGTTGACTTCTTCCTTGCAGGACACAGTTCCTGTCTTTCTCAGGGCAAGAGCAGTCGAGAGCACAGCCTGGGGCTGGTTGGACCATAACTCCCATCATGCTGGCTGGTGATCATGGGAGCGGTAATCCAGCACAGAACATCTTATTGGGCATGATTGACACAGCCTGCGATGTAGGGATGTCCAAGCTCTCCAGAGGGCTGTCCTTCACCCAGAGCTCCTGGGATCCAGATCAGTTTAAGAGAGTTGGAAGAGACCTTGTAGGTCATTTAGTCCAACCCCTCCCCCTCCCCCATCCAGCCTCCAGTGATGAAGCTCCCACAACTTCCGAAGGCAACTTCTGTTCCAACGGTTGATTGTTCTCACTGTCAGGAAATTCCTCCTTATTTCCAGGTTGAATCTCTCCTTATTCAGTTTCCATCCATTATTCCTTGTCTGGCTTTCAGGTGCTTTGGAAAATAGCTTGCCCCCCCCTCTCTGTAGCAGCCCCTCAAATATTGGAAGACTGCTATCATGTCTCCCCTGGTCCTTCTCTTCCCTAGACTAGCCATGCCCAGTCCTGCACCCGTTCATTTTATGTTTTAGCCTCCAGTCTCCTAATCATCCTGGTTGCTCTTCTCTGCACTTTTTCTAGAGTCTCAACCTCTTTTTTATAGTGTGGTGACCAAAACTGGATGCAGTACTCTATGTGTGGCCTTACTAAGGCTTTATGGAGTGGTATTAGTACCTCCCTTGATCTTGGTTGCAATTTAGGATTGCATTGGCTTTTTTGGCTGCTGCTGCACACTGCTAGCTCATATTTAATTGATTGTCTACTAAGACTCCAAGAGCCCTCTCCCAGTCACTGCTATTAAGCCTGGTTTCACCCAATCTATATGTGAATTTTGTGTGTGAGTCCAGCAATGTGTGTCTCTCTGTCTCTGGGGGAAAAGAGCTGGGGCCGAGTGAGGGCCAGGGCCTTTGGGTTGGGCACTTGCTCCAGCTGGGCAGAGCGAAGCACCAGGCTCTCCTGCAGGCAGAGCTGAGCCTTTCTGCTATGGAAGGATGCCTGAGCCACAAACAGCTTCTCAAAAGTGATCAAAGCCAGGGAAGGGTGGAGAAGAATCAAAAAAGTCAAGCGGGCAGCCAGGATGTGTGATAGCCGCTCCCCCTGTTTTGGAAGGTGCATTGCTGACCCCCTTGAGACCCCTGGGCTAAATTCTTTGACCCTGCCCTGGACCAAAGCCTCTGCTGCACTCCAACCAGGTGGGGATGGCACCCCTCTGCCCATCCCAGGGTCCCTTCTGGTGACCAAATGCCTCTTTCTCCTCAACCAGCTGCAGCCTCACCTTGAAGTATTGCCCCAGGCTGCCCCTCTCATTCTCGGCCTGTTTCCGCTTGCGCACCACCCTTTCGCAGATGCTGGGCTTCCGCTCCATCTGGGTGAAGAGCTCCTGCAGGGAATTCTGGGTGTAGCTCAGGCCTTGGCCCTCGTAATCCTGGGGGGAGATCCGCTCGCAGAAGGACAGGACGAGCGGGTACTCACTGTCAAATTCCTCCAGGGTCTCCATCTTGCACTCCTGGGCCAGAAGGGAAGAGTCAGGCACAGAATAATTCAGCCCACCCACCAAACTGTCAACTGCCAGGGAAGGTTACCTTCTGAGCATGTTTAGAGAGCAAATAACAGCATGGCGGGGGTGGTGGTGGTAGTAGAACATGACAAGACCATCTTTGCTAGGGTTTTCAGACCCCAAAAGGGGCACAGATCCCACAGCCAGAAGCACAACCTCTGCCTTTCCAGATAGAATAGAATAGAGGTGGAAGGGACCTTGAAGGTCTTCTAGTCCAACCCCCTGCTCAAACAGGAGAACCTAGACCATATCAGTTTAGTGACTGTTTAGTTTATCCTTAAAAACCTCCAGTGCAGGCTTTAACAGATTAACAGAGTTGGAAGGGATGACCTTGTAGGTCATCTAGTCCAACCCCCACCCAAGCAGGAGACCTTACACCCTTTCTGACAAATGGCAGTCTAGTCTCTTCTTGAAAGTCTCAAGTGATGAAGCTCCCACAACTTCTGAAGGCAACTTCTGTTCCATTGGTTCCATTGTTCTCACTGTCAGAAAATTCCTCCTTATTTCCAGGTTGAATCTCTTCAGTTTCCATCCATTATTCCTTGTCTGGCCTTCAGGTGCCTTGGAGAATAGCTTGACACCCTCCCCCTCCCAATTCTTTGTGGCAGCTACAGATGTGAGACTACAACTCCCAGCACCCTTTATCATGACTCGTGGTCCCAAAGGGATGTTCAGCTCCTACATTTCGCAGCCCCCCCCCCCCGCCGGGGTGCCCCAGGGCAGGGGTCTCCAACCTTGGCAACTTTAAGCCCGGCGGACTTCAATTCTCAGAATTCCCCAGCCAGCTGGCTGGGGAATTCTGGGAGTTGAAGTCCGCCAAGCTTAAAGTTGCCAAGGTACCCTTGCCCTAGGCGGCTTCTTGCCCCTGGGTGCTGAGCCGCCCTCCTGCTCCGAGCCCCCCAGCCGAGGTGGGGGAGGCAACTCTCCGTCCCCGCCGCTCCAAGAGCCCCTCCGCTGGTGCTCCAACGCGGCGCCCGCGAGGGCTGGCCAGGAGGAGCGTTTCCGAGGCGAGGGGCGTGGCTTGCCTGTCCCCGAAAGCAGCTGGCGCGGCTGGTGCCCGGCGGATTCGCGGCGCTGCTGGGCTCCGGGCTCCGCTGCCGCCGCTCAGCCTACCCGTCCCGTCGGGCGGCTACATTGTGACACGGCGCGGCGGGAAGGGGAGGATTGTGCTCTCCCCGCGGTCCGCATCTCCTCCCCCGGCGCAGGCTGGCAGTGGGCAGCCCGGGAGGGAAGCGGCGGCGGCGGGGGGTCCCGCAGCCATGGTGGCAGCCGAGGAAGGCGCGCCCAAGCCCGTTTGCTTTAGGCATCATAAGACCATCTTGACAGTGAGTCAGGGGGTTGTTAAGCGATTCCGGCTTCCACTATTGACCGTCCTATTAGCCCTAGTCCTTCTCTTTTTAGATTAAACCAGGGGTCCCCAAACGTGGCCACTTTAACACTTGTGGACTTCAACTCCCAGAATTCTCCAGCCAGTTATGCTAAACATACCCAGTTCATGCAACTGTTCCTCATTTGTTTTAGTCCCCTAAACATCTTGGTTGCTCTTCTCTGCATCCTTTCCAGGCTCTCAGCATCTTTTTTGGTATTGTGGTGACCCACACTGGATGCTTTCAAATTGTGATGTTGCAGGAGACTCTGGACCGGAGCCCCCTGGCTGCAGTGAGATCCCAGCAATCTTTGAAAGGAAATTAACCCTGATTGTCCTTTGGATGGACTCAAAACACTTTGGCAACCTAAATGAGAAGAGAGTACTCCTGGGAGAAGACCCTGGTTTTGGGAAAAGTTGGAAGGCCAAAAGATAGTGAGATGATTAGATAATGTCAGGACACAATGAGCTTGAGCTATGGTGGCCCAGTGTTTAGAATGCAGTACTGCAGGCTACTTCTGCTGACTGCAGACTGCCAGCAATTTGGCAGTTTGATCCTGACCATCCTTCCATCCTTCTGAGGTTGGTAAAATGAGGGCACAGATTGTTGGCGGTCTATAGGCTGACCCTGTAAAGCACTTAGAGTGGGCTGGAAAGGGATATAAGTCTAGATGCTATTACTATTCCTTTTCTCCTTCCACTTTTCCACTGTCCATCTATCTGTCCATTCATCCTTCCTTCCTTCCTCTGCCACTGCCAGCAGTTTGACCCTGACTGGCTCAAGGTTGACTCAGCCTTCCATCCTTCTGAGGTCAGTAAAATGAGGACCCACATTGTTGAGAGCAATGGGCTGACTAAGTTCTATTGCACAGACTCCAGGAGACAGTGGAGGGCAGGGGGCCTGGCATGCTGTGTGATCAGTTGGGTCGTGAAGACACCAATTATTGACTGAACAACAGACCAAAACTGGACACGGTACAGGTAATCCTCCACTTAGACCACAATCGAGTCCAAAATTTCTGTGATGAGACATAGTTAAGTGAATTTTGCTCCATCTTACGGCTTTCCTTGCTATTGTTAAGTGAATCACTAAAGTTGTTAAGTTAGTAACACGGTTGTTAAGTGAATCTCGCTTCCCCGTTGCTGATCAGAAGTTCACAATAGGTGATCACATGACCTCGAGACTGCAACCGTCATAAATATGAGTGAGTTTCCAGGCATCATGTGACCATGGGGATGCTGTGACAGTTGTAAGCCTGAAACAGGTCATAACTCACTTTCCCCCCTTTGAATGGTCACTAAATGAACTGTTTTAAGTTGAAGACTACGTAGTTCTCCATCCAGAGGGGGAGTCTGGAGGGATCTTTTCTGACTAACATTCAATTAAAAGATATTACATTTTTTGAACTGCAGCTCCCATAATCCAGTGTAGAAGAGTATTTCTCAATCTTGATCACTTTAAGATGGGGTGGACTTCAACTCCCAGAATTCCCCAGCCAGCACTTTTTGAGTTTTGATCAAGTTTTGCCTTCTGGTGGCTTCTAAGTATCTTCAGCATGAAAAGCCTTTTCTCATCTGAATCTCATCTGATTTTTTTAGTAGTGAACATTTTACCCCATCTGGAGGAAATGTACAAAATGTTATGCTGCATCTGAAGGTTGTGATATAGAGACCAACATTCTCCATCTGGGAGGGAGGCCTTCTGAGATCTTTCTGCTGGCAAAGGAAAAGGATGGATTGTGCAAAAGGGAGAAGGGGAAATTCATCCTAAATATGACCCTGGAAAAGACTGTAAACACCAATGAATGAAAAAGTTCCATTAAAAGGCAAAGATGAACACGCTGTGTTGCATTTTTTGCAAGATCTGCTTTACACAATATATACATATATCTTTATCATCTATCATCTAATCTCTTTATGTATGTATCTCTCATCTCTTCATCTATTGGTGTCTGTCTACTCATCTATCATTATCTATTATCTACGTGTCAACTACCTACCTCTACCTACCTACCTACCTACCTACCTCTCTCTCCATCCATCGGTATCTATCTGTATTTATCTATCAGTCTCTCTCTGTCTCTCTCTGACATCCCTGTAAAGTTTCATTTATTTTTGACTCATTGACTTTTGCATCAATGCATGAAGACTTGAGTTTCATTCCTCATGCAGCATTCAAGGCACCAGGAGCTCTTGCCGATGACTGGAGCAATCCCTCCCTCACCCCACATTTGGGCAAGCTACTTTGTGGAAATGCTCCCCCACCAGGGACTTAAATCCAATGGCTTAGCATTTGAAGCCTTTCGCAGTCTCTGTAGCATCACAGCAACTTACACCAAGGTAGAGAAGTCAGAGAAGAGCCCCCTATCCCATGTGGCTGCTCCTCCCCCAAGGACACCTGGTCTGCTCAGGCACTTCTGCTCAATACCAGCTGCACCCAACGTTCGGCCATTACGGGACGCATCAAGCCCGGTGTGCCTTGAGCCCGTCCTCATCTGGTGACCTGCTTTGAGCTCCGGGTGGCCCTTGAGGGGTGAACTGGTCAGGCTGCTGCTGGGAATCCATTAGCACCCCTGAATCATGGCCCCAGAGATGCCCTTAGTGTTAAGGTGGGCTTCCCCTGCTTGCTTTTGCTTGGGAGATCCCAAGGACGGGGTGCAGCACTCTTCAGACGTGGCCGAATTTTGACTTTTGACCTTTGCAATTGACTTTTGACCTTTGCAATTGAAGCCACAGACTGCACACCCACCCGTGGGGCCCACCTTGGAAAAGGCCCCTCCCCAAGCATCTTGAAGCCCTCACCTTTTGCAGATCACAGAGCCAAAGCTGTTTTCAAATAATTTATTAGGAATTTAAAACAGAAAAATCTGGAAGAAAAAAAAGGGAGGGGGGTTTACAGGTATGGCGAGAACAAACATTGACATATAATAAAACCGGCTTAATAAAAAACACAGCTTTATTTTCGTTTAAAAAAGAAGGTTGGCATAGAAGTAGCCCAGCATGTGTGCCAAGGAGGAGATACAAGAGTGCCACTCAACAGTCATGTCCCCTGCTCCCCCCCAGCCGAAGACTAGAATAAAAATAAACCCCTTCCCATCAGACATCCCCCCCAACCCGGAGCCCCCCCTGCTGGCAGGGGATGAGAGGCGCTGCACCTGTCCTCTCTCCAGGGGCACCAGTTTTGGGGGGCTGTGATAGATTGTGGCTGCTTTTTTATTTCTTCTTTAGAAAAAAAAACCAGACAAACACACTCATCTGAGTAACAAAAATTATTGCTTTGTGTTTCCAGTATTAATTAGCTGAGTTTCCTTCTTCTTCTTCTGCCACCAAGGAAGCTCTCCCAATATTTTTCACATCGCTTAAGGGGGGTGGGGGGATTCTGCCAGTGAGTCTGGGGCCCAGACTGTGCGAAAGGAGGAAGGTGAAGGAAGGAGCCAAAGGATCTGCAAGGAAAAGTTAATCCCAAAAGCTTTTCCCAGGATTCAGGCAAGAGGCAAAACCCAGCAAGCTAAAAACTTGAATTAAAATGAACTTCCAACTGAATGGCAGACAGGAAACTCGCATGCAGGGAATAAGATTCATAAAGGCCAGAGTCCTGATGTTATTTTCTCCTCCCCTGCTCCCTCAATCTGACACTGGAGAGACCCACAAAAAGCTTGACACTGCTAACTGCAGACCCCAAATCCCTCTTCCCACGACCTCTCCCTTCTGCCCTTGAAAGTGATCCTGGGCATCACCAGCAGTTGGTATGAAGGAAAATCTTGTCCTGGACAATTTTCACTGCCACCATCAACTGAAAGTGAGGCAGATGGGATGTTTGCTGCATTTGCCTTTTGCCCTCCCCACATTGGGTAAAAACCGTAACCTCAACTGCCTTCCCCAGCCCAGTGCAATGGTCTCAGGGAATGATCTTGGCCAAAGAGGGATGCTACCTATGAAACAACCAGAGAAGAAAGGCAGGAAGCCCCAGTTGCTTAAGTGGAAGTCATTGATCAAGCATTTAAAAGTGGTGATAGGAAGTTTGTGCCTTCCAACTTGCAAGTTCTCTGAATCTTCAGCCTCGTCATGAAGTCAATTTCATCTGCCTGGATTTCCTGCCTGGTTTACCCAGCGTTTGCATGCCTTGTTCGGTTTGCCATGTGCCAAATTCCTCGCTCGCATGAGCATTGCATTTAGGAAGTCTGGGGTAGGAAAAATGAGCCTCCCTAATGCAGTAACCAGAGCTGGCCACCATCTGGACAGAGTCCGGGGCAAAGCAGGAAGAGACAGGCCTCTTGTGGCACCTGGGGAAAATCTGTTTGCCTGTTTCATTTTTGTGTCAGCAAGATTGTTGAGACCCTTGGCCAGGGATGGCTAACCTTTTGGTTGTTGGGTGCCAAAAATGCGAGGGTGCACATGCAATAGCGTGTGGGCATGCCAGCACCCATAATGCAAAGCGCGCCCCCCATATGCACATGCACGCACAACCCACACATGCTCCCCCCCATGCGTGCCACACTACTCGCTTCCAAGATGAGCTTGGTATTTCCTCCGGAGGGCTGGGGAAGCTGTTTTCGCCCTCCCCAGGCTTCAGGAAAGCCCCCGGAGCCTGGGGAGGGCAAGAAATTGGCCCAACAGGCCAACCAGAAGTTCGGAACCGGAAGCTGGAAATGGATCGTTTCCAAACTTCCAGTAGGCCCATTGGGCCCCCTTTTCACCCTCCCCAGGCTCCAGGGGCTTTCCTGAAGCCTGGGGAAGGTGAAAACTGCCTCCCCCAGCACCCCTGGAAGCCCGAAAATCAGCTGGCCAGAGTCCGCATGCGCACTGGAGCTGACGGCTCGTGTGCCAGCAAATCTGGCTCCGTGTGCCACCTGTGGCATGCGTTCCATAGTTCACCATCACGGACCTTGGTGAATACAAAACTGACTCATTTGTGTTCTAAATTGACCCTGATGCTGTGTGGCAAAAGACCCTCCCCCCCAAAGACGCCAGAGGACGACCCTGTTCCCTCCGCCCACAATGTGAAGGCAGTGCAAAGGAAGGGCAGACCCCTCCTCCCTCAGCTTCTCGGGGGGGAACAGCCTCAAGTCAGACGGGGGGGAGAGGATGCAAGGCTCAGAGTAGGAAAGACAAGAGGATGGGTTAGGGGCAAATAAACATGGCTCTCTTTTCTGGAGTGAGGACCCTTCCCCAGGCGCAGGAACTTGACCTTCTAATACAGTCAAGCTCCAATAGCTGCACCTCAGTTGCAGAAGGGGGGGAAACGCACACAGGGGGGAAATGTGCCTTTGGGGTGGGGGGGATGGGTTTTGCCTCTCCTTCCGAGACTCCTTGACTCCACTCCTTCTTTGCCCGAGATGAACAGACGCCTGTTCTCAAGACACCCCAGATCCTTGCAAGCCAGGACCCCCTTGGCAGAAAGTGGCAAATATTGAGAGAGTTGTCCCTGGTCCCAAGCATCAACAGAGACCAGCCGCCAGGCCAAAGTCCTCTGTGGGCTCAGGCCACATGAGTGAGTGGTGACATGGCCCGCCGGCCCCTCATGCTCAGCCAAACAGGCCCTGCTGGTTACATGGCTCCCACCCAGTCCTCCCCACCCTATCTCTCACCCACCTCACCTTCCTCCCCGGCCCTCCCCCTGCCCATCCCTCCCCACCCATCCCTCCCAGCCCCTTCCATCTCATCAGAAGTCATAAAAGCTTACAGCAAAAGGTATAAAAAGAAAGGAGGTTTGTCATGGTCCAAACAGAGAATATTGCTCACATTGGTGGCTTTAAAGCCAGAAAGAGGAAAAAGGAAAGGAAGGAAGGAAGGAAGGAAGGAAGGAAGGAAGGAAGGAAGGAAGGAAGGAAGGAAGGAAGGAAGGAAGGAAGGAAGAAAAAGAAAGAAAGGAAGAAAGAAAGAAAGGAAGAAAGAAAGGAAGGAAGGAAGGAAGGAAGGTCCAAGTTTCCTCTGCAGTGAAGACAAGGCCAAAGAGCCTTGCACAATTTACATATAATACAGAAAGAGCAAGGGAAAAATACAGGAATAACAAACTCAAAGTAGCCTAAAATCTAAAAACAAAAAAAATCAGAAATAAGGAATAGTGTTTTTTCTCACTTAGCAAAATATACAGTTTGTATTTGTTCCACAGCAACGCCCCGAGTGTCCTGTTAATTCTGTATGTCTCAAAAGCCTCACATTGATGGAAAAAACAGTCCTTGTTTTAAAAAAGAGAGACAGATAAAATTATTTAAATGCATCAGCCTCTCAGCTCTCTCCCCCCCGCCCCCGCTTCGGAAATTGCTTTAGTTGTCTATCAACCGATCCTTTAAAAAGATTTTTGTTCTCTTGTGACCGAGTCCATACTTTTCCCCATCTGAAAATATATATATATATATTTATATATATATCTAAAACAAAGAAACAAAAGATTTCAAAGCCAAATAAAAATATTCCTTGATAAAAACTACCTACACACAGTCACCAAAAATAATAATAATAAAATAAACGGTTCTTCAGCAACTCCGAAAAAGAGCGACAGAACCACCGTGAAAAATGAGAGTGCTGATCTCGGTCGTCGTCCCCCAACCCCTCCCACTCCCCAATTTTTAAAAAAAAACAAAACAGGAACTAACAGGCTAAGAAAATAAATAAAAGTAGAAGCAGTGGGTCAGAGGCTTGGGAGAAGTGTAAACGGTCTGTAGTTAGTAGCAGAGGAGTCGGAGGAATTCTCCTCCTGGCCTCCCAATCCAGTGCTTTCTGGCCAATGGGAGGGGGGGCTGGCCGGAGCCCAGCTAACAGCCACAAGTGTGCAGTTTTTGAACGAAAATGAAATCTTGGCTCATCCCTCCGGGTCTGCTGAGTCCTCCAGCTCGCTCTCCTGGGGTGCTCACTGGGGGATCTGCGGGGAGTAGAGAGGAAATCATTGTGGTCATTGCCCCATTTGCCATTCCCCTGGTCTGCAGCCCGAGGGGAGCGTTTGTTTATCACATTTCTATGCCACCCATCGCCCTACGCAAAGGCCTGGCACCCACTTTTATGGACACACTCTTACTCAGAGGAGGAAGCCCTCCCCAGTCTGGGAAAAGGTGGGGGTTGGTATCCTAGAGCCCCCTGCCAGCCCTAACTTGACAGGTTTGGAGACCCCATCTCAACTACTGATGTGCTGTGCCTCCAAATGGCCTCTCCCAGCAATAGCAAGTACACTTATATTCCGCTTTACAGTGCTTTACAGTGCTCTCTAAGAGGTTTACAAAGTCAGCCTCTTGCCCACAACAATCTGGATCCTCATTTTACCCACCGCGGAAGGATGGAAGGCTGAGGCAACCTTGAGCCTGGTGGGATTCGAACTGCCAAATTGCAGGCAGCCGGCAGTCAGCAGAATTAGCCTGCAGTATTGCTCTCTAACCACTGGGCCACCACAGCTGGTCAAGGGATCAATCTTGCTTAACCGCCCGTAATCTCTTGCAAGGTGGAATCGGGGCAACTAAATGGAGCTAAGTGTTTACTGGCCGGATGCCCTTCCAGTCACCCAGGCGGAGTTTGCAGCAGATATTTTCTCATTGTGCCCAGAGAGAGAAATATCTGCCTCTACCTAGGATCGAACTCACAGTGAGGCGAGAGCTCCACCTCCAGGCCACCACACCACTTGTCATTAAGGGAGGACTTCCTGTAGTCTAATTCAGGGCTCTGAGCCGTGGCCCACTACTGAGCCGTTCAGTATCAGGCTACGGAAGTGGCAGGCCAGCCCATGCGTACTTGCCCTCCACTTGCATGGAACCATCCTTTCTCCCCTCCCCGCCAGTCCGCAAAGCCAGAAAGATTGGGGAACTCTGGTCTTAATTGCATGCTGTCAAGGAAACCCCATGTGCTTGAGCTGTGGTGGCCCAGTGGTTAGAGAGCAATACTGCAAGCTAATTCTGCTGACTGCAATTTGGCAGTTCGAATCTCATCAGGCTCAAGGTTGACTCAGCTTTCTGCCCTTCCGAGGTGGGTCAAATGAGGATTGTTGGGGGCAAGAGGCTGACTTTGTAAACCTCTTAGAGAGCGTAGTAAAGCACTGTAAAGCGGAATATAAGTGTACATGCTATTGCGACTGTTCTTTCTTTTCTCCTTCTTGCTTCCTTCCTTCCTCTCTCCCTCCCTCCTGTGTAGTGGTTAGAGTGCAGTACTGCAGGCTACTTCTTCTGATCACCGGCTGCCAGCAGTTCAAATCCCACTAGGCTCAAGGTTGACTCAGTCTTCCATCCTTCCGAGGTGGGTAAAATGAGGACCCAGATTGTTGGGGGCAAGAGGCTGGGGGGGAGCTGCTGGGGGGGGAGGAGCTTGGAGGTCTCCTAGCATCGGCAGCCTTGCAATGTGTCAGATTTGAAGGGTTTCCCATGTTCCATACCTGGGAAAAACTCTGGCTGAAGCAGAGGGTGTCATGTCCACAAAGCTTTGCCCCAGAGAAAACCTCCCAATGGAGAGACCAAGTGTCCTAGGGTAGGCCCAGAGTTTTTCCCCAATCGAAGTGAAGCCGAGGCTTTTCTCCTCCTCCTCCTGCCCTGGAGAGCCCACTTACCACCTGCTTTCTTGGTCCTCAGCTTCAATGATAACCGTTAGTAAATGCCGTTGCAATCAAGGGCCCCTGCAAAAAAAGGGAGGGCATGGTATTCACTGGAACCGCAATGATTCGCAAAGGACGTGCAGCCTGAGCTAAAGTTAAGCTTCGGTCGCCAGAATTTTGTGAGGGGAGAAAAGATGCTCATAGTAGCCCACCTGTTCTGATCCATCCCCCAAACACAACAAACCCTCTGAAGGGAACTCAAAGATTTCTTTATTAGGAATCCCAGCAGCCCCGGCAAAAAGTTTCTCTCTCACTGGAGGTTAACCTCTGTCCGGCAGGGGAGATGAATAGTTGTTGGCCACACTTATTCATCTCCGCCCCCTGCCTTTGATCCCTAGAGCTAGGGTGGGGATTCCTTCCCTAGCAACGGTGGCTCTGCCAGCCCATAGATTTCCACTGCTCTCCTCTCCTCTGCTTTCTGTGCATCAGGCATTGGGCCCAGCTGCTCCCCTCTCCCCCCCTCTCTCTCTGCCAGCTCCATTCCCTCTTCCCCCTTGGAGCTCTCAGGTTGCCTTGATGCTGACTCCTCCTCCTCTGATTCAGCTGCTGGAGCAGCCAATAAGCCACAACACCACTTCTCTGACTGGCTTGGCTCCCCCTCTGAGAGACTCTCCCGTGGACACTTGGCCAGGTGAGGCTTACAATTGAAGTTGGGAGACTCTCATGCACAGAAGAGCTGGAGTTTCAACACAAGCAACACAACGTTAATGGCTCAGAAGAAACCCGAGCTCCTTTGGCTCACGAGAATTGACCAAGTCTCCATACAGCCTCAGCACAAGAATCTTCGCTTGTCATCCACAGCAGCTGCCCTGATCCAAGAAAAGACCTCTCTCCCAAGACCAGGGGCTGGCCGGGACCCTCCACCTCCTCCTCCTCTCTGGCTCTTGCCCCATTCCCTGTGCCCTGACTGTGGAGACCCCCGCTCCCACACGCACAGCACTCACCCCTAGGCTGTGGCCAAAGCCGGTGCTGGGGGCGGGACTCGCCGCACTGATGTAACTGCTGACTCCGGAATCCTGATTGGCTGCTCCATAAAGCTCGGCCATGGGCCCGGGGCTGGTGGTGCCCAGGAAGCCGCCGGTGCGGCTTGGGGTGGAACCTACAGGAGGAAGCAACACTAGCCAGTCGAGATGCTACAATGGCATCCTGCCCCCCACCCCCACCCCCCCAGCCCTGCAGAAAAGGTCCCCAGAGGCCTCTGGGAAGAGATGCGGCAGTTACCTGTCCCTCGCACCACAGCTGCTGCCGCCGCCGCCGCCATTGGTCCATAAGCAGTGAGGGGTATGGCTGCAGAGAAAGAGTCAGAGTCAGGGACTGGCCGGGCAGGGAACTCAATGATGCCCAGCCAATGCCCACTGCAGAGACGCATCTGCACGGGGCAGTTATGCCACCCCACCGAGTTTGTGTTGGTTTGTGGCCACCAGGCAAGGATGTCCTGCAAAACCAGCTTGGTAGCATGAGAAATCTTGCCCCCCCCCAACCCCGTTTGCCATTGGGCAATGCAGGCCCACCCTCTGAGGATCAATGAAGCCCTTTGCTTGGAAGCGTGTGCAAAAGAGAGAGGAGGATATGAAAGAGGGCAAAGGGAGGAGACACGCATCTTCCTGTCTCCCAGGGCCCAGCCAGCTGTTCTGGGGCCTTTGGGGTAAATCCTGCAGGTCTGTACTCATAGGAAGCTCTGCTTATGGTGGCTTAGAAGATGCCATTCTTGAACCTCCAGCACCGGCCATAAAACCAACTTTAGCAGAACCTCAGGCCCAGAAGAACCCACAGATTTCCTGCCCTCTCCGCACCCCTGTCTTAACTGGTCTTTTCTTTTCTCTTTCCTTCTTTAGTTGGAAATCAAAGCAAGAAGTGATGCGTGTGGTCTGTGTGGGTATTAATATTCAACTTATAAGGTTGGCGCACCCATGTTGTGGCTAAATCCTGGCTCATCGAAAGCACCCAAACCACTTTGACAAGATAAACAATTTGTGCAGGCAAAGAACTGAAGGAGATCTTGGGGGGGCCCTGAAACCAGGAGCAGCTCAGAGCTTCCGGCTTCGGGAGGGGTTGCAAAGTCTCAGCAAATCTCTGAAACGGAAGTGAACGTTTTCCCAAAGGGACTCTCAAGCAGCCAAGAGGGCTTCTTCTGCCTGACCCATCCTGGTTTGCAGCATTCACACCAACAGCTCCTTAAGCGAATCGTCTTTGGAGACGGGAGCCACGATTTGATATAGTTTTTGGCACGTGTGTCTGGACGAGCCCCTCATCTTTCCTCTGAGAAAGACAGAGATGGGGAACGAGGTTTTAAGCCCTCTCTCTGGGGGAGCCACTGAAGGCAGCCACAGACTGATACCAGAGCATGAATTTAGGATGGCTGTAAGAAAGAAGGTCCTCATTCCCCCACCCCCCCACTCCCTTGCAGTCCAAAGCTCAGAGGAAAGCAAAGGAGGCCTCCAGAGGGAGGAGAAGCTCAGGGAATGGAAGGCGCAGGGAAGCAGCTGGGCTATCGCCTCAGGAGCAGAAGCACAGCGCAAAACCACCTTTACGAAGCCTTGAAGGGATGGCAACAGCAAGGAGAAACTTCAAGGAAGGAAGGGAGGAAGGGAGGAAGGAAGGAAGGACAGTGGAAAAGTAGAAGGAAAGTGGAAGAGAAAAGGGAGAAGGAAGGAAGGAATTTAAGCCCTAAAGGTCCTGGATCTTAGTGATTTGGCTCAGTACCTTGGTATATACTAGTTTGTTCATTGATCAGTCACATGACCTTATCAAATAATGCTGGCATTCGCAGGAAGCAGTACTGTTCTTTCGTGCCATGCTGACTTCAGGAAAATCTGAGCGCGCCCTATTCTTCCCGCTCTCCTTTGATCCATTTTTTGCCATTGCAGAGAAGGCAAATCTACCCAACAGCTGCGCACTGTCTCACTTATGGATCGGGTGACCCATTTTCCTGCCAATCTCCTAAAAGTGTTTTGATGACAATTCTTTTGCATAACCGGAGCTGGTAGTTCGAAGCAGGTGATGAGAGGCATGGAAGTTTTGGCCCAATCCATCCCACCTGTGGGCCTTAGCTAGAGAATCAGGTGGGAGAGGGGAGGGTATCGTGTCAGCCCTGATCCTCCTCTCTGTCAGTCGTGAGCTTAGATGGTCCAGAAAGGCAACATTTTCCTTTCGAGTCCAGTTGCTAAGAAGCGACAAAGAAAAGGTCACTACTGCATCTTGGCTTCACCCTTCCAGATGTTTGGGATGGATCTCACACAGGCAGTTTTGAAAATAACCAACCTCTCCCAAAAAGGAGCATCTGAAAGGCAGCCTGTGAAATACATGCCTGTGGATGAGGGGTGTGCAACTGTTTCAGTGGGGAGCTTTGTGCAACCTCCAAAATATTGTCTGGGTGTAAAATGGACTGTGAGCATGCTGGAAAATGGGGTTCAGAAGACATGGCGGGGGAACAGGGCTATTCCAATAGGCGAAGCAGGCTGCTTGGCACCCAAAGCAGGAAGCGTTGTGAAGTTTCACACATTCACAATCGCTTGGGGAAAGAAAGGTTTTTCACAATCCTCTGAAGGAGAAGTTGACCTTCCAGGTATTTTGAAGCTGCAATTCCTAGAATCCCTCATCACAGCTGACTAACAAACTTGAATTATGCCTTTCCATTAAAACGTTGGAAAAGATGGTATCAGGATTTTTGCAGTTTGCCAAGACTAATCTGGCTCCCCCCAGGTACAGCCATATCTGGTCAGCCAGGCTTTCTTTAGTGGTTCATGCCTGCAGAACCAGGTGCTCTGCCATGGAAGGATGGCACAAGAGGCAACATGGTTCCCCAACAGCACAATCGGTGGTTTCAACAGAGTGGTAAAGAGCAGAAAACAGTGGATGGTTTTGAGATGAAGAACTCTGGCTCCTCCTTTTATCTAAGGATATCAGAATGCTCCCCCTTCCCCCATCGTCAGAGAGCCACTGTGGAATGCAGAACAAATGTCCACCCATTCCACTCTATCAGCAGTTTGATTCCCCAGAACTCCATCCTGATGCTAAAGCCACAGAACTTAAACCAGCAGAAGAATGCCTGCCAGTGTTGTGGCCCGCCAGCAGAGCTGGCAGAAGAGTCGGACAGTGAGGAGGTTGGGAAGAAAGATGGGCCAGTCCTGGAGTCTGGGGAAGGCTCTGATGAGGGCTCTGTGTCAGAGGCAGAGATGGGACCAGGGCTGTATGCCAGTTATTAGCTGCCTTCAGAGTTGGACATCAGTGGAGCAGAGGAACAGCTGGAGCCTGTTCCCAGTGTATGCATGCGCAGAGTTGCCAAGGGGAACAGTTAAAGAACAGGGCTTGACTTGGGAGTAAGGCCACAGGTGGATGATGAATGGTCCCTCCCAGAGGAAATAAAAGAGGAGCGAAAGGGGAGTGGAGTTTTCAGGAGACAATTAGTTTGCTTCATTGGTTGGTGACTCTCCGAGACTCATTGCCAACTTCTGCAGATATCGGCCTGGCAGCTCTCCAAGCCAGAGAAGGTCTGTGACTGTAAATCCTCCCTTGAAAGACTTTGCTGGATGTGAATGAAAGGAATTCACAGGAAATTAATAAAAAGGGGGTTTGTCGGGACCAGGAGTCTGCTTCATGCTGTCGGGCAGAATTGTTCAGAACATCCAGCAACTCCTGGCCTCCAAAGCCACAAGGCAAGGAAAGCACGACTTGCCCGCCCGCCCGCCCGCCCGCCCTTCTCTTCCAGCGGTTGCAAGGAGACTGACCTGTGAGCTCAGGGAGGACAGGGGCACTCGGGAGGGGGGTCCGCTCTACCCGGAATTCTAAAAAGGAAAGGCAAGACAACTTAGGACGCTCCTGCAAGTCCGCTCTGAGACAGAGGAGCCAGCAGAGGCGAGGGTGGTGGTGGTGGAGGAGGAGGAGGAGGAAGAGGAGGAGGAGGAGGAGGAGGAGGAGGAGGAGGAAGGAGCGCAAAGCCAAGCACAGGAAATGGAAAGCCTCAGAGAGACTGCCCAAAAACAGCTGGAGGAGGAATGCCCACCGGCAGCTTCCAAAGTTAAAAGTTATCAGGCGCTGCCGTCAGCCTTTGCCCCACCTGGAGGAGAGGAGCCCCGAAAGACACACCTGCCAGCACTTTCCAATGGTCTGCGCAAGTGAAAACTGTTGGTTTACTAAGTGTTTTTTTATCAGGGCAACCTGGTCTACCCAAATATGGGACGGAGCCTACTGCTTCCTCCTTTCAGCCCCATGTTGAAAACATGAATGCCAAAATGCACCCTTTGGAGAAAATTGTGGGCAGAAGGGAGTGTGTAACATGCTTCACAATCTGCGGTTTTATTCAGAGGGTTTGGGTCCTACCGGACTTCCTATCACACCTCTGGCACTTTAAGCTTTGTAAAGTGCTCCATTTTCGAAAGGAAGTGACTCTGGAGGACGCTTCTCGGCTGAGGGTGTAAGCCAGGGGTCTCCAAACTTGGCAGCTTTAATATTTGTGGACTTGAACTCCCAGAATTCCCCAGCCAGCCAAGTCCATAAGTCTTAAAGCTGCGAACTTTGGAGACCCCTGGTGTAAGCAGTTGCAGAAGGAGAAACTCCAAAAATTGGGCTCTTTTGGATGCATCTGAAGGTGTCAATTAAATAAAGGAAGGCCACCATTCAATTGCTTTAGTAAATCTTGCAGCAAAGTTCAATTAAATCAGCATTTCTCAATCTCAGCTACTTAACGACAGGTGGACTTCAACTCCCAGAATTCGCCAGCCAGCCATGCTGCTGGGGAATTCTGGGAGTTGAAATCCACATGTCTTAAAGTTGATGGGGAATTCTGGGAGTTGGGAGTCCATGAATCTTAAAAGTGGCTGAGGTTGAGAAACCCTGGGGAATTCTGGGAGTTGGGAGTCCATGAATCTTAACTAGATAACCTCCAAGAGCCACTGAAACTCTAAGACTTTTGAAAATTCAACCAGAACCGGAGAACCAGAGAAAAGAAAAACAGAATTCCTCTCCTATTTCACCTCAGCTTTGGGGGAGGCTTTCCCTGTGGGAAGAAGGACAATTTGCAAGAACGGTTGAGATGTTTGACCAGGCAAAAAGATTCCACCTCTAGGACAACAAAAGCAACACGAGGAAGAGAAACTTACCTGGAAACTGGTAGGTATAGCCAGGTGCGATGCTGGTGTAGCTGCGGCTTGTGTAGGTGGCCGCCTGGAAACCTGGGTACCCTATTCTCAAAGAGAGAAGAAGATCAGAAGGCCCCATTAAAAAAAATAACACCCCTCCCCCCTTCCATCTCTATCCAATTTTAATTTGGGAGCAGAGAGGATGGGTTGTGTGGTCCTTTCTCCGCAACGTGCCTGCAGTTCCCTGGTGCTTCCAGAAAAGGGCGCAACATGATGGCCAGCCTCTTCCCCATCCTTACCTAGCATGCCGATGCCCAACATGAAGGCGTCCATTCCGTAAGGCATCACCCGGGAACGTCCCCTCGCGGAGCCAGTGGGCGACATCACTTCCTTTGGCTGAGCTTTTTTACATTCCACCTGGCACCGGACACAACAGGAGGTCAGACTAGGATAATCCTATAAAATGGGGTGCCACGTTTTATTGCTACTGCAGGGCACTCCCCTGAACTTTGCTTCCGGACAACAATTGTGGGTTCCTTACAACAGGGGTCTCCAACCTTGGCAACTTTAAAACTTGTTGACTTCAACTCCCAGAATTCCTCAGCCAGCAGAGCTGGCTGAGGAATTCTAGGAGTTGAAGTCTACAAGTCTTATAAAGTTGCCAAGGTTGGAGATCCCTGCTTTATAATAAAACACGCACAATTCTCCCCTAATTACATCACGTTCTTCTATTAATAGTAATAATAATTTATTAAATTCATATGCTTCCGCACTCCCAAGAACTGGGCAGTTTTTTGAGCAGTTAAGAACACTTAAAATTAGGAACAATGCAAAACCACAAAAACAAGGCAGACCAAAAGAGCAGAGACTGGCAAACCCAGATGGGCACAAGGAAAAGAAAGAAAGGTGCATAGAGTATAGAGTAATTTATTTATATGCCGCCCTTTTCCCTGGGGGGACTCAGGGCGGCTTACAACTCGAAGTGGGGGGGGGAAACAAACAATTAACACATAAGACAGTACATCATTAAAAGCACAACATTCATACTATTCGGGTGGGTTACAGTCTTTAACCCCAGGCCTGACGGGATAGCCAGATTTTAAGGGCTGTGCGGAAGGTCTGGAGGGTGGTGAGGGTACGAATCTCCACGGGGAGATCGTTCCATAGGGTCGGAGCTGCCACCGAGAAGGCTCTCCTCCGCGTGGTTGCCAGTCGACATTGACTGGCAGATGGAACTCGGAGGAGGCCTAATCTATGAGATCTAATTGGTCGAGTGGAGGTGATTGGCAGTAGGCGGTCTCTCAAGTACCCAGATCCACTACCATGAAGGGCTTTGTAGGTGACAAGTAGCACCTTGAAGCGTACTCGGAGATCGACCGGTAGCCAGTGCAGCTCGCGGAGGATAGGTGTTATGTGGGTGAAGCGAGGTGCACTCACAATCGCTTGCGCGGCCGCATTCTGGACTAGCTGAAGTTGCCGAATACTCTTCAAGGGCAGCCCCATGTAGAGCACATTGCAGTACTCCAGCCTAGAGGTCACAAGGGCACGAGTGACTGTTGTGAGAGCCTCCCGGGTCAGGTAGGGGCGCAACTGGTGCACCAGGCGAACCTGGGCAAATGCCCCCCTGGTCACAGCTGACAGATGGTGTTCAAAAGTCAGCTGTGGGTCCAGGAGGACTCCCAAGTTGCGGACCCTGTCTGAGGGGCGTAATATTTGACCCCCCAGCCTGAGAGATGGAATACTTGCCGAATTAGTGGGAGGGAAACACAACAGCCACTCGGTCTTATCTGGGTTGAGCACAAGCTTGTTAGCCCTCATCCAGTCCCTAACAGCTTCAAGGCCCTGGTTCATCATGTCCACCGCTTCATTGAGTTGGCACGGGGCGGACAGATACAACTGTGTATCGTCCGCATACTTGTGGTATTTTATCCCGTGCCGCCGAATGATCTTGCCCAGCGGTTTCATGTAGATGTTGAAAAGTAGGGGGGACAAGACCGAACCCTGCGGCACCCCATATGTTAGGGGCCTAGGGGTCGATCTCTGCCCTCCAACTAACACCGACTGCGACCTGTCCGAGAGGTAAGAGGAGAACCACCGCAAAACAGTGCCTCCCACCCCCACCTCCCGTAGTTGTCGCAGAAGGATACCATGGTCGATGGTATCGAAAGCCGCTGAGAGGTCAAGGAGAACCAGGATGGAGGCGTGGCCTCTGTCCCTGGCTCTCCAGAGGTCATCGGTCAATGCGACCAAAGCGGTTTCTGTGCTGTAGCCAGGCCTGAAGCCAGACTGGAATGGGTCCAGATGCATCTATTATCTGCCCTGGGTGAAGAGCCCGGGCTTCGAAAAACCAGGGGAGTTAGGGCGACCTGATTCTCGAAGGGAAATGGATTCCAGAAGGCAGAAGATGCTACAGAGAAAATTCACTTCGAGGGCGTGATAGGTAGCAATGCTTAATCGATGGAGGCCAGAGCGTGCCAACCCTGCCAGATCGAACCAGCTGGGCAGATACTATGGAGACAGGCATTTAGGAAGAAAGCATGTGAGCCTTGCCATCTCCCTCTGCCCTTTGCATCAGAAATGCTGCAGAGGATTGGGAAAAAATTAACTTTCAACTTTGCACTTCCAGTTGTATAGACCAATTCCCAGAATTCCCCAAGCAGCACAACTATTGCTAAGAATTCTGGGTGTTGAATTCTACAGGTCTGTAGAACACCTGACTGGACAGAGCAGATTTCTAGGCAGCAGCAGAATGTCCTTGTATGTGTTGTCACTCAATGTCCCTGGGAATGGGACCTCATCCTGTGGGGCTAAACTTGGCCACGTTAAGATCGTGACACCACCACAGAGGTTCATGGGTCAACTTGCAAAGGCCATGTCTATGGAGATTCTCTGCCCTCCAGGTCACTCCAGAATGATTTATATTCCCTGCAGACAGCTGGTCATTTCAATCCTTTTAGCAGGATGTTATGGTCACCTGGAGATCCCTAGAGGACGTCACACCCAGTTGCACCACTCAGGTGACCCTGAGGACACAGGTAAACATCCAGGTGGCCTCAATGACCCTCTAAAAGGATGCAAATGACCAGCTGTCTGCAAGGAGTATCAATCCTTCCATTGTCCACCATCCAGTCAGAGCTGAAGAAGCTTCTTGGATGAGAAGCGAAATGTCTTTAAAGAACCAGAAAGTCCAGTTGCCTCCTGAAAAAAGCACCTTTGAGATGGCAAAGGCCATGTTTGCCTGACCTTCAAGTCCGGTGGGAAGAAAGACTTAGTAGTACGTGGCAGCAATTCACACCCACGGACCCCCATCCAACTCTCTTTGCTCTAACCATTTTGTTGTTGATCTCATGAAAGTGGATCTCGCAGACTTTCTCCACGATATCTTCGCTTTCAAAGGTGACAAACCCAAACCCTGAAAGAGAAACAAAAAGAAAAACCCATCTCAGTCAAGTCAAGAAGCCTCCCTTTCACCATCTATCTATCCTCTCCTATTAAGGACCCCACAATCCCTTGTGGGATGGAGTTTGGGCAGCTGAGTGGAGCTGAGTGTCGACTGGCCGGATGCCCTTCCTGTTGCCAATGAGGAGCTTTATTCAGCAGATATATTCTCATTGTGCCCAGAGAGAGAAATATCTGCCTCTACCTGAGTGTCCCTTTCACAACCTATCATGACATTAAACAGCCACCAGGTTGGCCCACTTCAAAACCAGAAAGGCAAAAGGAACATTATCCTATTCAGTGAGGAATCTCCATGGTTTTGACTTGGCAGGATGGCCAACGTGAAGTAGGATTGGCCAGCAGAGGCAAATGCCATTTCTACAAGATGTGGAAAACAGCTGAGGAACAGGGACATCAGTGGTCCATCTCTCTCTCCCGCCTACTCTTCCGAGCTCTTCCTACTCATCCCTATCATTTCAAAGGCTCCCCCTGCAGAAGAGTCAGAGTTGGCAAGCGGGAGGCATCATCCGTTCTCCGCCCTGTTGGGGCACATCCCCCCTCCCCCTCCCAGCCGAGGCTCCCTTTCTGCAGCTTCTCCGTGGGAAAGACAGAGCACGTCCGGTCAGCATTTCACAGCAGGCCTCAGCTGCCCCCAGTTACTATGGCAAAGTTAAGTTGCTTTTTAAAATCCTGGCTGCAAATACCAGCAGCAGCTCAGATTTCCTTAAGCCCTGGTGGAGGGCAGCCAGGAAGCCAGGTACCAATGAAAGTATGAGGACCCAGGAAGGGAGAACAGAGCGCAGAAGAAGCCTGGAAAGTGGGTCAAGGGGTCCCCTCCCCCCCCCAGGGGAAAAGCCAGAGCTGCATTTCTCTGGTTAAGAGAGAGCTTAATGGGTGAGACTGGGCAGCGGAAAGGAGGGGTAGCGGAATCCGGCCTGCAATATAAACTGCCCTGTTCCAGTTACCTATTTATTTGTGCAATTTATACAATACACTGCATTACATAATACCTATCATAGTCGATGAATGAGCAAGGCGCCGGCATAAAAGCTAAGGGAACATCTGCAGGCAGGAATGCTATAAAAAGAAAACGCTATGTCTTTGCTTAGGGCAGCAAGATTTGGAAACATAGGGGCATGAGTTTAGAATAGAATGAGCTGGAGGGGACCTTGGAGGTCTTCTAGTACAGCCCCCTGCTCAAGCAGGAGAACTTCTACTATTTCAGATAAGTGACCGTGTAGTCTCTTCTTAAAAACCTTCAGTGATGGAGAGACCACACTATCTGGTGGCAAGCTGTTCCGCTGGTTAACTATCCTCACTGTTGGGATGTTTCTCCTTAATTCCAGGTTGTTTCTTTCCAACCATTGTTTCTTGTCCTGCCCTCCGGTGCTCTGGAGAATAATTTGACCCCCTGTTCTGTGTGGCAGCCCCTCAAATACTAGAATGCTGCTATCATGTCACCCATAATCCTTCTTTTCTTTAGACTAGCCAATCCCAAATCCTGCAGCTGCTAGTCCAGGTGAGGAAAATGCAGCAGTGGCTTAGAGGAAGGCAGCTCTACAGTGTTTCAGGTCTAGCAAGCATCAGGAGGGTACAGAGGCGTCATACATCCCATCAGTAGAACTAAAACTAGAGAAATGAGCAAGTGACCTGGGCATCTGGTTCAACTGAGGAGAAGGAAGAGGCAGAAAAGGGGAAGAGGAGAGCCAAGAAGGGAGGCTGACTGACAGCGGCTGTAGATTCTTCCCCAAGAGCTGCTGACTGATTGGAGCGTTGCTTGCTACTGACCTCGCTGGGGCAGCTTCAGTGGACATATAAGGAAGCAGCTGCCTGGAGCACCAGGTCACAGAGCAAGTAAAAAAGGAGGGCCAGGAAAAATGCAACGAGGGAAGTGTTGCTGTTGCTGCTGCTGCTTGCTGTTGAAAGACGAATGTGGACAGAGAAATCGGCTCTTGTGACCTGCAGGGAATGCGGTTTGTTTTCCTATCTGAAGACTGCAGGAAGGATACCCTACATGCTGCAAGTGTTAGGCTGGTTGCCCACCTGGAAGAGAAGGGGAAGGGGCTGGAGGCAAACATGACATGAGGAATTCTTGGGATGGACACAGGAAGCTCTTGCGGAGGCAAAATGGCACCGAGAAACATCGGCTAATCTCTAGGGCTGCAGAAGATTCCAGGGCCTGTCAAAGAGACAAAGCGTTTCTAACGCTTTGGACAAAGAACAGTTGACGTAAGACTTTGGCCCGAGCGAGAGGCCTCCAGAAGCTGTAGAAAGGGAAGATTTCCTACTTCTGCCCTGAAAAGATGGAAGCAGATCAGGGGTGGTATTCAGCCAGTTTGGACCGGTTTGGTAGTGGAGACCTGCAGGTGGCTGCCCATGTGCCTTGGCTCTATGCTTCCTATTGAGCCACGTCCTGTAAGCTGCATGCATGGGAGCAATCTACGCACACAAGCAAAGTGCATGCAAGGAAGGCTGTGCCCGCTCACATTTTCTGTGTGCGGCGAACCAGTGGTAAAATTATATGAACCCCCCCCCCCCAAAGCATATGGACTCCCTGTTGTGAGAGACTGAAGCTGCGGTCTGTTAGTGCGTGTTGCCTTTTTGGATTACGCATTCAGGATGGGTCAGAAGGATTACCAAAATCTTTTCAAGCCCACTGACACAGATACCCTTTCCTTCCCAGTGCATGAGAACAGTGGCCTCCCCAGAGATAACCACGAAGGGACTACGAATTGCTGGGCAGAATGGTCCAGGAAGGAGCCGTGTGTGTGTGGGGGGGGGGGGGTCTTCATCATTTCTATCAAAGGAAGAAGAGACGACAGAAGAGAGCAACTGCCTGCGCAGATGGTCCCAACTGTGGAGCCTCTTCTTCCATAATAGCACTCATTTTATAAAACCTTGCTAAGGCCACACTTGGAATATTGCATCCAGTTTTGGTTCCCCCCCCCCAAAAAAAAAGATGTGGGGACTCTAGAAAGAGTGCAGAGAAGAGCAACAAAGGCGATTAGGGGACTGGAGGCTAAAACATATGAAGAAAGGTTGCAGGAACTGGGTATGTCTAGTTTAAGAGAAAGAAGGACTAGGGGAGACATGACAGCAGTCTTCCAATATCTCAGGGGTTGCCATGAAGAAGAAGAAGTCAAGCTATTCTCCAAAGCACCTGAGGGTAGAACAAGAAGCAATGGGTGGAAACTAATCAAGTAGAGAAGCAATCTGGAATTAAGGAGAAATCTCCTGATAGTGAGAACAATTAATCAGTGGAACAGCTTGCCTCCAGAAGTTGTGGATGCTCCCAACAATGGAAATTTTTAAGAAGATGTTGGATAACCATTTGTCTCTAACGGTATAGGGTTTTCTGCCTAAGCTGGGGTTTGGACTAGAAGACCTCTAAGGTCCCTTCCAACTCTGTTATTCTATTCTATTCTATTCTATTTCTGAGATCAGGGACTCCTGACGAGAGGTGGAAGAATATCCTGGAAAGTCACCTTGCAAAACCTGCTGTCAATTGGAAACTGTGTCTAAGGCACAAGGGAGTCCAGAAAACGAAGCATCTCAAGCCTGGGCATGGACAGAGACGTTTGGGATGTGAAGGCCCCTGTGAGAAGCCCCTTCATGTTCTGAGGCTCCGGGATTCCACTTCTCTGTCCAAATGTACAGAATATGGGAGAAAAGAGAACTAGCAGCTTTAATGCAGAAAGCTGAATAAGACTTAGAGGAGGCTCAGATGCCAGGCACATATTTACCACATATGGTAGACATGTGCAAAAGCAAAACAAAAATGGACAAAAATACATACATGGTTAGAAAAAATGTTACAAGCAGCATATAGATTATAAGCCAGAAATATTTCTGTTAGGTATAGCACCAGAAAATTATGATAAAGGGAATATATACTTAATATTACATGTTTTGACAGCAGCGAGAATTGTATGTGCACAGGACTGGAAAAAATGAAAAAACGTCTACAGAAGTTGTAATTAAAAAAATACTAGACTGTGCAGAAATGGACAGACTGACCTTAAAGAAAAAAGAAAAAGATAGAGAATATTTTCAAACATGGGAGCTGTTTTATCAATGGTTGGATAATAGAGCTAGAAATTAGGAACTGGAAAAGTACTATTATGTAAGCAAATCGATCCAGCCAATATGCTGTTCACAAAGCGCTTATGTATGTAAGGAGAAAATGTATAAACTGATTTTAAAAAGACGTAGATGAGGCCTCCCTGAAGAAAAACTCAAGGGTGGAAGGCAGGGCTTACTCTCTAATTGCTTAATTGGGGGGGGGGGAGTCGGAGTGACTGGATGGAGCTGAGTATTTACTGGCCGGATGTCCTTCCTGATGCCATGTGGAGTTTGCAACAGATGTTTTTTTTTCCCTTTGTGCCCTAGGAGAGAAATATCTGTCGCTGCCTAGGATTGAACTCTCAACCTTCCGAGTGGGAGGCAAGGATTTTTCCTACTGGAAGGAAAAATGGGAGGCATCGTAGATACACGCAGAGCTTTCTAAAAGAAAGAGGGAAAAGTGTAGAGAATGGAAGGAAGGACTGAAGCTCAGAATGCGGTTGGCCTTGTGAGAAAGGCCCTGAAGAACCATGAAGGGATTTTTAGCTAGGAAAAGGAAAATAAAGAGGCAGAAGGTCTGTATGTCTATGGAGATTCTCCTTCATCCAGGTCATGGTTATCCCAAAGGGGCTTTCTTTCAAAAGGCTTTCTTGTTTTGCTAGAAGATGTTTTGGAAAGAAAGCACCTTTGGGAGAGCCGGTGGGCCTGTTGCAAGGAGAATGGGATGAATCTGTAACAAGTGATGGCCAGAAAGCAGAATGTCTCCCCTCGGCAGAAGGGCGGCAGAGCCAGAGGTGACCAGCATGGGGCCGGTGGTGGAAAGAGGGAGTTGCAGCTCAGGACAAACAGAGCATAAAGAACACCTAACACCAATTCTCAAGGCCAAATGAATTATATCCACGGCCGTGATGGTGAACCTATGGCACCAGAGCCACCCATCCAGGCACGCCAGCCGCCACCCATTGTTCTTCCGGGTTCTGGCGCATGTGCATGCCTGGAAGCTGCTCTTCCGGTTTCTTGAACCCCCATGCGTGCTGATCTGTGCGCTGGAAACCGGAAGCCCAGGTGACCAGCGGGTATGCACACGGCGGAAACTGACAGCTCAGCTTCGAGGCGTGCACATGAGCACCAGGGAACTCCTCTTCTGGTTTCTGGCACTCCCACGCCAGAAAAGGTTTGCCAACACTGTCCTGAAGGGCACTGAAGGAATTAACAGAGGAGATGGCAAGTTGCAAGAACTCCTGCAACCAGCAAAGTTCCGAAAGAGGAAGAGAACCTTACTGTCCCTCCCATCCAACCAGGGGAGGAGGAGGAGGAGGAGGAGGAGGAGGAGGAGGAGGAGGAGGAGGAGGAGGAGGAGGAGGAGGAGGAGGAGGAGGAGGAGGAGGAGGAGGAAGAAGCCGGCAGGCAATTATAAACCGGTCAGCTTGAAGTTTATCCCACACAAGGGCCTTGTGTGTGTTTGTGAGCCCTTGCACAGGATGCACCAGTGATCAAGAGCAGCCTTGGCCTTCCCCCAAACGGATTGTGCTGGACTAATGGACCCTTTCTTGATAAGAGTTACTAGCTGAATTGACTGGGGAGAATCCCATGGAAATAATGTACTTTGACCTCATTCAAATCATTCAACAAACCCACAGTATCCTTGTGAGTGAAATGATAAAATATGGGCTGGGTGGTAGAGCTGCTAAAAGCACAGGTAGTCCTCAACTTACAACAGTTCATTTAGTGACTGTTCAAAGTTACAACGGCACTGAAAAAAAGGGACATGACCATTTTTCAAAGTTACGACCGTTGCAGCCTCACCAGGATCATGTGATCAAAATTCAGATGCTTGGCAACTGGTTCATATTTACGAGCGTTGCTTTGACCCAAGATCATGGGATCCTCTTTTGCAACCTTCTGACAAGCAAAGTCAATGGGGAAGCCAGATTCACTTAACCACTGGGTTATTAACTGCTCAACTGTGATGATTCACTTAACAACCGCAGCAAGGAAGGTCATAAAATGGGGCAAAACTCACTTAACCCATGTCTCAATGAACCACAAAAATTTTGGGCTCAATTGTGATCTTGAGTCGACTATTCGTAACTGGATGTCTGCACAGCATCCAGAAAGTACCACCAGGTAGATTGCCCAAGGGATGATCCTGGCAACTGTGCTCTCCAAAGTTTTTATTGCCAACCTAGAAAGCGGCATTGTGTGGCAGATCGCGGCCTTTGCAGGGGACACAAGCTTTGTCTTAGAAGCAAAAGGGAAGATCCAAAAGAGCTTAGAGCAGGGGTGTCAATCTCAAGGCCCAGGGGCCGGCCCCTGCCCCTGCCCACGGGGTGCTTAGATCTGGCCTGCGGGGCCTCCCTGGAAACAGCGAAGGACCGGTCAAGCAGTGCCTCTGCCTCCTGCAGCCCTCCCGAACTCCGTTTTCGCTGGCAATAGCAATAGCAGTAGACTTATATACCGCTTCATAGGCCTTTCAGGCCTCTCTAAGCGGTTTACAGGGAGTCAGCATATTGCCCCCAACAATCTGGGTCCTCATTTTACCCACCTCGGAAGGATGGAAGGCTGAGTCAACCCTGAGCCGGTGAGATTTGAACCGCTGACCTGCTGATCTAGCAGTAGCCTGCAGTGCTGCATTTAACCACTGCGCCACCTTGGCTCTGGCAAATGATTGCAGGAGGCCATCAAAGCCGAAAATGGAGCTTGGGAGCCTATTTGCGCTGGCAGAGCGCTCTGGCCACCACAGGCGTCCCCGACACGTCGAGCTGGCCATGCCCAACTTGGCCACGCCCACCCCACCCCCAGAGGTCAAATACAACCCTGATGCGGCCCACAATGAAATCGAGTTTGACACCCTTGGCTTAGAAACTTGAAAGGTGAGCGAAATTCAACAGGAAGAAATCTGGGTCGCAAAAACGTAAGCCCCAAGGAGAGGATGGGAAACATTTGGCTTGGGGCAAAGGATCTGGGCATTCCCCTAATCCCAGGTTAACCGTGATTCGGCAGTCTGATGCAGCTGGTGAAACGGCAACTTTGCTACCTTGAGATGCACCAACGGAAATTGAGAGGCCAGATTGAGGGAAATAATGGCTCCCTGCATTCTGTCCTGATCAGACCAGGGTCTGATTTGGTTCTGGGATGAAATAGGACTGTGACAAACCAGAGCAAGGCCAGAGGAGCCCTGCGAAGATGGTGGAGGAAACCAAGTTCTCTGAAGAACCATTAAGGCATCTGGGTATGAATAGTCTGCAAAAAAGACCCAACCATTACGTATATATCAGGCTGTTACATATAAGTTGACAAAATCAGAAATGAGGAGGCGATAAGCCAGCTGGGAAAGTCAAGGGAAATAATCAAAACCATTAAAAAGCGAGTTAGAATATTTCAGACCTGTGATGAGACACCTGGAAAAATACAGCATCCTTCACTTAATCCTCCAGGGAAAGATTGAAGGCCAATGAGGTCCAGGCAGAAGAAGAACATCGTGGCTTCAAAATCTAAGGGAGCAGTTTGGACAAAACTCAGCAGCACTTTTTCGTGCGGCTGTTGAAATAGGATTGCCAAGATGATCGCCAACGTCCGATGACGGATATGGCACAAGAAGAAGAATTCTTAACTATCTAAATGATTGCCAGCCTTCACTAACTTGAGTTCTTCTCGGCTGTCCCTGACGGCAGGACCAGAACCAAAAGGTTGAAGCTACTGAGAAGTCCACCTCAGGATTTCAAGGGTTTTCCAAAGCTGTTAACAGAGGGAAAGGCTGCATGTCTCCCTTCCCTGAAGTCTTCAAAGGGGCTGGATAGCCATCTGCCCAAAACTGCTTCAACAGATCCTGTAGGTGGTCAGACTAGAGGACCTCTGAGAGGTCCCCTCTTTGTAACCAAACTCCCCTGGAGGGAAATTGGGAAAAGACCTCAGGTGAGGCAGCCCCCTGGGCTTTCCTGTTACTCTTCCTCGGCTCTGTTTCCTGAAGGTTAACATGGGAGCCCGACTGATTTCAGGCAGGTGGGCAAGAAAAGAAGCCCCCCCCCCTCTTTGCTTGCTTGCATCCCCTGAGGGCCCACACAGTAGGCAAAAGCTCTTGATCGGGGATGGGAGGTGCTGCGCAGCCAGGCAGCTGGCTAGATCTGAGCTCAGAGTCTTTCTCACCTCGGTGCCGGTTAGTTGTCTTGTCAAACATCAGCATGGCATCGTCCACCTGCAAGAAAGAAAATGATCCAGATGGGTGAAATGAGTGGCTGTTGGGGGGGGGGGGGCAGAAGAGTGAAATAAAAATAAAACAATTGCTAGTAATAACTTCAATGTTAGGCTAAAATAATCTATTGGAAAACCTATTTGGGGCATTAGTAGAAAGTAGACAGTGATAAGCTATTTAATTACCTATTACAGTTTTAAGCACAAGCGGAGGGAGAGGAGACAGGAAGAGTTTTCCCCTGCAATGCCAACAGGTCTTGCTTGAACATCTGGAGATGTTCCTAGAAAACCAAGAGTCACGAGCTCCTCACCCCCGCCTGCGGAGATCCAGGAACCTCACCAGTCATCCGTATCGCCTAAACCCAGAGCTGTCAGGAAGCCCTGGATTTCAATTTGTCCCTTGACAAGGAAAGCATCAGAGCTATCAACCATTTCATCTTCCAAGCCCTAAGGTGGTGTGTGTATGTGTGTCACACACACACACACACACACACACACACACACACACACACACACACACACACAGAGGCAGTCAATCACAAATGCAAACTTTCCCCTTGGTAACTTACTCGTCTCTAAACCTTTTGAGGAAAGGAGATTTTACTTACTATTCTGTGCATGTGTGAAAAATCCAGCCCCAGCAGGAAAGGTGATAAAAGATGGAGCGCTTTTGTCAGGCAGGAAGCAGCTGGGGGTAAATTACACCCGATGATTGCAAGATTGCCAGTAGCTTGAAGGCAGAACAAATTCTCTGGTGTGAGATCATTGGGGATTCCAGATGTAATAAAATGCTGTCTCTGTGCAGCAGTATCGGTCCCTGAAGTTTCACCACCCCCATCCCTTGGCTCAAAGGGACCTAAAGTCACATCATCCATACACAGGACTTTGGCTCTTGGTTGGGCAAAGTGGCAGGAGGTTCCACAGATTACAAAGGTAGAATGATTTCAGCCTTCTTTCACTAAAGCCCGTCCTGGTATTTGGGACTGCAGCATGATGCTCATCCAACATGGGCAACCGCCAAGGCTGCGGGAGGTTGCAACGGAGGGACGCTGGTTGAGAGGAGTTGCTCCTATTCCCAGGACAGATGAATGGGGATAATCTGACGAGGGGCTGCCAGTTAAAAAAACCCAGGCAAGCTGTAGCGATGTTCATACTTTACACAGCCCACCTCATGCCAAATTTCATTACCTGTGATGGCGTAAAGCAGTTAACACTGGTAACTCAGCCATAATTTACTCAATTAACCCAATTTTGCACAATGCACTGACCCATAAGTTAACTGTACAAGCCATGTGCACTACCAAAGGTGTGAAATGGCTGCCCAGCCGCCTGGGAGTCATCAGGGGATGGCCATGGCGGCTTCCTTCCAGGAGGGGAGACTCCCGGCTCTCCTCAGGCAGCCACCCAGCTACAGCCAATGGGGCAGCTCCTCTGGTAGTAGCCCAGGCTGGTACCCACCCATGTCAGAACCTGCAACTGGAAGAAAGACTGCCCTAAAGGGCTGGTGGTGGGAGGGCCTTCCCACAGCCCTGAATCTGAGCTGTTGACCTTATTTCAAAATCATGCAGTGTCACTGAGCCTTTAACTCAATGGATTCAGGGCAGGAAGCAGCCTGGCCGCTTTGCTCCATGAGGGCATGCAATCAATCAATTCCCAGCCTTATTCAATTACACTATTACAGAGCTCATGACTTTGGGCTTAGCTCAACCACCTCGCAGGGCTGCTGAGTGACCGTCAACCTTGCCCACTTGAGGAGACCACAAAGATAAGATAGGTCAAGCCAAAATCTGACTTATCTGTATAGTTTTCTTGGCAACAAGGTGAATTGATTACTGGAATTTTTTTCCAGAACATTTTTTTTGGCTTGATGCTACAGCCCTGGGATTTCCTGGTGGTCTCCCATCCAAACACTAACCAGGTCTATTTCTCCTTAGCTCTTTGGAAGCCAGCCAAGCTGAGATAGGTGCAGCCACGGAGGACGCAATTGCAACAAACCGAACAAATATTTGGGCCTAATTTCAGAATTCCCAACTACCACGGTTAATGCAACTTGAGAGCCCCAGTTGGGACGTGAGAGGCAAAGTAGGTGCTGTGCTGAGTGAGAAAAGCCCATTTCCCTTTTTGTCCCCCCATCCCACCCCTTAATCTTGGACTTAAGTAGGTCATATTCCTATTTCTGTAAATACACAATCCACTTAACATGGGTAACGAATTAACCCAGTTTTATTTTGGCACAATCACAAACTAACTAAATGGGTTGAGTTTGAACAGTATACTGGGGGGGGGGAGGGGAGAGAGAGAAACAAACAAGAAAAACCAAACTGATCACATTGTATAAATGTGCTGCTAGATTTTCAGTTGACTGAGATAAGTCGGATATGAGTGAGAGGCAGAATTTAAAGTCTGGAGCCAGGGAACTACTGCAACCATTAACAGGCTGGTCATTTTGACCAGCGTCCTGCAAGGGTCCACTGGGGCAAACCCACAGCTGCTTGGCCACCCAGCCTTCCATGGAAGGTGCCTCAGGGAGGTAAAAATCTGCCTCTTGTGTGGCAGCTGACGAGTGAGGAGTGTGGATTTCTTAATCTGCCCCTGCCTCTCTCTCACACAGAGCATCCGAACGGCTCTCCTGAATGACGCAGGCTGGGGTGAGGGGAGGTGGAAGGCAGACAATGGACTTTCTGTTCTGATCAGGCCTGCAGTCAACAGCCAGGCCAAGCAAAACCAGGCTTGGAGGCTTCCGGGGCTCTTGGGCTCTGGGCACCGGACGACGGGCAAACAGCAAAGAAGATTATCCAGTTTACCAGCAGGCACCTCGGGGGCGAAAATCTCTGCTGGCAGGAGGGAAAATTTTAATAGCACAGGGCAACTAATGCCAGGCCTTGTGTGTGGCAGGGACTGGCACTCCTTGGGCACCAAACCACTTTCTTGCAGACCCAGGAATGCCGGATGGGCAGCCTTTCATGCAAGGGTGAACATTCCAGCTTTAGCTTTCATGCAAGCAACTCCAAGTCTCAGGAGGCTGAGTCCAGATTTTGAAAATCAGGCCCACAACCAATTTTTTTTTTAGTGCCTTCAAGTTGTCTCCTGGTAACAAGTGAGGCCTTCTGTGCAAAGATTTTGGAAATAGTTTGCCATTTCCTTGCAAAAACAGAAGTTAAGGTTTCCCATTTTCTAGTCTTCACCCGTAACCAGTGGTGAAATGATTTTTTTTTTACTACCAGTTCTGTGGGCGTGGCTTGGCGGGCATGGCAGGGGAAGGATATGCCATTGCCATCCCATTCCATGGGAAGGATGCTGCAAAATCTCCATTCCCACCCCACTTTGGGGCCAGCCAGAAGGCCTTGAAGAAAAGAATGGGGTGACATGAATGCAATTGCTCCAAAATCCAAAGGGGAAAAGAGACGACTCCAGCAGACCCCTGGCCCATGTGGGGAGACAGAAAAGAGGGCTGCACACCAGCCACAAGGATGGGCTTTGCACTGCCAAGACTAGGCAAAGGGACTTTCGGGAAAGGCAGCAGGGAAGAGGCGAGGGCCGGGACGTGGTGGATGGAGAGCGGCCCAGCCAACTGAGTCCCCAGGCCTGCCCTGAGGACAGCCGAGGCCTCTTCCTCTTCCAGCGAGCCTGCCTGTCCTAGCCAGCTCCGGTGTCCATGGAAACTCAGGGCAGGGAGGAAGGATTAGCGTCCCGGCTGCCGAGCTCAGGCGTCCATGCGTTAAGCATGAGTGGCAGCCCCTGGTGGGGGCTATTGTGGCAGCTGCTCACCAGGCGCCCCACTGGCCCAGCCCCTCTCGGCGGCCTGCAGCTCCCAGCTCATCGTCCTCCCTTCATCGTCTTTCTTCTCCAGGGGCGGCGCTGGCCGGCTGTGCCAACGCCCAAGAGAGGCCTAGACAAAAGAGTCTGCCAGGGCCGGCTTCTCCCGGGGCTGGTTGCTGTGGCAACCCTGCCCTCCAATCCCAACTGCTGGATCCGATTAGCGCCAGCTCCGATGCCCTCTTCGCAAAGCAGTGCTGACGGGGCACAAAGGCAGCCTGCTGGGGCAGCCATGACAGAGGGGCCTTTCCTCTCACCATAGGGCCTCTGTGGAAGACCACCGTGCCCCCCCCCACCTGCTGCGGTAGTCAGGACTTTCTGGGTCAGCTTCCCCGATGCAGCCTGGGCCTTTGTACCTCCCCTCTCCAAGTACCCTGCATTGCTCCCAACCTGGCCCTGATTATCCTGTGCTTTGCAAGGAGTGGGCATTTCAGAACCAGCCAGAGGTCAGGGGGGCAGTGGTTCAGTTGGAACAGTAAGGGTGGCTCAACTGCCCCAGATTGGCTCACCAAATTTCCAAACATTGATCAGCGCTTAAGGGCAGTGGCCAGGCAACTGGCCTCACAGCCTTTGTTTATGCAGGAAGCAGAAATCAAAGAAAAACACCAGTCAGGTCTTACAGGCTTACTGATAAATGTTACTCATAAATGAAGACAACATCCATACATGGTCAGACCCAGAGATGCCTGCAAAGTTTGGTCAAAAATGTTAAGACAGCTTTGGAGAATGCAATCGAATCTCTGCCTGTTTTTGTAACAATTGCACTTCTCCTGGATGTATCTTGACCTTTCTGACCTATGAAGCAGACCCCCTGACCTGACCCCATGTATTCTTTCTTATAATACGTAATTCTGCCTTACAAAAGTCAAACCACAGATGCAAATTTTACATTATGGTTATCTTATCTTAATCTTAAATTACAAGGCTATCAATTCTTTGCGAGGATTAAGACCCATTCCATACAGAGGGGCTTCAACACAAATGCTCCCCAACTCCCCAAAAGACCCTTTGTGGGAATAGAAGCCTCATCTAGATACACAACCCAAGGAGAGATCAAATCGTACTCAACAGTAATCTCCTGGAATTCAAAAACCAACCACCACTTTCGGGCCACCAGCCAGCTCCGTGGGCGACCACAGCCTGCTCACCCACTTCACTGATTGTAGTAAAGCTAAGAGTAAAGCCTGTCCCACAGGGGGAATCAAACTGCCATAAACCAATGAAGCAGCATTCGAGTTCTCCAAAGCACCTGAAGGCAGGACAAGCAGCAATGGATGGAAACTAATCAAGGAGAGAACCAACCTAAAACAAAGGAGAAACTTCCGGACTATTACAACAATTAATCAATGGAACAGCTTGCCTCCAGAAGTTGTGGATGCTCCAATACTGGAGGTTTTCAAGAAGAGGATAACCATTTGTCTGAAATGGTATAGGGCAGTGATGGCCTATTTGGCACTGAGTGCCCAAACCGGAACGTGCATGCATGTGTGTGAGTGCGCCGGAGCACCAGAAACCCGAAGACCAGCTGGCCATTGCACACATGCTGTTTGGGGGGCATTTTTGGGGCCGTTTTAAGGCTGTTTTCGGGTGCCCATGAAAACCAGCTGGCCAGTGCACATGTGCGTGTTAGAACCAGAAAAGCAGCTGGCAACAGTGCGCGTGCCCACAGAGAGGGCTGTGTGTGCCACCTCTGTCATGCGTGCCATAGGTTTGCCATCATGGGCACAGGGTCTCCTGCCTGAGCAGAGGGTTGGACTAGAAGGCCTCCAAGGTCCCTTCCAGCCACGTTATCCTCTGAGATAATCCACTTATTCTGCTCTCATCTCCAATGGCTCTTCTAGAAATCCAGAGAGCAGCCTGCCTCTCTGCCTGTTTTTTATTTCCCCCTGCCATGGAAGGGGTGGTACTGGAGATGACTGGGGGGGGGGTCATGGCAATGAGTACCAAGAGACCCTCCATCCTGCTGAGCTCACATCGTCTCTTAACCATCGTCTCTTCACTGGTTGGCTTCCGAGGAGGAGGCCAAGCCTCTCAAAGTGCCACCTTGGGCACACAGGTGGCGTGAGTCAGTGATGCCCAGGCAGGAAGGAGCTGATCTCCTCCGATAGCAGCCAGCCTGTCCTCTCTGGGGAAGCTTGGACTGCCCAGCCCGGCTGGTTATTAGATGACATAACCGTCCCAGGGAGGAGGAGGGGGAGCAGGAGGGGCCCTCCAGAGTCTCCTCTTTCCCAAATAATCCATCTCTTGGCGCCCTGCTGGAAACTGGCGCTGAGCAGGAGATGCCCTTCAGCGGGTGGGACAGGCAGATTGAGAGTTCAGAGACAGGAGGTATAAATAGCAGCTCCCCTTGGCACATTTCCGTTCTGCCTTCAGACATCCTCTCTGGAGGTGGAACTCAGAAAGAAGCATCAGATGGGGTTTTATTTTTTAAGCGCGCAAAGGGAACCAGGCTGCCTCCCTGGCAGCTCGCAGAGATAGGCTGCCTGTTGTCTGGGTTGGGAGCCAAGAGAACTGGGTCACATCTAGGGCAGGGGTCTCCAACCTTGGCGACTTTAAGCCTGTCAGACTTCAACTCCCAGAATTCCCAGTTTTGGGGATCCCTGATCTAGGGGGTTCAAGGCTGCAAAGATACACAGACGGCGCCTTCTAGTGGCCCTCTGTAGTTTTGCAGATCAGGTCTGCTGACTGTGCCAGATAGGGGCTTCTAAGAGTTGCCCCTCCTCTCCCCAAGAATCAGCCGTTCAAGGGACACGCACCAGCATCCCGAAAGGAGTATCTCCACACAGGGGACCTGCAGGGAATCTCCTGCAGATTGACTTCCATCAGCTTTCACTTCACCTGATGCCCCAAGTTTGGAAAGAGACCGAATGCTACTCCCAGAACAGGTGGGGAGACCAGTGGGCATCTTCAAAGCATGAGCCAACCAGAAGCCCACAGTAGGCCTGGAAACGAGAAGACTTAGCCAAGGAAGCAGCAGCTGCTAGCAAGAAAAGGGGAAATGTTCAAGAAGGATCTTAGCCATAGCATTTAGACCAGGGGTCTCCAAACATGGCCACTCTAAGACTTGTGGACTTCATCTCCCAGAATTCCTTAGCCAGACATGCTGGCTGAGGAATTCTGGGAGTTGAAGTCCACAAGTCTTTTTTTTTATTATTTTTATTTTTTATTACACAGACAACAATGGGAAAGGGAGAAGATGGGGAAAAAAAGGGGGGGAGGGGAAACCCATCTTCACATACAATATGTCGTTTGATCACAGGTGCATCCCTACTAAGTTTGTACATCCCGTATCTCTCTGTTGTATATTTAATAAACACCACAATAAGCTAGGGTTTAAAAAAAACAAAAAAAACAAAATAGAACAAGAAAAAAAAGGGTGGGGGAGGAGGGGGAGGCCAAAAAGGACAAAAAAAAGGTCCAAAAAGGACAAAAAAAAGGGGAAAAAAAACCATCATCACATGCAGCATGTCGTTTGGTTACGGTTGTTTTAACATCTACATCTTCAAATAATATTTACCATCTCAGATATTTCCTCTAATGTAACTAAAGGCCTCATTTTCCTTCTACAATATATATTCAGTTTTGGAGGAGAAGGCGGGGCTTAGCAGTGAGAAGACGGACTTTCAGGCAGTTCCTGAATGACCATCTATACCGGGGTCTTTTTTGGATGATTCATTTGAATCTAAGCTGTCCCGTAGAGACAGTGACGTGGGGGGAACTCCAGTGGTCCCAGAGATGTTCGCAAAATCTCTGGGAACCTAAGGAAAGCCTTCCTAATCCAGTGACTTCCGGATCAGCTCGATGCTGACTACAACTGCAAAAGCCCAGAGAGAGCGATGGATATGAACATGTCGTTTGGTGTGAGTTTTAAATCCTTTTTTCTTGTTGGAAAGAGAACACTCTAAATTTGGGAACTTAGTTTAAAATAAGGCTGATAAGTGAGAAAAGCAGCGGCGATAAATGTTTGCCATTTGGAAGTTTATTTTTCTGTTCCTTTTTTTTTAATCTTTGGAAGCCGGGCTGGACTTTCCTGTAATTTAAATCGGCTTTTTGTGTTCCTTCTTTTTGAAGTCCACAAGTCTTAAAGTGGCCAAGTTTGGAGAACATTGACTTATATTCTGCTTTATAGGGTTTTACAGCCCTCTCTAAGCAGTTTACGGAGACTCCTGAGTGACAGAGTGACCTTGTTCTCTGTGAACCTGAGGAGAACCTCTTCAGTTTGAAAGGAGGGGCATTTCCTGACGGGAAGGGTGGTCAGCCCAGGGGGCTCTCATTGCTGGAGGCTTTCAAGGCCATCTGTGTTCTTGAACTGAGCAGAGGTGGACTAGTTCAGGGACCTCCAACCTTGGCAACTTTAAGGCTCGTGGACTTCAATTCTCAGAATTCCTCAGCCAGCTAGCTGAGGAATTCTGGGAGTTGAGGTCCACGAGCCTTGAAGTTGCTAAGGTTGCAAAGTTGGCTGAGGAATTCTGGGAGTTGAGGTCCACAAGCCTTAAGGTTGCCAAGGTTGGAGACCCCTGGACTAGATTATCTCCTTTCCAGTTCTTCTGAACCGTAATCTCATCAGCCACCGACAGGTATACAAATTCAAAACTCCATCTTCACTAACAACGGGTGAAGCAACATTTCTGTGGTTTAACAACGGCAGACCAGGTTGCCCATAATATCTGTGCAAAATAGGTCCCTGTATATAGAACACCAGTAAGCCAGGAAAGAGCCCCAACCCAACCTTCTCTCTCTCCTCCTTCTCTTCCTCCCTCCCACCCTCTCTCCTCCTTTTCTCTCTTCCTCCCTCCCTCTCTTCTCTCTTCCTCCCCCCTCTCCTCCTCTCTTCCTCTCTTCCTCCATCTCTCTCCTTCTCTCTTCCTCCCTCTCTCCTCCTTTTCTCTCTCCCTCCATCTCCTTCTCTCTTCCTGCCTCCCTCCCTCTTCTCCTTTTCCCTTTTTCTCCTTCCCTCTCCTCCTTCTCTCTCTTCCTCCCTCCCTCTCTCCTCTTCTCTTCCTCCCACCCTCTCCTCCTTCTCTCTCTTCCTCCCTCCCTCTCTCTCCTCCTTCTTCTCTCTCTCCTCCTCTTCCTCCCTCCCTCTCTCTTCTCTTCTTCCCTCTCTCTCCTCCTTCTCTCTTCCTCCCTCCCTCTCTCTCCTCCTTCTCTCTCTTCCTCCCTCCCTCTTTCTTTCTGGTTTGGTGTTGAGGCTGTTTTTTTAGATGGCAGACCTCGGCTGATCTCGAAAAGCTGGATCTGCCAGCTTTGAAAGGAGACCACCAGGAAATTCAAAAACCAGAGTTCCATGGCAAAGTTAAAAAGAATCGCAGGAGAACTGGCAGTTGCAAAGTGCTTTGTCATGGTTGCCAAGAAAGCTCCATGGATATGTTCGTGCTGTCAGTCAGAGTCGAGTTCGCCTCAAAGGAGATTTTACAATTGCAGCTTTTTTCAAAAAACTCCAAAGCGGAAGGTAGGGGAGGGGATGTCCTGCTGCCAACCAAAAGGAACAGAAAGTCCGCTCAATCGGCCAGAGTCCCTCTCCGAGCTTAATGAGCCTTTGGGGGGAACAGATCGAGAGACCTTTCTTCTAGCAGGAGGGGGGCCAGCAACAAAGGCCCTTTATAGGTCTGACCTATAAGAGCCAAGGTGGCGCAGTGGTTAAATGCAGCACTGCAGGCTACTGCTAGATCAGCAGGTCAGCGGTTCAAATCTCACCGGCTCAGGGTTGACTCAGCCTTCCATCCTTCCGAGGTGGGTAAAATGAGGACCCAGATTGTTGGGGGCAATATGCTGACTCTCTGTAAACCGCTTAGAGAGGCCTGAAAGGCCTATGAAGCGGTATATAAGTCTACTGCTATTGCTATTGCTACCTTCAGCGCAGACCAGGCTCTCTTCGCTGGACCAGCTGCCAAAGCAAGGCTCAAGGGGCCACCTCCTCGTGGGCCATCCTGTGCTCAGCCGGCTACAGGGCCTGAGTTGGGCAAGCAGCAGCAGGATCCCCTTCTCGGTTGACCTAGCAGTGCATAGGGGGGCACTTACCCCTGAATGCCTGACTGGAATCGCCAGCCAGCCCCAGTCAGGAGGGTGAGGTGGAGCAGGATGAGGCCTCCGAGCACCTGAGACAGAAAGCACCTGGTCCAGAATAGCTGTGGCTAAGCATACAGCTGCTAAGTGAATCATGTGGTCGTTAAACAAATCCAGTTTCCCCAACTGACAGTTTGTTGGAAGCCAGCTGAGAAAATCACCAATGGCAATCACGTGATTCCCTGGGAGGCTGCAGCCATGGTCAATGCACGCCAGTTGCCGAGGGCCTGAATTCTGATCGCAGGGTATACAGATTCTGCTAGGGATTTTAAGTGCAAGGATTAGTCATAAGCCACTTTTCCCAGTGCTGTTGTAACTCTAAACTGTCACTAAACAAACAGTTGTAAGTTCAGAGTTCCTGTATTTCTGTTAAAAAGATGGCAGTTTTACACCTCTTTAGCTTCCCTCCTTAAGGACGTCTGTTGACGTTTTAGCCTCTCCCACCCAGGGTCAGCCCCACCTCAACGGGGCTCTTCCTGAAACACATCTTCACTGTGTTATACTGAGGACTTAAGACTCAGGATAAATGCAGGGCCGGTGGTTGTCACAACCAAAGGAACTCCTAGGTACTCTTGACCTCCCAGAGAAAGGGTGGGAGGTAAATCCAACAAATAGCAAAAACAATAGCCCTTAGACTTATATATCGCTTCACAGTACTTTGCAGCCCTCTCCAAGCGTTTACAGAGTCAGTCTCTTAGCCCCCAACAATCTGGCTCCTCATTTTATCCACCTCGGAAGGAGGGAAGGCTGAGTTAACTTTGAGCCTGGTGAGATTCGAACTGCCAAACTGCAGGTAGGCAGCAGGAGTAGCCTGCAGTACTGCACTCTAATCACTGTGCCACCGTGGCTCATAAATAAATAAAGTATCATATAATCAAGTAATATCTAAAATGGCTGAAACTTCTGCTTATTTTGTTTACAGAGATTCTCAATCATTCATGTTCGGTTGTCCCAAGGTGGTTTTTCCAAAAGGCAATAGGCCTTTTTTTTCTTTTAATGTTTCGCTTCTCATTCAAGAAGCTTCTTCGGTTCAACTGAAAGAACTTCTTGCATGAGAAGCGAAACATTTTCAAAGGAAACAGCCAAGCAAGTCCAGTTGTCGTTTGGAAAAAGTACCTTTTGGGTTGTGCTTATTTTGTGTGATTTGGTTTTGCAGAGGGAGCAGAAGCATCCTAGCAGTGATTTCTGAGATCCATTGCTCAAGAGCAACGTTTCTCAACTCTTGGCAGCTTGAAGATATGTGGACTTCAACTCCCAGAATTCCCCAGTCAGTCACGAATTCTGGGAGCTGAAGTCCACACACCTTGAAGCTGCCAAGGTTGAAGAGTACTACTCTGAGGAAATTAAATCAAAATGTCCCAAGACCAGCTCCATTGGTACATTCTTTAAGAGAAGGAAATGATAAGACTATTAACAGATTAACAGAGTTGGAAGGGACCTTGTATGTCTTCTAGTCCACACCTCCCAAGCAGGAGACCTTACACCATTTCTGACAAATGGTTGTCCAATCTCTTCTTGAAAGCCTCCAGTGATGAAGCTCCCACAACTTCTGAAGGCAACTTCTGTTCCATGGGTTGATTGTTCTCACTGTCAGGAAATTCCTCCTTATTTCTAGGTTGAATCTCTCCTTGATCAGTTTCCATCCATTGTTCCTTGTCTGGCATTCAGGTGCTTTGGAAAATAGCTTGACACACACACACACCTCACTTTCTGGGGCAGCCCCTCAAATATTGGAAGGATGCTATCCTGTCTCCCCTGGTCCTTCTCTTCACTAGACTAGCCCCGCCCAGTTCCTGCAAACATTCATTGTATGTTTTAGACTCCAGGCCCCTAATCATCCTGATTGCTCTTCTCTGCACTCTTTCTAGAGTCTCAACCTCTTTTTTATAGAGTGGAGACCAAAACTGGATGCAGTACTCAAGGTGTGGCCTTACTAAGGCTTTATAGAGTGGGGTTAGTACCTCCCTTGATCTTGATTGAGACTGAAAAAATCCAGATGACAGCAAAGAGTCTGGTTACCTCTAAAGGAAGCTCTGCAGCATTAGGAGACCAGCCAGCTCCGAACTCTGCAGCTAAACCACCAATCAGGATTCACTGAGTCCCAGTTTCTCGTCTCCAACTCTTATGAACCAAGGAAGAGTAGCTGAGTTCACCTGGAATGTGAAGGGGTGGGGGTGGCACAAGCCTCAAGGCTGGAGGGGGCAGATATCTAAAGACGGTATGAAGACCCATCTTCAGGTTGGATTTGTGGCTTCCTAACACCTTGTGCATCACTCGGGACTAGAAACAATTGGTGGGAAAAAGCTTAACAAGTTCTTAAGATACCTGAACTTTCTGGCAGCAACAAACCTGGAATCTTCTGGAGGGAAAGGAGAAATGTACGCAAACTGCTTTTATTCCCACCCAATGTATTTATACATTAATTAAACAGGACTATTGTAAATTGGAAGTATGCAGATAGACAGCTGCTAAATATGGGTACTGCAATCTACGTTGTGATTTTCAAAGCTACAAACAAAAAATTAGCACAACAGTGGAGGGGAAGGATGAAAAAAGAAAAATAAGAAAACTGAGATGTGTGTGTGTGTTTTTTTAAAAATCTAAATCTAACTAGACACATAATGAGAAATCGATCTACAAAGTATCTGGGCGTACTACGTGAAGAGAGTGAAGAGGGGATGAGGCTGGTTTCGTGATTCCTGAGTTGGAAGACAGAAGGGGGGAGGGGGAGCTACACACTGTATTTGTACCTTTGAGCTATGGGGTGCTGGGACACGAAAGTGCCCCTTCAGTGCCAACTACTGACCATAGGGCATCCACGGCCACAGAAGGAGGAGCTCTGTGGAAGCAATGTCACAGAAGAGAATTTAGCCCCGAAATCCTTGGTGTCCCGCCCTGGCCGAGAAGAAGGTCGTGCCACCAGTAGCATTCAGCCAGTGCTCAAGAGGACTTCATTCCAGGAAGGATTTTCAGGGGAACAGGAGAAACCGAAGGTGCCAGGCAATATATATATATATATATGAATGATAACATCAGCTCCAGGGCAAACTTTCTGCTCAACAAACTTTCCCAGTATTTGAATGGACTGGGCCCACCACGGAGAAGATGACCTCCACTCTTGGTCACTAGCTGGCCTTCCTTGCCTTTCAAAATGCAAATCTTGACCTGGATCCTCAAGTCTATTAAGCATCTACAGAGCAAGCCATGAATGTCCTCATATAAGCTAGAAACCTTGATTCATTTAGCACAGGGGTGTCCAAACTTGGGAACTTTTAAGACTTGTGGGCTTCAACTCCCAGAATTCCCCAGCCAGCCAGGAAAACCCCGTCCTGCCAAAGCAGAATCTGAATGCATCCGGCCAGGGCTTCAGTCAGCAGCACCAGAATACAGACGAAATTTCATTTGCCCTCATTTTGGGGGGGGCAATTTTAGTGTTCTTCCTTTGGCAGGAGGAGCCCACAAAATATTCCAGTCTTGATTCACACCCATGGATGTATAAAATATTGCAGGGGCACAGAAGAAAAGAGAAAAAACTCTGAAAGGGCAGCTCTTAAGAACTCACTCTGTCTTTCACATATGGCACAAAAATCTTTACAAAGCTTACATGAAAGTAATGTTATTTCCAAACAGGTATATTGAAGGTGATCAGCTGGATGGGGGAAACCCCTTGGGTGAGGAAGGTTTCCACCATCCTGACCCTTCCTTGCCCTCACTCCTCTCTCACAAAATAAAAATCCCATTGAACAATTCCAGCCAAGCACTCTTCCCATTCCACTTAGTCAAGATTCGTGCTCCAGCAGCATCCAGCCCAAGGCCCACTCTTTAACCCAGCATGGGGGCTCACGCTGACCCCTCTTAAATTCCATCCAGGCCTCTCTCCCCTTTCAGAAAGAGAGAAGGTGGCTACCAAGACACCTCATCAAGGAAACAGCTCGCCCATTCCCTAGGCTGGCATTGCAAGTGGGTGGCCCAGCACATCATCTGAAAATGCAGCTTACCAGGCTGTTAACTGGCACTGCTCAGTGGCTCCCCAAATGTGGTCCCACGTATGATGCGAAGAATAAGGACTCAACTTCAAAGCAGGGCTCCAGGTGGAATCCTGCTATCAAAGGTCTTTTGGGGAGGCTTTTGTAAAAACCTCCGTGTTTAAACGGAGGCAGGCCGTCACTAGGGAAATAGTTCCCCCTCGTCCCTCAAAGGCTTCGTAATAGTTTTGGCTCCAAAAGACCTCGACTGACTCAAGTTTCTAAACTTTGAAAAAACGGCTTTAATGCTACCATTTTAATCCGTAGCATTATCCTTGCCGAACGGTTCCTTTTTATTATTGCTTGGCTTTTACAGCACTTTGTTGCAAATATCCGTATACTGGGGCTTTCATTTTATCCATCCTTTTAAAAATAAAAAGTAATGGATAAAAATAAAATGCCAAGAACAAAAATGTTCAAAGCCTCCATCCATGCATGGAGTTGGAGGATGGTTGGGGAACAAAGAAAACTCAAAATGAAACCCTTGAAACTCCCTGGAGTTACCGGCTGATCTTGCAGGATTCAGAAGAAAGGGGAGTGGAAGATTCCCCCCACCACACAAAAAAAAAATATCAGAAAGAAAATTATTATAGGCATTGTGAAAGGTGGGCAGGCAGAGGGAACAAGAACAATGACAGAATTTGGTTTTCCAGGAAATCATCTTGCACAGGCCAAGAACCTCTTGGGGTGGACAACCTTTGGCTATGGGGCACACACAACTCCTAGAAGCCCTTTTGAGGGCCTTGAGCAACCTAGACCTGGCAGGCCATTTGGGGGGCTTTTAGGCATAACCCTTAAAACTACCCAGGAAGATAAAGAAATCCCCAATTTGTTGGCTCTGGTCCTTCAGCAACGGCATAGCATTGCCAGCATAAGTGTTGGCCTTTGCAAAAATGCTGACTGCTAGCAATGTGCAGTTTGGTCTTTCATGCCAGGATCCCTACAGTTTTGTGTCAGGCAGCCAAGTTTGCAATGAGCAGAGAGGAGGGGGAAAATGGAAAGAGGGAATTACAATAGATGAATGTCTATGGCAGAAGTCCCCAAATTTGGCAACATTAAGTCTTGTGGACTTCAACTCAACTTAAAAGTTGCTAGGTTTGGGGACCTCTGGTCTATGGGGACTTTCAGTCATCCAAGGTCCTGGTTGTCCCAAAGGTGCTTTTTTTTCAAGAGGCAACTGGACTTTCTGGTCTTTCTTTGAAGACGTTTCGCTTCTCATCCAAGAAGCTTCTTCAGCTCTGACTGGAGGGTGGAGAATGGAAGGATTTTAATCCATTCCCCACCATCCAGTCAGAGCTGAAGAAGCTTCTTGGATGAGAAGCGAAACGTCTTCAAAGAAAGACCAGAAAGTCCAGTTGCCTCCTGAAAAAGCACCTTTGGGACAACCTGGATAGAATGGTGACTTTATATTAGCTTCTGTGAGTACAAAGACCTAAGCCCATTTGTAATAGGTGATGTTTTGGGATTTAGGATTTTAGGAATCGTACTCCTCTTTGGGCCTCCTCAACATAGAAACCCGAGAGCTGCCATTTGACAGGATGCTGAGCCCTTGCAGGCGCTCCCAATCTCTGACTAACACCTGGAGGAAACGGGCCAGTCTTGAAACACGGAAGGACGGGAGAGTTCACTCCCGCTCTGACCCGAAGCGCTTACCTTCCCAAACTGCTCGAAGTATTGCTTGACATCTTCCACGGTGGTGTTCACCGACAGGCCACCTACAAATATTTTCTTAGTCCGTGTTACCATCTAGAAAACAGAAGGAGAAAGAGGCTGCAGTGGAAGATTCAGAGTCATTGGCTTAAAAACAAAAAGAAAGATTTTGCAAGAGAAGCTCCCACGGCAGACGGAGCTGGGAAGAAAGCTGACCCGCATCCGGATGGCAAGGGCAGGCAGCAGTTCTGCAGAGGTCCCAGGCAGGAGACGTCCAGGAGTGGAGGACTTGTGCTGCAACCTAAGTGCTCCCACACTGGGCAGCTTGCCTTCAAACAGGCCAGATTGCAATCACAAAGCAAGAGAACCAAGCAGCTACAGCGTCTTCTGCTCCAAGGAGATGGGCAACATTTTGTGAACAATGCCAATTGGCACGCTCTCAGATGCTCAGATCTCCTGCCAGCAAGGTCGCTTCTGACGTTGGGTTTTTGAGGGACTCCCTCCCTCCTGCCCTCCTTCCACCTGGGGCTTCTCTTCATTCACGTGCCAGAAGGCTTCTTAGGAAGAGGCCAGCAGGGTCAAGCTGTGGCCTATGGGGACTATTGTGAGTCCAAGAGGCACAGTGGTTAAAGTGCAGTACTGTAAGCTACTTCTGCTGCCTGCCAGCTGCCTGCAATTTGACAGTTCAAATATAGCCAGGCTCAAGATTGGCTCAGTCTTCCCTTCTTTTGAGGTAGTTAAAATGAGGAGCTCAATTGTTAGGGTCAAGAGGCTGATTCTGTAAACCGCTTAGAGAGGGCTGTAAGGTAAAGGTTCCCCTCACCCATTTGCGCTAGTCGTTCCCGACTCTAGGGGGCGGTGCTCATCTCTGTTTCAAAGCCAAAGAGCCAGCGCTGTCCAAAGACATCTCGGTGATCATGTGGCTGGCATGACTAAATGCCGAGGGTGCATGGAGCACTGCTACCTTCCCACCAAAGGTGGTCCCTATTTTTCTATTTGCATTGTTATGTGCTTTCGAACTGCTAGGTTGGCAGAAGCTGGGACAAGGAACGGGAGCTCACTCTGTTACATGGTGCTAGGGATTCGAACCGCGTTACTGCTGACCTTTCTGATCGACAAGCTCAGTGTCTTAGCCACTGAGCCACCGCATCCCGATAGAGAGGGCTGTAAAGCAGTATATAAGTCTAAGTGGTATTGTTATTATGGGCGTGTTGTGTTAGGATGGATGAGGTGTTCCCATGTAATAAACAGTACAAAGTTGTGGGATTTGTGTGCTTTTCAGCATCGCCAGCAAAGAGAAAGTTTGGGGCCAAATATCCCCCGCCAATTCATTTCGCCCATGTCTGTTTTCATGGCTGTGGCTCTCTCTTTATGCTTTTGCTGTTTGTAATGTGGTGTAGATCAATTTGGATTGTGTATACTTTTCACAGAACTGGATTTATTTCAGAATACTTGGCTTCCACTTCAATGGAAAGCAAAGAAAACGTGGGAAGAGATGGGAGAGAGAGAATAGAATAGAATAGAATAGAATAGAACAGAACAGAACAGAATAATAGAGTTGGAAGGGACCTTGGAGGTCTTCTAGTCCAACCTCCTGCCTAGGCAGAAAACCCTACACCACTTCAGAGAATGATAGAGATGACACAACATTGCAAAGTTGTGTTGTTTCAGAAGAGACCCCGGGAGGATTTCCAGCTCCAGAGCCCCTTAATTTTGAAGGCTCTTGCAACCACCTTGCCCTCGGCCTGACGCCTTCGCTTTGCAAGAAGAATCAGCTTTTAATGACTCAACCGAGTGCAGAGTTAATCCACTGCAATTCTCGGTCTTGGAAGCCCTCCGTCCCTCCCCCCCACTCACCAAGCAAAATACCTTCTGTCACCAAACTGCTTAATGGAATTAACCCAGTTCCAGCCCTGAGCCGCAGAGCTGTTCCTTGGGCTACCTGATCTGCTCGGCCACCTGCCCACAGCACCATTGGCAGAAGGAGCCCAGCAGCCTTTGCAGCATCTCTGATGGTGGGGGGGGAGTATAAAAAGAGCTCAGCAGAGAACCCTTCATGGGCAAGGAGAGCATCCACATTCAATGCTTCCCAGGTGAACCTCTGCAGTTTTCCTTTCTCAATGTTAGATGGGGATGTCCCGGGACGAGGGCTCCATCTGACAGTGGAATGTGGCCTTTGTGGCTAGAAACATTTTGGCCTCTGTGGGTGTCTTTTTGGTGCCACCAGGTTGCCTGGTCTTACCCAGCTTTTTCGCCTTTTCCAATAATTATTCTTAATCTTGTGGCACACCTTGAGAAGCCCACAAGCATGCATTTAATTTATGAGCCACAGTGGCGCAGTTGTTAGAGAGCAGTACTGCAGGCTATTTCTGCTGATTGCCAGCTGACTGCAATTTGGCAGTTCAAATCTCACCAGGCTCAGGGTTGACTCAGCCTTCCATTCTTCCGAGGTGGGTAAAATAAGGAGCCAGATTGTTGGGGGCAAAAGGCTGACTCTGTAAACGGCTTAGAGAGGGAAGTCAAGCACTGTAAAGTAGCATATAAGTCTAAGGGCTATTGCTATTTTCCTCCCTCCCTCCCTTCCATGGTGTACAGTGGTTAGAATGCAGTACTGCAGGCTACTTTCTGTTGACTGCCAGCTGCCTGCAATTTGGCAGTTCAAATCTCACCAGGATCAGGGTTGACTCAGCCTTCCCTCCTTCCGAAGTGGGTAAAATGAGGAGTCAGGTTTTGGGGGGCAAGTAAATGGCTTAGAGAGGGACTGTAAAGCACTGTGAAGTGGCATATAAGTCTAAGGGCTATTGCTATCTAACAGAGCTGGCAGTCCAATTACAGGTAATCCTCAACATACGACCACAACTAAGCCCAAAATGTCTGTTGCTAAGTGAGAAACATGTTAAGTGAGTGTTGCCCCATTTTATGACTTTTCCTGCCACTTTTGTTGAGTGAATCGCTGCTGTTGTCAAACTCGTAACACCGTTGTTAAGCGTATCTGGCTTCCCCATCGGCTGTGCTTGTCAGAAGGTCGTAAAAGGGGATCACGTGACCCAGGGAAGAAGCAAACATCATAAATACGAACCAGTTGTCAAGCATTCAAATGCAAATCACATGACCATGGGGAGGTCGCCATTGTCATTAAGTGTGAAAAACGGTCACAAGTCATTTTTTCAGTGCCGTTGTAACTTTGAATGGTCACTAAACAAACTGTTGTAAGTCAAAGACCACTTGTACTACTCTGTAATGGCATGGTGGTCTCCTGGCTAATGTTACAATGCCATATGCAAATAATAACAACAACAACTAACCATTATTTTGATTTGAAACAAGAGAAAGCTGACAGGTTGCACACAAGGTAAATCCTGCTGCTGACGTGGGGGGGGGGAGGGGTTTAGGGTTAGGGATTTTCAGGACTGTGGTGGGTAGGGTTGGTTTCCCAGAAGCAAAGTTGCTTCCTTTTGTGAAAGGCAATTTGGTGTAGTGGTTATAGCGCTGGACTAGCACAGAATCCAGCTGGGCACTCTGGCTCTTCCAGTCCAACCCACTGATGGGTTGGTTGTTATGGGGCAGGACAACAGGGGGCGGGAGCATTATTTACAGTGCCTTGAGTCCCATAAAATAAAAGCAGGATATAAATCTAATAAGGAAGAAATAAAGTCCTGCACTCATACAAGGAAATGACCTTGAGAGACACAGGAAGAGCCGCAGACTAAACAATCATGCAAACGTTCTCCCGTTTCACAGAAGGAAAAGAGGCGTGGGAAGCGATTCCTTGGCTTCCGAGGGAGTAAAAGGGAAAGAGGGGAGAGAGGCTCTCAGACTTGCAAGATTCTGTTCATTTAACTATACAATAAAGAGCGAGCGAGCTAGAATTTATTCTGCTTCTTCTCTGATGGCCTTGAAGGGGTAATGCTAACCCACCTTCCAATCCAAAGGAGGTGAAAAAATTGGCCCTGCCCTTTTTGTGACATCCCAACACCCCTGGGAGGGTCCCCCAAAATGCTGGAATGATGACAGACTGAACTGCAGGCTCTGGGTCTGCAAAGGTCCGCCCAAAACGTGCGGATCCCAAATATTGAGGACTACTTATGTAAGACCACCATTTCATGAGACGTGGTGATGCAGTGATTAGAATGCAGCATTGGAAGCTAATTTCAGTCCTGACTGGCTCCAGGTTGACTCAGCCTCCCATCCTTCCAAGGTCATTAAAATGAGGACCAATATTGTTGGGGGCAAGAGGCTGACTCTGTAAACCGCTTAGAGAGGGCTAGAAAGCACTGTGAAGTGGTATATATGTCTAAGTGCTATTGCTATTCCTTTTTCCCTTCCTTCCTTCCTTCCTTCCTTCCTTCCATCCATCCATCCATCCATCCATCCATCCATCCATCCATGGTGCACAGTGGTTAGAATGCAGCATTGTAGGCTAATCCTGCCAACTGCCAGCAGTTTAATTCTGACCGGCTCAAGGTTGACTCAGCCTTCCATCCTTCCAAGGTCAGTAAAACAAGAACCCAGATAGTTGGGGGTCAGAGGCTGATTTTGTAAACTGCTTAGAGAGGGCTGTAAAGCACTGTGAAGTGGTATATAAATCTAAGGACTATTGCTATTGACTCAGCCTTCCATCCTTCCGAGGTGAGTAAAATGAGGACCCAGATTGTTGGGGGTAACAGACTGTCTCTGTAAAGCTCTTAGAGAGGGCTGTAAAGCATTCTAAAGTAGTATATAAGTCTAAGGGCTATTGCTATTCTATAATTGCCAGCCAGTGTTGCCGAAGCTCAGAATAGGCTGATGTAGCTCCTTCACACTCCCGTGGTTCAACCCAAACAGATTTACACTAGTGAAGTGTCCTCCCCACCTCTGTCCTGGAGAGAGCTGGTAGCCCTACTGATTGGCTCAGCTTTTAACTCTGCCTGCCCTTCACTTCCACACAGTGGCTTTCCATGGAACATGCTTAATAAACAAGGTTTATTAAGTTTTGGTTTTACTTATATTAGAGTTCATTAGGTCTCTCCTTTATTAAGTCACTCAAGGTGGCGTTGTACACAAAACGCACAAATCCAGTAGATGTGGCTTGCAAAGCTTTGCTGATAGTTTGCTGAGTCATAAGCTTCCGTTGGGGACTCAAAAACTGACAGAGGAACGAAGATTAAAATAAGGATAAAAGATAAAGGTAAAAGTTTCCCTCGCACATCTGTGCCAGCCGTTCCCAACTCTAGGGGGCGGTGCTCATCTCCATTTTAGAATCAAAGCGCCAGCACTGTTCGAAGACTCCGTGGTCGTGTTGCCAGCATGACTCAACGCCGAAGGCCCATGGAATGCTGTTACCTTCCCACCAAAGGTGGTCCCTATTTTTGCACTTTTATGTGCTTTTGAACTGCTAAGTTGGCAGAAGCTAGGACAAGTAAGGGAGCTCACTCTATTATGCAGCACTGGGGATTTGAACCGCCAAACCGCCAACCTTTCTGATCGACAAGCTCAGCATCTTAGCCACTGAGCCACCGCGTCCCTAAACAAAATAAAGATACAAGCTACCAGACCACGATTGAGCATGATGGCCAAACATAACAGTTCAGGTGGAGAGCTGAAATTGTCTGTAGATTCTCTGTCATACAGAACCAGCCTGAAATTCCTTCAAATTTTGTCATCTGCTGCCTAGAAATTCTTGTATCTTACGTTTTGCATTTTGGTGCTCTGTTTTACATATCCTTTTTTAGCTTGCTTTTCACTACTGTTTTGTTTTACTTTTGTTCTGAAGACCAACATACTAGTTTTTCTTTAGAATAAAAATATAACCATGACATGAATAAAGTGTACCTACCTTAGGCTGTGCTCTGCGAGGGAAGGCGACCTTTGGGTCAATCTGAAAGAGAAGCAAAAAAAAATGTTTCTCAAACAGGTTGATGTATCTACAGTTTTTACTGGGGACCAAATATTATCCAGTATCATATACAGAAAAATAACACGGCAGCATAGAAGAACATGCATGACAAGGAATATGAGAACTTGCTGGGTGTAACAACTAAAAACTGAGGTGCAATCCAGAGTTCCCGTTAAGTCCCCTTCACCAAAGTAGAAAAGAAAAGAATGAATGAAATTTAACTAGAAAGCAATAAAGAAGTCTTCATTTAGGAATAAAAAGATCAAACACACAGGTGAGGCAAGGATTTTGAACCCTAATCGATCATCATTTAACAAAGCAGCATGGCAGCCAAAAAGACAAGGGGAAGAAATGGAATTGTGGAATTTCAAATCATGGAAAGTAATAATTCCATTACAACCAAAAATCTGGTCAATGGTTCGTCCTTTGTTTCTTGTACTGCTTTCAGTGCTTTGGGGAATAATTTGACCCCCTCTTCTTTGTGGCAGCCACTCAAATATACTGGAAAACTGCTATCACGTCACTCCTAATTATTCTTTTCTCTAGACCAGCCAGACCCAAATCCTGCAGTCGTTCTTCCTATGTTTTAGTCTCCAGGCCTTTAATCATCTTAGTTGTTCTTCTCTGCACTTTTTCCAAAGGCTAAAACATCTTTTTTGTAGTATGGGGACCAAAAGGTATCAGAAGGGCAGCCTTCCAAATTGTGAAAAGGCTTCACAGAGCAAAATCTCAAGGCCCCTTCTGGAGCACAGGTTACGGAATAAGGGGTTTAAGTTAGCAAGAGGCAGGTGGCTGCAGGGTGGGGAAGCGGAAGCCAGGAAAACGTTCTCCTTCCAGAAGAAGCCATTTGACAACGAAATCAGCCTCAGAGGGGATCTCAACCCCTGGAGGTGAACAGCTGTTTGTCTAGGACAGTGATGGAAACCCTTTTCTGCACCGAGTGCTCAAACTGAAACACACGTGTATCTCCGTGTTCTGGGGGGCGGAAACCCGAAGATCAGCTGGCCTGTATATTGGCTGGTTTTGGCTGGTTTGGGGGCCATTTTCAGGCCGGGATTTTTGGGCTGTTTTCAGGGTTGTTTTTCCAGCCAAAAACAGCCCAGAAAATGGCCAGAAACAGCCTGGATTTTGGGCATTTTTCAGGCAGTTTTCAGGCCGTTTTCCAGTGCCCGCGAAGGCCAGCTAGCTGGTGCGTATGTCATGCAGGAAACCAGAAGATCAGCTTGTGATCACGTGCGTGCCCACAGAGAGGGTTTTGTGTGCCACCTCTGGCACAAGTGCCATAAGTTCACCATCACAGGTCTAGGATGTCTCAATTTGCATTCCTGGTCTGGGAGGCCTGAAGGGATTAAAATCCGGCTCCCCGTTGAGACCATGTTGTCTTCCAAACAGCTCACCTGAGAAGGGAGCCTAGGTGACTCTACTGCTGCTTTATTGGGGAGGGGGAGACATGTCAGCCAGAGAGAAGAGAGGCTTTGCTGCAGCAGGTGTAAGAGCTGGGTCATTACAGCCATTACAGGCTGGGGGGAGGGGTACCGGAAACCCCCCTTCCCAGCATGAAGAGGAAGTGTGTGTGGCACAGAGTGGAGGCCTCCCTGCCATGTGGGGAAAGTCGAGGCCTGAAAGCATACGCTCTCAGGTGTGCCAGATTGGGGTGGCTCCACCTTTCCCAAGATATTCCAGGCACCCAGAAGGCATCAACTGGGTTCCGTGGCCCCACCTCCTCTGAAAATGGGAGTCTCCATTCAGGGTTAATAATACACCCAACGGAACAGGCAAATCCTCCATCAAATGTGCAGGTGGAGCACTTAGGTGGATGTTTTCTCTGAGGCAGGAGAATCCCCCCTCCCCAATTTCTCTGGGCCAAGACTGCCCACCTCCCTGGTCACAGCATCTTTATTGAGAAAGGAATGGGCAGCAGGGCAAGGGGGGCATGGCCCCACAGATGCAGCGATAATGTAACAACAAAAACCATGGCTTCAGAATTTGCTTGGTGTAGCATTTGGGGGCAAAAATCATGGAATTTGGGGGACCATGAGGATCATCTAGTCTCTCTCACTGCCGTAGGGAGCAAAACCACCTAAGTCATCCATCCAGCTTCCTCTAGAAACCCTTCCAAGGACACTGCGTTTGTTAAGGATGCCACAGATGTCCCCTCTCAGAGTGTTCCTTGGGTGGAATGGAAGGCTGGGGAACTAGGGGGGGGGGGTGGGGACCCCTAGAGAGGATGGATATCTGGTTTTGGATGGACTATACCATCCAAAACCAGATATTCACACCCACACTGAAGTCCTCGGCCACTAATTGCCTTCCAGAATGGCTCCTTCCAGCCCTTAAAGGATTTTCTTCTTTTGAAAAACAGTTCAAATGCAAGTTTGGAAAGTTTGAAAATGCATGGGGTAGGACTAGAAGACTTTAACTTTTAACTTTAACTTTTAATAAATTTATATGCCGCCCAATCTCGTAGGACTTCGGATGGCTTACAGAAAAAGTTAATATAAGGAGTTAAAATAAGGAAACAATTTAAAAAGAAACAATTTTAAAACAACGCACCATACACTCAATCTGGGTGGGGCTGGACCTCATTCCTGGAGTCAACAGCCCCAGGCCTGCCGGAATAGCCAGGTTTTCGTGGCTTTTCGGAAGGCCGAGAGAGTGGGGAGGGTCCGGATCTCTACGGGTAGGTCGTTCCACAGGGTCGGAGCAGCTACAGAGAAGGCCCTCCTCCGAGGAGCCGCCAGCCGGCATTGTCCGATCGACGGCACCCGGAGAAGGCCCAATCTCTTATCGGCCGTTGGGAGGTATGTGGCAGGAGGCGGTCTCCCAGATATCCAGGTCCTAGGCCATGTAGGGCTTTAAAGGTGATGACCAGCACCTTGAAGTGTGTGTGGAAGCCAGTGCAGCTCGCAGAGGATAGGTGTAATATGGGTGTATCTAGGTACACCCATAATCGCTCGCGCAGCTGCATTCTGGACTAACTGTAGTCTCTGAACACTTTTCAAGGGCAGCCCCATGTAAAGCGCATTACAGTAATCAAACTTAGAGGTGACGAGGGCATGAGTGACCATTCGAAGTGCCTCCCGGTCCATATAGGGCCGCAACTGGTGCACCAGGCGAACCTGGGCAAAAGCCACCCTGGTCACAGCCGACAAATGATCTTCTAATGTCAGTGCGAATCCAGGAGGACACCCAAGTTGCGGACCCTCTCTGAGGGGTGTAGAATTTCACCCCCCGGCTAAGGGATGGAATATCTGGGAGGCAACAACAATAGCCACTCGGTCTTGTCTGGGTTGAGTGCAAGCTTGTTCGCTCCCATCCAGACCCTGACAGCCTCCAGGCACTGGCACATCACTTCCACCACTTCGCTGAGTTGGCACGGGGTGGACAGATACAATTGAGTATCGTCCGCGTACTGATGGTATTTGATCCCGTGTCGGCGTATGATTTCACCCAGCGGCTTCATGTAGATGTTAAATAGGAGAGGGGACAGGACCGAGCCCTGCGGCACCCCGTATTTAAGGGGCCTAGGGGTCGACCTCTGTCCTCCAACCAACACCGACTGCGACCTGTCCAAGAGGTAGGAGGAGAACCACCGTAAAATGGTGCCTCCCACTCCCACCTCCCGCAACCGCCACAGAAGGATACCATGGTCGATGGTATCGAAGGCCTCCAAGGCCCCTTCCCGTCTTGTTATTTTGTGCCCTATGTTCTCTTTAAATGAGGTTGCTGAAGGTCCATGCATTTTTCCATACAAGCCCTGATGAAGAAATTCCTTCTGGTGTCCTGAGTTTCCTGAGAGGGCATCACATCAGCAGCTCCCTCACTTCATCAACTTTCCATCTCAGGGAAGCAGAGGCTGTCCTCTGCAGGGCAGAGAGCCAGTGAAAACCAGGCTTTTGAAGGCCTTTTCAGCTGCATGCAACCCTGCAAGGTTTCCCCGCAGGACACACCCTCTCTGATTTCCCCATTCTTGTTCCTTTCACTGATGGGTTGGCCGCCTCCTTTCTTTTCATTTATTGTGAAGAATCTGGCCCTCCAACTGCCCCAGCAGCCCCAAAGATGCACCAGTGCCTTCTTCTCAAATCCCATCAAAAATCCCATGGAGAAAAGTTTATCTATTGCCTTCTCTCGTACTGACAATCTATCTAGATATCTGGCATTTTGCACCATGGTGAGTGGATTTAGTGTATGTAATTCAAAATTTACTTTATACATCAGTTTCCCTCTTATCAGATTTCAAGGCAGGGCACTGCATGAAATAGAATATGATATGGTTGATAAAACAACCAGAACCATCACAGGAGATGCAAAGGAAGGCAGAGACTTCAATTGTGAGCAAATTCAGGAAATTCAAATTCAGCCATTATACTCAGTTAAAGCAAACATCTACAATGTGGGATTACAATTGCTGCGGCTCATGGCATTCTCCCCAGGTTCACTGATGGGAACTGTTGTCTTGGACTGGATAGGCCACTGTCCTGGTGCCATTTGGTTCATTTTTTGCCAGCTGAATGCAAACTACTCTGCCTTCCCTAACAATATAGATTTTTTAGAAAACTTGAACCAACAGAATTTCCTGAACTATAACTTTTTCTGTTCTAGCGTATTTATTCAATTTATGATCCAGGCAGCATGGACCTGAGGAAGAATGATTTTATATGCTGGATAATTACCTCCCAGACTACCAAAAATATTTGAACCTGTTTAGGGGAAAACACAAAAAGTACATTTAAGCAGTCCAATCTTGCTCAAGGTTCCCTGGCCATTGGCCAAAAGGTTTTGGGAATGCTGCATATGGGCAGAAGGGCTAAAATCATGCAAAATCATAATATCACCCTTGAGATTAAAAGGCAGTAGAGAAAACCCTTCACAGACCCATTGACCCTAAACAGATGGTATGGATGCATCAAACGCTGTGGGTGGTTAAGCTCAGGTGAGCCTTTTTATGGCCCCTGAAAGATCTCAAGAACAGGCCACCAAAATTCAGCAGCAAACTGACGGAAGTCACAATGGCAATAGTGCTATTAAGCAGGTCTATTTCATCCTTAATCCCCAGAAAAATTGCAATATGGCCTTAAACTTGGGGCACCTCCTTCCTGGGGGACCTGAATTACTGTGGCAGGACATCAGCCAGTTAGGAGACTGAGTTGAGTGCTGCCTTCTTGGTTCAACCCCAACCAAGCCATCATGCTACCATAATGGCGTAGTAGCAAATAACCAGTTTTCCATTCTGGTTTTGTAAACCAGAAGGGGCAACTTCAATTTGCACGTCACACTTAAACAAGAATTTTCCATTAAGCAGGTTGGCATGCCTGGCACAAAATTCCTTCTGGGGCAGAGCCTTTTGCGTGGAGTGGGTGTCCTGGCCTGGCAAGCCTTGTTCCCTCAAGCCCATGTCCTTAAATCTTTAGTGAACTTTCTTCTAAATATTATTTCCCAAATGCAGAAGACCAGACAAGCATTCCAAAGGCAAATGGGATCTCCCTAAAGTTGGAAAATGGGACTTCAGTAGACCCCAAGTGGCTACCAAATATTAATTTGTAATGTGGCAGGAAAGGAAATGGTGAAACACAAGTAATTGTCACATTTATATTGTGTCCATTTACATTTTAGTTCGTGGGAATGAAAAGAAAAGAACCTTCTCACTGTTTTCTGCCCCCGGGCTAACAGATGCATTTTCTTTGCATCTTGTAAACGAGAGCCAGTATCCTATGACCACACTTATTTTTCATAATTTCCCTGACAGCAATAAAACTATTGTTTTTACCCCCAAACTCCCTTCAATGCATGCACTCTTAATCTTGCCACTAAAATTGCAGGAACTTTCTCCAGGCAGTTGTCAGGAGTTAAAACACAAACACACATGCCCGCGCACACACACTTTGTCCCCAAAAATTCCTGAGTGCCATGGGGGGGCGGGGATTCTTATCAGGAGAGAACCTTCCTCCTACATGCCATCCAGCTTCCTTTCCTTGTAATGCAGCATCCCAAATTTCCCACAACGCTGATAAGAAGCACAAGATTGGCTCTAGGAAGGGGGGAGGGCAGGAATTTCTTTGCAGCAAGCAATCTCCCCCACCCCACCACTGGCTGACCAGGGTAGCCCCCCCCCCACTCCAAGCTTTCAAGGTTCTGTTCCTGGACAGATCATAAGAAACCCAAGAGAGAGAAATTCCAGGCATCTGGGCACAATGCCTTTGCTACCAGCAGAGCCCTTTGTGCCCTTTGCACGGTGTGCTGTGTTGCGATTGTGTGAAAAGTGCCACCATCAACCACCATCTAGTTTATTGGCTGACCTTACATGGAGGGAGTGAAAGGCTGATCAGACTATCAGAGTGGATCCTGGGGGCAGCTGGGGGCTTTTCTCCCACTTGTGGATTTTCTGGGCCTGTGTTTTGCCCCCCTCCCTCTCGCTGTGCAACTTCCATTCGCTCTCATAACTGATTCTGGCATGGCCCTGTTCCAGCAGCCTGAAGGCAAGATTCAAAATATCTTTTATTGGAATGTGTGTGGGGTTTTTCCCCCCTGATTCCAAGCTTTATTGGAAGGCCTTTTGAGATCAGCATACCTGCAAATATAACCCCTCCATAGCAATGCCAGACACCTGCTGGTCCTGTTTACATTTTAAGGGGAATATAATAAGAGAGGATAAAATTATTTGTGTTCCCTTTTTAGTATGCCCCAATGAGCTCTATTATATATGCATGGTTGCTTCCTGCAGATAATCACCTTTCTCTTTTTAAAAAAAAGCTAATTATAACTTCAGTGCTATCTAATTTGAGTAGTCTTTGTATCCCCTCATTATGCCGCTAATTAATTTTTGGGGAGAAAAATGATATATATTTTTTAAATAGCAAATTTTCCTCCCGTGGAAAAATACAAGAATGAAGGATTTTCTGCCCCACTTCATGGGGATTCCCTCAAGCTCCCAGTGAGTTTCTGTCCAAGAAATTCAGAATTACTGAATTCTAGCCTTTGAATTCAGGATTCCGTAACCCTCACACATATTGTTTCATAATTTTGCTCTGTCCCTTGGGGCCTGTGGCCCCTCAGGGGATAAAGGGGGCCCCAGGGTGAAGGCCTTACCTTGGGCAGAGGCTAGGAAGAGCAAAAAAGCATATTTGGGCTTTGACATATTTCTGAGATAGGCACATCGTGGGACACATATGCTTGTGACTGCTGTGCAGTTTCTCAACCGTGGCAATTTGAAGACCTGTAGACTTCAACTCCCAGAATTCCCCAGCCAGCAAAGAATTCTGGGGACTGAAGTCCACATATCTTCAAGTTGCCACGGTTGAGAAACACCGGTCTAAAGGCAGGATTTGAGGATGGTGTGCTCCTTCACCCAATGACCCCGAACACAGGGGTGGGAAAAATTCAGAGGCTGGGAATCCAGCCTGCTCTTTCCTGACCTCCTAGCTTTCCAGAGGCAGAGATTATATTTGAATAGGTAGGAGCACCCCAAATTCTGCAAATTCTCACCTGCAATCTGACAAATACCCTCCCCCATTTCATAAATAATCCCCATTTATGGAAATCCTCCAAAGTGACTGTTGATTTGCGTTCTCTTTTATCTGATTTTTGCATAAGCCTCCTAACTCCCAATGCCATCCGATAGTTCTTTCTGTCCAATTAATGGATAAATACATACATTTTATTTTATTTATATTTTCTTCTAACCACAGCCCTGTGAGAGAGGTGGGTCTGAGAGACAGTCACAAGGGCGACTTGAACCTGGATCTCCTCAATCACAAATGTGAAGTGGTGGACAGAGGATATAAGTTGGATGGGCATCAGAATAGAGAATAGCAGAGTTGGAAGGAACCTTGGAGGTCTTCTAGTCCAACCCCCTGCTCAGGCAGGAGACCCTGTACCTGTTCAGATTTCTTGAAAATCTCCAGTGATGGAGCACCTACAATTTCTGGAGGCAAGTTGTTCCACTGATTAACTGTTCTCAGTGTTAGGAAATTCCTCCTTAATTGCAGGTTGTTTCTCTCCTTGATTAGTTCCCATCCATTGCTTCTTGTCTTGTCCTCAGGTGCTTTGGAGAATAGTTTGAATTCCTCGTTTTTGGAGGAGCACCTCAAATATTGGGAGACTGCTATCATGTCCTTCTTTTCATTAAACTAGAAATACCCAATTCCTGCAACTGTTCTGCATATGTTTTAGCCTCCAGCTCACTAATCATTTTTAACAGAGTTGGAAGGGACCTTGTAGGTCATCCAAGCAGGAGACCTTACACCATTTCTGATAGATGGCAGTCCAATCTCTTCTTGAAAGCTTCCAGTGATGAAACTCCCACAACTTCTGAAGGCAACTTTGTTCCACTGGTTGATTGCTCTCTCTGTCAGAATTTTTTTCCTTATTTCCAAGTTGAATCTCTCCTTGGTCAGTTTCCATCCATTATTCCTTGTCTGGCCTTCGGGTGTTTTGGAGAATAGCTTGACCCCTTCCTCTCTGTGGCAACCCCTCCAATATTGGAAGATGATCGCCTGTCTCCTCTGGTCCTTCTCTTCACTAGACTAGCCACGCCCGGTTCCTGCAACCGTTCATCGTATGTTTTAGCCTCCAGTCCCCTCATCATCCTGGTTGTTCTTCTCTGCACTCTTTCTAGAGTCTCAACAACTTTTTAATAGTGTGGTGACCAAAATTGGATGCAGTATACTAAGTGTGATCTTACCAAAGCATTACAAAGTAGTACTAATAATTTGCGTGATCTTGATACTGTCCTTCTGTTGTTGCAACCTAGCACTGCATCAGGAAATGCAGGTTCTGGTTCCCACTCATCCCCAACACTGGAGTGCCTTACGGCTTTGGGCCAGTTGCTCTCTCGCAACCTATCCTACCTTGCAGGGCTGTTGTGATGAGAACAAACAGGAGGAGGGAACACTATAGCAATGGTGTCTTGAGCTTCCATTCAAAAGGCAGGACCAAGATCCAACAAACAAACCCCATAATGTCCCTCTTGCTATTTTTATTAAGGAAACAACCAAGCCAACTCATGGCCTGGGGGCTGCATAACCCAATTTAAAAGGAACTGGCCAGATTCCCAGCATGAGCCTCTGCAAGGAGACCCTCCCTCCCAACCAGACTCGCCTGCCATGCTGGGTGAAGGTCAGCCAGGAAGTTGGTGGCTCCATGTTGTTCTAGGAACTCAGCCAACACCTTCCGTGTTCGGTGAAGCAGCCCATCCCATTGGCCCACTAAAGGCTTTATTGATTTGGGCACAGCATCTTGTGTGAACACAGCCAGTTTGTTTGGATAACTCAAGTAAAGAGTTCGGCGTGTTGTGGGAACGCAACCAATAAGGATTTTTTTTCCCAAAGGGACAGACAACCACATTTCCCTTCCAATCCTGCAGACTGGCATCCAGCTGCTTTACCAGAAAAGTTGGGATGGGGGAACCTTTTGGCACAACAAAACATTCAGAAGAAATGTCCAACCCGTCCCCCATTTTCTTTCTTTGCCAACATGGAAAGGGGTTTTACGGGCACCTTCCTCAATCTGATGCCCTTCAGGAGCATGATAAGGGGGGAATTCTGCAATGTGCCATTCCCAAACATCTGAAGGGCACCCGCTTGGAGAGGGTGGGCTTGGACCCCAAAAATGGCAAGGCAAGGAAAAGTTAGGGGTAGCAGGGCAGTGCAAACGATGCAGAAGTGGCACCTGACCACACTTGGTTACTGCCACGTCCAAAAAAATTGACGAGAAAATTAAATGAGGCCTATACAGGTAGCCCTCGACTTACAACCTTAACAGAGCCCAGAGTTACGATTGTAAGTCATTGCAGTCATTAAGTGGGTCACCATATGACCACTTTTTATGATCTTTGTCACAGCAGTTGTTAAGTGAATCTGTTTTATCCAGTGGGTGTCTTTTTTGCTGGAAACTCCCCAAAAATATTGAAAATCATGGTCACCTGACTAGAGGGTGTTGCCAACAATTGTAAAGGTGAGCCAGGTATCAAGCCCCCAAAAAGCGATTATGTGACTGCGCGAGAGGTGCTTCTGAATCAGAAATTCTGAATCGGGCTGTAAGTCCCTTTTGGTGGGGAGGGTTCCATCATAACTTCAAGCGGCTAAGTGACCAATTCTTAAGTCAAGGCCTACTTGTATCAAAACACAGGCAGGGCAGCCTTGCAATGGAACGAGCTTTTAATGCAATTTATAAATGTCACACACACCCCCGAAGATTCTTAAATCCAGACTCTAAAAACTGCTGAAGTGCACCCCCATCCTCTTCTCCACAAAACACAGAGAGAGGGGGTGAGCAAAGTCAACTGTAAAATTGGAAGGAAACTTTGAGGTCATCCAGACCAACCCCCATGCTCACTGCCAAGAATCCAAATGAAAACATTCCCATAGACCAGGAGTCTCCAACCTTGGCAACTTTAAGCCTGGTGGACTCCTCCAGGCTTAAAGTTGCAAAGGTTGGAGGCTTAAAAGTTGCCAAGGTTGGAGACCCCTGCCATAGACAGCTGCTAGTAAAGAAGAGCAGTAAAAAAATTTAGAGCTGACTTTGGGGAAGGAAGGGACAAACATGAAAAAGGAACCCCAAATAATTCCACCCTGAATTTCCATTTGGCACAAGAGCCGGTAGGGAGAAACGTCAACAGGTTTCAAGATCCTGTGGTTGTGTCCTCCAACTATAAAGTGGCATTGTTGGCCCACCTTCAAGGGCTGATAGGACCCCCCGTTACCCAGGACCCTCTGGCTTTGAAACTAACTGTACAGTTGAAAGCAGTTGGCATTTTTACCAACGTTCAGTCCGAATCTGCCTCCTTGTTGATTCGCAGCCATTATTCTGCATCCCGCACTCTGGAATGATAGAAGCCACATCATGCTTCAGACCAAACCGGCATTTATCACATACACTTTTAGTCCAGCCTTCCTTGGCTCATCTACAGCGGGGCTCCCCTACCAGGCCTTGAGTCCTTTTGGAACCGGGCTGCAGATGTGGCCTAGGATAGAATAGAGCCAGAAGGGACTTTGGAGGTCTTCTAGTCCAGCCCCTTGGCACACATGGGCGTCACCCATTCCTCTTGTGGGTTTCTGGTGCACATGTGCATGCGCTGATCAGCTGGCCTTTGCACATGCAGCAGTGCCGGAAACCGGAAGAGCTGATCTTCCGTTTTCTGGTATGAGCATCAATGGTATGAGCACCATTAGACAAGTGACTGTCAGTCTCTTCTTAAAACCTCCAGTGATGGAGCACCCACAATTTCTGGAGGCAACTTCTGTTCCACTAGTTAATTGTCGTCCTTGTTAGGAAGTTTCTCCTCAATTCCAGGTTGCTTCTCTCCTTGATTAGTTTCCATCCATTGTTTCTTGTCCTGCCCTCTGGAGCTTTGGAGAATAATTTGACCCCTTCTTCTTTGGGACAGCCTCTCAAAAACTGAAACACTGCTATCACGTCATCCCTAATTCTTCTTTTCTTTAGACTAGCCCAGGGGTCAGCAAACTGTGGCTCTGGAGCTGCATGTGGCTCTTTCCTCCCTCTGCTGCGGCTCCATCACCGGTCGGTGCCACAATTTTGAGAGGAGCTTCCGGTGGCGGGGGGGGGGAGAGAAGCACAGTGCAACAGGAGAAGACTCTGTGGCAAGGGGAGGGTTTTCCGGTTGTCTCCACAAATGATAGGGCTTTCGGTTATGACAGGTAGAGGAAAAAGTACTCTGCACTAGGAGGAGACTCTATGGTGGGGGAACTGAACTTCCGGTCAGCTGCAGAATTGAACAGGGGGCTTCCGGTTAGGACCTTTGTGGCTCCCGGTGTTTTCTTTTCTGTGGGAAACGGGTCCAAATGACTCTTTGAGTGTTTAAGGTTGCCAACCCCTGGTCTAGCCAGACCCAAATCCTGCAACCGTTCTTCATAGGTTTTGGTCTCCAGGCCTTTGATCATCTTAGTTTCTCTTCTCTGAACTTTTTCCAAAGCCGCAACATCTTTTTTGTCGTATGGCGGTAGAGCACACACACATATATCCCCACTTGCGCAAGCAACATGCAAACACACTCCATTTGTGCATTGCTCACTACTCAGATGGAACTATCCCTTCTTCCCCTCCTCTCCCACTGGCCAGTCTGCAAAACCAGCAAGAACTCTAGAATGGCTCGGACAATTGAATCAGGCTATACATTGGAGAAACAAAACGGAGTTGCCTGATCCCTCATTTCCCCAGACAGCATGGCCATTAGGCTCCTTTCTAAGTTTTGAACTACTATGCACAGGGGGTCTCCTCAATATACAACCACAACGGGGACCACGACTTCTGTTGCTAAGCAATGCAGTTGTTAAGTGAGCAACAACCAATTCTAAGATCTTTTTGCTGTAGTTGTTAATCATGCAATTGTTAAGCAAATCCAGTTTTCCATGTTGACTTTTGTCAGAAGCCACCTGGGAAGGTATCTATGGAGATTCTCCCTCCTCCAGGTTGTGGTTGTCCCAAAGGTGCTTTTTTTTCAAGAGGCAACCAGACTTTCTGGTTTTTCTTTGAAGACGTTTCACTTCTCCTCCTTGAAGAAAAAAGAAGCTGAAGAAAAAGAATTCAGAACCGAAGAAGCTTCTTAAAGGAGAAGCGAAACAATTTAAGAGAAAAAACAGGAAATTCCAGTTATGCCTCCTCTTGAGAAAAGCGCCTTTTGGACCCAGGAAAGTGATAAATGGAAATCCTGAGACTCCAGAACGCTGCAACTGTCAAAAATACATGCCAGCTCCTGGATTCTGATCACTTGACAGCAGGGAAGCTGCGACAGTCGTAAATACGAGGTCCAATCATAAATGACATTTTTCAGCAGCATCGTAACTTAGAATGGTTGCAATCCGAGAACTATCTGTATTGTCTGTGGATGTGGTGCCTCCTAAAGATCAGGCAACGCTTCCTCCTCCAGTCATCATTCAAGGATTCACAGCCTTTGCTCGACCCCTCCCACAATGCTGAAGCCCCCTGGTGTCACCCAGAAGAGGCTGATGTCACACTGAACGGGCCCAAAGATCGCCCTTCCAACAGCCCCCAGTCACAACAGCAGCCTGGGAACTCTTGGATTGCACACCACTATATCCAAGGGGCTTTGGAGAAGAGAATATGGAGACCTCTCCCCAGACCAACACTCTATAAGACCATGATGGCGAACCTATGGCATGCATGCCACAGGTGGCAAGCGGAGCCCTCTCTGCCGGCACATGAGCCATTGCCCAGCTCAGCTCCACCATGCACGGATGCTTGCCTCCCTCTGGCCAGCTGATTTTTGGATCTCTGCCCTGCATGCGGAAGAGGCGTGTGCATGCATGGAGAGGCAAGGGAGCACAGGAGGGGTGTGGTGCCCCTCCCTGCGCCCCGTTTTTGGTTTCAGGAGGCTTCAGGGAGGCCGTACAATGCATTACATTTTGGGCATGGGCACCGCATGTAGGCTTTTGGCATGCAAGGACAAAAAGGTTAGCCATCACTGGTATAAGAAGACACGCTGGCAGATTCCTGGGGAAGTTAAGAGCCAAATTGCTCCATCCTGAACCTGAAGGGCCCACTCCACCCCCTCATCCCCACCCCCTCCTGCCGCCTGGGAAGAAAAACAAACACCTCTGACTACTCCAGCCTCCCCAGCCTTTGAAATGTTAGAGTCCAGCCAAGGTATCTATTAAACTTACATTTCCATAAACAAAGTGCAGCCTGCAGTTATCTCCCTCCCAAACAAAGAGTCTGTTTCTCAAAAAAGCCCATTCTTGGGTGGAGGAAGAAACTCTTCTGCTCTCCCGGGGGGGGGGGGGGGAAGAATCACCCAGCCCTGCAGCCCAGCATTCAGGTCAGAGTTCTAGCTAGAGAAAACTGCATGTGTGAACCAACGTTGGCTAATAAGGGAATCTTGGTTGGCCCAGTCAAAGGTCAAGCACCAAAGTGATAAAGAAAAATGTTTCCTGTCTAACACTTTACAAGGCCAATACAGTATAGTGTGGCACTGGGCGGTCTTCCCAACTCCGGGGGAGACCAAAACAGGCCATAATCCCCCAGGTACTCTGTCAGCAAAGCAGCACTTGAGACACGTCCTCGGGGACCTTTTTTGCAAATTTAGCAAAAGTGGGTAATAATACGTAGGAGGAATGGAGCCCTGTAGAATAGAAAGCCAAGGGAAACCACTCCATTTTATGAGAGAAAAGACCTGGAAAGTCCAAGCGGAAGGCAGAAAGGCCAAGCCTTCTTTGGAGGTTCTGGTCCAGGATATTTCTCTAAATCCTCCCTGGCTAAATGGCGCAACATCTCTCTCCAGTTGAGCAAGCCCTTCTTTGGGGTTGTCTCCAAAGATGAAACTTGCCTAGACAATAGTAGGCAGACTCCTGCTGCCCAGGTGCCCACTGCATCTCACAAACTGGGCCACAAGGCTGTGCAGAGGTTTTTTTTGAAACACAGCCACACTCATCAGGTAGGCCTTGAAATGGGGCTTCTCCTAGCGCTACATAATGGCACCAAGAGAGCATTTTGCATTCCTGGCTTTCCTGGGCCATGGAGGAGTCTGCCTAGCAGCCCTCCAATGCCCACCCTGAGGTCCCCTCCTCTTCTGATTGGCAGATAAATCAATAAACCAGGAAGGATCCAAAAAGGCCACCTCTGGGGAGGGGATGGTCTGAGATGTCAATTAAAAGTGGCAAAGGACCCAGAGTCAGCTTCTCCCAGCACTCAAGCCAAAGAGGGGGCTTTTTCCTGACACTCTCAGGAGATCATGCCCCATAAGAAATAAGTCTTGGGACAGCAGGTAGCGGGGAGATGCCATATAGACCTCCTGAATCAGCCCCCCCCCGCAAAGCCTGGAGGGGACAGAGTAAGGAGAAAGAGAAGGCGGGAAATTGTTTCAGCACCAAACAAAGAGGAATAAGTCCTTCTGGGCCCAGGTTCTGCCATCTCCACCTCTGGCTTTCTCCCTCCACCCAGCCTGCCAGACGCATGGGGGACTGCCACAGCAGTTCATTCCCATCGCCTTCTGTCTCGCTGGAGACCCCTTCTGTTCTCCTTGGGTCTGCTCAGCCCCTCCCCCCACCTGCTCCGCCTTGCAAGGAGGCCCCCAGCCCTGTTTTCAAAGGCTGGGAAGAGAAGAATAGGGATCAGTGGACTTTCATCTGAAGGGTCCGTGAGATTAGGCCAGCTGCAGAGGCCCCCATCATCCAGACCACCGAAATAGACCCTCTTCCCCAACAGCCAAGATAGACTTTCCTTTGCCCCATAGCAAAGTCCAGGGGAAGGGAATTCCCACCCCCCTGCTGGAAAAATGCCCTAAAGGGCCAGAAGCATCACAAGAACAATCCACAGCTTGCTTGCTGATGCCAACCGCATCAGGCACAGCCTGAGAAGTTATAAGGAAACTAAACCGAGAAGCTGAATTTAATCAAAGAAAGTGCCTAACTTTTAGGATGATGTTTTTCTTGCACTCAACACCAGAATCACAAGGCCCTGGATTCATACAGATCAGGCAGTGGAGAGAATGATCTACTTTCTTACCACTCACTCAAGGAACCATCATTTGCATTAGTTGTTCTCTACTTTAGGCAAGGAATTGGATTTGAACAGAAACAAGCAGGAGAGGGACTGAAACTCAGCCCTACCAAAAGAGGGGGAGCAGCTCAGCTCTCCTTTTTATGAGAATCATGCAAGATAATTTTTAGGAGCATTGTTCCTTCCTAGCCATTCGCGGGAGAGAAAACATGTTAAAAACCAACATTGTTCCCTTTCCTAGCCCAAGCCTTGAACCTAAAGATTTCAGCCAGAGCAAAGTGTCCAAAAGTATTTACAAGAAATGCCTGCTTGCAGAGGAAGGCAATGGGCCTCCACGGTATTACACTGAGGGCGAATACACACATTATGCCACTAAGCCACTTACTTAATGTTTGACTAACTTGATGCTTGCTCAACAATTGTCGTTCAAACAAATCTGGTTTAATGGAATCACGATCCCAGTTATACACACATATTCACACGCCTGAGTTACACAGAAGAACACCAAACATTAATTAATCCACAAATTAATCAAGGAAGGACTACACCTACGGACTCTTTGGAGATGTGGGTTGAAATCCCTACTCAGCCACCTTAATACCAGTAGTATTTTAATTTACTATGGGCTAAGCATAGTACCAGGAATAAAACAACAGTTGATACAATAAAATATTGAAAGCATTTATAACCTCATAATCTCACACCCACAGCCTCTAAAATAAAGGTCGGTGAGATGGAATCACTAAACCTCCAGGTCTTCTTAGGAATGGGTTAGACTTGAGACATTTTAGGATTCTGGGCCGGCAAATTACAAGTTATGAAATAAAATTTGGCACGAGTAGAGTTGGGACTTGATTTTTCAGGCACCTTGGAGCTTAAAACCACCAGAAGGGCCGAACTGGGCCGTGTTATTAATACCCAGGATATGGATCCTGCTCCTTGCCCCCCCCCCCAGTCCCCACTGCTGCTTGGGCAGATTAAGTTTAGTTGCCTTTCTCACCTCCTGAGAAGAAGGATTCTGCTTGCTAAACCTGCAAATAGGCTTGAGGGGAGAATGGAGGGACAGAGGACACAAAAAAACTCTTCAGGGGACAGTTTGTTGCCTTCAGAGGGATGGGAAGCTGGCAGATTTTCACGTTCCTCCTTCTCACTTTCCTCTCTCCTGACCCAAAGAGGTGCAAAAGAATGCCATCTGGAAGCCCGGGGAACCCCGTGGCCAATCTGGAGAGGATAATGGGTGGGATATCCCCCCCTATTGTTGGCATGGGGTGTCTGGTGAAGGCCGGAGAAGGCTGGAACATGAAGTGCTGAATGAGAAGCTTTATTGGGGTGACGAGAGGCAGTCTCACCAGTCACCCAAGCCCCCAGAACATCTGGTGCCCCCCCCAACATTGGAAACGGATACTGAGAACTCCATTGGCCCAACAGCCACCCGTGGATCTGAGCCCAGGATGAGTTGAGACCACTTTCTGTGGAGCAGATAAAGATGCATCTCAGCATGATCAACTCTTGCTTTGTGGAAAAGCTCCTCCCCACTCCCCACCGGGGACCCTTTTCCCTCCCTTTGGGATTACATGGGGAAGAGGAGGCACTGGAAGTACTTCAGCTTGGGTGCCCAAGGGGAAGGCCTACAGGTCACAGCAATGGCCTGCTAAAGGGACAGTATCCCCAAAACAGAGCCCAGACCAGATCCCACCCCTGTCCCCAGGCATTTCTACCCATCCTCAAATGAAAGGCCTCCCACTGGTCCCAGAGTCTCTAAACCGCCTTCTAGGTAGCCTGGCCTTGGCCCCATAACCAGACATGTCTCCATCCTTTGACATCAGCAAAGTCACCTGTGGGGTGCCCGTTATGATTGCACCCATCCCTTGAGTTGGCATCCTGAAAGCAGGGGAGAATACAATTCCCAGGATTCCTAGTTAGGATGGGAACGCAAGAGGCTAGATCTCCGGCTTCAGCGAAGCAGCCAGACTTGGCTCAAAAAGAGACTGGATGTCAACTTTGCTCCAACAAAGAAGAGAAAGTTTTGCCGGTTCAACCAACTAATCCGGGTCCCTTCCTCTGGGTTGAGAGCCCAACTGTAGAGGGAAGGCCAGCTCTAAGGGATGCTTCCCCCACACAAAACCAAAGCCCAACAGCCAGAGAGAAGCCACTCACCGTTTTGGAGTCCAGCTCGTGCCTGGATTGGGCCAGCACCTTGTCCACCCCGGCCTGGTCCATGAATGTGACGAAGCCGAAGCCCCTGCACGGGATGGAGAGCCGGAAGGGAGGTAGCCGAGAAGGGGAAAGCTCGGTTAGGAGGAACGCGGGGGGGGGGGAGCAGCAGGCGCCTCCCTCCCTCCCACCCTCCCTCCCTCGGGAGTGGGGGGGGGCAGGAGGCAGCGGGGAGCCTCACCTGGATCGCTTGGTCAGTGGGTCCCTCATGACCAGGCACTCCTTCACCTCGCCAAACTGGCTGAAGTACTCCCGCAAGCCTTCTGCAAGCACAACACAAGGCCACCCGTGGGGCTCCCAGGCGGTAAAGGGCGGCAGATCCCGGCCGATGCCGCCGCGCAGCCTCCGGCCCGCCGACCCGGCGCAGCGGAGAAGGGAGGGGAGGGGAGAGCCCTCCCGGCCCCCGGGAGCCTTTCCGGAGCAGCTCCCACCGGCTCGCCCGCGCCACCTCCGCCTCCCCGGATCCGGGAGGGCGGCGAGCCGGCTTCCCTCGCAACCCACCACAAAGCCCGCCAAGCCGCTGCCCGGTCCGCAGACCCCTTCACGGGCGGGCGGCGGCGGCGGGAGGGAGGCTTTGGGGGAGGAGCTGCGAAGTTTGGGGCGAGACCCGCACCCGGGACCCCCTCCCCGCCCCGCCGCTCACCTTGAGTCGTCTGCCAGCTCAGTCCCCCGATGAACATTTTGCTAGCGAGGGAAGAAAGAGAGCCGAGTCAGGTGGGCGCCGGCAGCAGCGAGGAGCCGCGGCCAAGGGACGCCCCGCTCCGGGACCGGGCAGGGCCGGGGGCGCCGCGAAGGGAGCCTCGGGAAGCCGCCGCCGCCGAGCCCCGGAACTCCGGGGAGGGGGGGCGGCTCCGGGGCGCCGGCCGGGGAACGCGGGAGGCGGTCGGGGCGCCCCGAGATGCCGCGGGGGCGGGCTGCCAGCCTAGCCTGCCGGCCAAGGAGGCACTGCCGGCGGCGTCGCGCGGACGAGCGGAGCGACTAGGAACGCGGCGCGGGCATCGGCCATGTTGGCGGCTCCCCCCGGCCGGCCGACGGGCGCTTCCCCGGCCACGAGCTCCCGGCATCGCGGGAGGCGGGGACGCCGGCGGCTCTCCGAGCGGAGGGAGGCGGGCGAGCGAGCGCGCGGCAGAGGCCGGCGGGGCCGAGTACCAGGGATCGTGAGGAGAGTCCGGAGAGGCGAGGCCGGGCTGGCTGGCTTCGGTCTCCATTCGGGCTACTTCTCCCGGCGAGGACCAGCGCCACACTCCCGGGGCAGCTGAGCGGTGGAAAAGGGGCCGGACGGCCAGGCCATGCTGCCCCCTCCCCCGACCCCTCTCAGCCGGGCGGGGAGGGGACGGGAGGGACGGGCCCGGCGGGGACAACCTGCCCGGCTCCTCCCACCCCCGGCAGGCGGGTGGCCGGCGTGAGCATAAAAGACGGCCCGCCGGCGAGCGCGCAGAAGGTGGCTGCGCCCGGGCGAGGCGGGTGGCGGGGCGCGCGAGGCGGCCATGCGCGCAGGGTCGCGGCCAGCCGGCTCTCTTTCTGCCGGCCGCCGGCTCGCTCGCCACGCCAGCCCCCCCCCCCCCCGCCCCTTCCCGGTCAGCCACGCGGAGAAGCTCTGGTCCTCGGGGGCGCTGGGAGACAAAGGCTCCCGCCGAGGGACTCGACGCGCCGCCGGCTTCTGCCTTCCGCCGCCGCCTCCTCTTGGAAGCGGGGCCGAGCGGAGCGCGCTGGGCCGGGCCAGGCGCCCTTTCGGTCTGTTCCGGCTGCGATGCCGGGCGAAGCGTGGCGGGCAGGCCGCCTCCCCGCTTTGTTCTCTACCTGCGGGACGAGGCCTCCATGGTCAAGGGCGCCGGGAGGGGGGGCTCCCTGCTCTTCCCGGGCCTGCCCGGCGCTTCATTACTGTTGCTAGCTGGGGGGGGGGGAGGAGCCCGGGCCACGAAGAGTTAAAGCCCATCCAGCCTGCAACAAGGACCAGCATGTGACTCTGCGAGCCCGGCCGGGGAACGCGGGCTGGAGTGCTCCGGCGGGGAGGAGAAGGGCAGCAGCCAGGCCCGGCCACCTCCCCGCTGCTGCCCACCGAAAGCCCCTCCGCCCTCGAAGCCGACCTCATCCCGAGGCCTGCGCCGCGCGATCCGCGGCCGGCATCTGGCTGGAGGCCAGGCGTCGCACCGACCGGCGGAGTTCGCCTGCAGGACGCCCGGGGTGAAGGGCTGGCGGGGCGGGGGTGTCTTGGGCGAGCCGCGACAAGTGGGCCAGAGACCTCCGAGGTGGCCAGCTTCACCTTGAGACCAAGAAGCCGGCTTTGCCTGGGAGATGCAGAGTTCGGGGTTCTGCGCATGAGATGCAGGTCCCTCCAGCGGTTGAGGTCAGAGGAGCTCCAGTAGCCGTGTCCTTGGGAGGGCAGAGCCCCAAAGCTTGACCTGGTCGCCATGCAGTTTTTCACGGGGACTGAGGGCCCACTTCTTCCTCCTTTCCCTTTTCCCACATGGGCCACTCTGGGAAGGAGGAAGAACGAGACTGCCAGGGGCCTTTGCCTTCTGGCGACATGGCCCAGGGCACAAGAGCAGCGGCCTGGGAGGGTGGCCTATTTAACAGACTTGGGAAGAGCAATCAACCGCCTCTTCCTACAAATCCTCTTCCCTCCCAATTAGTCCCTGAGCCCCTAACCCTTGCACTATCCCCCTCCAATGCCCCCCAGCAAGCCTGAGTTGGTTCAAGGTCAGTCTGAGGACACTAAGTGACTAATAAACTACCATTGCTGGATTCACACATTGCTCTAAGCCCAAATCACAGCAGCTGACTTCACAGGCCACCCTCGGTGGAAGCCAAGCAAACCACGTTGCCTGCTGTGTGAATCCCACCAAAGCATTGTCCAAAGAATACCCCTTCTGGCCTCCCATCACTGGTCAAACCCCCTAAAGGCAGTGAGGGGCGTCACTTCCATCCAGCCCTAGATCATTCTGGGGTTGCATGACCTGTAGGCATCTACACAGCCTTAGCCAAACAGATGGGAGTTCTTTTTTCATTCAGACAGGCAGAATCCTTCAAGGGAGAATTCTTCAACTGATCCAGGACTTCACAGCCCTTCCACCTGCCCCCCTCCAGAGTGTTAATTTCCAGGCTTCAGAAAAACATGTTGGCATTGCAAGCTATAAATTGTCCACACACACACACACACACACGTTCCTTAGCCTGATCCACCTGCCTTGGCCATACAGGGGAGTTCACAGCCCTGATGGGTTATACTTATAAGCTAGGAATGGTAACATTTCCATCTCTGGGAACCGCATCCTGACTCTTGGGTGTCCCGGGGTTGGGTGTGCTTTGCTTCACTTCTCTCACACTTCGACGTGCTGGGGAGTCCCCACTTCTTTCAGCGAAAGGGCCTTCTTGACACCCAGGTTCAAGGATACACCTTCTTGACATGCCTGGTTAAAACGTAGGCCACCCTGTTCTGCAATCTGGAGTTCTCATTATGCAGTCGGGATTATGCAGAAAAAAACTTTGCTAAAGAGTCTTTGCTGCAAGGAATGACCTGCTTAGTAATAACACAAACATTTTCCCGAAAATTGTGCAAAGAAGGATTAGAATAGTTGGTAAACATTTCAAAATCTATGTAAGGTTCCTTCTGGATGGCAGAAAGCTATATCTGGGCACCAACAAGCCTTAGCATCACCACCAGACACAACTGGGAGAGTCTTGGTGTCCAAAAGCTTCAGAGACCTGAGGAATAAGAATCTGATTGGAGGTATAAGATATGAGAAAGTGAATATCACAAAACCTTTCAAGTGACATAAAAGAGTCTCCCACCTGTAGAGCCATCCTTGTGTTTTGTCTAAAACCTTGAGGTTCTTAGTTCAAACATCTGAAGAATGTTGAGAGAAGTTTTAGAAAGGCTGGGAGACTTTCTCTGGGCTTTCAGACATTCCTCATCAGGATGAGAACTTTCAAGGAGCCATAATTTCTTTCCCATCTTCCAAAATACAGAAAAGGCCCTGTGTGCATAGATTGCTTCGGCCAGTCTTGGAAAGACATTCCTTCTGCTCACCTCAATTTTCAAGAAGGGTTTCACAATCCAGAGATTGTTGTTCTTTAGAGCAGGGCAACCTTGAGCAAAGGGAGCCACCATGTGTGTCTGCCTTCAGCTTCTAAAATCCCCAGTTGGTCTAGGGCTAGACATTGAAGGCCAAGATGGAGAAGATTGCCCTGAAGCAATAAACTCACAATACTTAGCAGGTATGATAGAAACAACTTCAAATAGAGGCAGTATTTCCGCATAACAAACTTGAGCAGAGATATTTCACAGATACTCAAGTTCAACAAAGCAGCTGGATAGGTACACAATGAATTGGAGCTAAAAGGATTCTTCTACCATCCAGCATATGCTAGTCATAGCCCACCCTTTTCTTGGTATGGATTGGCAGGGGTGACAGACTAAGCACCCACTCCTCTCCTAGAGTCAACATGGATTGCCCCAAAGCAGTAACTCATAACTGTTATCAAGGAGAGAAGCAACTTGGAATTAAGGAGAAACTTCCTAACAATGAGGACAATTAACCAGTGGAACAGAAGTTGCCTTCAGAGGTTGTTTCAAGCTTATTAGAATTTGTATGCCACCCATTCCCATAGGGACTCTGGGCGGCTCACAACAGACAAGAAACATTTTAAATTTAAAAGATAGAAATAAAAAGTAAAAATATAGTATTAAAATTCACAACACCCATTCCATCTAAGCGGGGCTGGATATCAATCAACAGCCCCAGGCCTGCCGGAACAGCCAGGTCTTGACGGCTTTACAGAAGGCCGGGAGAGTGGTAAGGGTCCGGATCTCTACAGGTAGGTCGTTCCACAGGGCCGGCACGGCAACAGAGAGGGAGTCGCCAGCCGGCATTGTCCGGTTGACAGCACCCGGAGGAGGCCCAACCTGTGCGATCTTGTTGGTCGTTGGGAGGTAAGTGGCAGGAGGCGGTCTCTCAGGTAGCCAGGTCCTAAACCATGAAGGGCTTTAAAAGTAACGACTAGCACTTTGAAGCGCGTCCGGAGACCAATAGGAAGCCAGTGCAGCTCACAGAGGATAGGTGTAATATGGCAGTGTTTTTCAACCACTGTGCCGTGGCACACTAGTGTGCCGTGACATAGTGTAAGGTGTGCCGTGGGAAAAACACTTTATATATAGTCAATATAGGCACAGAGTTAAATTTTTTTAACATTTTCTAATGGTGGTGTGCCTCGTGATTTTTTTCATGAAAAAAGTGTGCCTTTGCACAAAAAAGGTTGAAAAACACTGGGTGTAATATGGGTGTATCTAGATACACCCCATATCGCTTGCACAGCTGCGTTCTGGACCAGCTGTAGTCTTCAAACACTCTTCAGTGGCAGACCCATGTAGAGCGCATACAGGTTGTGGGCGCTCCATCACTGGAGGTTTTTAAGAAGGGACCGGACAGTCACTTGTCTCAAATGGTGTAGGGTTTCCTGCTTGAGCAGACCTCAAAAGTCACTTCCAGCTCTATTCTGATTTGGTTAAGAGCTGTGGTGGTATAGTGGTTAGAAGGCTAACTGCTGACTGCCAGAAGTTTGATTCTGATTGGCTCAAGGTGGATTCAGCCTTCCATCCTTCCAAGGGGGGAGTGTAAAATGAGGACCCAGGTTGTTGGGGGCAAGAGGCTGACTGCAAACCACTTAGAGAGGGCTGTGAAGCACTGTGAAGCGGCATATAAGTCTAAATGCTATTGCTATCTGGCCCCTGGCAGCAGATAACTGGATGGAGACTGGCACCTCTTTACCAAAACTGGGCAACATGCAGCCCCACAGATGGCCTTGAGGTGCCCCTCTCCTTTGCTGTCAGACATGGACTGGGCCTGGGATGATGGGAAGGCCACCAAGTTGTACCTTGCTGTCTGGGCCACACAATGTCTTGAGTGGATGCAGGAAGAGCTACTCTTCCAGAGCGAAGGACAACCACATGTCCACTCCCAACCAGTTCAGGCCCTTTGATACACCCTGAGCTCAGCATGGGGGGGGGGGATTTCTCAGAGCAGGATCTTGTGAACCCTCCTAAGGCTTTTTAAGACTGGGAGGGGGGCATTCTGCAATGCAGACCATTGGTAAGATTCAATAGCTCTGTTCACAATATAGGTAATCCTCATTTAACAACCACAATTGGCATTTACGGCTCAGTTGTTAAGTAAAGCAGTCACTAAGTGAAACTGTGACCGGCCTTTTGACCTTACTTCAGCTTCCCTTTGCTTTACAGGTTTGTGAAGGTTATAAATTCTTTTTTTATCACCATTGTAACTGCAAATGATGTCTAAATGAGCCATTTGTTAAGTGTGGACTACCTGTAGGCTAAAGAGAACCAAATGAACAAAAAGCCAATATGTTTTACCTCGTTCGCATGTGAATTATGACGGCTCAGTTCACAGGATGCACTAAGACAGTGTTTCTCAACCTTGGCAACTTTAAGCACAGCTGGCTGGGGGATTCTGGGAGTTGAAGTTCACAGGACTTAAAGTCATCAAGGTTGAGAAACACTGCACTAAGATAAAGGCAGCGGTGGGATTCACAAACATAACAGAAACGCAAGTTACACAATTCCATCTTAGCCTAAAAACTACTGGATGGTGGAGTGCAACCTTTAACAGCTGGGACTGTGATCTCTTCAGCTGATAGAGGCTTCCAGCACATTTGCTGGGGACCTCTGAACTCTGGCATTTGTCCCAGCCAGGTGAATCAGGAATGAATTCCCAGAATCTCTTGCCAACATGCTGGGACTTGCATTCCCAATACGTACTTAAGGGTGGTAGCAAGTAGAGAAGCTTGTGCTGAAGATGATAACTGTTGTTATGATGCATCAAGTCACTTTTGACTCCTGGGTGCCTCTCTCGGCTTCTAACCTGGACTTTCAGTGCTTTATGAACATTCCTTATTCTCTGGAGAACACTTAAGAGTTTCCTGAAAGGAGGGTTCAGAAAGTGTAGGATGGGTGAACACTCATTTGGTGGATCTCGGACAAGCAGAGCACCCATGGAGTGCATAGGCTCAGCCTTTTCAGCCCCTTTGGGTTGGTTTCCAAGGTATCAACCAATATTCAAAAATAACCAACAGTTACCAAACAGCAAATGTCCCAACCATTCAGAAAGCTCTAGGCTTGAGCAGTGGGCCAAAACAGATGTGAGGAGAAACATGCAGTTCTGCATCATGGGAGGAAGACACGTAAGGCTAGGATGGGGAAGACCTGGCTTAGTAGTAGGACCAGTCTTGTCTTTGTTAAAACTAAGACATGAACATGGGAACTACTACAAAGGCAAATGCTATTTTGGTATCTATTAGCAAGATTGTCCAGATCACAGACATTAATTTTACTCTGGAGGAGGTGAAGGCAGCTATTCGTGCAATGAAGGCTCCAAGAAACCACATCCAGCAAAGGCTGAAGGAGGTGGGTATATTTAGTGTGCAGAAGAGAAGGCTGGCAGAGGTACGACAGCAGGTCTTCAGATCTCCCCAGGGTTGCTGTGAGGGCAATGGAGTGGGCTTCTCCTTTGACACCCAAGAGGGCAGGGTCAGGATGAAGAGATGGAAACTACAAGGAAGCAGGTTCAGGTTGGATACAAGGAGGAAATTCCTACAGGGAGGAGCTGTCAACCAGGGGCTGCCTCTTAGGGTCCCCTCCTAGATCTTCAAAGGCAACCTTCTCTCTGAGCTGCTTTAGCAGATCCCGCCCAAGTTCATTATTATTATTATTTATTATTATTTATTTGTCTTGTATGCCGCCCACTCCCGAAGGACTCCGGGCGGCTCACAAAAGACAAGGGAAAGCGGGGAACGAGACAAAGACAACATATTAAAAACAAAACCAACATTCACAATTTCCGTGGAGGTAGATGCTTCTCGGCTCCCCCCAGCCTGCTGGAACAGCCAGGACTTGCTGGCTTTGCGGAAGGCCGGGAGGGTAGTAAGGGTCCAGATCTCAACCGGGAGCTCGTTCCAGAGGGCCGGAGCTGCAACAGAGAAGGCCCTCCCCCGGGGAGTTGCCAGCCGACATTGGCTGGCAGATGGAATCCGGAGGAGACCCAACCTGTGCGATCTAATTGGTCTGAGAGAGGTAATCGGCAGGAGGCGGTCTCTCAGGTACCCAGGTCCGATGCCATGTAGGGCTTTATAGGTAGCAACCAGCACCTTGAAGCGGATTCGGAGACTAATAGGTAGCCAGTGCAGCTCGCGGAGGATAGGTGTAACGTGGGTGTACCTTGGTGCACCCACAATCGCTCACGTGGCTGCATTCTGGACTAATTGGAGTCTTCGAACACTCTTCAAGGGCAGCCCCATGTAGAGCGCATTACAATAATCCAGTCTTGAGGTCACAAGGGCGTGAGTGACTTCTGAAGGGCCTCCCGATCCAGGTAGGGTCGCAATTGGTGCACCAGGCGGACCTGGGCAAAGGTCCCCCTGGTCACAGCCGACATATGATGTTCTAGAGTCAGCTGTGGGTCCAGGTTCATGGTGGGATTTACAACCTCAGTGAAATAATAGTGGGTCAGTTACCAGAAATTCAGTCTAGGGATCTTTTCCCACTCCCCCAAAGATGGAAGCAGCTGTGAGAAAAGACTCCATTTTGTTTTTTAAAACTACATGTTATTTAATTTTATTTCTTTTAAAGAATTGGATCCCAAAGAGCTCATAGGGATTAGTGTATATTGATCACATCCAATTTCACCACCAACCAGAATACTGTTTACTGGATTTTTTTCTATGTTAATTTTAATGAAGACAAAAATTGGGTTGCTACGTCATTCCACATTCATTAGTCCTAAGTATTCAGTAAACATTACTCACTGGGAGATTTCACACATTGCCAAAGCCAGGATTTAAACAAAAAACAAAAAAAACCCAATGGTTTACTGTATAAACTAAATCAGTGTTTCAAATTTGGCAACTTAAAGATTTGTAAATTTTAACTCCCACAATTCCCCAGCCACATTTTAAAGTTGCCAAGTTTGAAAACATTGACTTGCCCATTTTGTGCTGCCATTTATGCGATACACTGTATCATTACTTAGGATTGGATCTTCTTGCAATTGTGTTTTTTTATTTGTTTTAGTAACTATGTTCTTAATTATTTTTAGATTCCCTTAAACCTTTTGATTTTCTCTGCGTATAGAAAGATGTGATACTTCTTTTGTTCAGTATTTTGTTTGTTTGTATCTGCCTTAGGGCCTTGTAATAAATTAGATTTGTTTTGAAAAACACACAACTAAATTGATGAGTCAGTGATGTATACTAGACCATAAACCATGATTTACAATTCACAGGAATTGGGTTCACTCCAAACTCCCTTGCAAACTACCTTTATGTGGTTCCAGAAATATTTAAGAATTTTCTCTATGTTGCTTTTGGGAACTTTTCAGGCTGTCTGTCGGAACAGAAACTGGGAAATAAATCATTTCATGCACATTCGGAAGGGGAGACATATCAAAAAACCAAGATTGGGACTGTGCAAAGGCCATATGTTTTTTACCCAAGTTGCACACAGGTAGAAAGAGGGCTGTATTTACTGTACAATGGCCATCTTACTTTTTTTGCCCATCCCTGCACACACTCCTTTGCACGCCCCCTAACCTGTTCAGTCCCCATTTCTCTTTAATAGTTGCTTCTCAGCCTTGGCAGCTGTGTGGATTTCAATTCCCAGAATTCCCCAACCAACATCCATACAACTTAAAGTGGCCACTGAGAAACACTGAATTAGATTTTGCCAAAGTTGAGAAAAACTGCTTTTGAGGGGAGAGGCGGAGGGAATTGGGGATGGGGGAACCTCAGAAACCCCCTGGCCTGCTTGCCATCATTGCGGGGGGTGGGGGTGGAAAAATCCCTATTATCCCCTGGTGGTCATCACAAACCACAAGGGGCCCTTGGGATCCAAATCTCCTAATTCTCAGGCATTTGTGGGGCCTGCTGCAACCCAGAACATCTGGGGGACCCCAGTGGGGTGTCCCCAGATGTGGAGCCATGATCATAGGTGGGTTTCACATAATTTTACCACTGGTTCATCACACACTGAAAATGTGAGTGCTTGCACATGCTTGCTTGCTTCATGAACATGCGTGCCTTCCATGCTCACGCCTGCAGCTTGCACATGTCCATGCAGCTTAGAAAACATGGCTAAATAGGACAGCATAGTGCATGGGCAGGTGGGCAAGGCCACCCACATGTCACGACTACCGGTTGTGAACAGGTCTGAAATGGCTGAATACCACCACTGGCCATGATCCTGTGGCCCCCAGAGGCTGCTCCAGGTGGAGTTGACTTGGCCACCCTACCCAGCTGTCTTGGCCAATGTGGCTACTGGCCAGCTGTGGTGGATCATGGCAGCCCCACAGGCTCTGGAGCTCTGATATTGGAGCTGAGACAGAACGCTTCTCTCCCTGGCAGGATGGAGGCCACACAAGGAAAAGATTGGCGGCATCCGATTCTCTTCCTGATGAGAAACAGCCGGCCTGTGAGGGGACAGCTGGAGCCAAAGGTCAACGTCTTCCACCAGGCTGAGGGGAGGGGGAGGGGGAGGCACAAAGGGCACCGTGTTTCTTTCAAGAGGGGCCCTGGAGGACCAAAGGCATGGCGGCTGAACACAGCCAGGTTGCAGCCGAAATAACCTGAGCAGCACCCCTCAGCCTCGGTCCAAACCCCCCATGCTTGCTGGGAATGATGGGAGCTGCAGTCCAATGCTTATGGGAGACATCAGGCCAAGAAAGTCAAAGCGGGTATGACCTCCCCGGCAGCCAATGTTTTTCATGCTGGTCTCATCTTCAATCTGAAACATCCCAAAAGAAGTCAAAAGAAACCCTTGCAGTGAAAAAGAGGAACAGAAGTTAGTCCAGTAGTGAACTCTTCCTGTTAAGGGAAAAGGTGGAGAATTAGCATTAAAAGTAGAAGAGAAGCAACTGAGGTGCCTTCTAGCATCTCTGCTCTTCCCAGGCTTTTCCCGGGCTTTGTTCACCCAGAGATGCTAGAAGGCATCTGAGATGCAATGAAGATGAATTTGAGCAAACTCCAGGAGGCAGTGGAGGATGGGAGTGGGGGCCTCATGTGCTGTGATTCATGGGATTGCAAAGAGTGACTTAGCGGCTGAGCAACAATCTCAGGTGCACCCAAAGGTGCTTTTTCTAAAGGTAACTGGACTTTCCTGGGTTTTCCTTTCTTGGAAACATTTGGCTTCTCACCCAAGAAACTTCTTCAGTTCTTCAGCTTCTTGGATGAGAAGCGAAAGGTTTTCAAGGGGGGAAAAAACCAAGGAAGTCCAGTTACCTTTTAGGAAAGCACCTAACCATGGTTTGGATGATGGAGAAGCTCCATAGACATCCCAGGAGGATGCACAATTGAGGCCCCCAGTACACAATTGGCTGGAAAGTTTGCTCCCAGGATCATCCTAGTAGACGGTCCTGCTGCCCCTGCTTGGCTGCTCAATGCCATACCTGGATCCTGGGGGGAGGGGGGGCTGACTGAGATCTTTGGGGAGCTCCTGAAAGGTTTGCACAGACAACTCCCCCTCTGAGAATCAGGGCTCCCAGGCTTGGTCAAGATGGCCTGTTGAGGTTCGCCCACCCTCAGTCATGGAGTGACTCAATTCGCTCCCTTCGGTTGAGAAGATTCATTCCAGGATGGTGCACGAGATGATGTGGGGCCAGGCACCAGTGGGTAGCTACCCCCCCCCAGCTCAGAAACTGCCTCCGAGTTTAGAAGTTACTTTTATTTTTCAGAGTATCATGAAAGATTATTCTCAGATAAGTTCCACCACAAGTAACCGGAGGGGGAAAGAAGTAAAAAATGTGTCTGAGACTAAATGACCCCCCAATGACAACTTGAAGCTGTGTGGACTTAAACTCCCAGAATTCCCCAGCCCCCTTTGCTTGTGGCTGGGGCTGATGGGAGTTGGAGTCAAACAATGTCTTATGTATCCCATGCCCCATCTTATGCCATGTTCTTGTCATCTTTTTTCAATTACAGGTAATCCTCAATTTACAACAGTTCATTTAGTGACCTTTCAAAGTTACAACAGCATGGAAAAAAGTGACTTATGACCATTTTTCATACTTATGACCATTGCAGCACCCCCCATGGTCATGGGATTTACATTCGGATGCTTGACAACTGGTTCATATTTATGACGGTCGCAGAGTCCCGGGGTCACAAGATCCGCTTTTGCAACCTTCTGATGAGCAAAGTCAATGGGGAAGCCGGATTCACTTAACAACCAGGTGATTAATTTAACAACTGCAATGTTTCACTTAACAAAGTTGGCAAGAAAAGGTGTAAAATGGGTAGTCATAAAAAGTCGTAAAAATCATAAAATGGGGCAAAACTTACTTAACAACTTAACTGTTTCACTTAGTAACATAAACTTTTGCGACCACCTCACAGGCAAAGTCCGGGGGAAGCCAGAATCACTTAACAATGTGTTATTAACACAATCTGCGATGATCCAGTTAACAACTGTGGCAAGGAAGATCGTAAAATAGGGCAAAATTCACTTAACAAGTATTTCACTTAGCAAGAGAAATTTTGGGCTCGATTTGGGTCGTACGTTCGAGGTCAACGTTTACAGACGCTCCTATGCAGTTATCCCTAAAAAGCCACATTTCTCCAAATTTTGCATTGCTGTTTGCCATTTCTTTTTTAAAAGGGTGGCAAATAGCATAAAAATGCATCATTTTAAAATGAAAATAGTTTGCCTAAAATTGTCTTAGGCAGAACTTCCAACAGAAGGGCAGAAATATTGTGCAAACTGACTCAATATGTTTGTGGAAACATTTTAAAAAATTGTTAAGTTTCTCCAACTGTGCCAGATAAAGTAAAAAAAAAAAAAAAGGCAAAATGTTCATTCATTTTCAGTCTCACCAAAAGGAAGAAAAGGGCCCAACTTCCCTGAAAATAATACAGGTGGTCCTCGACCCCAATGGAGCCCAGAGTTTATGGGCTTAACAGAGGGAAACAATCAAGTGAGATACTAATACCATTCAATAAAGCCTTAGTAAGACCACATCTAGAGTACTTCATCCAGTTTTGGTCACTACACTATAAAAAAGACATTGAGACTCTAGAAAAAGTGCAGAGAAGAACAACCAGGATGATGAGGAGACTGGAGGTTAAAACATACGATGAACGGTTGCAGGAAATGGGCATGGCTGGTCTAGTGAAGAGAAGGACCAAGGGAGACATGAAGAGATTGAACTGTCTGTCAGAAATGGTGTGGGGTCTCCTGCTTGGGTGTGGGGTTGGCCTAGATGACCTACAAGGTCCCTTCCAACTATGTTAATCTGTTATCTGCTAAATAAGGGACACCCTGTCTGGGAAACCGTCTCTCAGCCCTACTTCGGGGTGCTTGTCTGGAAGCATCTCTCCCCAATTTGGCCAGACAGCTTCCAGGGAGGCCCTGCCTATCCTCAGCTTTGGACTCCCAGACCCCCCCTTCTGCCATTGGGGGCAGGGAGGGAGGGAGGGCAGATTGGAGAGGGAGGGCAGATTGGTGGAGGGCTGGGGAGGTGCATCCAGGCTGGGAGCCGGCCTGGGAACTCAGCAGAGAGCAGCAGGGAGGGGAGGCTGGAGTGGAAGTGATTTGAATGAGAACGAGTGGAGCGGTTGAATAGCTGCTTTTATTCCTGTCCGAGAGCCTTTGTCAGCCCACCGCATGGGAAGCACAAAAGCCGCCTTCCCCTCCCCCCTCTCGGAATTCATTGGGTTTTAATTGGTTCTCAGGTGGGGGAGGAGAGGGGGCTTGGCACGGGGAGGGATTCCTTAAAGAGACCCTCTCACACCCACCTCACATTGGGGAAGCGGGGCTGGAGGAGCCAAAAGTGGGGGGGGGAGGAAGAAGATTAGGGGAGCCAGGATGAGGGTCTCACAAAGGGAGGAGAAGGAAAGTCCACCCACTTCTGAGCATCCCCCAACTCAAGGCGGCAGAAAAGAAAACCACCAACTTCTGCAAGAGATGAGAAGGGGGCTCTCTGACCCACCCAGGGCAAAAGCCTGACCTTGAGTAGCAGTAGAAAGGGTCCCTCAGCCTCCTCCTTCCCTTCCTCACCCCCCCCCCCAATTTCTGCTCATAAATATCTGCATCTGGGCCTCTCTGCCCCACTGCAACTCCGGTCCACCTTCAGACTGTCCGGAGGCAGCTTTTCTGCAGCACAGGGATGGGGACCCCCAATCTCCCCCCTCTCAGGCCCGCCTTTCATGCCACCATCAAAGGCAAAGCAGTCCAGGAAGTGGGGGGGTAGAGTCCCTGATGTAGGAAAAGGCCCAGGGGCTTTGGGGAGCAGGAAAGGAATTGAGGATAGTGATAGCTAAGTGCAGGAAGGCTGCCTGAATGCTGGTTTCCCTCTGCACCAAGAAACCTCTACAAAGGGTTCCATATTCTGGGGCGGGAGCAGGAAACTTTTTCCATGGGGTGGTCTGGGGTCCCCACAAGAACAAAGGGTGCAGTTGGGAGAAAACTACATTTGCTCAGCTGAATCTGATTTTAATTCACTGCACACCCTTATATAATGAATTATTTCCTTCCTCTGCTTAATAACAGTGACTGTGAGGGGGATCTTGGAGTCTTAGTGGACAACCAGCTAAATATGAGCCAGCAGTGAGTGGCAACAGCTAAAAAAGCCAATGCAATCCTAAGTTGCATTAACAGAGAGATTCAATGAAGATCAAGGGAGGTCCTAATACCACTCTATAAAGCCTTAGTAAGACCACACCTAAAGTACTGCATCCACTTTTGGTCACCACACTATAAAAAAGATGTTGAGACTCTAGAAAGAGTGCGGAGAAGAGCATCCAAGAGGATTAGGGGACTGGTTGCAGGAACTGGGCATGGCTAGTCTAGTGAAGAGAATATTTGAAGGATTGCCATAGACAGAAGTGGGGGTCAAGCTATTCTCCAAAGAACCCGAAGGGCAGACAAGGAACAATGAATGGAAACTGATCAAGGAGAGATTCAACCTAGAAATAAGGAGGAATTTTCGGGCAGTGAGAACAATCAACCGATGGAACAGAAGTTGCCTGGAAGTTGTGGGAGCTTCATCCCTGGAAACTTTCAAGAAGACGCTGTCAGAAAAGGTGTAGGGTCTCCTGTTTGTGCGGGGGGCTGGACTAGATGACCTGCAAGGTCCTTTCAACTCTATTCTGTTCTGCTATTATCTTATGCTCTGGTCATCCTCTGGAAGGCCGCACCCAAAGTGTCCAGAAGTCATCTGGAGGTTACCGGCCATGACTCCTAGGCCAGATGTAGTCAAAAACATCAAGATGGCAGCCACAACCACAATGTACAATCAAAGCAATATACATAAAAAAACACATTTGTGGCTGCCATCTTGTTATTTTTGAGCACAACCTACTCATGAGGCTTCATTTGTGGTGCCTTTCAGTTTGCTGGGAGTGCAGATCTCCCAGCCATGGTTTTCCTCCAGAGCTGCCTTCTTCTTCCATGGCTGAGGGGCTCCCCCAAGGTCATCCTTTGGGTCAGTCCTCCACCCAGATGGGAGCCCATGAAAAAGTCCTCTCCGCTGGGCTCTGTGGGGGCTATGGGGGGCTTTTCCACAGGGAGGCACACCTGCGGGAACCCCCTCCAAGGAGGGTTACAAGCACTCTGTTACAAGCCAGGAACAAGTGGACTGAAGAAAGTGATTGCTAACAGCCAATAGAATACATGGTCTTGCATAGGAACAGGAAACTCAAGTGCAAAGCCCAAGAGAAGGTATAGAAGCCACCCTCTCTCAACTTCATTTGGTCAGCTGCCCAGAATCATCCATGTGGTTCTGCTCCATTATTAAACCATCTTTCCACTCAGCCTCCATTTTGTCTCCAGTGTCCTTCCCCCCAGGCTTGGAACTGAACCAGATGGATATTTCTTCCTGCAACGGCAGCCAAACATCAGGATACACCATGTAGCCTCTTTCCAAACTAACAAATGTTATTATAGGGCATCAGCTTGTGCGAGTTGCAGCTCACTTCATGTGTGGTTGCCCTGTTGCATTGGATGGTGTTTAGCTATCCATGCCTGGGATGAAAGGGACTGCAGCTCACCCAGGCTGATGTCTTTTCATAACATTTCTTAACCTGGAAAGGTGTTCCCACACCCCTTTTGGTCTTTGTCCTACTCAAGTAACACTGAAGAAGAGGTTTTCCATAGAATTCAGTTTCTCCAGAAGTTGCAGAAAAATCTCCTGTGGGCCCGCAATAGAGCATTGCTCTGGTCAAGGTTGATGTGGTATCATCTCAGTTGTCCACGTTGGGAGTAGTCCTGAGAAGGCTGTCCACATGGAGTGGTCAAAATGTCCCCATGGAGCCAGGATGGTCCAAAAGAAACTGAGATCCCAAAGGTGCTTTTTCAGGAGGCCCCTGGACTTCCTTGTTTTTGCTTTGAATAGGTTTCACTTCTCATCCAAGAAGCTTCTTCAGCTGTGACTGGATGGTGGGGAATGAAAAGATTTATACTCCTTGCAGACAGCTGGTCATTTGCATCCTTTTAGAGGGTTGTTGAGGCCACTTGGAGGTTTGTCTCTGTCCTCAGGGTCACCTGAGTAGTGCTAGAAAGTCTAATTGCCTCCTGAAAAAGCACTTTTGGGACAACCATGACCTGGATGACTTGAAAATCTCTACAGATTAAAACAAACTGAGTTTCACTGTTGCAACCACCAATCTTAACTTGTTTTGACCACACACCATAGACACCCCTGCCTGGTGCAGGAGACAAAGATGGGTCTGCTCAAGAATTGCATTCTGGCCTTTCAGAACTAAGATGGAATCCTACCAAATCGGGAAGCCGTAGAATCTGGAGAAAAAGCAAAGGGAAATGACCTGGACGGGATCCCATGCGAAGCGAAAGAACGTCAAATCTGGTTTGCCCTTTGATGGCGGGCTACCAGGAATCCCAGAACTGTAGTCTGCACTGGAAAGCTAGAACAATAAAACCACTTCAGCAAAGATTAGGGAGCAATAACAATCCTCGCCTGTGGTTGTCAGGAAGACGACAACATAGATGTCTCCGTGAATGCAGAGCCTTTGATCAACAAATGACAGTTTCAATGTGACCTTGGCTGATCTTGAAGCAGCCAAATAGGGTAGAATCTGGTGGTGACAGCCCTGTTTTCTCCCACAACTACTACTAGACATTCAAGGTGCACCATGCAATTAGTACCCTCACCCACAAAAACATGAGCATTTTTGTATTTTATTTTTACTTGAAAGTTGGCACCACAGGCAGCCTCCCCATTCATAACAGCTAGCCCTTGTTTGGTTATTACAATTGGGACCGGCAACTCGGCCATGAAGCGAAGCGGTGGCCTAATGGAACCGTGACTGGGCTGGCGGATCATCTTTGCTTTACAGAGCTGTGAACGGAAGGTGTGAGGTTGGTTGCAAAATTAGTTTTCATCACCTTGGTAACCACAAACAGTTGCTAAATGAGGCAGTCATTAGACAAGGATTACCTGTTGTTGGACAGATAATCCTGGGATTGCATTTGTGTGTGGATGGGAGACCATCATCAAATGCAGATAAATCCAGATAAGCTAGACAAGGAAGTGAATAAAAAACACCCAGAGAAGTCCGTGGCAAGCTACAGAATCATCCATGAATCAAGAATGCAGGGAGATGTTATTTTCATCCTTTGACACCTTTATGTTCTTGGTACTGACACAAGTTGGTCGCCCACATTGTGCTAATCATAATTTGCTTTATTTGGTTTGGCCACAAATTTCCATTTAGTTTTGACCCTGTAATCATGGCATATATAGCAGACCATGGTTAAAATAGATCATGCTTCGTTCAATGCCCTTGAATTCCCTGATTTCCAATGATCCAGCTACTAACTTGGATGATTCCAGCTCTATTCTGATTGATTCCACTCAGGTTCCAAGTCTCAATAAGGCCAGCCAGGTACTGCCTGCGAATATGGGGACAATAATGTCAGCCTTTTTGACAGAATTCTTGGAAGTAGGATTGCTGATGTAGAAAGGTAGCACCCACCCCTCTCCTAGAAGAATAAAATAGTTTAGGAAATATTAAAAAGGCAAGATATTATATTTCCCTAAAGGAGAAATGGAGAAACATGCTTTTAGAGGCAGAAAGCAACCCCTACTTTTCTTAATAGCTTCAGCAGATTCTGCAGGCAGCTTTTAGAAATGCAGATTTGGTAATCCATTCAAGACAGGATATTTTGAAACAAAGGCAGAATTGTAAGATTAGCCCTCATTTAAGATCCAAACCAGGACAAAGCCATTAAGCCACAATAGGAATTGTCCAAGCCCCTTCATTGCATCAGCAGTCCAAACTTCAACCAAACTTAGCTCAGACCAACACCTAAGATTTGTCCTTTGCCTATAGAGTAAGCTATGACCCCTACATAACCCCTACATGGCATCCTGGGAGTCTAACAACAGCCAATAGAATACATGTTCTTGCACAGGAACAGGAAGCTCAAGTGCAAAGCCCAGAGAAGGTATAAAAATCCTCCACTCTCAACTCCATGTGGTCAGCTGCACCAGAGAACCATATGCTTGGTGGTTCCGTTCATCATTAAACCTTCTTTCCAATCAGCCTTCATGTTTCCAGTGTCTTTCTCCCAACTTGGAACTGAACCAAGTGGATATTTCTTCCCACACTGATAATCCAGGGATGGGATTCAGCCGATCCGGATTGGTTCTGGTGAACCAGTGCTTCCGGTGAGCAGTTGGCCCCTACACTCCACTCCTTTCCTTTCCTCTCCTATATTTCCCTGCTTTTTAGCTCAGCTGATTCATGTGGCACAGTGGATTGCTCACCGGCGCTGACATAGAAGGTATGTTTTAAAGCTTAAAATGGGCAGTTTTTGAATGCTGCACACACATACACAAAGCGCACACTAGGCACATATGTGTGCAAAGCGTGCATGCACACACTCACCGAACCAGTTGTTAAACCGGTTGCATCCCTCCACTGTGATAATCCAGTTATTGCCTCCTGCATCTATGGTTTTTACATCACCTTGCTGTGACATTGTTTCCGGTGCTTCATTGGCCAATTTCTGGAAATAAAATTGTTTCCAGGATATAAGAACAAATCAGGTTCTGTTTCATTAAAGCTCACTCTCCATGCTATCATAATATTAAGTCACATTTATAAGAAATGTTCAGAAAAGTGTTGAAATTATGTATTAGCACTGTATTTATTTTTGCAACCTTTGGGGAATTGGCTTGCAAAACAAAGAGATATTTATGTCCCTTTTGTGAGCTTTCTCACCCTGGTGGGTTTGCCAAGGTGCACCAGCCACAGTTAAATACACCTGGAATGCACCAGCTAGGAAATTCCACAACCTGTTTGTGCTAAAGTGGCTGCAAGTTCCGTGGGCGGGTGAGGCAGTGCTGTGTCTCCTTAAGAAGGTCATTTCACTATCCTGGTGGCAGGAATTAGGCTTCTAAACAAAGAGCAGAGCCTGCAAATTGGATTGAGCAAGTCCTGAGCTCAGGAGGAAGCCGGATCTGTAAGGATCGTTATGCTAATCACCCCAAAGCTGCACTCCAGCCTGCTTCTGGCTCACAGAGGGAGCAGGAGGGGCTGCTGTGGGAGGCAACATCTATCAGCCTCTCTGTTTGCTTCCTCTGAAGTCAGTTGTCAGTTGCACGTTTCAGTTTTGTCCCCTGAAAGATGCTTCAGTATTTTCCAGCATCTCCGTTGAGCCGAAAGGAAAGCGTTGCTCACCCTGTGGCTTTTCAAGGCTCTGCAGCCAAAACCACAGAGAGGCTGATTTCAGGGTTGCACCCTATGCACCAAGCCAGAGGAGGCAGCTCGGGCAGGATCTTTTGAAATAAATGACCCCGAACCTGCTCTGTGGCTGAAGAACACAAGGAGAGCTTTGCTGCCCCAGACAAAAGTTTTCATGGAAGACGTCGGTGGAAATTCAGCTCCTACTGCTGTACCTCCAACTGGTCAGAATTGTGCACTTTTAGTAGGTGTTCCAGAAACTTGATTCAATCAAGATCAAGTGAGATCCTAATACCACTCGATAAAGCCTTAGTAAGACCACACCTAGAATATTGCATCCAGTTTGGTCACCACACTTTTAAAAATATGTTGAGAACTTGAGACTCTAGAAAGAGTGCAGAGAAGAGCAACCAGGATGATGAGGGGACTGGAGACTAAAACCTATGATGAACAGTTGCAGGAACTGGGCATGGCTGGTCTAGGGAAGAGAAGGACCAAGGGAGACATGAGAGAAGTCTTCCAATATTTGAGGGGCTGCCCCAGAGAGGAGGGAGTCAAGCTATTCTCCAAAGAACCCGAAGGGCAGACAAGGAACAATGGATGGAAACTGACCAAGCAGAGATTCAACCTGGAAATGAGGAATTTTCTGACAGTGAGAACAATCAACCGATGGAACAGAAGTTGCCTTCGGAAGTTGTGGGAGCTTCATCACTGGAGGCTTTCAAGAAGAGACTGGACTGCCATCTATCCTGAATGGTGTAGGGCCTCCTGCTTGGGCAGGGGGTTGGACTAGATGCCCTACAAGGTCCCTTCCAACTCTGTTATTCTATATTGAATGAAACAACGCCTTTAGAACTTGTGGAGGCTCATCACTGGAGGCTTTCAAGAAGAGACTGGATTGCCATCTGTCAGAAATGGTGTAGGGTCTCCTGCTTGAGCTGCTTTAGATAACCTGTAAAGTCCCTTCCAACTCTGCTAATCTGTTAAATCTGTTGAAATAAAAACAGACAAGAGAGAATTTCTGAAGCACAAGAAAAGTGATAACTTTACACTTGAAGTGGTTTCCTAAACATCTCTCTTGAGGATAATGTACTGTAGTGCATCACATCGGCTTCGTGCTTAAAGGAAGTAAGAACTCCTTAGAATACCCGTGCCAGCAGTGGACTGAGGAGATTTGCCTCCCCAGAGCTGCTAGGCTCGGAAGACGCGGACGACAGGGGAAAAAGCGCTGGGCTGGGCTGGGACGGAGACTGCCGGCGCGGCTTGCTAGCCGGGATTCTTGGACTGCCGAGACGGAGACTGCCGGCGCGGCTTGCTTGCCGGGATTCTCGGAACTTTGGAACTTGGAGGGCTTGGGGCTCGGAAGACCTAAGATACCCCAGAGTGGCCTTCGACGGTGTCGGACGTCCCCTTTCCCCCTCCCTTACACGGACGGTGGCTTGGCTGTGGGCGCTGTTGGATGCCCCCCCCCGCTCACACGGACGGTGGTTTTTGGAGTTTTGCCGGCGTTGTCGGGCACCCCCCCCCACACGCACACAGACCACAGCCTCCCAGCGTGTTCCAAGCTGGGGGTGACGGTGGCAGCCGCTTTAGATAACTTGCGGCTCGAATTGGTGTGGGTGAGTAGCACCAAGTGATCGGTGCAAACGCTGAAGACAACAAGGGCGTGTTCCATACTGGTGGGCAGCGCCAGCGGACGGCGAGCATTTGCTTTGAACTGCTAGAGATTAAGATTAAAGACCTGGGCCTGTGTTAACCAGCACTTCATCAAGGAGGGAGTGGCTGATCCTTTACACCTATATGGCTGAGACTGGTGCCTGATTTCTGGCCACCTTAGTTCTCTAGCTCCCCCCCTCCTTTCTCTGGTGCACCCCCTTCTCTGCTCGCTGCTGCAGGTGACATATGGACGATGGCGGCACCCCTTATGACTTTTTGGGTTGTGCAACATCTCCTGACTGCGCCCACCCGGCTGACCGACTTACTGAACTTTTGTGGACTGTTCCGGACTACCATTACCACCTTACCGTCAGATGGAAAAATCTATAAGAGGAGACTTAATGCTTTTAACATACTCCCCCTCTCCTTACGACCCCCCCTCAAGGTGTGGCCCTCCCCTAGGAGAGGGCGGAAGACACCTTTGGACTTACATAAGCCTAGTACGAACTTTGTGAGCCTGCGCAATTTTTAATTTGGTATGTTGAGTGCATGGGATTGTCTGTGATAGTGTGAATGACCTCACTTTTACTATTATTATTGCTGTAATTTGTGTTTTTAATCATTGCGTGAGGACGGTTTGAGCGAGTGCTTGAGTATGACTGATTCGGAGGACCTGCCGGGGTATGCGGGGGTCACCGGGGTGGTTGGGGGGACTACGGCCACGGGAGAGGGTCGGAGCATTGCGGTCATAACAGGGAGAGGCAGATATGGCGGGGACTTTAGGGCTGGCCATCACCGGGGAAGGAGGGCTCGCTACATCACAGAGATCCCTCCTTCCGGCCCTATGAGTCCCACTCCAAGGTCAGATGGCGCGAGTAATCGGGACCCTGGTCTCAGGCTGCTGTCGCTAAATGCCAGGTCTGTTGTTCACAAGGCTCCCCTCGTCCGGGACTTAATTTTAGACGAGAGGGCAGACCTGGCATGTATTACTGAGACGGCTGGGCACGGAGGGAGGAGTCTCCCTCGTAGAGATGTGCCCAGACGGATTTCAGGTGCTTCATCAGCCGAGAGCCCAGGGAAGGGGTGGCGGTGTGGCTATTGTTGTCCGGGAGTCTTTAGCACCTCGTAGGATCCCTGCTCCGGAGCTTGTCGGGTGTGAGTCCCTACTGGTGAAGTTGGACCTCAAGGGTCAAGTGGGTCTGCTGCTAACGTACCTGCCTCCCAACTGCGTTGCAGCAGCCCTCCCCTCGCTCCTCGAGTCGGTAGCCGAGCTAGCAATTGAGTTCCCTAGGCTCATGGTTCTGGGGGACTTCAATTTGCCTTCGCTCAGTGAACATTCTGATGGAGCGCAGGAGTTCATGGCCTCCATGACAGCCATAGGCTTGACCCAGGTAATCCGAGGCCCAACCCACTCAGTGGGTCACATACTCGACCTCGTATTCCTCTCGGAGCAGTGGACTTGTGATCTTGGTCTGAGGGGTAATGAGATCATACCCCTGTCGTGGTCAGACCACTGCCTACTGAGGCTAGACTTCCGGAGGCCAAACCCCCACCGTAGGGAGGAGGAACCGACCAGGTGGTTCCGCCCCAAGCGACTTATGGACCCCTTGAGGTTCCAGATGGAGCTTGGGGTTATTCCGGATACTCTCGCCCACAGTTCGGCGGAGACTCTGGTTGCTGCCTGGCACTCGGCAGCATCAGAGTCTCTTGACCGGATTGCGCCACTACGGCCCCTCTGGGTCGGCGGATCCCGGAGGCCTCCTTGGTTCACCGAGGAGCTCCGGGAGATGAAGCGCCAGAGGAGACGCCTAGAGCACTTGTGGAGGTCTGATAGGTCCGAATCGAACCGAGCACTTTTGGCAGCATGCACCAAGGAATATATCAGGGCATTAAGGACAACTAAAAGAACACATATTGCCACCTTGGTTGCGTCCGCCGAGTCCCGCCCAGCCGCCCTGTTTAGGATAACCCGCTCCCTCCTAAATAGGAGGGAGGCAGGGGACCCCTTACAGGGTAAGGCTGAGGAGTATGTCCAGTTCTTGGCAGACAAAGTTGCTCGGTTTTGGTCGGACTTGGACTCCACTCCTGCAGATCCAGCTGAGACACAGGGGGATAACTTGGCAGACCATCTCTGGGTTGAGTTTCAGGCTGGTTGCCAACAGCAGTGAGGTGACACGAGGCTGGATCCATGCGGTCGTCACCGCCTCGCTTCGGGAGGGGTACTTCCCCGCCGCACTTAAAGCGGCGGTGGTGAGACCCCTTCTGAAGAAACCATCCTTGGATCCAGCCGTTCTTAATAACTACCGTCCAGTCTCCAACCTTCCCTTCGTTGGGAAGGTTGTTGAGAAGGTGGTGGCCTTCCAGCTTCAGCGTACCTTGGAGGAAGCTAGTTACCTTGACCCCTTCCAGTCCGGCTTCAGGCCCAGTTGCAGCACAGAAACCGCTTTGGTTGCATTGACCGATGATTTCTGGAGAGCCAGAGATGGAGGCCATGCATCCATCCTGGTTCTCCTTGACCTCTCAGCGGCTTTCGATACCATCGACCATGGTATCCTTCTGCGACGACTGCGGGAGGTGGGAGTGGGAGGCACTGTTTTGCAGTGGTTCTCCTCCTACCTCTCGGACAGGTCGCAGTCGGTGTTGGTGGGGGGGCAGAGATCGTCCCCGAGGCCCCTTACTTATGGGGTGCCGCAGGGTTCGGTCTTATCCCCCCTACTATTTAACATATACATGAAACCGCTGGGCGAGATCATTCGGAGGCACGGGATAAAATACCATCAATATGCGGACGACACACAGTTGTATCTGTCCGCCCCGTGCCAACTCAATGAAGCGGTGGACGTGATGAACCGGGGTCTTGAGGCCGTTAAGAACTGGATGAGAGCTAACAAACTGGTACTCAGCCCAGACAAGACCGAGTGGCTGTTGTGTTTCCCTCCCAACAATTTGGCCAGCGTTCCATCACTTAGGCTGGGGGGTCAAAATTTACACCCCTCAGATAGGGTCCGCAACTTGGGAGTCCTCCTGGACCCACAGCTGACTTTTGACCATCATTTGTCATCTGTGACCAAGGGGGCATTTGCCCAGGTTTGCCTGGTACGCCAGTTGCGGCCCTACCTGAATCGGGAGGCCCTCACAACAGTCACTTGAGCCCTTGTGATCTCTAGGCTGGAATACTGCAATGTGCTCTACATGGGGCTGCCCTTGAAGAGCATCCGGCGACTTCAGCTAGTCCAGAATGCGGCCGCGCGAGTGATCGTGGGCGCACCACGGTTCGCCCACATAACACCGATCCTCCGTGAGCTGCGCTGGCTACCTGTTGATCTCCGGGTGCGCTTCAAGGTGCTACTTACCATTCATAAAGCCCTCCATGGTAGTGGATCTGACTATTTGAGAGACCGCCTTCTGCCGATTACCTCCCTCCGTCCCATCAGATCGCATAGAGTAGGCCTCCTCCGAATTCCATCCGCCAGTCAGTGCCGACTGGCGACTACGCGGAGGAGAGCCTTCTCGGTAGCAGCTCCGACGCTTTGGAACGATCTCCCCGTGGAGATTCGTACCCTCACCACCGTCCAGACCTTCCGCACAGCCCTTAAGATCTGGCTATCCCGTCAGGCCTGGGGATAAGCCCCTAATTTTGCCCCACCCGAATGCTGAATGAATGTTGTGTTTTATTGTTTTATTTTATTATACTTCACATTTTCTTTTTGTGTTTTGTCTTGCACCCCCTTCCTACAAATTGTAAGCCGCCCTGAGTCCCCTCAGGGAAAAGGGCGGCCTATAAATGTCAAATAAAATGGAAAAAAAAAATGAAATCGTGCAGATGTAATCCAAAAATGGCCAAAATGACTTTCACCACACCTTTGGGGATGACACAAAATGGGGAGTTCTGGTCCACACTCAGCATGGCAGAACAAGACTGCAATCCAATCATCAGCCTGGAAGATGAAGAACAAGCTGATCAGGAGAAGCTTAAGGGGGGGGGGGAAATGCAAGATCCAAATATAAGATGGGAGGTTCGTGGGTTGCAAGTTCTACCCTGAGAAGAACTTAGCAGCAGATTCAGTGACAATAATAGGCTGAGGGTGAGTCAGCGGGGGAAACTGGCTACAAGGCCTATCCCAGTTGTTGCTGCATCAAGAAAAGAAATCTGTCCGAGACACGTGAAGCCTTGATTCTCTCTCTACTTAACAGGACCACACCTGGGGTTTATTGGACACGCTGGGCACGCTTCCAGAGGGATATCAATGGGTTCAGAGCAGGGAGAGAAAGATGATACAGAGATGGGAGGACGTGTCCTTCGGGACAGATGGCAAGAACTTGGGGTATTCCGTTTAGTGGGGTGAAGGGAGATCCCTGAAAGGAGACATGGTAGCCACATTAGGACAGGGTAGCCAAGGGAAACTCCAGGGTTGATGGCCGGGAACTAAGGTTGAAATTTCAACCTAATTTCAACCCTGAGCTACAAATATTCTCCTTTACAGTAACTCATGTCCACAATCACAGCAACTAGACAGGCATAAGTTGCAGCTATTTAGAATGTTGCTAGAAAGGAAAAACTGCTCCTTGGTGAGATCCATAAAAGAGTCTCAACAGAAGGGAATCTTTGCAGCTCGAGATTGAACTGCAGAGTGCTTGGTGGTCTTTGGGGTTGGTGGTTTTCTTATGCTCATCTCTAAAGATGTTACCTACGCTACTTGGGTCATGACATGTCTGCAAGAAAACAGCCAACCCAGGGGTGAAATCCAGCAGGTTCTGGAGATCCGGTAGCAGAAATTTTGAGTAGTTCGGAGAACCGGCAAATGCCACTTCTGGCTGGCCCCAGAGTGGGGAGGGAATGGAGATTTTTCAGTATCCTTCCCCCAGGAGTGGGAATGGAGATTTTACAATATCATTCCCCTGCCATGCCCACCAAGCCACACCCATAGAACCGGTAGTAAAAAACATGAATTTCACCACTGAGCCAACCTCAGGGAGCATCAAGGACTCCATAATAAAATAAAGACTGTGGATTCTCCATCCCCTGATGAGTTTAAGGTGGAACTGGGTAGTCAACTATCATGGATGGTCATTTGGTGTTCCAGCACATTAGAGGGGCTGGGACTAAGCAACCATTATAGTCCCCTCCAGACCCACTATTGCGGGGTTTCCAAACCTCGGTCCATGGACCAGCACCGGGCCGCAGCATGCTGGAAACTGGGTCACACAAATAAGCAAAGCCCCATCTGCGGGATGCAGGTAGCACACAAAACTGTTCCCCCTTTGGTCCATGGGAAAACTTCTTTCCACGGAACTGGTCCCTGGGGCCCAAAAGGCTGCACTGCATTATTGTTTCGTTCAAGAACAGGAGTGTAAAACTCAAGGCCCACAGGCTGGATCTGGCTCACGGGGTGTTTAGAGCTGGCCTGCAGGGCCACCTGGAAACAGTGAAGGACTGGCCCATGATGCATCTGCCAGTGAAAATGGAACTCGGGAGGGCCTGGCAGAAGGTTGCAGAAGGCTGTCGCAGCTGGAAATGGAGCTCTGTTAGTTAGTTAGCAATAGCAATAGCAGTTAGACTTATATACCGCTTCACAGGGCTTTCAGCCCTCTCTAAGCGGTTTACAGAGTCAGCATATTGCCCCCAACAACAATCCGGGTCCTCATTTTACCTACCTCGGAAGGATGGAAGGCTGAGTCAACCCTGAGCCGGTGAGATTTGAACAGCCAAACTGCAGAACTGCAGTCAGCTGAAGTAGCCTGCAGTGCTGCATTTAACCACTGCGCTGCGAAGTACCCGTGGTTCGCCCATGAGGCCAATGTTGAGAAAAGACACGGACACGAGCTTTCTCGGGATGGGACGACCCAGATTGGGGGTCTGGTAGCCCCTTTTATTGAGATAGAACAAAGGCAGGAGGAGCAATCAGCATGTGATTAAAGACAGCCTGTCAAAGTACAATTGCTAATCTACTGCTCAGGGAAGTTCTGTCTATATATGGTCAAATCCTGGGCGTCGTTGGGTAAGGCACATCTAGAGTGAACTATCAGGATGTTATGTTATGCACTATTAGGATGTTTATGGAGTTTGTTTTTTCCTGTGTGGTTCAGCGTGGCTGCGCATGCCCTGTTATGCACTGGGTCATGGGTGACCGCCACACCTACACAAGGAGTTATGTGACAACATCTCCTACTTTTTTCTTTTTTGTCAAAAAGACTTTTCCTCTTCATCTGCCTCTTCATCTTACAGGGCTGCTAACAGTGCCTTTTGTTGCTGCAAAATAATTCGACCGGGAGTTTAAAAACAATGGAGAATAACTTGATGGCGGAAATGCCATTTGCGGAAGCAGATATTGAACTTGAACCTAGCACCTCGAGCAAATCTAAACCACCTGTTAAAAAGAAGAGAAAGAGAATAGCAGGAAAGGGGAGTGAAGAAGACAGCACAATAACGAAGAAAAAGAAAAACCAAGATAGACCCAATTATTTCATTTCTGTTCCAATCACAAATCCAAAGATGGAAAACAAACTGTGGAGTGCAAGAAAAAAGAATAAAAAAGGGGGGAGTCAATCCATGATCTCAGAAATGCTGTTTTACACCCCCGAAGGAGGAGGGGGCCTTGAAAGTCCAGGCAAGACCCGGCGTTGAAACCCAGCAGAAAGTCCAGGTGGGCATCGTCCCCCTCGGCAGCCCCGCCGTTGAGGTAAGCCAAGGAGGCCGTCCGTCTTCCGTCCTGGCTCAGGGGTAGACTCAGGGGCCCAGGTAAGGCTCCCCGCCACACCAGAAGTCGGGTGCCTGCGGGGTCTCCAGCAGCCAGAGAGTGCATGAAGGGCCGGTTGTGGGCGGGAGGCTCTGCCCGTCGGCCAGCCGGTAGTAGTGGCAGTCGCGTCTGCGGGCTGGGTCGTAGGGTGGCGCCAGGATGTCGAGGAAGGCGGCGGGCCCAGCACCCTCGGCCGCGATCTGGTGCAGGTTGTCCCGCTGTGGGGAGAGCAGGCAGGGTGGCGCGGAGGCCGTGTAGAGGCGGTGCAAGCAGAGCAAGGCGCGCAAGCGGTGAGGGCGGCCGGGGCAGGAGGCGGCCTCAGAGGCGTCGGCGGAAGCGTCGGCGTCGGGGGCGTCCTGGGGCTCCTCGGGCTGCTCGTCGAAGCAGGCGATGCGGAGGGTGCCGTAGAGGACCTTCAGCAGCCCCTGTATGCCCAGGTGGTCATGCAGAGGGATGCAGGCGCTGGTGCGGAGCACGAAGACGCCCATGCTGAAGCGCGCCATCTCGCGGATGTGCGTGTAGCTGATGGGCGGCTTTTCCGGGGGTATGGGAAGCGGGCGATCTGCCGCTTGAGAGATTGCAATGGAGAATTTGACGATATCCCGAAGCTCCTGCAGATGCGCAGTCTGAGCCTTCGAGAAGCTCGAGCCCATTACTCACGATTTGGGAGGGTGCTCCGTTCGCTGACAGCCGGCCCTGGATGCGAGACTTTGCCCAGTCAGGGGTGAGTGAACTCACGATTTGGGAGGGTGCTCCGTTCGCTGACGGCCGGCCCTGGATGCGAGACTTTGCCCAGTCGGGGGTGAGTGAAGGGCAGGCGACACAGGTAATCACGTCGGGGTCACCAAATGCGAAGTACCCGTGGTTCGCCCATGAGGCCAATGTTGAGAAAAGACACGGACACAAGCTTTCTCGGGATGGGACGACCCAGATTGGGGGTCTGGTAGTCCCTTTTATTGAGATAGAACAAAGGCAGGAGGAGCAATCAGCATGTGATTAAAGACAGCCTGTCAAAGTACAATTGCTAATCTACTGCTCAGGGAAGTTCTGTCTATATATGGTCAAATCCTGGGCGTCGTTGCGTAAGGCACATCTAGAGTGAACTATCAGGATGTTATGTTATGAACTATCAGGATGTTTACGGAGTTTGTTTTTTCCTGTGCGGTTCAGCGTGGCTGTGCATGCCCTGTTATGCACTGGGTCATGGGTGACCGCCACACCTACACAAGGAGTTATGTGACAACACTGCGTCACCTCGGCTCCTTGAGTTAGTTAGTTAGTTAGTTTATTGTCATTGCACCTTGTACAATGAAATTAAATGTGATCTTCAGTGTACAATGACAGTTCAGGTTGTGATTATTAAGGAATCCTGTGCAGTCCTTAAGCACAACATCAGGGGATGGCTGGTTTCCTCCTTGACTTGACTTATTGGAACCTGACAGTAAAGATCCCGAGGGGTGATGATGTAACTATGGGAAGCTGTGGCCATTGGAACTGTGTGCTGGTTGACAAGGGTCCCAATCATGATCCTGTGACTGTGGGGACACAGCGACAGCCACAACTTCAAGGACCCGCTGTAAGTCTTCTTGTTGAGCACTGTTGTAACTTTGAAGGGTTGCCAAACAAGAAGTCACAAACTGAGGACTACCAAAAGCCCTTCCCTGTCTTTCATGGTTGACAAAGCATAATCATTCCCTTGACGACAATGATCGGGCCAACCACTGGTGGGCTGCGTAGTGTCCTGGGGTCTCTGGCCTGTTGGCAAAACCATCTCTTCATGCTTTGAAAGAATGTCGATGGGGGGCAACCTTATCATTTTTGCAAGGAAGATGTTCCACATATATCTTCCATTCCTCTCAACTTAAAAAGAGCACTTGCACGACATCCTCTCAGGCTGCCACAGGCACTCCCGACACAATCCAGATCCAGCCCTCAATGAAATTGACTTTGACACCCCTCTTCTAGAACTTGAAGAGAGTTCTCTGTAGCTTGGGGGGGGGGGCTGGGCAGAGTGTGACCACTGCAATTTGATTCCCTTCCAACATCTGTACAGTAACAGTGGGACACAGTTGGAAGAGACCCTGGAGGTCTTCTAGTCCAAGCCCCGGCTTAAGTAGGAGACCCTATACCAGTGATGGAGAACCTTTTCAGCACCGAGGGCCCAAACCGGAATGCGTGTGCATGTGTGGGCGCTGGAGCGCTGGAAACCGGAAGACCAGTTGGCTGGTGCGGGTGTGTTTTTTGGGGGGGCAACTTTTCTCAGGCCATTTATCGGGCCTGGAAAACAGCCCCCAAACAGCCCGAAAAAGGCCCCAAAACAGCCTGGAAAACAGCCATTTTGGACGCTGTTTTCAGGCCGTAAAGACCAGCTGGCTGGCATGCATGAAGAGCAGCGATGGCACACGAGGCCAAAGAGAGGGTTCTGCATGCCACCTCTGGCACTCGGGCCATGGGTCCGCCGCCATCACAGCCCTATATCATTTCAGACGGGGGGCGGTCTGGTCTTGGAATGCCCACAACTTCTGGAGGCAGGCTGTTCCCCTCCAAAACTGCCCCACAGTTCCAACAACAGTGAGAAGCCGATCAAGTACCACATACAGTGAACGTTTCTTTAAAAAAAACCATAGCATTTACGTGCTGCTTTACAGAAGGCCGAACGTTGAGACTCAGCAATAATTACAGCCCATTTAAAATTAGTTTGGAGAGTTCAGAGTAAAGTATCCCAGCAGCACAATAGAGAGAAAACATTTTCTGTTCACAGCTTGGTGAGTTTTCACTCAGGAAGACCAGAGGTTGTCCTAGGCCAGGGCCGGTTTCATAATGGGTGGGGGGGAGGACGAGGGTTGGGAGTTCATGCCAGGCATTAAGTAAACCTACCACCAAGAGCTTATTCTGCAGGGAGCGGGTGTAAAGCGGTTGTGCCACGGCTTGGCGCCCCACATCATTCTGCTGTGATTGCTTCCCCCTCCCTTCCCTTGGGGAGGGGGGGTATCAAAGAAGCCAAGATGGCAGTTGCAACCTTGGGATTTTTGGTTTTTTGTGGTCGTTGATGAGCTCAAGGGAAAGTCGGGCACCCTTCTCAAGGAAAGACAGGGAAGGCCATTGGAACCCTGGGCATCACTGGCCCAGAGCCCCCGATGGGCTCCGCTCTTCCTGACATCTTTTCAGCTATGTTCATATTCTGCTGCATGTCCCACCCACTTTATTCACATCTGGCCAGGCCAAAGTCTACAGCTGAATCATAAAACAAGTTAGGGAACCAGTGGTGGGTTCGGACTACTGGTTTGCACTGGTTCGGCTGAACCGGTAGTAGCTTGGCGGCCTGTGTTACTGGAACTGGCAGCGACACAGGCCTGCCATACCCCCGAACCGGTTCTTCATCTTGTTTTTTTGCTTCTGAGCATGCGCAGAGTAATTTTAGTTATACTGCGCATGCACGTGCAACGCACACCAAGAACGCATGGTGCACCCCTGAGCAAACCAGCAGTAGTCTCTTTCGGAACCCACTGCTGCTCCAAGCCCCTCCCGCCATCTCTGTCACTGTTCTCTGCAGTCTTTTTCAATTCCTCAGAGTCCTCCCTGCATTATACATCATGTCATCATTTTCCTTTTTACTATTCTCTCCAACAGGTAGTCCTCGACTTATGGCTAGGCCCTTAGCAACCATTTGAAGTTACAGCAGAGGTGGGTTGCTCCTGGTTCAGCCCGGATCAGGCGAACCGGCAGCGGGAGTCTCTGCCCCCGCTCCTGGATGCTTATGAGCATGCGCAGAAGCATCAAGAGCAAGTGCGCCCGAACCGGTAGTAAAATAATTGGCAACCCACCACTAGAATCAACTGCAGTGGGGCACACCTTTAAATGCCTCCCCCGGTGTAAAAATCTCTCTTAAAGTGAAAGCAACACAACTGCCCTCGCGAGCCTGGCAGAAAAGCTCCGTGCCAGCCCTCCCCTGGCAGATCTTTGTGTCTCTAGGGAGTCCACATCTGCAAGGGAGCCCACCACCTGTAATCCCGGGTAGCAGCAGCCACAGACCCTGGGAGCCTTCTGGGGGAGGTGGTGTCGCCCGCTTCTCACGCCCTCTGCTCCCGCCCCACCAGGCTTCCAGCGAGATCCAGGCCCTCCCAAAAGATGGAAAGGGGCCCGGTGGAGGGAGGACAAGCCCTATCTGTGCTCCCCCCATCCCTCCCTAAGCACCGGATGGCAGGGTCTGGGAGCAGCCCAGATCAGCAGAGCTATTCAAGCCGCCACGCAGCCTGGCAACCGGGTGGCAACAATGGGTGTCCCGGAGGGGGAATGTTTCTGCATGCCTGCTCAATGGGAGGGGGAGACAGCCGAGCAAACAGGGGCTGGGAAGGCCCGGCTGCCTCCCTTTCATTGATCACCCGCTTTGTGGGGCTGGTGACAACTCTGGCCCTGGGGAGGCTGCTCATAGGGAGGGAGGTGGGCAGAGTGAGAGGCCCCCTCCCCAATGAGATGAAGGTCTTTTGTCATCCTCGGGAAAGGGGGGCAACCCCTAAGGCCATCTGTGCTCATCCAGGCCTCCCGGCTTGTGCCCAAAGAATGGCACATCCTTCCCCCCCCCGCCCCCGCCACAAAGGAGCAGCAACTTGCTGACCTGGGGGAGAGAGAGTGAGAGAGAGAGATTGAGGGAGGCAGGAGGGAGGGAGGGAGAAGGAGGAAATCTGTGAGGAAGGGAGGGAGGAGAAGGGAAGGTGGGAGAGGAAGGAAATCTGGGAAGAAGGAAGGGAGGGAGGGAAAGGGAGAGTGGGAGAGGAAGGAAATCTGGGAAGAAGGAAGGAAGGGAGGGGAAGAGAAGGGAAAGTGGGAGAGGAAGGAAATCTGGGAAGAAGGAAGGGAGGGGAAGGGAAGGTGGGAGAGGAAGGAAATCTGGGAAGAAGGAAGGAAGGTGGGAGGAAGAAGGAAGGAAGGGGAGGGGATGAAGGAAATCTGGGAAGAAGGAAGAGGAGGAGAGGAAGGAAATCTGGGAAGAAGGAAGGAAGGGGAAGGGAGGGAGGGAGAGTGGAAGAGGAAGGAAATCTGGGAAGAAGAGAGGAAGGAAGGAGAGGGAAGGTAGGAAATCTTGGAGGAAGGAAATGAGGGGAAGGGAAGGGAGGGAGGGTGGGTGAGGAAGGAAATCTGGGAAGAAGGAGGGAAGGGGAGGGGGAGGAAGGATGGGAAGAAGGGAGGAAGGGGAGGGGTGGAAGGAAATCTGGGAAGAAGGAAGGAAGGGAAGGGGAGGAAGGAAATCTGGGAAGAAGGAAGGGAAGAGGAGGAAGGGAGGGAGGGAGGAAGGAAGGGAGGGAGGGGAAGGGAAGGAAGGAAGGGGAGGGGAGGAAGGAAATCTGGGAGGAAGGAGGGAGGGAGGGAGGAGCTTGGCTCTTGTGGGGATGGTGCTGAGCATTAGGGACTCCTGGGCGGGTGGGGCACTTGAGAGGGGCTATGGGGGGCTTCCATGTGCCTGATTGCAGAGGGCAGATGCCTGCCCAGTTCCCACAGACCCAACTGCAGTTTTTGATGCCCTCTTTTATCTTACGGAACTTGGAAAGACTTCATAAAACAGGTGCCTTAAACCTTGCAAAGGATGAATGCAACTCTTTACACTCAAAAACAGAATTGCCGCCCAGCCACGTTCAGGATTTTGCTGCCAACTGTGGGCATCTAGTCCAGCCCCCTAACCAAGCAGGAGACCCTACACCATTTCTGACAAATGGGAGTCCAGTCTCTTCTTGAAAGCCTCCAGGGATGAAACTCCCACAACTTCTGAAGGCAACTTCTGTTCCATGGGTTGCTTGTTCTCACTGTCAGAAAATTCCTCCTTATTTCCAGGTTGAATATCTGCTTGGTCAGTTTCCATCCATTATTCCTTGTCTGGCCTTCAGGTGCTTTAGAGAATAGTTTGACCCCCCTCCTCTCTGTGGCAACCCCTCAAATATTGGAAGACTGCTCTCCTGTCTCCCCTGGTCCTTCTCTTCACTAGACCAGCCATGCCCAGTTCCTGCAACCATTCATCGTATATTTTAGCCTCCAGTCCTCTCATCATCCTGGTTGCTTTTCTCTGCACTCTTTCTAGAGTCTCAACATATTTTTTATAGTGTGGGGACAAAAACTGGACGCAGTATTCTAAGATAAAGATAAAGATTCCCCTCGAAAATATGTGCTAGTCGTTCCCAATTCTAGGGGGCGGTGCTCATCTCCATTTCTAAGCCAAAGAGCCAGCGCTGTCCAAAGACATCTCCATGGTCATGTGGCCAGCATGATGCAATGCCAAAGGCACATGGAACGCTCTTCCCTTCCCCCCAAAGTTGGTTCCTATTTTTCTACTTCCATTTTTACATGCTTTCGAACTGCTAGGTTGGCAGAAGCTGGGATAAATAACGGGAGCTGACTCCCATTACATGGTGCTAAGGATTTGAACTGCCGAACAGCCATCCAGGCCTGGCTACAGCACAGAAACCGCTTTGGTCGCATTGACCGATGACCTCTGGAGAGCCAGGGACGGAGGCCACGCCTCCATCCTGGTTCTCCTTGACCTCTCAGCGGCTTTCGATACCATCGACCATGGTATCCTTCTGCGACGACTGCGGGAGGTGGGGGTGGGAGGCACTGTTTTGCGGTGGTTCTCCTCTTACCTCTCGGACAGGTCGCAGTCGGTGTTAGTTGGAGGGCAGAGATCGACCCCTAGGCCCCTAACATATGGGGTGCCGCAGGGTTCGGTCTTGTCCCCCCTACTTTTTAACATCTACATGAAACCGCTGGGCGAGATCATTCGGCGGCACGGGATAAAATACCACCAGTACGCGGACGATACTCAGTTGTATCTGTCCGCCCCGTGCCAACTCAATGAAGCGGTGGACGTGATGAACCAGGGCCTTGAAGCTGTTAGGGACTGGATGAGGGCTAACAAGCTTGTGCTCAACCCAGATAAGACCGAGTGGCTGTTGTGTTTCCCTCCCACTAATTCGGCAAGTATTCCATCCCTCAGGCTGGGGGGTCAAATATTACGCCCCTCAGACAGGGTCCACAACTTGGGAGTGCTCCTGGACCCACAGCTGACTTTTGAACACCATCTGTCAGCTGTGACCAGGGGGGCATTTGCCCAGGTTTGCCTGGTGCACCAGTTGCGCCCCTACCTGAACCGGGAGGCTCTCACAAGTCACTCGTGCCCTTGTGACCTCTAGGCTGGAGTACTGCAATGTGCTCTACATGGGGCTGCCCTTGAAGAGTATTTGGCGACTTCGGCTAGTCCAGAATGCGGCCGCGCGAGCGATTGTGAGTGCACCTCACTTCACCCACATAACACCTATCCTCCGCGAGCTGCACTGGCTACCGGTCGATCTCCGGGTACGCTTCAAGGTGCTACTTGTCACCTACAAAGCCCTTCATGGTAGTGGATCTGGGTACTTGAGAGACCGCCTACTGCCAATTACCTCCACCCGACCAATTAGATCCCATAGATTAGGCCTCCTCCGAGTCCCATCTGCCGGTCAATGTCGACTGGCAACTACGCGGAGGAGAGCCTTCTCGGTGGCAGCTCCGACCCTATGGAACGATCTCCCCATGGAGATTCGTACCCTCACCACCCTCCAGACCTTCCGCACAGCCCTTAAAATCTGGCTATCCCGTCAGGCCTGGGATTAAAGACTGTAACCCACCCAAATGGTATGAATGTTGTGCTTTTAATGATGTACTGTCTTATGTGTTAATTGTTTGTTTCCGTCCCTTTTCGAGTTGTAAGCCGCCCTGAGTCCCCCCAGGGAAAAGGGCAGCATATAAATAAATTACTCAATACTCAATACTCAACCTTTCTGATCGACAAGCTCAGCATCTTAGCCACTGAGCCACTGCGTCCCTTGCAAAATTCTAGGTGTGGTCTAACCCTAAAATGGCTGCCCTTGTTTTGCAATCCCAAAACACCCACTGACTGAAGGAAAACTCTGGAATGGTCCCCATCAGCACCAAAATATTTTCCTGTACCCCAGCTCTTTTTTTTTTCTTTTTTTTTCAGGGCAGGTCATCTGAATGCCAATGGAATGAGCTGCAAAGATTTTGACAGCCACTAGGAGGTAGCAGAGGGTAAGCCTTTTGGCATGAGTTGGGGGGGCATCTGGTGTCCATCCAAGTTTTGCCAGGCTAAATCTGTCATCCGGAATGAGTCTGGTCTGGGGCATTCTTATAAAGCAATTTTCTCCAAATCGTTGAAGAAAGAAAGAACTTTTCTTTAAAAAATGTCAGGGGATGCAAGGTGGGCAAACTCCAAGGGAATGCAGAATGTGGGGCAACTGGGTAGTTCTCTGCATCTCTTTCTTCCTATCTGTTGGTCATCAGGAAATGTTGGGACCTACAAACTGGGCACAATTTGTGATCCCTGCAGTCCAGACTTAGAAGGGTGCACAACTCAACGCTACCCCTTCCCAGGGTTGGTAGTTTGACAGGACCTGATCGGCAGCACTGAGTGTTGGGGCACTGGACAGGCAGTAGGACGAAGGCTGTCCCTGGGTGGCCCTGTTCTGACCTGGGCTTCACCAAATCATGAAGCAGATGCCTTGTCCTGACAAAACCCCTCTTTATTAAGCTAATCTGAATTCCTCTCATTCACAATCAGAAAAGTCCGGGCAAACAGTCTTTCAAAGGTGAATTTACAACCACAGACCTTATCAAGCTTGGAGAGCTGCCAGGCTGATATCTTCCAAACGCAACAGCTGTAGAAGAAAATACTTGGCAAGGAGTCTCTGAGAGTCACAAACAAGTCTTCACACTAATTAAATGAACTAATTGTCTCCTGCAAACTCCACTCCTCTTTTGCTCCTCTTTTTTTCAGTATGGGCGGGGCCATTCATCATCCACCTGTGGCCTTACTCCCAAGTCGATCCCTGTTCTTTAGCTGTTCCCCTCGTCTGGCAACTCTGTGCACGTGCACATTGGGAACAGGCTCCAGCTGTTCCTCTGCCTCACTGATGTCTGGCTCTGAAGGCAGCTGATAACTGACATACGGCTCTGGCCCCACTCTGTCTCTGATGCAGAGCCCTCATCAGAGCCTTCCCCAGACTCCAGGACTGGCCCATGTTCCTCCCCAACCTCCTCACTGTCCGAATCTGCTGCCAGCTCCACTGGCTGGCCACAACAGGCCAAAAGTTTCTCTTGCTAGTGTGGCAGAGGAAAGCAAAGGTCCGTAGATCAGGTCCATGACATTCAGGCACCTTATGGTGACCATTTTCCCTGAAGAAAATATAGGACAAACTTGGAAAAGGGGCAAATCTGAAGAAGGCTCAGCAGGATAAACTGGTTTATGTCTATAACTTTGCTTACAAACTAAAATGCAAGAGCCAAACCAAGAAAAGCTTTACAGGAACACATATCCTAATAAAAACATCTAAATTCAAACAGCCTGTATGCAAATGTATTTTTAAAATACAATTCCATTTTCCATATTTCTTGCATTACGGTGGAAGGCTGTGTATTAAGTGGGAGCAGTTGCATGGTAGCCATTAAATGACCAAAGGAAAAGACAACAGTGGCCTTTTGAAAAACAAACAAAACTAAAGGACGGCTACTGAAATAAAGCCCGGTGCCTTATTATAAAGCGTGTGTGGTCACTATTAGATGCCACTACTCCCTGCTGTAGAGACTGTGCTGTGGTTGTCTGTGGTTGTCCCAAATCAGGAGGAGATAGGTAGGCCCTTTTCTATCGAAACAGATGTTATTTGAAGGCAGATGATTTGGGGAGCTGCAGCTGCAAAGCGGTGATCAGCCCGTTCTGATTGTTGACCTCTTCTCCATTTCTTCATTCTAGGACATAAAGCATAGAAAAAGAAGGTTGGAAGGGACTTTGGAGGTTTTCTAGTCCATCCCCTGCTCAAACAGGAGACCCTATTCCAGGGGTGTCAAACTTGGATTTCATTGAGGGCCGCATCAGGGTTATGTTTGACCTCGGAAGGCCGGGGAGGGTGGGTGTGGTCAGTTCAACGTCACTTGTATCGGGGTCACCTGTGGCGGCAACTGCTAAAGCAGGACTTCCCTGAGACCCTCACACACTCTCATTATAATCTCCTTCCTTCCTTCCCTCCCACCTTCCTTCCCTCCTTTTTCCTTCCCTCTTCATTCTTTCTTCTTCCTTCCCCTCTCCTCAGTTTTCCTTCCTTGCTTTCTTCCCTTCTTTTTCTTTCCTCTTTCCCTTTCTCATTTCCTGTCCCTTCTTGCATGCTCAAATGCAAAAGGGGAAACATTTCTCGTACTTACCCCACTCACCCTGAGCTCCCTTTTTTCTGACAGAGGCATTGCAGGCCAGTCCTTTGCTGTTTCCAGGCTGGCCCCATGGGCCAGATCTAAGCACCCTGAGGGCTGGATCCTGCCCGCGGACCTTGAGTTTGACACCCCTGTTCTATACCATTCCAGACAAACCGCTGTCCAATTTCTTCTTGAAAACCTCCAGTGATGGAGCACCCACAACTTCTGGCCGAGCAGGCTCAAGCATTTCCATTTGAATGATGAACCATGATACTATTCAGCCTCTGCGCTCTCTCTCTCTCTCCCCCTCCATATCTCTCTCCCCCTCCATCTCTCTCTCTCTCTCTCTCTCTCTCTCTCTCTCTCTCACACACACACACACACACACACACACACCTATCATCTATCTATTCATATATAAACGTCTTATGATGCCCTTGTCACTGAGGTGGCTCTTCCCATAACCTTCCCACACCTGATGCTTCTCACAGTCTTTCCAGACATGTGGCACTATAACTCCCATTATTTCCCAGTCAGCCTGCTGTGGAAAGGCTCAAGAGGGGCGTGGGGGTCGATGGTCTTCAGATGCAGCTCAACATGTCTGTGATTCTAAATTTATTCCTCCCCTTACAGCCTGCCACAAGATGTAGCATTAACTAACTGAAGTGGAGTCAGAGTTTGCCAAATATGCAAAAAAGCCATCTCGTAAGCCGGCCTGGAATAAAAGCCTTCCAAAGTAATAATTTCATCCTTTTATCTGTGGAAGCCTTAAATACAGATTGCAAACAATACTAGCTCTGTACACCATGTCAAGGGCCCTGAAAAGTTATAATTGATAATAAATAATTCAGTTTTCTTGCCTAGTCCCAAATTTGCTGAAATCTTGGGCGGTGATCCAAGCAAATGATTTAAAGAACCTTTTAGAATTGGAGGGAGAAAATTGGTCCAATAAAAACTACTGAACCTTCCTCCTTCTCCTCCTATCCCCCATTTTACACCTGTTTGGATAAATCAGAGTCAGGCTCACCAAGTGATGGCAAATAGCTAATTCTTGGGGACCTGCTCCCTCTACTCCAGCCTGAATCTTACCTGTTAAGATTCACTTTCTAAAAGTGTATAGCTTCTATTTAAGCTGAATATGAAAATGGGATTGCTTAGCATTCATCAGACCTTTCGACTTCTAAAATGGAAAAATGATCTTTCACAAATAAATAGAGTGCATTTTGGGGGGGGCAGAGTTCTACTTGGCCCAATCTCCCTGCCAGGTGGCTGTGTTAAGCCCTAGAGCCAAACTTTACCTGCCACCAGGTGAGAAGGGTTGATCTGCTGCCCCATTAACCCCTGGACAGGTGAGATTTCTCTCATCCCACCTCCCCCAAAACTGCCTCTTCATGAATCTAATCCTGAGCGGGAGGGTTAAAAAGCAGGATACAGTTGGCTATGACTTTAGTTAGGGCTGGAATCTTTCAGCATTCTGAACTGATTTTAATGACATTTTCTTATCAATCTATTAATATACTTTTAAAAGGTTAATTGTTTTTGGTTAGGGAAAATTGCAAGGCCAAAAACCCTTTTAAAAATGCAAATAGGGGAAAAATCTTTTCTAAGTTACTATCTGAGTTATCTGAAAACCAAACAGCATTTTCCCTACTTTAGAACTATTGTTTAAATTACCTGATTAATAGAGAGTGAGTGTGAGGGGGTTAAGGAGAAGCAAGTCAAGGAGAAGCAGGTTCAATCCCATCAGTATCCAATGTTCCCTGGGACTTTCACCCCAGCCCAGGGTGTCAACCTAAAGAGGGGATCAACTTATTTTCCAAAGCATCAGAAGGCAAGACAAGAATCCATGGGTGGAAACTAACCAAGGAGAGAAGCAACCTAGAACTCAGGGGAAATGCCCTGACAGAACAATTGAGTCAGTGGAACAGCTGGCCTCCAGAGGTTATGGGTGCTCTTAAGAAGAGATTGGACAACCATTTGTCTGAAACGGTAATAGAGCAGAGCGTTGGACTAGAAGATCTTCCAAAGTCCTTTCCAGTCTTCAGATCACTGCAGGATACCGTGGGAGGAAGTCAGAAGAGAATCCTTGAAATCTGGAGGAAAAAGAGAAAAGAGAGAAGCTCTTTAAGGCAACTAATGCCCGTGATTACGATTGTTTCAGCAAGACAATTCTTTCCATGAATTGTATGTGCGTGTGTATGCTTTCCAAAAGTGTGTGTGTGTGTGCACAGTGCAACAAATGCCCCCTACCCCCCTTCTTGCATCCCACCACAACCACCAATTCTTTTGGAAGCATTTTGAGTAGTCAAATGAAGGTTTCCAAAACCTAGCAGAGGCTGAAGAGAATCACAAATGAAGCAAGCTGGCCCTTTTGGGTCTTCGCCCCTCAGGAGAGGGGCCAAGTGTACCCCTCCCTACCCCTTCTCTTGCCTGCCTGGCTCGGACTGGGGCTGCAGGGGGTGGGTGCGTGGAACTGGGAGACAGCTAATCCAGCCATGTCCCCATCTCAGGGGCAACCCCTCCCCCCATCTCTGCAGTTCGGACTAGCACAATTTAGCATTTGATATGCTGTAAGGACGGGATAACTGAGTCTAGCCCTCCCCTCCCCCGGGCAAGACAGCTTGGGCGATCCAAATTCATGCCTTCTGGAAAAATAGTAGAGAGCGGCACCTGTCTGGGAAGGGGAGGGAGAGCAAGAGCAGGAGCCTGGGACTGGAATGGGGATACCTGGGCATTGTGGGGGTGTTCCCATCTCCTGCCCAGGCCCTTCAAATTGTCCCCCAATGAGCAGGCATGAAGATTTCTGCAGGTCAGGCTAGGAGCCCCTTGAAGCTTGTACCTTGCTCCTCCAGGGGCCCCAAGCAGAGCCCGGATCCTCAACGGCCTTGCATGAGCTTCTCCAACAACAAGGTGTCACGCGGTCACCATTTATGAACTTCCCAACCTGCTTCTGATGAGCAAAGTCAATGGTTAACAACGGCAGTGGTTTCTATGGGGAGTCCCAGTCATCCAGACCATGGTTGTCCCAAGAGACAACTGAACTTTTTAGTTTTCCTTGAAAAAGCTTCTTGGATGAGAAGCGAAACGTCTTCAAAGAAAAACCAGAAAGTCTAGTTGCCTCTTGAAAAAGCACCTTTGGGACAACTGTAGGGGGGGGGGGGAGATCCTGAAATCGGCCATGGCTCATTAACAACCAAATTGCTTAACAAGGGAAAATCTGGTTCCAATTGTTGTGGTTGAGGACTCCCTGTGGATGAGAAAGACTTTGGGAGCCAGGAAGAAGAGCTGCATCCAGGCAAGGGTCAAACAAGAGACCTTGCAGCCCACAGAACAGTGGTGGGTTCTGGATCCCGTTGCAACCAGTACGGTTGCAACAGGGCCCGGCATCCTCCACATGAACGCATGCAGCATATGCATGCGTCTAACCCTCCAGCGATGCCTCCGTGATGCTCCAACTGCTCGGTGGAGCGTTGCACAGGCGCTGTACGATTCCGTGCAACTTTGGAAGCACCAAAGAGTTTAAAGACAGGTAAGGATGACGGGCGAGTGGGCGGCCTTCCGGAGTACCGTACCGGAACGGTACCCGGTGCTTTGGGCAGGAACTGGTACGCCCGTACTTGGGTGTACCGCCGGCAACCCACCACTGCCACAGAAGCAGCCGGGAGGAGAAAGGAGCCTCTCTAATTTCCAGGGGAGCAAAAGTGAGGGACGGGGGGGGGGGGGAACTTCCAGACTTGCAAGGTTCCATTAGTGTAACCTTACACACTGGGTGTGGGTTGACAAAGTCAGAAATGAGGAGGTGATAGGCCGCCTGGGAAAGCCAAGGGAAATCATCAAAATCATAAAAAAGCGAAAGTTAGAATATTTCCAACACGGGATGCGACACCCGGAAAAATATGGCATCCCTCCCTTAATCCTCCAGGTTGAAGGCAAAGGAGGTCCAGGCAGAAGAAGAACATCATGGCTTCAAAATCTAAGGGATGGTTTGGATAAAACTCAGCAGCACTTTTTCATGTCGCTGTTGAAAAAAATAGGATCGCCAACATGATTGCCAATGTCCGATAATGGATATGGCAGAAGAAGGAGGAGGGGGAGGAGGAGGAAGAGGAGGAGGAGAAGCTCACACACTGGATATTGGCTAAAAGTCTGAGACACAATTCATAAATATTTTCTTTCTTAAACCATTTTATCCAGGGCCAGGCTAGAATATTTTCCTAACTTGTTATGGGCCTTTTTGCCATAAATAAAACTGAGGGTGGCTGCAACTTTACAATAAAGATAGAATTAGACACTCCCGATTGTGCTTCTTGTCTGGGCTACCTGGCAGGGCTGGAGCAACCCAGGAAGAAGCGAGGGCTGCCTGGTGCCTGCTTCCGGAGGGCTGTTTGGGCTGCTACCTGGGGCCAGAAAGAGCTGACTCCCCCTTGCTTCTCCCCAATGCCAAGTTGGTGCCTGGACCCTCCACTGCACCCCTCCCCTCCGCTGTCTCTCCCACCCTGGGCAAAGTGGCTCCCTCATAAATAGAAGAGGAAGGGGCAAGTAGAAGAGGGTGGCCCTAGCTGGGATGCACCTGGTCCAGCCATACTTCTTGGAGGAGGGACACATACACACAGAGTGAGAGTTGAAAGAAGCACTAAACTGATGAACCAGCAAAACCAACCTGCTCAGAGTTCAACTCTGCTTGTTCTGATTTTCACCCAGGTAGGTCTCAGCTGCAGCCTCACAACAACTGTGCAAGGGAGACCGAGCCAAGTGCCTCCCCCAGACAGACAGACAGACAGACAGACAGACAGACAAACACACACACACACACACACACACACAGCCCCCTTGGCCTCCCCCACCCCTGCTTCGTCCCCTTGCTCTCGTCCTCTCCCGCTTGGCCCGCTTCGGTTCGAGTCGCGGCGGCATCTTCCCATTCAGGTGAGTATAAATAGCCGCCTTTCTCTGCATCCGCGGCCCGGGCGGCTCCGCGGCCAGCTGCGCGCTGAGCGCCGCCCGGGCTGTAATTAAAAACTTTCCCCTTGAAAGGCTGTCGGGCGAAGAAAGGCGGAGGGAGGGGCGCTCGGACCCCACAATTACGCTCTTGGCGGAGTTTGCAGGGCCGCGATAGGCGCGCGCGGGGGGAGAATCTGGAATCCCCACTCCCGAAACCGTGCGCCCCCGGACGGCCCGGATTCCGCGGTCCAGTCGGCATCGCTGGGCAGAGCCCCGCGGGCAGCAGCGGACGGGACACCCCCCTCCTCCAAGCTGTTGCAGAGGGGCGGAGGTGGGCCACTGCTCCCGCCCCCCCCCGCGGTTGTCTGGTAGAAATAGAAGCAGGAGAGGAACGCGCCCTCCCCCCGGGCAGTCTGCTTCTCACGCGCCTTCGGCCCCGCTTTGCAAACGGAGCGCCCAGCTGAGAGAAACCCCTCCCCCACAACACGGGGGTCGCTCCGTGTCTGCGTTGCTTCTGGTGGCCGGAGCAACGCTTGGGGTCCAAGAGACGATGGGAAGGGAGGGGGGCTATGGCACTTTCTCTTTCTTTCTCCCTTTTCTTTTCCTTCTGGGAAGAGAATTTTCCACCACGTTTTTATTGAGTTCTATAAAGTATTATAAAATACAAAATAAATAGAAAAGCAGTGGTGTGTGGAGGCTAAGTTTCTAGTTCAGCATGTCGTATAACTCAAAAATTAATTCGGCGAACCGCGGCTGACTTAACCAGCAGCAAACCTAATCGGTGCAGCATGCAACTCCTGAGTGATGAGAATTCGTCTTCTATTCATGGGTCAACGTTGTCGCAGTGAATTTCCCCATTAGGTTACTCCATCAGAATTAATTGTCAGAATATTGTCAGGAGATATTTACTGCAAGCTTCCTGCAGTCAGAGTGTTCTTCTCCATTAATCAATTTTAAAACATACCACCTGAGTAAATTGGGACCTAAATTAATAGAAAATATCCAACAATAGAAAACTGTGCAAAGGAGGAAGAGTGAAGTTGCTGAGAGAGTCACGCAGACAGGGACCTTTGGGGAGGTGGATGGACTGTGAGGAAACACACACACACAACATACACACACACACACATTCTGCTAGACTCCAATTGTGAATGTGATCTTGGCGTCCTAGTAGAGTAGACAATCACTTAAAGATGAGCCAGCAATGTGCTGCAACTGTCAAAAAAGCCAATGCAATCCTAGGCTGCATTAATAGAGGGAAAGAATCAAGATGAAATTCTAGTTGCCTAAGGCCTTGGTAAGACCACACTTGGAATACAGCATCCAGTTTTGGTTACCATGAAGTTAAAACGAGGTTGAGACTCTAGAAAGAGTGCAGAGAAGAGCAACAAAGATGATTAGGAGACTGGTGGCTTAAAACATACGATGAACTGTTGCAGGAACTGGGTGTGAGTATTTTAATGAAAAGAAGGACTAGGGGAGACATGGTAGCAGTCTTCCAATATCTCAGGGGCTGCTACAAAGAAGGAGTCAAACTATTATCCGAAGCACCTGAAGGCAGGACAAGAAGCAATAGATGGAAAGTAAACAAGAAGAGAAGCAACCTGGAACTAAGGACCATCCAAAACTTCTAAAGCCAACCCATATTATTGATTGATTGTTCTCACTGTAAGGAAATCTTTATGGGTTGCCTTTAGAAGTTGTGGATGCTCCATCACTAGAGGTTTTTAAGAAGAGATTGGACAATCATTTGTCCGGTTGGGTCTTCTGCTCGAGTAGGGGGTTGGACTAGAAGACTTCCAAGGTCCCTTCTAGCTCTGTTATTCTGTTGTTCTCCTCAAATGCAGGGAAGCTCCTCTGTAATGGTGCTTGAAGTCTTTGCTGCGAGCCACTCACCGGGTTGGGTGTCCTCCTATGAAATATCTCCAGCATATCCCATCCACCAAATGCTCACTGCCTTCCATGATGCTTTCCCAGGTGAGTCCCATCATAAACTGCCCCAGTTCCCCACACAAAGCTCCCCTTGCAGGTTGCAGATTTTTAAGGTTTTTAAGATTTTTAATTTCAACCATTAAACCTCCAGAATCTCCCTCTTAAAAACCACACTCAGAGCTTGGAAGTGACCCTTGGTGTGCCTTAAAAGCTCACTGTGGCCCTTGGGCTCCAGGGAATGTTCTACTAATTAAAGAAGTAATGGGCACCTCAAAAGAGAGAGAAAGAGAGAGAAAGGAAAGAAAGTAAGCAAAAGAAAAAAGGAAGAAAGAAAGAAAAAGGAAGAAAAAAGGAAAGGAAAGAAAGAGAGAGAGAGAAGAGAGAAGAAGAGAAAGAAAGAAAAAAAGAAAAGAATGGATGATCTGGAGTTTTCTACCTGAACCTTGGACTGCAGCCCCACAGATTCTTTCCCCTGTCTGGGGTGGGGATGGGTGGAGAGCATCAGGATGCATTGGGGTTGGGGGGAGAGGTTATTTGTTCGGGACCATCCAGGTAACTTTGGAGATTAATGGGGTCCCTCCAAGGACAGCATAACTTCCCAGTTTGCCAAGACAGCATCCTCCTCCTTTACTGTACTTGCTTTCTGTATTAGAGGCGGTGCCATCTTTTTTCCAGTGATTGCAGACAATGAGACTTTGCTTCACCTTTTTCCCCAGGGGACCCCCTGAGAGAGAGGCTGGGCCACGCGGGGGCTTCCCAGCCCAGCCCTTTCTTCACCTCCAGCCAGCAGAGCTCTTCATTCCTAACCGTGAGAGCTCTTTGCTGGCAGTCTGCTGCAGCCTCTTTTCCAGCTTGGGCTAATATGATAGTTACACACTTTGTGCTGGGCATAATTTAATTTTTAATATCCCGTTTTATTCCCTTCAACTGGAAAGAGCTCTTGTATGGCAGTTAATGCAGCCAGCCAGGCTTTAGCCAGTGCAGTCTGCTTCGAAGCCCATAGGAATATATTATTTTTATAATAAAGTGCTTCCACTTTAACAGCTGAAGTCATTTCTTGCTGTTGAGAAAGCTGCTTGAAGCTCTTCATAATCCCTTCGATGGACAAATAATGAGTTTTAGCACCTTGAACAATTTATTTTAGACTAGAAATTCCCACTTGTAAAGGAACAAGGAGACTGGTAGAGGACTAAGCTAAGTAACTAAACTAAAAAGCTAAATTAAAGCAATCAGATCCTCTTAAGCTGACTGGGTTCCTGTTGTCTCGCTGCTTAGAAGCCCACCATTGCTTTCCTCCAGTCTCTTCCAACCTGTAATTCTGGTTTGCCACCCTGGTCTGTTAGCTTTAATTCCTTTCACTTTGGGGTGATAATTTCCTCCAGTTCAGCCAAATGGCCAGTCTTTCCACAGCTGCTTCTCTAAGAAATCCTAAGGAGCCCTGGTTCTTCACCAGGAAGTGCCCCCTCCTCTTATTCTAGAAATAGACCATATAAGAAGCAGGTTGGAGGAAGGGGAGAAGACGAGGTGCAACCCTGAGACAGTTCAGGGCTGCTTTCCAGCTTCTCCAGCTGGGTCTGCTGTGATTTCATTGGGAGACGCCTTCAAGAAGGCCCTGTTGCAGTCCAGACACAAGGTCCAAGGAGGCAACTGCAGACTTGAACCCTGGGCCATGTCTAACTCAATGCAGAGAAATGTAAAGTCCTACACTTAGGCAAGAAAAGCCAAAACGACACATACAGACTGGGTGAAACCAGGCTTAATAGCAGTGACTGTGAGAGGGATCTTGGAGTCTTAGTGGACAACCAGCTAAATAGGAGCCAACCGTATGCAGTAGCAGCCAAAAAAGCCAATGCAATCCTAAATTGCAACCAAGATCAAGGGAGGTACTAATATCACTCCATAAAGCCTTAGTAAGGCCACACCTAGAATCCTGCATCCAGTTTTGGTCACCACACTATAAAAAATATGTTGAGACTCTAGAAAGAGTGCAGAGAAGAGCAACCAGGATGATGAGGGGACTGGAGGCTAAAGCATACGATGAACCGTTGCAGGAACTGGGCACGGCTGGTCTAGTAAAGAGAAGGACCAGGGGAGACAGGACAGCAGTCTTCCAATATTTGAGGGGCTTCCACAGAGATGAGGGGGTCAAGCTATTTTCCAAAGTACCTGAAGGCCAGATAAGGAACAATGGATGGAAACTGACCAAGGAGAGATTCAACCTGGAAATGAGGAGGAATTTTCTGACAGTGAGAACATTCAACCAATGAAATAGCTTCCTTCAGAAGTTGTGTGTGCTTCCTCACTGGAAGCTTTCAAGAAGATTAGATTAGATTAAAAGAGTCGGAAGGGACCTTGAAGGTCATCTAGTCCAACCCCCCTGTCCAAGCAGGAGACTTAACACCAACTCCAACAAATGGCAGTCCAATCTCTTTTTGAAAGCCTCCAGTGATGAAGCTCCCACAACTTCTGAAGGCAATAGACTGGACTGCCATTTGTCAGAAATGGTGTAGATCTCCTGCTTTGGTGTGTGTGTGTTGGACTCTGTTAATCTGTTAAATCTGTTAGATATTCCCCAGGCTGCTGCTCCAATTTCTACTTGAAAGGAATCCTCTCAAAAGCAACCCAAGAAATCCAAAACCAAAAGCTTGTGTGGGATTATGTGCATGAGAGGTATCTCTCTGTGTTAAGCTATTTGTATGCTGTGGACATGAGGAATATGATTTATCTGTAAATACATATTATTATGGCTACAGTTTTAAATCTATACATATCATTGCAGAGATATATTTAGGTGCCTTCATTCTGTTAACAAGAGTTTTTTAAGCCATGTCGACTGGGAGGCCAGAGGGGGCAGCAACCAGGCAGAGGAAAACAGGCAAGCTCTCTGCTGCCATCTATTGGTTAGTGGGTGCTCTTGCCAACTGTAACAGAATGAGGGAATGACCTTGGGGAAAGGGGGAAGAAATGCTGCCTAGGAAGGTCACAATCAGAGGAGAGGAGCAATCAGTAGAAAGGGGGAGGGGGGAGTTTGTACCTTCAGACTTGCAAGATTCTGTTAATGCAGCCAAACAATCAAGTAGAATTAGTGCTTCTGGTTGTGTCCCTAGTTTACTTGGGTGGACATCAATCTTGCTAGTCTAATAGTCCAAACTTCCTGCTGCCACTTTTGACTGACCAAGTTTCTTCGTCTGACCATTAAGTGACTGGTGGGGGGTGGAGAGGGGCTGCCTTTCTTCTCTGATTGTTTCTTAGGCAGCATCTTTCCCCCTTGTCACCCAAAGTCATCCACAGAGTCCATGACACCAACACAACTCCTGCATTGGGGCTGCTGCTATTAAGTGCATAGCCCCAAGCAAGGTGGGAGGGGGAGGCAGGGAACAGAGATGAATTCAAAATTCCCACAGTCCAAAACCTCTGACAGGCTGGGATTGTACCAAGGGTTTACCCAGGGTATACTAAACCCATGATCAATTAATGGAGCCAACATACTGAACCATAGGCCAACCCAACGGGGCTGAGATATTATTGTCACTCACTGAGCGCCGCCACTGAATAGCAGTTTGGCCAATTGTTGTCTCTCAGCCAAACTTAACTCAAGAAGATAAAGATGTGATTGAATGTTGACCCAACCATGTTGTTTGAGATTAAGAGAGAAAACTTGCAAAAGTACAAAATCAGCCACACATTTTCATCTTTTCCAGAAACTTGAAACCCACAATGTGGTGCATTGCTGAAGCCCAAAACTTTAGTAGTTCATCACCATTTGATTAGGTGTTCTTGGAGTTTGCAGACATTTTCCTTGCCCCAGGAGTGAGCAAGCAGACAGAAGTGAACAAGCAATACTGCAAGGAGGAGGAAGAGGAGGAGGAGGAGGAGGAGACAACCCTGCAAATGGATGGATGTTCCTGGGAGCTCCTGCAACACAACCAGCGGGTGCTTCTGGGATAGGAGAAATGGTAGCCTTTAAAATTCTTGCTCACCTCACTCTCCCAGAGCAACTTACAAATGGATAACAACAAAGTAATCTTGATACTGGGATGTACAGTTTTAGAAGACTCTACGCAAAAGGAGCAGGAGAAGGAAAGGGAAAATAGGTGATGCCCGTTTTTTGGTTCTCCTAAGACCAAGTGATGGCAGAGACGACGAGCGGTTTGCTCTCACCAGGCTGCTGTTTCAGAGGGCATGGAGAAGAGACAGCCGGAGCGAGCAAGATGGCAAAACTTTAGCAAAGTGGTGCCAAGTAATTCAAGACCTCATGAATCATCTCATCAATGAAAGGTGCCATTCAGGTGTGCAAAGTTAACCCACCTCTTTGGCTGCCCAGAACAATTTCTTCCTTGTTGCTTACTGTCAGTGGTGGCACTTTTTAGAAACAGATGAGATTAAAAAAAAACCTCCACCTGTTTCCTCCGTCTGGGATCGCATCTCTTCATTGTTTCCAGGGATGACTGTGGGATTGGGTAAAAAAACACACACACAAAAATCAACCTGGCAGTGCAATTTTCCTTCTTTAGCTTTGAATTACCGTAAAGTTGGTAGATCAAAAGACCAAAATGCAACAATGCCACAACTGTGATGTTTTCTCACTTTACAGATCTGGGGTTTATTTTTTAAGAAAAAATCAAACAAACACGCCAATTTCCTAGTGGATTGTTGTTGTTACTTCTTCCTGGATAGTTTAGTCTCTAGAGGGTTTTTTTCCCTGCCAAAAAAGGGATTTTTTTAAAGCATAAGGAGATAGGTAAAAGAAACAATTGGAAAATATTATCATTGTGCAGAAAAAACTGTTCCTTGCAAAAATGAGATAGACTCTTTCATCTCCCTCCCTCCTTCCCCTTTTCTCTCTCTCTCTCTTTCTCTCTCTGTCACACACACACACACACACACACACCTCCTGAGGGTATAGCAATAGCAGTTAGACTTATATACCGCTTCATAGGGCTTTCATCCCTCTCTAAGCGGTTCACAGAGTCAGCGTATTGCCCCCAACAACAATCCGGGTCCTCATTTTACCCACCTCGGAAGGATGGAAGGCTGAGTCAACCCTGAGCCGGTGAGATTTGAACAGCCGAACTGCAGAACTGCAGTCAGCTGAAGTAGCCTGCAGTGCTGCATTTAACCATTGCGCCACCTTGGCTCAATATGAATTAAAGTTACCCTCATTGAGATATTTCATGGGAAATCCAGCTTCAGAGGAAGTGGGGAAGAAGGAAATATAACTTTCCTTCTCCATGAAAGGTTCCATCCTGTGATCTTCATCATCCTCAGCAATCTACAGTCTACAAAATATTGCCTTTGGCTACAAATGTGGCCCTTTTGTGCTCAGCAGGCCTTTTGTTTTCTCCCCTTTTCCCCCACAGTCCTTCCCTTCCTGTTCCCGTTCCCATTCCTATTTCCAAACCATTCCATTTTTTCCTATTCTTATTCTATTCCATTCCATTCCCTCAAACCACAGCATTTTGGGAAGAGGTTTCAAACAATCCAACTTTCCCCAGAATAGTAGTCTGTGATTCCTTTAGTGGGTCTCTTGGCAGGAGGGACCTGGGACTGTCCCATCAGAGCCCCATTAACAATGTCAGATTTCTTTTACTCTGGGCAAGAAAAAAGGGGGATTTCAAAGTAACCAGGATAGAATTAACATCAACATTTTCTCCCTTTGTCCTTCTTCGCTTAGGAGTCAGTGTGAAAGGTAAGTTTCCACAATGGCCACAACAACGGCTGATGCAGGACTACTGTTCATCCTATGACTGGGGAGAAGGAAGTTTCCTTTTTCCAGCTCACTACTCCTTCCAGAGAGCAGGTCTCTATTCCTCGAAGATGTTTCCAACATGTTCTATAATTTTTGGATATTTGAATTAATCCATGATGGCGGCAGCTGTATCCCATCAGCATTTGTGGACCACTGCTAAGCCCAAAGGCTAAAGATCTTGTGTTCTTCAAAGTATCGACCAAAGATCTCCAGGCCAGATCTGCCAAAGGACAGCCTGGCACAAGGGTGCCCTCTTGTGTGTCTCTGTCAGGTGTCACAGGCTGCCTTCTCAACTTACAAAGAGGTTAGGGTTAGGGTTGGTCCACACCCTGAAAAACTTTCCCATGAGCTTTGAAACTGGTGGGGGTAAGTGTCCCAGGCCACAACTTTCCACCTCCTTCCATTTTCTCCTCCAGAAAGTCCTCCTGAGGTCTAAGGTGCCTCCTTCATTGCCCTACAACAGGGGTGTCAAACTCAAAGCCCATGGGCCAGATCTGGTCCACAGGGTGCTTAGATCTGGCCCCGGGGCAAACCTGGAAACAGTGAAGGACCAGTCTGTGCGGCCCACCCGAGCTCCATTTTCAATGGCAGAGGGTTGCAGGAGGCCGTCAGAGCTGAAAATAGATCTCACAAGGGTCTTCAACTCCCAGCATTCCCCAGCCAGCTATGCTGTTTTGGCTACCAGTTTTGGTGACCATACTATAAAAAAAATGCTGAGACTCTAGAAAGAGTGCAGAGTAGAGCAACCGGGATGATTAGGATGACTCAGCCTTTCATCCTTCCGAGGTGGGTAAAATGTGGGCCCAGATTGTTGAGGGAAAGAGATTGACTCTGTAAACCGCTTAGAGAAGGCTGTAAAGCACTGTGAAGCAGTATAGAAGTCTAAGTGCTATTGCTATTAGAGGACTGGAGGCTGAAACATGAAGAATGGTTGCAGGAACTGGGCCTGGCTAGTCTAGTGAAGAGAAGAACCAGGGGAGACATGACAGCAGGCTTCCAATATTTGAGGGGCTGCCACAGAGGAGGGCGTCAAGCTATTTTTAAAGGCACTGATGAAAGAAATGTCCTTCTGGGTTCGGCTCCAAGTGGGGAAAAAGACACTGGAGAAATGGAGGCTGCTTGGAAAATGGTTTATTGTTGGACAGGACCACATGGCTTGAGTCCTGAACAGAAAAGGTGATCACATGCTTCAATGTTGGTGGAGAAGAGAAGGGCCGAGGGAGGGGCTTGCTAGGCTTTTTATAACCTGTTCAGTCCCACCTCTCTGTTTCCTGTTCCTGTGTAAGAAATGTATTCTGATTGGTTGTCAGACTCCCATGGGGCCATGCAAGGGCTACTCTCTAGGCTGTGTTTTGAATCCAGGTATGGATGAGTTCTCAGATGCCATGTGGTCAGTTGAGTAAAGGTCCAATATTATCATGCTTTCCTGTAGCTGGTGGAGAAGTCTTTATTATGTAAAGTGGACTAGCTTGGCCATCTTAATGGCCCATTAACAGTGGGGATGGGCAGGAAGCTACAGGCAACTATTCTGTCTTTTAAAACATGTTTCTTTCTTTTCATATCCAGAGAAATATTTTCAATATTTCCTAGGATATTTCATTTTTCTGGGGGAGGGCTGGATGATAACTTCCTACAGCACCCAAAGGCCAGACAAGGAATCATGGATGGAAACTAAACAAGGAGAGGTTCAACCTGGAAATAAGGAGACATTTTCTCACAGTGAGAACAATCAACCCATGGAACAGAAGTTGCCTTCAGAAGTTGTGGGTGCTTCATCACTGGCGGCTTTCAAGGGAAGATTGGACTGCCATTTGTTGGGGATGGTGTAGAGTCTCCTGCTTGGGTGGGGGGTTGGACTAGATGACCTACAAGGTCCCTTCCAACTCTGTTAATCTATTAAGCTGGCTGGGGAAGGCTGAAAGTTGAAGTCCATACATCTTAAAGTTGCCAAGGTTGAGAAAGACTTCTCTAGAGCTTATCAGTCCTTCATCCAGGAGAAAATCAGCAAAATCACCTCAGAGTAAGTCTCTCCAAAACAGCCTCTTTACTTCCTCACTCTCATCCAGATCTCCATTATCTGCTTCTCTGGGACAAGCTTGACACCATCTCCTGTTCAGGCTTCTTGATGTGGCTCTGTTGTGTTTCAAGGCAGATTGGCAAACTTGTTTACGAAAGTGCAACAGCAATGTTCATTTCTCCAGCTAAATGCGGCCACTGAAGGGAAGGAAGCAACTGAGAAGTGGGAGGACAGTTACTCTTCAATTGCTAGGTCAAGGTTTGGTGTCATCTCTCCTTAGAACAATTTCCTGGGCTTAACTAAGCATTCTAACCTTTAAGGCAAATATCCAAGCAGGACGGGACTAAGGAGTCCTAAACAGAGTGAATGATAAAGGTGTATTATCTACAGAGGGAGCTCAGGCAAGAATCTGAAATTTAAATCTATACAAAATATCAGAGTGGGAAGGGACCTTGGAGGTCCTCTAGTCTAACTCCCTGCTCAAGACTACCAGACTCCCTTGTCCGGTAGTCTTGAAAACCTCCAGTGATGGAGCACCCAAAACTTCTGAAGGAAACTTTTGTTCCACTGGTGGATTGTTCTCACTGCCAGGAAGTTCCAACATGATCTAACAACTACTACACCATCCAGCCTCTGCCTCCTGCACCCATTCTGGGTAGTTGATTTTGATGTTCTAGTAAAAAGAAAAGCAGCAAACAGGATAGGTTAGAGAGCCTCTCGATTATTCTAGAAAGACCAGAAAGATTCGAGCTCAGAGAGTGTTGGGTCAATTCCAGGCTTCGTAAAGTCAGGCTGGTGGACTTCCCAAGAGTAAAGGGGGCTTTGGAATGTCACTTTGATCTTCCTTTGTTTCACTCCCTGCTGAAAAAGACCTGGGCAACCAGAAAGAGTGCGCACACACCCACATATCCACCATGGGTGGTGTTCCCTTTGAAAAGGGAGCAGCGCAAAGCAAAGAGCTCAGCCTGAATTGCTCCTGAAGTGGCCTGCCAAAGATCCTCCCTCCTGCTCCCCCCCCTCCCAGGCCTCTCTCCCTCCTCTCCAGAGACCCAGTTCCCAGGATCTTCCAATAAAGATTTGCATAAGATGCCTGTCCTTTAGAGAGGGACAATGGCATTCCAGCCTCCCTTCCCCACCCTGGCAAAGGCCTGGAGTGGCTTGTCAAAAGAAGAGGAGGGGCGGGTGGAGAGAGGACACAATGAGGTGGAAGACATGAAAGAGTTTTCAAGAGGGGAGAAGGGGGTCGGGGAGGGAGATGCGGCCCATCGGCCATGGCTGGTTCTCCCCTTTGCTCTGCTTGGTTCGGCAGCAATGCAGATTAATGGCTGCAAATGGACCCTTGAGTTTCTTCTTCTTCAGTCAGCATTGAAAGCAGCAGCGTGGGAGGTAGGCCTCCCCCATGGGGGCTTCTCACACCGCCCTCACCTCTAGTCAAAAGAGTTTGCCCGATGATTTGGTCCTGGCTTTGTAAATCTGCCTAAGTAGAGACAAAAGGAAAGGCAAAGATGCAGGGTGATTTCAGCGCAAATTAGAGCAGTCTTTTATGCGAGTTGCAAAGCAGGGAGCCGGTGTACATTCCAGATCTATTTCAGCACCAAAGCAAAGGGAAATAATAGAGCATAGAATTATAGGGCTGGAAGGGACCTCGGAGGTCTTCTAGTCCAACTCCCTGCTCAAAGCAGAAACCTTAGAGCATCCTGGGCAAATGGTTGTCCAGTATTTTCTTGAAACTCTCCAGAGATGGAGCAAGTCAGGGAAAGACATTGTTCTCACTCTCTATATCTCTCCCCCAGGTATCACTTCCAAGGTCCATAAAAATTCAATCAAAATAGAGCTGGAAGGGACTTCCAGCCCCCTGCTCAAGCAAGAGACCCTATACCATTTCAGACAGGTGGCTCTATCTAGTCTCTTCTTAAAAATGTCCTGTGATGAAGTACACACAACGTCTGAAGGCAACTTCTGTCCTCACTGTTAGGAAGTTTTTCTTTAGTTCTAGGTTGCTTCTTTTCTTGATTAGTTTCTACCCATTGTTTCTTGCCATCGGGTGCTTTGGAAAATAAGTTGACCCCCCCCCCCTTTTCTTTGTGGCAGCTGCTCAAATACTGGAATACTGCTATCATGCCCCATCAGTCCTGATTTTCTCTAGACTAAGGAAACCCAATTCCTGCAGCCATTCTTTTGAAATATATTTTTATTATTTTTACATTTAAAACAATGCAGAGTTGAAGTGACCATACATTCACATTATACACAATTAGTCTCAACCATTAACTATTAGCCTACTTAGTGCATTATTTATCCTTTTGTTCAATCGCAATATATACAGTTTGTTCCAGTTGTCACCTTGTCTAATACCAATCATAAAATCTGTTCCAGACTTCAAAATATTCTGATTCCCCTTTATTTTTAAGTTCAAGAGTCTGCTTCTGCACAGGCCAACACTTTTCTGATTATATCTAGCTTTGATGGTTTATTTTCTTTTTTCAAATACTGCGCAAAAATTATGCACGGCGCAGTAGTACATGTATAATTAGATAGAGTACATTTTTCTTAAACCCCTCCGGTATTATACCTAGGAGAAAAATTTCTGGTTTAAACAAAATTTGGTCTCCCACCATTTGTTCCAACCATGATTGAATCATTTTCCAATATCTTTTGGCTCATTGCATGTCCACCACATATGATAAAAAGTGCCTGGTGGAGGGCGGAGCTTTACGTTGCAGTGTGAAGACGAATTTTCAGGCTTCTCCTGCCTGGTGTTTTTTTACACTTCCAACAATTTGGGGCCAGATTTTTAAACATTTTGGAGAGCTGTGCTGGGGGGAGATGCCATCTGTAGAACATAAAGATTTTCTTTATACTCTGTAGCCAATGTTAGTCTCCCAAGCCTCAAATGGGATCATTCTTGGGACACTTGAAGCTCATGTGCATATTGGTGCGTATCTGATATTTACCCCTTTGGTCTTTAAAAGGGCGCCCAAGATGTGCAATGAAAAAGATGATAGCTACAATGGTGCAATCAAATATCTATATGCTCTTTTTTATGTGCAACTACTGAATGGGGCTGCCAGAAAGCTCTTGGGTGGCTTTGTTCTTCCTTCAAAAACCCCTATCTTTTTCTCACATTTTGGACCAATTCTTGCCTCCAGAAGGGGTTTGAGGAAAGGTCTCTGAGGCTGCTGCCAGATCAGGGCTGACCACGGGATCTGAGTGGACACTCTAAGGCAGAGGTCTCCAAACTTGGCAACTTTAAGACTTGTGGACTTCAACTCTAGCTATGCTGGCTGGAGAATTCTGGGAGTTGAAGTCCACAAGTCTTAAATTTACCAAGTTTGGGGACCACTGCTCTAAGGCAGCATTTCTCAATCCTGCCCACTCGAAGCTGTGCGGACTTCAACTCCCAGAATCCCCCAGTCAGTAAAGCTGGGAGTTGAAGTCCACACAGCTTTGAGTGGCCAAGGTTGATAAACACGGCTCTAGGATTGTGCACCAATATCTGCAGAGAGGAACGTCAAAAGCAGCCAGATCTTGGAAACGGCTGGGCATTGCAGGGTTTCACCAGATCCATGTGGTGCAATGTTGCTTACCCAAAAAGCAGCTGCAGAGTCCCTGGCCCTGGGATGGGAGAGCCGAGAGGAATGTCAACTTCTTAGCTGTTTGCCTTGATAAGCAACTGGGCTGTAGTTCAAGAGAAAGTCCTATCTGCACTACAAGAAACTTTTCTCTAAGAGCAGCATCAAGGAAAGAGGTTTTGTCCGGAAAGAGAAAGAATGACGTCCTCACATCTAAGCTACACGTTTCAACAATAAATGTTATGGGAAGTAAAATAGGTTCAGGAAAGAAGGGAAGACATGAACCACTGTTTATTTGATGTAACCTACAATGCATAAGAAAAAAAATACATGTAAAGCAAATAAGACAGTTGAACTTCTAGTAAATCAAAATAAATCCAAATATCAGTTCTTCATTCGTCCATCTGTTACCCTCACCTTATTGTACTTGTGGATTGCTACAAGAGTGGGTTCTGGCAGGCACTACTGCCGGTTCACTTGTGTGCACACCATGCGTATGCTTGATGCGCACTGTGCATACATGCACAGTGCAATTTAAATTGTTGTGCGCATGTAAAGAACTGAAAACTGGAGAACCAGTTTGGGGGCATGGTAGGCTTGGGTCACTGCCAAGTCCGGTGTCCCAGGCTGCCAAACCACTACCAGTTCAGCCGAACCGATCCAAACTGGTAGGAATCCACCAGTTGGACTGCTAGCCCAAAGGTCCGGTGAGGGGAAGCAAAAGACTGGAAGTTTTTAGGCAGAACTGGATGATCACTGCTGGAGATGTGAATTCTGCAATGTGTAGGGAGTTAGACTTGTTGATCTCTAAGGTCCCTTCCAGCTCTACAGTTCTGTGACTCAAACTTCTCCTCTCCTCCCTTCCCCTCTCCTCCCTACCACTTTTACACCATTGCTTCACTGTCCTCCAGATTGGAGGAGCAGGATCAGAGGTGGCATTCAGCAGTTTCTGACAGGTTCTGGAGAACCAGTAGCAGAAATTTGGAGTAGTTCGGAGAACCGGCAAATACCACCTCTGGCTGGCCCCGCCCCTATCGATTCTCTGGCTCCCGGGTCCCAGCTGATCAGGAAGAAATGGGGATTTTGCAGTAACCCTCCCCTGCCACACCCACCAAGCCACACCCACAGAACTAGTAGTAGAAAAATTGAATCCCACCACTGAGGATCATTGCTCTCTAAGTGCAGGCTCTTCTGTTGATAGGAGTCCCTCTTTCGTGTAGAAGCTGGTTCTGCTCAGTTCTTGGGTCCAGCTCCTTTCCTGGTTCCAGGAATCCACCCAGTCCTGAAAAACAGTCAGCCCAGAACTGGATGTTTGTGTCAGAAGGCCTTGCATGAGCTTCTCCCATTACGGCTTCTGTGGTTTCGTCTTCTGGCACAGCCCCTTGACCCAAGTAGGCACCGCCATTATGGCTCTGCCTTTCTATAGTTCCTCAACACTCAGACAGATTTTTCTGAAGATGCTGATAAATTCTTGCTGGGGTTGCAAACATGAAGAGGGACTAGGAACTTGTGGTTTGGTTGGTTGTGGGAAAACAGAGTGAGCAGTTTGTGGCTCCTGGACCAATGTTTTGAACCCAAATACTGTGCATTTTTAAAAACAGATTAACAGAGTTGGAAGGGACCTTGTAGGTCATCTAGTCCAACCCCCTGCCCAGGCAGACTCTACACCATTTCTGACAGGTGGCAATCCTATCTCTTCTTGAAAGCCTCCAGGGATGAAGTTCCCACAACTTCTGAAGGCAACTTCTGCTCCATGGGTTGATGGTTCTCACTGTCAGGAAATTTATCCTTATTTCTAGGTTGAATCTCTACTTGGTCAGTTTCCATCCATTATTCCTTGTCTGGAAAACAGGTTGACCTTCTCCTCTCTGGGGCAGCCCCTCAAATATTGGAAGACTGCTCTCATGTCTCCCCTGGTCCTTCTCTTCACTAGACTAGCCAGGCCCAGTTCCTGCAACCTCTCATCGTATGTTTGAGCCTCCAGGCCCCTCATCATCCTGGTTGCACTTCTCTGCATTGTTTCTAGAGTCTTAACATCTTTTCTATATTGTGGTGACCAAAACTGGATGCAGTATTCTAGGTGTGGTCTTACTACGGCTTTATAGAGTGGATCTTGATTGTATCTCTCTGTTAATGCAATTTAGGACTGCATTGGCCTTTTTGGCTGCCGCTGCACACTATTGGCTCATATTTAGCTGGTTGTCCACTAAGACTCCAAGATCCCCCTCACAGTCATGCTATTAAGCCTGGTTTCACCCAGTCTATATGTGTACTTGTGGGTGTTTTTTTTGTCTAAATGTAAGACTTTATTTTTCTCTATGTTGAATTTCATTTTGTTAGATTTCTTTGGGTGTTGCAGATAAAGTGGAGATGGGTGTGATGTTTTCTTCACCAAGCTTTGATAGCCCTTTTCTCCGCTCAGTAGCAAAAATTAAAGGTCAGTGCCTTATTCCACCTCTTAGATAATGAAATCTAATCCAGAAGCTTCCTTTAATAGCAACATCCTACTGTAAACATTATGTAGATAACAAAATTTATAAAATGTAACTTGATACACAGTTCAGCTGTTCACTCATCAGCTTCTTCCTTTTTAACCCTCACCCCTTAATCTTACAGAGAGGGAGAAACTGTTTCCAAGCAATTTGCCACTCAAATCAACAGTGCAGTTTGCTGAAAGCCACCCCACCAAATTCCAGCTGCAAATGGAAAAGGGGCTCAGGAAGCCATGGCAACCTCTCAAGGAAGCCAGCCAGCTGCCTGTCCCATCTTGAAGGGCAAGTTTGGGAAACATTTATTTAAATTCTTGAAAACAAACAAACAAACAAAATTAAGCAGTCTTTGGTGCCAAGATTAGGAAGAAGACAATAACAGCTGGAATATTTTCTTCAGCAGTCTGGGGCTTTGGATTCCAAAGGAAAAGGGGGCTTTCAGCCTGAGGATCCCATCTCAAGTAAGTCCTTTGCTTGGATCATAGTCCAGCTGTGGAGGGAAACTTCAGGACACCAAGGATTACAGATTAACAGGGAAGGAACCTTGTAGGTCATCTAGTCCAACCCCCACACAAGCAGGAGACCCTACACCATTCTGAGAGATGGCAGTCCAGTCTCTTCTTGAAAGCTTCCAGTGATGAAGCTTCCATAACTTCTGAAGGCAACTTCTGTTGCATGGGTGGATTGTTCTTACTGTCAGAAAATTCCTCCTTATTTCTAGGTTGAATCTCTCCTTGATCAGTTTTTCCTTAACATTTTGTACTGGCAAACCACAAGACAGAAGTGGAAAGCTATCACCCCACTGCCCTTCTGTGTTCTTGTTACAAATTTCTGGAGAAACTTACCTTAAATAGAATTGGATCTCACAATAGATACATTTCTGCCCATGGAACAAGCCGGCTTTTGCCATAATTGCAGTTGTGCTGATCAGGTGCTGAGCCTAACAGGGCATATCGGGGCTGGCTCCCAGTGAGGCTTAGAAACCATAGCTGTGTTCATCGACTTTACTGCAGCATAGGATATTGCATGGAAGAAAGGTCTGCTTTACAAACTGAGCCACATCATCCCCTGTAAAATCCTCTATCACCTAATAAACAACATGCTCAGCGATAGATCCTTTCAGATCATTAAGGGGGACATTATTAGCAAGTTAAGAAGATTCAACAGCGTCCATCCACAAGGTTCTCTACTGGTACCCACACTGTTCAATCTTTATATCTCAGATATGCCAGCTTAAGGGGATGTAAATTTGGATATGCAGATGACCTGGCCCCAGCAGCGCAAGATAACCGCTTGGAAATTTTTGACTGTCTCTTCTCTGAGAACCTGAAGTCCCTGGGAAAATTCTTTGCTGATTGGAGACTCATCCCCAGTGTCAGCAAAACGGTGACTACCTGTTTCCATCTCAACAACAAAAAACTCGCCAATTCCACCCCAAAGGCTCCCTGAATAACAACTACTCCCTTATGATCCTCACCCAATACCTCAGAGTCACCTTGGATCAGACTCTCTCCTATAAGAAACACCTACAGAACATGTCCCCTAAAATCAATACCAGGAACAACTTACTCCAGAAACAAAGAGGATCAAGTTGGGGAGCCTCAGCCTCTACGCTCAGAATATCAGCACTAGTTATTGTTAAACTCCACTTTTTCCCCTCTTTTTAAAAGATTGGAAGAATATTAGTTCTTCTCTGTTTTTCTGCCTCTCCCCCTGCATTCCAGGAGTTTTCACAGGTCACTGTCAGTATCCCCTGACATCTACCGGTTCTTTTAGTGACGCCCTGGGATGCCATCCTGAGACTTGAATTCATTCAAAGCTTCTGGATGTTCTCTCACTACTTCCTTGACTATTTTGACTTGCCTTTTTCGCCTGTCCCCATAGTCCAGCTTCCAATAGGTGCAAGTACATTTGTGAAAAGACAGGTGCAAAATTGGCATTAAGCAACTTGGCCTCCTCCCAATTCTCTCTTTTACCATCTCACCATCTTCTCCTACCAGAGACATTCTTCTTTCTCAGCACATCCTTAAAGAACCCTCTCAACATATTTTGGAATTCGTTGTGAGCCTCAGCTCATTCCAGGCCTTGATCTTTATTTTTGATTTTGTAGAGAAAAGTAAAGTCTTACACTTAGGCATGAAAAACCAAATTTACACATATAGACTAGGTGAAACCAGGCTTAATAGCAGTGACTGTGAGAGGGATCTTGGAGTCTTACTGGACAACCAGCTAAATAGGAGCCAACCGTATGCAGTGGCAGCCAAAAAAGCCAATGCAATCCTAAATTGCAACCAAGATCAAGGGAGGTACTACAGCAATACCACTCCATAAAGCCTTAGTAAGGCCACACCTAGAATACTGCATCCAGTTTTGGTCACCACACTATAAAAATATATATTGAGACTCTAGAAAGAGTGCAGAGAAGAGCAACCAGGATGATGAGGGGACTGGAGGTCACATTCAGCCTAACGTAATCTCGCAAGATGCTTATGGAGAGGATAAACTGAAGGCATCACCTGCTTGAGTTCCGAGAGAAAAAGCAATTTAAAAAAAGTCTCCCTCAAGTCAACTTTGGCTCCTACTCTGAGTCTCCTGCCCAGATTTATTTCCCACTTCCAGCCCTCTAACTTTTCCTGGAAGTCTCTTATCAAAAAAGCTTCTAGATCGGCAGAGATGGCAAAATTAACTGCTCTAATTAAAGATGTATTCGGGTTTGTTTCTGCTTGGAAACCACTTCTGAACTTTATGCTTGAATCAGAAGAGATTGAAACTTTGATCTTAGGTTTTGATGATTAATTTGTAATAGAAATATACAAAGCAAAATGCTGAGGTTGTAACCGAATTATATATTATAAGTTGAAAATCACCTTTTCCCCTTTCGCTTTTTCCTTGCATTTCTTCCCTTTCTTTTCCTTCTTCCCAGTTCCTTAATATATTTGTTTCTATCTGCATATTATATTATAATAAGGTTTAATAAAAATGATGCAACACTACTTAGGATTAAAGGTTTTATTTGTCACACATAATGATGTATAAAACATCATTATGTTCTATATGCCATCCTTTTGACTTTTTTTGCACCTTCTCCTACCCACCTTGGAAATAAAAGAGACAAAACCAGAGTGTTTTTTTCTTCAATCCAGAATTGCATAAAAAATAGGATATTAAGATCAGTGAGCCATAAAAGGTCCAAGGTGAATCCATCCAGCCCCAGAAGTGGCAAAATGGCAAAGAAGATTGAAGTGCAGACTTGAAGATCTTCCCCTCAACTGCAGCCTGAGTGCGCCTAAAAGTCAA